>NC_057402.1:62174975-62774975 GCF_019320065.1 Cervus canadensis | reverse complement strand
CACATAAATGGAGCGAAA
Source organism: Cervus canadensis (assembly GCF_019320065.1). NCBI lineage: Eukaryota > Metazoa > Chordata > Mammalia > Artiodactyla > Cervidae > Cervus > Cervus canadensis. The sequence goes on along the minus strand of NC_057402.1, from coordinate 62,774,957 downwards.
CCTGCGTGCTCCCAGCACCAGCTCTGCTTCAGGCTGGCTTGAACGCTGTCACAGATCCAACCTAACCACTAGACCGTAGAGTCCAGATCTGTAGGCGTGAAGATTCCATGTGGGGTTCTGAGGTATAGAACACCCTGGTCGAGGCCACCGCCTCAGGCCTGCCAGGCACCCCAGATACCCTGCAAGCTCAGAGGAAGGGGCAGCGGGTGGGTGCGGCAGCTTGGAGGGGTAGCCCTGAAGCTGGGCACAGACAGTTGGGGGGGGGGGGACTGGGCCAGGGCCCTCGGCAACCCACCTGAGTGCTGCTGACTGCACTTCTAAATTTTCACAATAAACATATATTTTGGTAATCAATTTTAAAACAGTTTTAACAAAGGATAAAAGGAAGCCTTGAAGACCCCCATGCTTTTCACAACCCCCTCCAAAACCAAGGGAGCCTCCATGGAAATGGAGATGGAATAACCATAGGAAAACAAAGACTCGTGCCTTGATTTTTTCTGTCAAAGATGACTTTCAGAAGACTAATTACAGGCAATAGAGGATGGCAAGGAAGATGCATGGGCAGAGAGGAAACCAAATAAAATTGGGAACATAAATATATTCCCTGGCCTTGTATTTAACTAACCCCAACTCAACTTTCTTGACCTGACACTCCCCACTGGAATGTTCTGAGCATGTCACTCACACATACCCCCCTTCCACCTCGCCCCCCCCCAGACTGGCCTGAGACCTTGCTCCAGGGTTTCCCAGAGCAAGCAACTGTAAGCATCATCCCATTGCCTCTCTTGGGCAAGGGGAGCAAGGCTGTGTGGCCATTAGTCTCATAGGAGAGAACTAAACAGGCTGACAGGGCTGCTGAGGGAACTGGCCGCACCACCTTCTCTCTGGCTCTCTGGTCAGCTCAGGGGGAGACGCTTAAAGGGCACAGTGTGTCCTCATCCCCCAGCTTCCCTGGAGGGAAACAGGTGGTCCCAAGTGATGGACCCTGCAGCAGCCCCCGCTGCTTCTCCCGAGGAGGTGGTTTCACAGGGGGCCAAGTTCAATTAGAGGCCTGCTTTGAAACGGTCACCAAAATCTGCATCTTCTCTCCCCTTCCAGTTCAAGGTCCTTTCTCAGAAAAGGAAAGTGAAGCCATCCGCCTGCAGGGGAGGCTTGATCTGTAGGTTCTCTGCCTCCTACATGCCAGACCCACAAGTAGGGGCTGTGGGGGTCAAAAGAGAAATGGAAAAGAAAAAATAAAAAAGTGAGGGTCCCAGTGCAGCCCTCCAGTCTTTATGTCTGCTTACATTTACATTCCACTGTTTCTACCTCAAGAAAAGAAAGGCTGCATGGATCTACAGGCCAGGGCGGGCTCCACGGGTGTGTCAGCTGCACCATCACACAGGCCCCTCACCCAGAAGCCTCCCATCCCCCAACCTGCTTTAACACTCTGCTCTCAGTGTCTTGAAATTCTTAATACTTTTTAACATGGGGTCCCATACTTTCGTTCTGCACTAGGCACAAGTTACATAGCTAATTCTGTACATCACCTATTGCCTGGCATACAGTTGGGGTTTAATAAATACTGACTCCTTTACTAAACGACTGGCATACATTTCCAGGCCACTTTCAATGTGCCTTATCAGCTCCCTGGCGGCCTCACCTCTCCCCAGTGTTCAAAAATGTAACGTATCCACCGATCTCTCCCATGAGCAGGACCAAAGGCTGAGAGAAGACCAGCCTGGGGCTGGGCAGGGACTGGGTGGAGTCACGTGGGAAGAGAAAGTGGAGGGACGACTGGACACGTCCCAGTGGCCACACTCCGGGCTGGCCACACAGTCCCTACAGCTATTTTCCAGGAGCACAGACCTGGGTCTCGGGGCTAAAACTCCAGGCCTTCTGGAGGAGGTGTGGAGCTATAGGCGAGGACACGACAGGCATGAAGCTCCCTGAAGGCCAGTCTGTGCGGGCCCCGCCTGGCCCCTGGACTCAGTCTACTGAGACGTCCCTGCTGGCCCCACACGGCTGTAGCTGCTGGAGACACGGCGCCCGCAGCTCCTGTCTCAGCAGCTTCTGCTCGACGTGATGTCATGCTCCCTTCTCAGCGTCTGGCCATCTGTACGGTTGGTGGGCGTCCAGGAGGATACGCTCTCAGGCTCAGCCACAGCCCAGATGGAAAACAAAAGAAGAAACCACACCGGCAGCCCCAGGACCCGAGGACGCCGGCCCGTGTGGCCTCCAGGTAGACTTTGGTCCAGATTCTTCTGGGGGGCAGGGCCGCTGGCCCAGAGCGGCAGCTCCCTCACACCCGGCTTCCCTGTGACGACATCAGCCCATCAGCATCCCAGCCCAGGGAACCGCAGCTCACAGCCTCTGATTTCTAAATGGTGTATCTCACTCCCATGGGCTTCCAGCCCCGGCTCCGTGGCTGCCACCCTGTCCTCGTAGGAGGTCTTCAGTGTAGCATCTGTGAGGACCCAGGAGACGGGCAGCACCATTAGTTCAGTCCAGCGGCCCCATGGAAGCGAGGGAGGCCAAGATTGCTTGGAAAGGAGAAAGACAACACCGGCAGGGCAGAGGCCTCTATGTCCCTTCTGTCTGCCGCTGAAGACACCTTGCCTTCCCAGGCCACCAGACATCTTCCTTGCCAGCACCCACAACCCGTCTGCAATCAGGACCACCCCCTCCAATGTGCTTATTTAGAAAAGAACATTTGAAAAGATTTTTACTGTCGTAAAATAAGTTTTACGACAGTAAAACTTACCATCTTACCCATTTTTAAGTATATAGGTCTGCAGTGTCGGTATATTCACATTGTTCTGCAACATCTCCAGAACTCTTGGAAGAGTGAAATTCTATACCCATTAAACACCTCCCTATTCCATGTTCCCCGCAGCTCCTGGCCACTACCATTTCTGTCTAAATGAATTTAACTTTTCTAGGTATGTCATACAAGTGGGATCACAAAGGATTTGTCCTCTTATGACTGACTTATTTCACTCAGCAAAGTATCCTCCAGGTTCATCTATGTGGTAACCAGTATTAGAAGTTCCTTCCTTCTTAAGGCTGAATAATATTCCATTTGTTGGAATACAAACAGCAACAAACATCAGTCACCACATTTTGTTTATCCACTTCTCCACTGATGGACACTTGGGCTGCTCCCACATTTTACTTATCATTAGTAATGCTGTTATGAATATAGGTGTGTGAATATTTCTTCAGAACTCTGCTCTCAACGCTTTTAGAAGTGGAATCGCTGGATCATATGGCAGTTCTATTTTTAATTTTTTGAGGAACTGCCATACTGTTTTCCACAGTGGCCTCACCACTTTACATTCCCACCAACAGGGCACAAGAGTCCCAAGGCTTCCACATCCTCACCAATGCTTGTTCTGCTGTCTGGTGTTTTGTTTTAATAATAGGCATCCTAATGTGTGTGAGGTGTAAAGAAGGACATTTTTATGCAAAATATTTCCAGTATGGTAAATAAGCTGTTGGGACATAGGAAAAAGAGAAAGGAGAAAGCTGAATGGGAAGCATTCTCAGGCTGAGGGTGCATTCAGTCTCTCATGGTGTTTTGTAAAAAGGCTAATCCAGAAGCTTTGTCAACACTAACTTTGGTAACATCTATTGCCTCTGATAAAAAGGCTACTTGTTCCCAAACCAAAACCACTTGCAAGTATTTTCTCCCCCAGACAAGAAAGGAAACAGCAGGAAGGTGAATAACCAATATAGTAGAAATTCCCCTAGGTTATTTTTAACAAAACACCAGAATTTATACATTTAATATAGTATTTATACAAACCACTTTCAAAGTAATAAACCTGGAAGTTTAGCTGCATATTCCAAAGCTGATATTATTTAGAGCTCCTTTCTAGGAAAAGTTTTTACTCCTCATCTAATTATCATTTGGAAAATCAATCACATTAATTTACAATCACATAGAGACACGGTTCCCAAGGAACCATGCCTTCTCCCCACTCTCAAAGACTGCAGCCATACACTCAGTACAATCCTCAGTGCTTTACCGAGCGTCCCAGAGGCTCCAAAAGCCATTTCAAAGAGCATGGAAGCCTCTGATTAGTGAGTGTGGGGGCCAGAGCTGCTGGAAGAGATGGCATCCAGGGGTTCCCATCATTGACAGGGTGGGCAAAAGCAGCTTAAAGCAAGTACAAGGTCATGCTCACCCCTTGTCTTTGGTGCCTAGTAGACCATCAGCCACACGTAGGCAATTGGAATTTCTGAATAGACTTCCCAAGTGTCCCATTATACATTTAATCACATCCTGAAGAAGCAGCAAGTGTTCTCATAAGGGATCAGATCACATTTTAACCTTTAGGGTTCACAGCTGATGAATCATCTACAAGTGTGATTAGGTATCTCTTCGGTGTCTGACGGTGGCAATGTGCATGTTCTAGGTTTTCTGAGGAGAAGGCTAGTGAGCTATAATATCTGGTAACTGGTGCCTGAGGCTGAGATCACAGAACGCATCTGGCTACCTTCAGGACATCGTCAAGCCAGGGGCTTGTATGTGGCCCAAGGGATGCAAACCAAGAGCATTTCTGGGCTCAAAACCAAAGTCTTAAACAAGATTTAACTCCTCTTAGAGGAGTAGGCTATCTTCATGCTAAAGATACAATAAACTGTTCCCTTTCTCTGAACTTAAAGGAAAAAGAAAGCATATAATTTTGAAAGTAGTTTCTTTAAAAGAAAAAACTTAAAACCAAGGTTGATATATTCATTCAAAAAGTAAAACATTGCATTTTAACCTAATAGGTTAAATTGTCATGAACCATTTCCACATATTTTCTAAAAGGGGATTTTGATGTGAACACATACTACATCTTATTTACATTACTGAGGTAAAACAATCAAGGAAAATCAGTTTTTCTAAGAGAGATTTGAGACATAGGAAAAAACCAAATAGCCACATCTATACCTACAGAGAGTTGAACTGTGCCCCCAAAAAGACACGTTCACGTCCTAACCCCTGGTCCCTGTGAATGTGATCTTATTCGGAAAGAAAGTCACTGCAGCTGTAATCAAGCTATGACGAGGCCACACTGCATTAGGCTGGGCCCCCATCCAGTGTCTGGTGTCCTTACAAGAAGAGGGAAACGTGGATACGGGGAGAGCATCACGGGACGGTCCGGGAGAGACTGGAGAGATGCATCCACAAGACCAGGGATGCCCAGGACTGCGGCAGCCTCCTCAAGTTAGGGAGGAGGAAGGGTCCTCCCCACTGAGCCTCCAAGAGAGCAAGGCCCTGCCCACACCTTGACTTCAGATTCCTGGCCTCCAACACTGTAACAAAATAAATTTCTGGTTTTTTGAAGCCACACACTTTGTGGTAGTTTGTTACTGCAGCCCTAGAAAACTAAAATAACATTGCAGCCATCTACACAAAGAGATGCCTTTGATTACTACTGTTCAGCAGGGTCCCTGGCTTGCCTCTCAACCAGGAAGAGTGCATCCAGCTCTGCAGACGTGAAGCTCAGCTCCTGGCTTCAAATGGAGCCTCTCTGTGAATTCCATGGCATCTCTGCCTGCTGCCGAGTCCTGAGAGTGCCCACAGACGGGCTGTGCACGGCACACACATTCACCTGCACGGACTTCCTGCTGCCTTGCACCAGCTCAGGGGCTTTAGTCGTGTCCTGCTCTTTATGACCCCATGGACTGCAGCCTGCCAGACTCCCCGGTCCACGGGATTCTCCAGGCAAGAATTACTGGAGAGGGTTGCCATGCCCTCCTCCAGGGGATCTTCTTGACCCAGGGATCAAAGATATCTCCTATATCTCCTACACTGCAGGTCGACTCTTAACCCCTGAGCCACTGGGGAGCATGGACTTCCCTCAACAGGAAAACTGGGGTATCCACTCCCTCCAGTTAGGAAGCAGCCTCATACACAGGTGAGCTCTTTCCAGTGAGCATTATATTTGGTGTTGCGAAGAGGTAAATTTCAAGACAAATTTTCCTGAAGTTTTAAGAGTCTTGGGTAACAAGAATTTCAGTAGTTTTATATTCATAACAGCAATAACAATAATAATAGCTAGTACTTTCATCCTTACTTTGAGCCACTGTAAGAGTGCTTCCCATGCTCATTTAATCCTCACATCTCAGAGACAGGGCTAGCATTTATCCACATCTTACTGATGAGGAATTCAAGGTTCAGACAAGTGGCCAAAGGTCTGATTTCCAAACCTGACTTTCTCTCCAACAGGAAATGCCTTCCCTCTCAAGTCTGCAGCTCCAGGCCGAGTCCAGCTTTACCTGGTCACGAATACAGCAGCATCCACGGGGGGCGTGTCGTCCTTGCCTCCTGGAACCTGGTTGTTGCCGAGGTACCGTGCACCTCCATACTCTTCATTCTGCCAGTGACAGAAGCTCTCCAGGGACCGCTCACCATGATGCCCAATGGATAACTTGGCCTAAAAGAAATCAGGGGGCAGTTACAGAAGCCACTTCCCAGGGAAGCCAGAGTTTATGCTCAGCCCACAGCATGGATATTAAAGAAGAGACAGCTGCTCACAGGGCCATTATTCAATGTCACCTGCCCACAGTGCTGGTAGGCAGATGCAGAGACACAGAGGGACACTACCGGGGCCTTACCTATAAGTTAGGATGAAGACTATCTTACTAAAGAAAAGCTTTCTTCTTTTTAGCAAACTGAACAGCATACCCAACATTCTCTTGTGCACTGCTTAACTCTTTAGGTAACACTTTTATAAAGAAATGCACTCAATCAAGACCAGAAAACAATGCTACAGGGCAAGCAAATTTGACCTGAAGTTTGGGTAGAGCTCCAAAAGGCTAGCTATGATCCCAAAGACCTCAACATCAACTCTGTACCCGGGAGACATGGGAGAATGAAAGAGGGGGGACAAAGGCCCACTGCTCAGGGTTCCCCGAGATGCTGAGATGACGTGCACGCCAGCAGCAGTGCCTGTCCTCCTCTCTCCAGGCATCCCCTGGTCCCTGGCCTAGGGCACACTGCTGCCATCTGCAAAGACAGGGAAAGAGGACAAAGGAAAACACCTGGACTCCTCCCTAGCACTCGAGAGCCACTAAGGAGAGTGAGGACTAGATGCATTTTCTGTAACTGTGCTGATGGAGACTTACAGGACGTTGTCGTAGCAGGACAAGCTTGGTAACCTGAATGTTGACTTTAATTCCAAGGCTCTGGTGCTGAAACATATTGTATACCTGTCAGGAGAGAAAAAAAGAAATGTAGAGAGATACAAATACAAAAAATTAAAAAAAATAGCAGTATCCTGAAACAAACAAAAGATACTAGATAAAAACTAAGGATATCTGAACAAACCATGGACTTGAGTTAATAATAATCAACAACATTGGCCCATTAGTTATAATAAACATATCATATTAATGTAAGATGTCAATAACAGGGGAAATTGTGTGTGGGAATTCTATGTACTATCTGTCAATTTTTTAAATAAATCTAAAACACAAAATATAAATGCATGAAATATAAATGTATTCATTTATAAATTAATGAAATATAAATTATATTCATTAAAAGTTAATTACTTAAAATTTTTTTAAAACTGTTCTTCCAGTACAAAAAAAATCTAAATATATGATTTGCAATCATATATATATGTATGAAATTCAAATTTCAATGTTCATAGATATTTATTGGAACAAAAAATACATATATGTAAGATATATAACCCAGATTTTATTTAAAAGGCCTTCTGAGACAAAAAAATTCCCATAAATATAAATTCCTCAAAAGAAACTTGCGTAACAGGAAACTCTGGAATCACATACATGTGAGGGCATACAAGCACACATGCAAAGACCAACTGGAAATAAGCTGGTTGAAAAAAATGCATAGGATGGGTGAATTTGAAAAAAAAGAAATGGTGTCAGTTGGTTCTGGGGTTTCCTGCAGGAGGGTGAAGAGGATCTTCATGACGGGATGGGCAAAGTCCGTGCCTGTGGCCTCTGCCACGCGCCAATCTGCATTATCTCTAACCCTCATCACAACCCATCACGGGTGGTGTCTCCACCAACCTCGATTCAATGAAGTAAAGCCACTCGCTCAAGACTATCAGTCAACTATGACCACAGTCCAAATCCAGCCTTGTCCAGCCATAAAAGCCACATTCCTTTCTACCCGAAGTCCTCATTCTAACCAAAGTTTGTCAGTGAGATACAGTAATAGAAACGCCTATGCCCCCTTAATTCTGCACCTCTTGTTGGTAGAACTTAGTTACAGGGGTCTCAACATCAAGAAATCAAAGAATCCAAGGGGAAGAAGGATAGGACAAGTCAAGTAAGACAGAAGAATGAAAGTTGATGTAGACAGAAAAAAAACGCATTGGATTTGAGGACCCCCAGATCATGACAACCTCCTGAGCTCCTTCCCAGGAGAGAGCGGGATTCAGGGAGGCAGAGTGGAGGAGGTGGCAAAGGCAGAAGCATCAGACATAGAGGGGAAAGTAAGAGCCTTTCAAATGTTCCCTTTTCTTTTAAATGAGGTAAATACTTTTGTCTCATTATGCCCTTTTCCCAATGTTCAGTTCAGTTCAGTTGCTCAGTCATGTCCAACTCTTTGCGACCCCATGAATCGCAGCATGCCAGGCCTCCCTGTCCATCACCAACTCCCAGAGCTTACTCAAACTCATGTCCAAGGAGTCGGTGATGCCATCCAGTCATCTCATCCTCTATCGTCCCCTTCTCCTCCTGCCCCCAATCCGTCCCAGCATCAGGGTCTTTTCCAACGAGTCAACTCTTAACATGAAGTGGCAAAAGTACAGGTGTTCCCAATGTTATTAATATATAATTGCCTTAGGTTCAGGTATACAACATGATGCTGATGCTGGGAAAGACTGAGGGCAGGAGGAGAAGGCAACAACAGAGGATGAGATGGTTGGATGGCATCACCGACTCAATGGACATGGGTTTGTGCAAACTCCGGGAGGTGGTGAAGGACAGGGAAGCCTGACGTGCTGCAGTCCACGGGGTCGCAAAGAGTCGGACACGACTGAGTGACTGAATAACAATATAACATGATGATTATATATCCTATATACCACAGTATATATAATATAGTAAATATATACATATCTGAAAATGATTACCACAAAAAGTTTAGTTCATGTGCCTCACCCCATACAGTTACAACTGTTTTTCTTGTGAAAGAACTTTTAAGACCTACTCTCTTAGCAACTCTCTGGACTTTCCTGGTGGCTCAGATGGTAAAGAATCTGTCTGCAATGTGGAAGACCCAGGTTCGATCCTTGGGTCAGAAAGATCCCCTGCAGAAGGGAATGGCAACTCACTTCAATATTCTTGCCTGGAGAATTCCATGGACAGAGGAGTCTGGCGGGCTACGGTCCATGGGGTCACAAAGAGTCAGACAAAACTGAGAGACTTTCACTCTTAGCAGCTTTCAAATATATGATACTATAGTACAGTTAACTATAGTCACCATGCTGTACATTACATCCCCAGGACTTATTTATTTTACAACTAAAAGCTGTACCTTTGACCACCTCCACCCATATCCCTACTCTCAGCCTTTGGGAACCACCAATCTGTTCTCTGTATCTATAAGCTCAGTTTGGTTTTTTTTTTTTTTTTTTTTAGATTCCACTTATAAATGAGATCATACTGTATCTGTTTCTAACTTACTTCACTTGATTTTGAATATGCTACTTTTTTTCTGATAGACATAATCTAGAGGGAGAATTTTTCAGCAGGGGCATTAAAACTTTCTCTCCAGTACATCAGCAGCAGCATGAAGCAACGGCTGCTGCCAACAGCATGGCCACAGCTGATCCAGGCCTCGTGAAGCTGGGCACACCACTGGGCAGAGAAGCAGCAGAAACCAGGCACGCAGGGTTCAAGCATCTGTGCGACAAAGGAATTAGCTGCGTCAGGGCTTGGATTTTTCTCTTTGAAAACTATTATGAAAGCAAAACAATCTTTGTGTAATTTAATATTCTTTCCCACAAGGAAAAAGACAACATATTCAGTTCTTCTGTTCTCACTCCCTCCTTCCAAAACTTTCTCTTTCCTTAAGAACAAAATTGCAGTCATTTTTTAAATTCTGGATCATCTGTAGGCCAATTCTGAAGTCATGCCTTAGCTACCTATCCCCAAACCTGGGTGAAGAAGGGAAAAGCACATAACTTTTTCCTTGTTTTGATATTCTGAGAACCACCCAATGGCTATAAATCAAATTTTTCCAGAAATATTCAGCCTTAGGATTGGGCCCAAACTGGAAAACCTCAATTCAAAACATGAAAACTGGGAAGAATAAAAACTTTAAATTATGAGGGAGAAAATTCAAGTCACACAGTTTCAAAGCGCAATCGAAACATTGCCTGTAATAGTAACACCGGCCAAAGACATTAAAGAATACTGCAGGTTTAAAGGAACAACACAGGAAACCAGTTCTCAGGGTGTTCTGACACACCCCCTGAAAGCTGCGTTAAGAATGGAGCCTGAACGGAATGATGCAGTTTTCAGCAAGGACAGAACCATAGGGAAAAACTCCCTCCTCAGAATTGTGGGGTTTTTCCTCTCCACCTGAGGACAGCTCGGCACATTCCGTATAAGGCTCAGGTGCCGTCCTTGGAACAAATACACAAAAAAATACGTGAGCTGGAGCGGGAGAAAAGCTTGATGCTCCAGGAGCTGAGATGGAGGGCGAGACGGGGACTTGTTTAATGAGCACCGAGTTTCAGTCTTGCCAGGTAACAAAGTTCTGAGGTTTGGTTGCTCAACAGTGTGAATACATGTAACATCCTGAACTGCACACTTAGTGACTAAAATGGTAAATTCAGCTACGTGCATTTTACCAAATTAAAAGTTTTTCATTAGCAAACTTAAGGTAAGAAGCCTCATGCTCTAAAGATCTTCACTAGGAAGCCTGCAGGAAGCTACCCGCCTTGATGTGTAACCGGGAGGCCCACGCTCAGGACAGCGGGTATGGGAACCTGATCGCGGTCAAAGCATCTTGTCCCAGGGGCAGACCACGCTCCCACAAAGTCAGGCAGACATGCGCTCTCGCTCGGGGGCTGGGGCCAAGGCAGGCTAGTCAGCTGAAAATGCAGCGGCAGCCCCAGAACACAAAGCAGCAGGCCTCAGAGACGTGTAGCAAAGGCTGCCTGTCTTCCTCGCCCATGTGGAAACGCACGCTCAGGAGAGCCGTGGAGGTGGCGGTCCCATGATGTTTAGGGAGACACATGGTCGGGGAGGGAACGGCCCAGCGACCGCCTGGAGTCTGTCCCGCTCCAGCCGGCTGCGTCCTGGCGCTCTCAGAGCCCCGGCTGCATCTGCCGCATCAGCACCCCGGAAGCTGAGCCAGGGACATGCGGCCAGCAGCGCAGCGACCTGGGAACACAGGGAGGGGCAGACAGGGACAGGTGATGGGGCACCTGTGGAAGGAGCTCATCCCAAGGCTGGGTGGGAGTGCTGTTTGCAATGCCAGGCCAGTGGGGTGTGCGGGGAGGGTGCTCACAAGAGCACTACCTACCAGCACGACTCGGGGCCTTCCTAGGGACAGAGGGGACCCAGAAGGGACACACTCACATCGCTGGCTGCACCATCCAGACCCCACCCTGGAGGGGGCTGTATTCTCTAGCAGTCCCTCTGACAGGGGTCCCTGAAGCAGCAGCAACATCCCCTGGGCACATTCTGGAAACACATTCTGGAGCCCACCCCAGACCCAGTGGATCATCAGACAGCCTGGGGGGCAAGCCGTCTGCATCCACCAAGCCCCCCAGCATCCCTGGGCTGTGGGAACCAGTGATCCCTCAAACACGCCACCGGTCTCTGCTCACCAGAGAGAGGCTTGTTGTATGTTTCACATGGTAATTGAGTCAAATTGATGTCATTTTTCCTCCAACAGAACTCGCCTGGAATGTCTCAGGTTTTCGTTCCACTCTGTGGTTGTTAAGGAAGCTAAAAACAACCAAAGCTCTGTCAAGTGGCCCCATTTTCCAGCTTGGCTGCCCAGAGCCAGGGCTTCGAGTGTCAGCACCACCTGTTTCCGTCTGCAATTTGTTCTTTAAACTATTCCTGCTGTGGTGTCACCACCACCCCCAAGCAAAGGAAAGCAAGTCACGCACATAACAAGGCACTACAGCACCTCTGGAAAATCAGCCAGATCTTCAGATCACTCAGGGCACGGGCTGCAGCTTGCTGACGGCTCAGAGATGCAGGACCGGGCCAAGTGTCTCTCTCGACACGTAACCGCACGGTAAGCGTACTTGCAACGGGGAGGGGACTGCTGGAACACACAACCCAGCGGGACCCTATCTCCCTCTCAGCCAGGAGGGAGGGATCTTTGAAGACACCACGGAGCCCTGCAGCAGCTTTCCAGCTGACTCACAGCGAAGCTGAGCGCCGGGGCCCCACGCCCCGCCCTCCCGTCACCCACAGAAGCACCTCCCCCACTGCCTCCCGGATGCGAGGATGACCCTGCCGGCCGGCTCCTTATGTCAGGGTGATGCCTTCCCTTATCAGCAGAGGGTCAGCCATCACAGAGGTGTCCTCAGCTGCCCTGGTCACTTGCTATCACCTGGGTCTTTGTGTAGCATTTTTAAAATTTGCACAAATTTCACTAAGCTGTCTGTTGGGGACTCTCTGTTGGTGCTACCACATGAGCTCCATGAGGATGGGAAGTGCCGTGGTCCCTACTTGATTCCTAGAAAAGTCCCCAGCACATATTAGGTACCCAGTAAAAATATAACTGAACGGAATTACTGAGTGTATCTCATTTTATTTTTTTATAGTGGCAAAATATACACAGGGTTTCCCAGGTGGTGCTGGTGGTAAAGAATCCACCCGCCAACGCAGGAGATGCAAGTGGGTTCAATCCCTGGGTCAGGGAGACTCCCTGGAGGAGGAAAGGACAACCCACTCTAGTATTCCTACCTGAAAAATTCCATAAACAGAGGAGCCTGGCAGGCTACAGCCCATGGGGTCGCAAAAAAAGTCGGACATGACCGAGCAACTGAACGCACACACAGCACACACAAAATACATATAACATAAAATTTACCGTCTTAACCATTGTTAAGTACACAGTTCAGTGGCGTTAAATGCACTGTCATTATTGTGCTACCATCACTACATCCATCTTCACAGCTTTTTTGTCTTCCAAACTGAACCTCTGCACCTATGAAACAACTCATTCCCCTCTCCCCTTAGTCCTGGCAACCACCACTACTTTCTGTCTCTATAAATATGACTATACCAGGCACCTCTTATGAGTGGAATCATACAGAACCTGTCTTTTTGTGATTGGCTTATTTCCTTAACATAATGTAATCAAGGTTCACCTACATCATAGCACGTGTCAGAGTTTCTTTCCTTCTTAAATCTGAATAATATTGTTATGTATGTGTGTATCTACATACACACACACGTTTTTGTTTATCCTCCAATGGATATTTAGGTTTGTGAATTATTTATGAATAATGCTGTCATGAACAAATAAATATCTCTTAGAGACCCTGCTTTCATTTTGTGTATATACCCCAAAGCAGAACCACAGAATCATGTATCTTGTGAGTGAACCTCTTTTATGCTCTGGCCTGTGTAGAGTCTGGACACTTTGCTGGGATTTTAAAAATTTTTCTCTTTTGGCTAAGGATGCTGTTTTCATTGGGGAAAGCTCCCTCACTGGGTGAGCTCTGGATGAAGGAAGGAACCCTCTCTCTACTGCAGAAACCAAAACAGGTGAAAACTCACTCTGCCTGCCACAGAAGCCTTGGCTGGGCGCCAGCAGTGAAGAGATGGCCGCAGGACACACAGTGGCTCTAGGACGACAGCCACATTCGTGCAAGAGCTCAGCCTGCTCTCTCCTGCTGGCCTCCCTCCCTGCAGCCTCCTGCCGCTCACCTTCCCCCAACTCTGATGCTGGTGACCCGGCCTCCCTTTTGGTCCTGGGCTCCTCGGTACACACCTCCTAACACAATTCCTCCTCTGCTTCAGTTAGCCCAGGTGCAGTTCTTCTCAGCTCAGTTCAGTCTCTCAGTCATGTCCGACTCTTTGCAACCCCATGGACTGCAGCACGCCAGGCCTCCCTGTCCATCACCAACTCCCAGAGTTTACCCAAACTCATGTCCATTGAGTCGGTGATGCCATCCAACCATCTCATCTTCTGTTGTCCCCTTCTCCTCCCGCCTTCAATCTTCCCCAGCATCAGGGTCTTTTCCAATGAGTCACCTCTTCACAGCAGGTGGCCAAAGTATTGGAGTTTCAGCTTCAGCATCTGTCCTTCCAATGAATATTCAGGACTGATTTCCTTTAGGAGGGACTGGTTGGATCTTCTTGCAGCCCAAGGGACTCTCAACAGTCTTCTCCAATACCACAGTCCAAAAGCACCAATTCTTTGGTGCACAGCTTTCTTTATGGTTCAACTCTCACATCCATACATGACTATTGGAAAAACCATAGCTTTGACTAGACTAGACAGACCTTTGTTGGCAAAGTAATGTCTCTGCTTTTTAATAAGCTATCTAGGTTGGTTATAGCTTTCCTTCTAAGCAGCAAGCAGTTTCTTCTGCTTACAGTCAAAACCTTTGGCTGAGCCATGCCCACTCCTCTCTGGGTCACAGAGCTTCTTTCTTCCCTGTTTTAAATGGGACCACTCTGCCTGATGCCAGGCTTGTTTCATTACCTCTTCTATGCTTCACAAGTCCTCAAGAACAACCAAAGTGGTTCTGTTCTCATCCTTTCTTCTGGTTCTCTATAGACTGACTCAACAGGACTCAGAAGTGAATTCATTTGTGGCAGCCGAGCACGCTCTCAGAACAGTTCTTGCCCACTGCACTTGTTTTATCAGCTCCATCTTGATACCTCCTCCCTGAAGGACAAGGTGTGAGCTGGGAAGAGAGATAGGGCTGAAAGGGACCACCCACAGAACAGGATGGGAGGTGTAAATATGTAATTGTATTTATGTAGAAACACTTCCTGCCAGAGTTTAGGACACCACATCTGTGTGATATGCTTAGAATACAAAAGACTTTTCAGAAGTAAATTAATCGAGGAATTAGAAAGGGAAAGCCAGTGTTGACACAACTTCAGTGCTAAATCCTTTGCACAGGATGTTAGAAAATGGTATTAATCACTCATTTATGAGTTCACAATGCCACAAAAATTTCTTAATCATCTATACATGTACAAGGTGCTGGGGAAACAACAATGTAGGCATACACACAGCCCTACCTTAATGAGCTTATAGATGGCATAAACAGCAGGGTGGGTTTTTAAAAAATTCTGTAAAATATGCATTATATGAAATTTACATCTTTAAGTGTATGGTTTAGAGGCATTCAGTACACTCACACTGTTGTGGAACAGTCACTATTTTCCATCTATAGAACATTTTCACCTTCTCCAGTTGAAACTCTGCAGCTCTTAAACACTCCCTGCCCCGCCGGAGCCCCTGGTAACCACCATTCTGCTTTCTGTCTCTGTGAATTTGACTACTCCAGGGACCTCGCATGAGTGTAATCATACAGTGTTTGGACAGTATACTTTTGTGACTGGATTATTTCATTTAACAAAATGTTCTGAAGGTTCATCCATGTTGTAGCATGATCAGAATTTCCTTCCTTTTTTAAGCTGAATGATAATTGAGTGCATATACCATATTTTGTAAATCCCTAAAGAGATGGGACTACCAGACCATCTTACCTGTCTCCTAAAGAACCTGACCCCTAATGAATGTGGGTCAAGAAGCAACAGTTAGAGCCTTACCTGGAACAAATAACTGGTTCAAAATTGGGAAAGGAGTATGACAAGGCTGTACACTCCCCCTATTTAACTTCTATGCAGAGAACATCATGCAAAATGCTGGGCTTGATGAATCACAAGCGCTAGAATCAAGAGTGCTGGGAGAAACATCAACAACTTCAGATATGCAAATGATACCACTCTAAAGGCAGAAAGTGAAGAGGAACTAAAGAGCCTCTTGATGAGGGTGAAAGAGGAGAGTGAAAAAGCTGGCTTAAAAGTCAACATTCAAAAAACAAAGATCATGGCGTTTAGTTCCATCACTTTATGGCAAATAGATGGGGAAACAGTGGCAGATTTTATTTTGGGCAGGGCTCCAAAATCACTGGGGATGGTGACTGCAGCCATGATATTAAAAGATGCATGCTCCTTGGAAAGAAAGCAATGACAAACCTAGACAACATATTAAAAAGCAAAGGTGTCACTTTGCCAACAAAAGTCTGTATAGTCAAAGCTATGGTTTTTCCAGGAATCATGTATGGATGTGAGGCTGGACATAAAGAAGACTGAGCATTGGAGAATTAATACTTTTGAACTATGATGCTGGAGAACACTCTTGAGAGTCCCTTGGGCAGCAAGAAGATCACACCAGTCTATTCTAAAGGAAATCATCCCTAAATAGTCATTGGAAGGACTGATGCTGAAATGCTAATATTCTGACCACTTGACGCAAAGAGCTGACTCATTCGGCTGAGTCTGGGAAAAAGACTCTGAGTCTGGGAAAGACTAAAGACAGAAGAAGAGGGTAGCAGAGGATGAGATAGTTAGATAGCATCATCGACTCAACGGACATGAATTTAAGCAAACTCTGGGAGATAGTGACGTACAGTGAAGCCTGGTGTGTGGCAGTCCCTGGGGTTACAAAGAGTTAGACGCACCTTAGCAACTGAACAACAACCACCACAACAACCACATTTGTCTACCTATTCATCCCTTCAGTGGACACTGAGTTACTTTCTCCTTTTGACTATGCTGAATAATGCTGCTATGAGTGTGGGTGTACAAGTTCATGACCTTGCTTTCATTTCTTTTTGGTTTATACTCAGAAGTGGATCATATTATACCTTCTATTTTCTTAAGAACTATCACGCTGTTTTCCAAAGGAATTACGCCATTTTATGGTCCCAAGAAAAGTACACAAGGCTGCCCATTTCTCCACATCCTTGTCAACACCTATTATTTTACGTTGTTTTAGTAATAGCATTTTAATGGGAGTGATGTAATATCTCACTGTGGTTTAGATTTGCATTTCCCTAATGATCAGTGACACTGAATATCTTTTCATATGATTACTGGCCATTTGTGTATCTTCTTGGAGAAATGTCTATTTAAGTACATTTTAAAATGAGGTTGTTTGGTTTTCATTGTTGTTGAAATCTCTGTATATCCTGGATATTATCAGATATGTAATTTGTAAATATTTTCTCCCATTTTGTGCTCTGACTTTTTACTTTGTTGATAGTGTCCTTTGGTGTACAAAAGTTTTAATATTTGGTGAAGACAAATCTACCTGCTTTTTTATGTTGTTGACTGTGCCTTTGGTATAATATTCAAAAAATTATTACTAAACGAATGTCATGAAGTTTTCCCTTTTCTTCTAGGATTTTTATAGTTTTTAGCTCTTACATTCATGTCGTTAACCCAATTTGAATTAATTTTTGTATACGATATTAGGTAAGGGTCCAACTTCATTCTTCTGCATGAACATAAACAGCCTTGCTATTACCATCTGTTCAAAGGGCTATCATGTCCCCACTGAATGGTCTTTGTAGTCTTGTTGAAAAGCATTTGACTACCTATGTCAGAGCATATTTCTGGGCTCTGTATTCTATCCCATCCATCTGCATGTTTGTCTTTATGCCAGTATCACAGTTTTTTCAGTACTATTGTTGCTCAGCTGCTAAGTTGTGTCCCACTCTTTGCAACCCCACGGACTGCACCATGCCAGGCTCCCCTGTCCTTCACTATCCCACAGAGCTTGCTCAAACTCATGTCCATTGAGTCAGTGAAGTCATCCAAGCACCTCATTTTCTGTTGCCCCCTTTCCTCTTGCCCTCAATCTTTCCCAGCATCAGGGTCTTTTACAATGAGTCAGCTCTTTGCATCAGGTGACCAAATTATTGTCAATTATTAACCAATTATCATCGTCATCAGTCTTTCCAATAAATATTTAGGATTGATTTCCGTTTCCTTTGTAGTATTTTGAAATCAGGAAATATAAGTCTTTCAACTTTGTTTTTCTTTCCAAGATTGTTTTGGCTGTTCAGAGTCTCTTGAGATACTGTGCAAATTTTAGAACGAATTTCTCAATTTCTGCAAGGAAAAATGTTGTTAGGATTTTGCTAGTGACTGCATTGAGTCTGTACATTGCTTTGGGCAATATTGACATCTTAATGATAAAACTTCCAATTCACGAACATCAGTATTTCCATTTATTTATGTATTCTGTATTTCTTACATCAATGTTTTATAGGTTTTAGTGTACAAATTTTTCACCTCTTTGATTAATGTGTTAAGTATTTTATTCTTTTTCACATTTTTGCAAATGGAATTGTTTTCTTAATTTCTTTTTCAGATTGTTCAATTTTGGGTACAAAAATATCACTGTTTTGTGTGTATTGGTTATGTACCCTGCTAATTTGCTAGATTATTTTATTAGTTCTAATTTTTGTGTCTTAGTACTTCATGATTTTCTATAGGGCTCATGCTATCTATAAACATATAATTTTACTTCTTCCTTTCCTAATTGGATGCCTTTTATTTCTTTTACTTGATTAACTGCTCTGGCTATGACTTCCAGTATTACATAGCACAGAAGCAGTGAAAGAAATCATCCTTGCCTTGTTCTTGATCTTAGAGGAAAAGCTTTCAATCCATCACCCTTGAGTATGACATTCACTAAGGGTTTTTCATATATGGCTTTTATGATGTTGAGGTAGCTTCCTTTTATTCTTATTTGCTGAATTTTTTTTTATCATGAGATAAGATGGATTTTAGCAAATAGTTTTCTTTTTTCCATCAACTGAGATGATTATTTGTTTTTTTCCTTCCTTTAGTTAATGTGGTATATTATGGTGCTCAATTTTGTATGTTGAACCATCCTTGAATTCCAGAAATAAATCCCACATTGTCATGGTGCATGATATGATTTTGGTTTGCTAGTATCTTGTTGAGAATGTTTGCAATAATATTCAAAAGGGAAATTTTTTCCTTATTCATAAGGCACTATAGCACTCTTAGAGTGTCTTGATCTGGCTTTCATTAAAGGGCAATGCTATCCTCATAGAAAAAAGAAAGCATTTTTGCCTTTTCAGTTTATTAGAAGAGTTTGAGGAGGATTAATTAATTAGTTCTCCTCTAAATGTATGGTATAATTTACCAGTTAAGCTGTCAGATTCATGGCTTTCCTTTGTCAGGAGATTATCCATTACTGATTTGATATCCTTATTAGTTACAGGTCGACTCAGATTCTCTTTGTCTTTGTGATTAAGGCTTGGTGAGCTTTGTGTTTCTAGGTATTTGTCTAGTTCATCTAGGTTAGCTAATTAGATAGTGTACAGTGGCTCACTGTATCCTCTTGTAACTCATTTTGGTTCTACAGAATTGAAAGTCATGTCCCTGCATTCATTTCTGATTTTAATAATTCAAGATTTTTTACTAATCAGTTTGCTGTTGTTGAGTCATTAAGTTATGTCCAACTCTTTGTGACCCCATGGACTGCAGCACACCAGGCTCCTCTGTCCTTCACTATCTTGTGGAGTTTGCTCAAATTCATTTCCATGGAGTCAGTGATGCTATATAACCATCTCATTCCCAGCATCAGGGTCTTTTTGAATGAGTTGGCTCTCTGCACAAGGTGGCTAAAATATTGGAATTGCAGCTTCAGCATGAAGCTTCAGTCCTCCTAATGAATACTGATTGATTTCCTTTAGGTTTGATCTTGCAGTCCAAGGGACTTTCAAAAGTCTTCTCCAGTACCACAATTCAAAAGCATCAACTCTTTGGCACTCAGACTTCTTTATGGTCCAGCTCTCATATCTCTATATGACTACCAGAAAAACCATAGCTTAGACTGTGCAGACCTTTGTCAGCTTTGACTACAGTGAAGAACAGGGAAGCCTGGTGTGCTACTGTCCATGGGGCTGGCAAAGAGCTGGACACGATTTGACGACTGAACAACAACAATCTTTGTTGGCAAAGTAAAGTCTGTGCTTTTTAATATGCTGCCTAGGTTTGTCATCACTTTCCTTCCAAGGAGCAAGCGTCTTTTGATTTCATGGCTGCAGTCACCATCTGCAGTGATTTTGGAGCCCAAGAAAATAAAATCTGTCACTGCTTCCACTTCCCCCCTTCTATTTGCCATGAAGTGATGGGACCAGATGCCATGATCGTAGTTACTGAATTCACTTTTTCACTCTCCTCTTTCACCCTCATCAAGAGGCTCTTGAGTTCCTCTTCACTTTCTGCCATTAGAGGGGTATCATCTGCATATCTGAGGTCATTGACATTTCTCTTGGCAATCTTGATTCCAGCTTGTGATTCATCTAGCCCTGCATTTTGCATGATGTTCTCTGCATAGAAGTTAAATAAACAGTGTGACAATATGCAGTCTTTCCATACTCCTTTACCAATTTAGAACCAGTCAGTTGTTCTGTCTGGTTCTAACTGTTACTTCTTGACTTGAATAGAGGTTTCTCAGGAGACAGGTAAGATGGTCTGGTATTCCCATCTCTTTAAGCATTTTCCACAGTTTGTTGTGATCCACATAGTCAAAGGTTTACTGTAGTCAATGAAGCAGAAGTAGATGTTTTTCTGGAATTACCTTGCTTTCTCTATGATCCAATGAGTGTTGGCAATTGGTTTCTGGTTCCTCTGACTCTTAAATGCAGCTTCTACATCTGGAAGTTCCCAACTGATGTATTACTGAAGCCTAGCTCTAAGGATTTTGTGCATATCCTTGCTAGTGTGTGAAATGAGTGCAGCTGTACAACAGTCTGAACATTCTTTGGGACTGGCATGAAAAGTGACCTTTTCCAGTCCTGTGGCGACTGCTGAGTTTTCCACATTTGCTGACAAATTTACAAAGCACCAACTCTTTGGCACTCAGACTTCTGAGTGTTGAGTGCAACACTTTAACAACATTCTCTTTTAGGATTTTAAATCCTAAGGTGCTGAGTGCAGCACTTTAACAGCATACTCTTTCAGGATTTTAAATAATTCAGCTGGAATACCATCACCTCCACTAGCTTTGTTCATAGTAAAGCTTCCTAAGGGAAGCTTTTTTTTTTCACTTGACTTCACACTCTAGGATGTCTGGCTCTAGGGGAGTGACCACACCATTGTGGTTATCCAGTTCATTAAGACCTCTTTTGTAAAGTTCTTCTGTGTATTCTTGCTGTCTCTCCTCACACTTTTCTGATTCTGTTAGGTCCTTACTGTTTCTGTCCTTTATCATGCCCATCCTTGTATGAAACGTTCCCTTGATATCTCCTATTTTCCTGAAGAGATTATCTAGTCTTTCCCACTCTGTTTTTTCCCTTTATTTCCTTGCATTGCTCATTTAAGAAGGCCTCCTTATCTCTCCTGGCTATTCTCTGAAACTCTGCTAAAGATTTAATCAGTCTAGCTGAAGTTTTATTGATTTTGTCAGTTTTTCTGAAGACTCAGTCCTTGGTTTTACTGATTTATCTATTGTTTTTCTATTCTTTATTTATTTCTGCTCTAATCTTCCCTTCCTTTTGCTAGACTTGAGCTTCGTTTGCTCTTCTAGCTCCCTTAAGGTGTAAAGTTAGGTTATTAATTTGAGATCTTTTTTTAAAAAAGTAAGCATTTTACAGCTATACATTTCCTTCTGAGTACTGCTTCCATTGTTTTCCATAAGTTTTGGTTTGTTGCATTTTCATTTTAACTCAGCCTCATGCATTTTCTCATTTCCCCTGTGATTTCTCCCTTGACCCACTGGTTGTACAAGAGTGTGTTGTTTAATTTCCACATATTTGTGTATTCTCCAATTTTCCTTCTGTTACTGATTTCTAACTTAATCCCACTGTGGTTAAAGAAGATACTTTGTATGATAATTTTTAAATCTGTGGAGACAACCTGTGAATATATTCAGTATATCCTGGAGGATGTCCCATGTGCATTTGAAAAAAAGGAATATTCTGCTATTGTTGGGTAGTGTTCTGTATATCTTGTTAGATCTAGTTGCCTTATTGTGTTGTTCAAGTCCTCTATTTCCTCACTTATCTTCTGTCTAGTTTTCCTATTCACTACTAATAGTGTGTGTGTGTGTGTGTATGTGTGTGTGGAAGGGGAGAGCTGAAGTGTCTATTATTACAGAAAACTGCAGACCTGTCACTACAATTCTATAAAGTTTTTGTTTCATATATTATAATGATCTGTTATTAGGTACATAAATACTTAAAACTGTTCCATATTCTTGCTGTATTGAATCTTTTATTATATACAAGATATCTTTGTCTCTTGTAACTTTTTCTGACTAAAGTCTATATTGTATCATATTAGTATAACCACTCCTGATCTCTACAGTTACTATCTGCATGGACTATCTTTTTTATTCTTTTGCTTTTGATTTATTTGTGTCTTAATGTAAAGTCAGCCTCTTATACACATTGGAGCATTTCTTAGATCCATTCTACTAAACTGTCTTTAAAAACAAAACAAAATAATTTTTTTATTTTGTGCTGGAGTATAGCTGATTAACAAGCAATGTTGCAATAGTTTTAGGTGAACAGGAAGGGACTCAGCCATACATATACATGTATCCATTCTTCCCCAAACTCAATCTGTCTTTCGACTGGAGAGTTTAACCTATAATTTAAGATAATTACTGACAAGGAGGGACTTCCTTCTGCACTTTGCTATTTGTTTTCTATGTGTTTTATAGCTTTTTCGGGTGCTCATTTCCTGCATTAGTGATTTTTTTTTTTGCATGTTTCATTTTTTATGGTGAAATTTTTAAATTCCCTTCTCATTTCCTTTTGGGTACATTTTATAGCTATTTTCTTTGTGATTACTATGAGCATTATATTTAACATCCTAAAGTCATACCATTCTGATTTTATACCAGTCTAAATTCAATAGCACACAGAAACTCTGCAACAAGATGGTTTTTTAAAAAGCAAAAAAAAAAAAAAAAAAATACGGAATTATAAATCAAGACAAGAACCACCAAGGAAAAAGCAGACTGCTATGATAAAGAAAACAGGTGGCCTTTTCAGAGAAGTCAGCAAGGAGGGTCTCTCTAAGGGGACATTCACACGGAGACATAAAAGACAGAGGAGTCAACTCTGTATAAAGTGGGGCAAAGAACATTCCTGACAAAGAGATACTACAAGTCAGAGAGGAGCCCACAGGGGTCCCCGAGAAACGGTGGTGCATGGGGCAGGAGCTCATGCCGGCATGGAGCAGGGAGTGAAGCCCGCGAGAAGCAGGTGGGCCCCGGCCACACAGCCTGGGAAGGCAGAGGGGGAAGAGTTCCACATCCGCCACAAGGGAAGCCACAGAGCGCCTCAGAGCTCCTAGCGACAACGTCCTAATTCTGTCGGAAGAAGATCCTTCTGGCCATTCTGTAGCAAGGATACAAGAGGGAAGACAATGGAAGTGAGGAGCCCAGGAAGAATAGCCCTGCAGTTGTCGAGATAAAAAACAATGGCGGTCAGTCCAGAGTAGAGATGGAAAGAAAGGGCAGATCTGAGGGATGACCAGGTGGGACAGGGAACCCTCAGCCCAGGTTTGAGACCTCACCCTGTGAGGCACTCACTGGCTCTGCACCCCAAACTCCCCACAAGCCTCTATTTTCTTCTCTGTAAAATGAGAATGAGGAAATCTACCAAGGATGAGGAGGAAGTGACATGAAATCATGAAGCTTCCGTCTGGACTAGTCAATGCGCCATGAACACCCTTCCTTCCTCTCAAACATGGGCCATCAGACTACTGATTGATGTAGACCTAATTCATGACAACCCTGCGATGCTATGAAAACTGTGAGTACTTGACACCAAACTCCCAAACCCTGCCAACTGTGGGTGGGCTATCACACACCCAGGCCCCACAAGCCCCCTGGCCTGACTCGGGGACAGGGACTTGTCTGGGTTTAGCCCCTGTGGTCAGAGTGGCACGTAGGAGTTGGGTCAGTCCCCTGCCCACAGAGACCCAAGTGGGAGGGCGGGCAGGGGGGTGGGCACTTGGACATCAGCACCAGATGGTACTGGAGAGAAACCGATGGAACAAAGGCAGCAACCTCTCCAGCAGATTTCCTTCCAAATCCAGAGGAGCGAAGGAGACAGAGCTGTTTTAACCCTACACGCCCACAGAAAACACGGTCCACCAGGATAGAGAGGGCGGGCTGGCCTTCCCCCTTCCTGCCGGCTGCACCCGAAGGCCTTGTCTAGTGACACAGCTCCTCAGTCCAGCCACCACCCTTCCCTGGCATCCCAGCTTAGAGATGATCTTACTGGGGATCTTACTGATCCCCTTTCTGAAACAGTTATGGGCAGGACAGACAGAATTCTTTGTATTTTTAACACTAGCGTTTGAGAAATTGAAGGATGCTGGAGGTGGTGGAGGGTGGCCTTGTTTAAAGCAAGGTACATTGTCTGAATGCGACTGGTTCTTAACTATTCCAAACAGCAAGTCACAGAGCAACAGAAACGGGTTGCCGGTGGTGAGAATCGGTGCAAGCAGGTCGGGTGCTCTGCGTCCACTTGTTTTCTGGCCTTGTCAGACCAGCCAAGAAACTCCAAGAAGCAGATGACTGAGGGGCTAAGTGTCAGTGTTCAAATGCCATGTGCCCTGCACCAAAGTGGCAAGCCCTTCCCAGGCAGGCCTCATTAAGAAACATCTAAATCCCAAACGAATGTAGTTGGCCCAGATTTGCCCTCAAGCAGCAGGATCTGGAGCCACCAACATCTTAGTATCAGCAGCGAAGAGGCATGAAGAGTGTCACGTTGAAGCCAAGCATCACCACCACTCAGCCTGTCTTTCCGTCCTTACAGCTCATGGGGAGACCAACACTCCCACATACAACCCCTCTCTGACCTGTGCTAAATGAAACAGCGGCCCTTGTCCACATGATAAAGTTATGAAAGCAAATATCAAACTGGGAGCTTTGCCTTATTACTACTTTAGCTGTTGTAATGAATGTTTATTCCCTGGACTTGTGCCCTGGACAAAAAATAAATAAATGAGATGAAATTGCCTACAGGTGAGAGAGCCTGGTGCTCAGCCAGCCCCCGCAGCCCTCCCCTGGGCTCTGCTCCGGGCGACTGCAGCGCCGCAGCCCGTCGTTAACCAGCCGCCAGGGAGGCCAGGGCTCGTGCAAACGCAGGGCTCGGATATTTCTCAGAAATCAGGGCCAAACACCATTAAAAGCTGAAACAGGAGCAATTCCACTTCTGGGTACATACCCAAAAGAAGTGAAAGCAGGGACTCAGGCTGTACACCCACGTTCACAGCAGCATTATTCATAAGAGCCTAAAGGAGGCAGCAACCTGAACATTTATCAATGGATGAACAGACAAAATGTAATCTATCCATACGATGGAGTATTTTGCAGCCAAAAAGGAAGGAGATTCTGACACCTCTAACAACATGGACCAACCTAGAGGACATCATGCTGAGTGAAAATCAACCAGTCACAAAAGAACAAATACTCTTTGACTCCATTTGTATATGAGGTCCTTAGGGGTGTCAAATTCAAAATGGAAGGGTGGCTGTCGGGGCTGGGGGAAGGGGGAATGGGGTGTCAGTGTCTAATGAGCACAGTTTCAGTTCTGAAAGACAAAGGAATTCCGGGGACGGATGGTGACAATGGCGGTACAACAATGTGAATGTACCTAATGTTATGGAACTGCAGGCTTAAAGGGTGAGACAGAGACTTTTATGGTATGTACTTACTACCATAAATTTTAAAAACCTGGAGAAGGAAAGGAAGGAAGGAAAAAATGGAGAGGAAGGAAAGGGCGGGGGGAGGAAGGAAAGGGCAGGGGGAGAAAGGAAAGAAAAGAAGTTAATAGTAATTCCTAGAGCTAATGACTTTGAAAGGGAGGGTGACCTGGTGCCTCATGGTGTGCCCGTGTCCACGGATCAGCCCTGGACCAGTGCCCCAGTGGGTCCACATCACTGGGCTTTGCAGACGAGCCCGTCCTACAGGGAGGTCTGTGGGTCCAGAGGGTAACTCACCTTCAAGACCCCACACACTGCTAAAGCAGCCTCGGCCTCGTGGCATGGCCTGTCTGTGGTGGGGGTGCGGGACAGACAGATGGAGTTTCCTGCAAATCAATATGTGTCCCCAAAGCAAGCACTGGCAAGTCAACCAGACAGAGGTCGAGGTACCAGAGTCTTGACTTCACAGTGGGCAGGAACTCTGTGGAGCTCGCCATCCCCATCAGCCCAGGGTGAGGCTTACGATCATCTATTTCCCTGTGGCTTATTACAGATGGGCCTGGCCCGACAGCCACAGCCCTGCCAATGACTGCCTGTGTGACCCGGGCCATACCTCCAGCCTCCCTGTTCTTGGACTGCCTCCAGCATCTCTCAGTCACTGTGGCACAGCCAGGGCCTGGCCCTTTCTGCTTCCCATGAGCTGTATATGCACTTGTCACCAGGCACAAGACGCCTGGGGCGGCTAAAGGCCCGGGGGTGGTTAAGCCCCTGCCTCACGGCTGCTCACGCAGAGGGAGCCAGCTCAAAGTGGTTCTGACGCTGCCAGTTCTGAGCTCAGAGCAGGGCTCCCACCTTAGGTCTGTCTGGGCCTACACCCCACACTTGTACCCCTCACCCGCTTCCCTCTCCAAAGTCCTCCTCGACCTCGGTTCCACCCAGTGAGGCTCTTTTCTCTCCCTCAGCCAAGATCTTCAACAATGCTGTTTCTACTCCTTCACTTCCTGATCTCATCCTGGTTTGCCCCAACACAGCTTCCACCCCCAGCAATCCCTAAAGTGAGTGAAAGTGAAGTCACTCAGTCCTGTCTGACTCTTTGCAACCCCCATGGACTATAGCCTATGAGGCTCCTCTGTCCATGGGTTTTTCCAGGCAAGGGTACTGGAGTGGGTTGCCGTTTTCTTCTCCAGGGGATCTCCCCCCCCCAGGGATGGAACCCAGGTCTCCCACATTGCAAGAAGATGCTTTTACCCTTTTACCATCTGAGCCACCAGGGAACCAATCCCTAAAGCTACTCCTTTGGGGCCGGCAGCAGCATCAGGCATTGTTAACCACTCCCTTCCCACACCTCTCACCTCGCTCCTTAAGGACAACCCACACCGGGTCTGTCTGCCTTCCCGCCCGGCCCTGACCCCGGAACTCCACTGTGCCTCTGCCGGCATCTTCTCTCTCCCCACTGTGCTCTGCTCAACCCGGCCAAGGCCAGCCACACCAACAGCTGCAGCCCCAGCCTCGCGCCCAGCAGCCTTAGTCCCTTCATCCACCAGGCCCACCATCCTGAGCTCCACCAGCGAACTCAAAGCTAGCTTGTCCAAACTGGAACCCTCGCTGTGTCCCCAAACACTCTTCTCCTTTTCCCATCCAGTAGCCCTGCCAACCACCCAGGCAACCAGAGCATAGCTCGGGGGTACCCTGGGTCTCTCTTGCCTTTGCCTTTCCAGGCCAGACACCCAGTCCTGTGGGTCTCTCCTCCCAGCACACCCTCCTCCCCACAGGATCATCTCCTCCACCCCCACACCCGCCCCTTAGTCCAGACGCTTTCACCTCACACGCTCCATCCCCAGTGCTCCTTCTTGCCTTTCCAACTCCAGTCCCCCCAGGTGCAGCTGTGGGGCTGTCCTTCCAGACCTTAGTCCATGCACGTTTCTGCCTCCCCTCGGGAGGCCTCACCAGCCCTCCCCATCCTGACTCTGGGCACCCACCTCATTAAGGCTGCTCCCCTCCCAGCTGCAGCCACACCAGTCCACCTGTCCTCCCCAAGATGTAGCTCCTGTGGCAGGGACCTGCCACTGCTCCCCAAATCGGGCACGCACCCTCACTTGGCTGAAGGGTCAGCTCTTTCATGATGCCCCCACACTTCGGGGTGATCACTCCCCAGACCTCCACCTGGCCCCCAGTGCTCCCTGCAGAAATGCCTACTCAAGCACAGATGCTTCGCCCATCTGTGACACCACTGCCTTCTGTGGAAAGGACCGGGTCTTTTAGGATTTGTAACTGGCACCTACCACAGTGCCAAGAGATCTTCAAAACTGCTTGTGAGGAGAGTGGATGGATGCTGGAGTAGGGATGCACACAAACATCCTTCTGTGTCTGAAGTTTGAGGTGGCCAGCAGCTCCCCACCTGCCCACCATGTGACCTTTCCCTCCTCCACCCATTCATCAAATCAGAGGAGACACAGCTCCTTCCCTGGTTCCCTCAACTAGGCAACCTCTATTCCTCTCATAGGACCAGCTCTGTTTTACACTAAAGTCGGATATTGATTCTTTGTACTAGACAGTTGGCTCCTTAGAGCAGGACTGACTGACTCAGCTTTGAGTCCTCTGAGAGGGGCCTTCATCCACAGAAAGGGTCTTGGGAGGCCTCTAGTGGGGAGCACGGGAGACTCCCATAGCCAGAGGACTCCTACCACCCGGAAGACTCTCATCACTGGGCAGATTCCCATCACCGGGTGGATTCCCACTACCAGAGGACTCTGGTCCCCGGGCGGACTCCCACACCAGGCAGACTCTCACCCTGGGCGGACTCCCAATTCGGGCGGACTCCCACACCAGGCGGACTCTCACACCAGGCGGACTCCCACTACCAGAGGACTCCGGTCCCCAAGCAGACTCCCACACCGGGTGGACTCTCACACCGGGCAGACTCCCACTACCAGAGGACTCCGGTCCCTGGGTGGACTCCCACACCAGGCGGACTCTCGTCACCGGGTGGCCTCCCATCCCTGGAAGGACTCCCATCCCCCAGCGGACTCCCATCACCGGGCGGACTCCGGTCACCAGGCGGCCTCCCATCCCCGGGTGGACTCCCATCCCCGGGCGGACTCCCGTCACCGGGCGGACTCTCATGGCCCGGCGGACTCTGACACCGGGCGGCCTCCCATCCCCGGGCGGACTCTCATGGCCCGGCGGACTCCCACACCAGGCGGACTCCCAGCACCGGGCGGACTCCCCCACACCGGGCGGACTCCGGCACTGACCCCTCACCAGCCCGGCTCAGTACTCAGGCCTTTGCCTAGGGCGCCCCCCGCCCCCCCCACCTTGTGCCCCACCTGCCCAGGGGTGGCAAGTCTGCGTGTGAGCCCACCCTGGAGCCAGGAGCAGACGCCCGCGCCGCGCGCAGAGCCCTCTCCAGGGGCAAGCAGACTCACCATGTTCATGACGGTAAGGATAAACCTCTGGGCGGCCTCGGCCCCGTGGTACTGCACCATGTCGGCGTCGGCCACCACCAGCGTCTCCACCGTGTGTTCGCTGGTCAGCCGGATGGCATTCCTCCGCCGCCGCCCGTCCCGCGACGGCCGGCCCCTCCTCGGCTTCTTTTCTAGAAAACAACGGAGACGTTCGTGCAGCGCTTTGCGTGTTGGCTTCCTATCCACATGGTGAACAGGGCTCTTGCCACACCTCCCCAAGAGAACGACCAGTCTTCCCGGCCAGCGGCTGGGCCTGGCGCCCCCTGCCCTCCTCTGCCGCAGCCAAGCCTGCGCATCTGGGGCCAGATGTCACGACGGACATGCCCGTCCACCATGGCAGCGAGGAGCAGAAAGGCTGAAGACCACAGAACAGAAAACCTGTCCCTGTGGAGAATGAGGAGGACAGTCTGTGGAGGATAGGAAGCCTGGGTCAGGCAGGGAGGGTTAATGACCCAGACCCACAAGGCTTTCTGAAAGCGCCAGGACCCATTGCTGGTAACTGGGGCCAGCAAGCAAAGACCTGGAAGTGGGTGCCCCAGAGACGGAGCGGATAGTCAGGAATAAGGAGCCATTAGCAGACAAAAAAGCAGTATTTCAAAAAAAAAACAACAAAAAACCAAAACACAATAGAAAAAAAAAAAAAATCACAGGACACACATTGAGGCCAAGATTTGAGTTTGCTGTTTCCTCACCACAGGGAAGGGCTATTAGTAAACAGTGAGTAACCCTCTGCTGACTCTTCAGATCAGTTGACTTCCTAGAAGACCTTACTTTGCTAAACAGCTGTGGTTACTACTCTTGAGTCCCACATCAGAACATCTGGACGCTTAAAGCCGCCATGTAAGGACTGACATACAGATTTGTGGGTGCAAACACCTCTGACCAATATCAAAGGCTGATGTCAATAACATGCGCTTTCAGGATCCGAATGTGAACAGAAAGGCAGTTCCTTAATTTGATAGCTATTATTTCCATTTTTACATCAGCCCACATGGAAGCCTTTCTTTGGGATTGGAATGAAAGTCTTCTGTGTGGGCTGATATAAAAATGGAAATAATAGCTATCAAATTAAGGAACTGCTTTTCTTTCTCTCCTTAGAAGAAAAGTTATGACCAACCTAGACAGCTTTTTAAAAAACAGAGACATTACTTTGCCAACAAAGGTCCGTCTAGTCAAAGCTATGATTTTTCCAGTAGTCATATATGGATGTGAGAGTTGGACTATAAAGAAAGCTGAGCACCGAAGATTGATGCTTTTGAACTGTGGTATTGGAGAAGGCTCTTGAGAGTCCCTTGGACTGCAAGGAGATCCAACCAATCCATCCTGAAGGAAATCAGTCCTGGGTGTTCATTGGAAGGACTGATGCTGAAGCTGAAACTCCAATACTTTGGCCACCTCATGCGAAGAGATGACTCATTGGAAAAGCCCCCCATGCTGAGAAAGATTGAAGGTGGGAGGAGAAGGGGACGACAGAGGATGAGATGGTTGGATGGCATCACTGACTCAGTGGACATGAGTTTGAGTAAACTCTGGGAGGCCTGGCGTGCTGCAGTCCATGGAGTCGCAAAGAGTCGGACACAACTGAGCAACTGAACTGAACACAGAAGCCAGCTCTGCTACAACCTCTATGCAATAAACTCAGCCCACAGATGTACAAACTGGTTTCATACAGTGACTCAATCATTCTAGAACCAAAGATGCACACAAAAAAACCTGAAATACACTTCATAGTGTATAAACAAAAACAGTCTGTGCAGTGAGACAAACTGAAAAACAATCTACAACCACAGAGGAAGCCAGTGATGGTAAGACAATGGGCAGCCATGTAAAGCACAATTGTGAAGATTATTTAGTGATGTAGAGAGAAGCACATATAAGTCTATATATAGTTAAATCTCAGGTTGGCAAAGAATTTAACACACAAGCATCTTCAGGCCCAGAGATAATAACCTTCTTTAGGAAGAACTTACCTAAAATACAAATCATAGGTGATGTGTGATCTTCAGTTTCCTTTTTTTCCACTGTATTTTCCAAATTTACACAATGGAACAAGTACGTATTTATTTAAAGTATTATCCCTGAGTCTGAGAAAACCCCAGAAGTCACTTTTAAACTATAAACAATAAAACAGAGGGCCTGGGGAGCAAAATATGTCGTCTGACTTATCACAGAAATGCAAGACAAAATATATGACTTTTGTCAACCTGCAGGGTGGTTCCTTCCTCCCCAAAGCCAGGCTCACCTCCCATGGAGACTTCCAGGCCTTAGGAGTGGAACTTGGGAAGGCAGGGTCTATTCTAAGAGAAAAGATATGGTCTCAGATAGTACTGCCTTTGCACATGGCCAGAATGAAAGAGGCCCCTGGTAGGCAATCTCTCTCTGGACATACACTCACATTCACGGAGTCCCTCTGAATATGAGGAAGGTAGACCATGGGCAACTCCAAATCCTGAGCTCAGCATGCTTGCCAGGCGCTCACTGCCTGATCAGGCCAACCTGTCCATCTTGGAATATACGATAAGCCATGTCATTCTCACTTTAAAGCAGCAGAAGTGAAGGGCCACCCAAACAGGAACTTTGCTGTAACCACACACCCACATTTTCCAAGGCGATGAAGAGACAAACTGTGCCGCAGTTCCTCCCTAAGCTGGGAGTTATTACCCGTCTTTCCGCATCCCCAACTCATGGATTCCTCTGCAGCTACTCCCCACACTGGCTGCTTATTTTCACCATGTCTGTGTTTTCTGGTTCCTGCATGAATAGAGCTGCATTTTTAGCAATGTCTAAAGGATGCATTAGTAATATTTCTCTGGAAGATGCTGGGCTGAAACAGGTGAGTGGTGAGTGCTTTCCTAGAAAGGTAGCCCAGCACTTCCCACCAGAGGAGCAGGTGACCCCTGGACTTTTCACAGAGCAAAACACTGCATGGGCCATCTGTCTTTCAAGTAGGACCAACAAGAACTGCCTCCCCCCTCCCTGATGGGCCTGGGAGAGCTAATAAATGGTGCCACAAAGGGCATAATGCTGCATGTTAACATCTGCCCAGAATACTCAGTCATGGGAAAAACACGACAGCCAGGGGCTCTGTGGTCACTAAAGGGTTTGCAACTACAATGACTTCGTCTGCCCCTTTCACCCCCAGCCCCAGGCCCAGTACATGTTGTGAAGTAAACACTCACTGAATGAGTGCATGCTTGAGTGGATGGATGAATGCATGGATGAATGAGTGAGTGGAATCCCTATTTCCCAAATAACAAAGCTGAAGTCAAGCACTGGGCAGGGGTGGATTTGGCCCTAGAACCCAGGCCTCACCCCACAGCTCTGACTCTCCTGCCTGCACTGCTTTGGGTGTGAGCAGGCTCCTCAGTGTCATCTGAACTTAAAACACAGGGACAGGA
This sequence comes from Cervus canadensis, assembly GCF_019320065.1. NCBI lineage: Eukaryota > Metazoa > Chordata > Mammalia > Artiodactyla > Cervidae > Cervus > Cervus canadensis. The sequence continues at coordinate 62,742,427 of NC_057402.1, read as the reverse complement.
AAGGCCACAGAAAACTCAGCAGGAAAGGACTCTGTGCATGGCCTTGGCTGCTGCAGGACCTGAGCGGCGGGAGGAGCAGCCTTCTGCCTCCACGCGCACCAGGCCCTCAAGTCAGAGCAGCAAGTACACGGCCGGCCCCCAGGGCACACGTGCTCCTGCCTGTGTCCCCTCACCAACAACCGTGAACTGGGGCTGTCACACGGCAACCATGCTAGGTTGGCTGGCAATCCCCCCCACACCCCGGTGCTCAGTCCTTTCCCAAGCATGAGAAGAGGAGCCTCAAGACTCGAATCAGATCCCCACAGCCAGCTGGGTTTCAGGAAATCAGAATTTTTCATATTTCACGGGACAGTGTGGTGTCCAGGCCGCATAGTGAACACCCCTTTCAGGGACGTCTAGGACAGCAAGCCCTCATCAAAGGCAATACTCTTTCTGCAGTGGAATGAGTACATAAAGACACTCAGCAGTCAGCGTCCAGAAGCCTGGATTGGGGAACAAAAGATAAGAGAGTGAGGACCTGTGTTCCCTCTCCCTAGACGTGGGAACAGGGGGAGCAGGAGGCAGCTCACCGCCCCCCTCAATCCCTGCTCCCAGCAACCCCTCCACCAGCAAAGTTCTGCAGTCATCACGCCTGATGAGTCTTCCTTTCCTACAGGGAGAACAGAACCATAATCTATTTTTACCTTTAATTCCATGAACTGCATCAATATTCCCTAATAAAGTCTCAGCAATACCAATATTCACAGATGAGAAGCATATTGAAAAGCAAGAAGAAAAACATCAATTTCAGAATAACATGGGTGCTGAATTTAGACCTCACAGGAGAGGTCAAAATTGAGGCCAGGCAGGCAGGCAGCCACCTGGGGGCCCTCCAGGCTCACTTGGTAATCAGCTGTCTCCCTCCACTGTGGGAACTGGGGAGGCGGCCCTCACCCCACCGATGAGGACAGACCGCAGCCTGCGAGGCCCCGGCTCTGTTGTCACAGACGCCGGGATCACTCCCAAGTCCAGCCCAGCAGTGTCTTTTGCCAGAACGTCGCTGGGGCTTGGTGCTGACTTGGTAGACTTTCGATCTCGGGCTTCACATTATTTTTCTTACATTTATTTTCCCTTTGCCCCAATTATCCATTAAAGAAGAAAATTGTGTGTGTTTATGCAAGTTACCATGAACCTTGTTTGGAACAAGATGCGGGAGAGAAGACAAAGAAGGAACCAAAGGCATTCTAAACATTGTAAATTTAGCATTTTCAAATATTAATTATTCTAAGAGTTTGGGGAGTGTTCAAAATGCTGAGCAAGTATATAATTTACTGTAGTTATTAGTTTTGCTCTTGGTAAAGTAAAAAATAAGCTCAGTTATGAATTGTCAAGCTCTCCGTAGAATAGATACTGCTTTAGTTTAACGACAACAGAGTATTTAGGTATTCAGGTGGGCTGCCATCTATGGGGTCGCACAGAGTCGGACACGACTGAAGTGACTTAGCAGCAGCAGCAGGGAAAACCAATGCATAAACTCCAAAATACTTGGTGTAAGTATTCAAACAGTGGAAGCCAGCCCTGAAATTACTCTATGTGCTGCAAGGAGGATCCTTGCAGGTCTGATTCTATAACGTCATCTCCAGGGAAGACCTCAGGTTATTCCTCATGCCAAATGAGCCCTGCCAGCTGCAGAAGCAACTCAGAGGGAAAACAGACACTATGGAGGAAATGGAGGCAGCTGCCCAAGGACACTGGGCTCTTCACGCTGGGAAGACAAAGATGGGCCTCTCCTCTAGGAATTGGGTGGAAGGCATCCAACACGCTTACAGAGTCAACGAGAACATGCACACTTAACCTGAACTTGGCGTTCAAGCCAGAAACATAAACATTTCCCACACATGGCTCTCAAGGTCCAGATACAAGAACGTCCCCACCTGGGTACACGAGCGCAGTGGACAACCAGAACCGTCAGCACCGTGGAAGAGTCCAGAGCCACGTGTTCTTTTAGCTGCACTGACCATGGGTGTTCTCCAGCTCTCTCATGGGTAGGATGAAAACAATCCCATTGGAAGCCCTCGCACCACTGTGATGTGTGGCCAAGAATTCACCTGAAGCCAGAGGACAGCCACTTGTCCCTCATTCTCATCTGGAGGCGCTGATCGGGGATCTGCACCCAATCCCCTGAGATCTTTGTAAGCCCTGGGGAGAGGAGTCTCCTCCGGGGCTGGGAGAGGGGTTTGCACTGGCAGGACTGTGGCTGGCTGTGGAAGGACAGGCCCTGGTGCCCAGAGTGAGCACAGGGCGCCAGGAGCTCTTCACCCTGGGGGCCGTGGAGGCAAGCAATGAGATGAGAGGCAAGCAATGACAGGAATTCTAAACAGGGATGCAGTTTGGGGCAGACCAGAGCGTGTGCCTAGCTCAACCACAAGCTACTTGTGGGACACTGGGCAAGCCTCAGAACCTCACCAAGTCTACATGACTGTCTTCAAAATCGGAATGATCACACCCACTTCACAGGCTTGCACACTGACTGAGATGCTCATGGAGCACTTAGTTCATCCTCTGGGATGTTACGATTCTTCAATACATGGCACCCTAATTGCAATAACAATTATGATTCTGGTGGCAGCCAGGTCACCTAGTGGCCAACAACAGCTTTAGAGACAGAATGCTTGGATTCAAATGAGGGTCCCCATTGTTCTGTCTGATCTGGGGTAAATTGTGTGCCATCTGCTAGCCTCAGATAACTTATCTACGAGGCAGAGGGACAACAGCTTCTCTCTCAGTGGGCTATGATCAGGCTTAAAGGAGACCCAGGTGTAATCTCTGAGCTGAGCACCTGGCTCACTGTACGTGCTCAATAAAGCTTAGCTCTACTGATGACAGACCACTGCTGTTCTTCATAGAGACAAACGAGGAGGGTGGGCCTGGAAGCTTCAGCCAGGGTGTCCCAGCTGGCCTTGTGACCCAGGCAGCTCATCTAGTTCCTCCTCTGAACACTGTGAGAAAGAAACGAGACAACCCCAAGAAGCCCAAAAGAGCATGTGGCAGGAGAAAGAACACCGCCAAGGCTGTGGTCAGGAGGGGCAACAGGACACAGACCCAGAGACACACCTGACCTGCAGAGAAACCTTCTGAAGTGCCAAAACAGCCCTCCCAACCCATAATTTGTGTACAGAGGGTTTTAGTTTTTAGACAAGGTTTCCCCCAGTGAATCACTGTGGTTATAACCCTCATTTTCACATCTTATTCTTTTGGAAACAAACAGTCCCTGGGCTGTCTGAGGACGCGCTCTGGAAAGTTGTTCCTAGGGAGCGGTCATTGCTTCTGAAGGCTCTCTAGATGAAGTGCACGGGCCCACGTGAGCGCTGGGGACAGGTGAAGTGACACCTGCGAAGCCAGTGCTCTGAGGACGTACGTGGCTCCCGAAGCTGCAGCCGAGGCCCCCTAGAGCCTCCAGGCTGAGCTCACTCCTCCCTGAAGAGTGTTGTCAGCCATGCCTACAGACAAGACAAGCAAACCGAGACCCCCAGAAAGGTGTCCAGCATCTTGCTCCTGGAGGCCACTAACCCTGCTGACTGGGTTAGTCCAGCCTTGCAGAATAACCTCTGTCCACTCTGCCCTTGAATTGGGTTCTGAGTTTCCTGAACTCAGGAGAAAAATTAAAAGTTTAAGGTAAACATGCCAGATGATCAGTTTTACACAGTCCTCCAACAGGAGGAACACCATTCCTCAGGGAAAGACAGTCTTTTCCTAACACCAACTTCTAAAATAAAAATAACAAATCAGACAAAAAATAACAAATCGGACCACTGCCCGAGCCAGTGTTTCCCACATTTTATGACAAACGTGATCATGAATTTGGTTTAGTTATATCTCTCAGGAACCTTCTATAGGAGTGGAGGACCAAAAACTACAGCACTCATCAGAGGGAATTCCAAAGAAATTCTCCTACACGTTCCAAGTGGGAGGCCTCGGGGATCCCTTGGTCCCGGGGGGCAGTGGGAGCACCCAGAGGAGCGCCCCTGGGCCCGCAGCCAACCAAACAGGCGGGCAAGAGAGGCTGGCAGAGCCGAGAAGGGAGATGACCAGTGGTCGGAGCTACAAACAGGAGGGAGGGCACGGGCTTCCAGAATCTGGGGTCAACCCGGCAGGCAGGGCCTCGGGCTCCCTCAGCGTCAGGCTCACCAAGGCGCCGCACTAACCTCCCCGCCGGGGCAGGCCGGGCTGCCGTGCAGGACACGGGGCGGGGGCCTTCTTTTCTGTACCAGCCACATCAGAAACGAACTCAAAACTGGACAACAGAAGTAACCCTGAGAACAGTGAAACCTCTCAGACCAGGCTGAACAGGAGGCTGGAGCTCTGGGGTCTACCCCGCTTGCTGGGGAGACCCCCTGGAGCCCACTGCAGGGGGAGGACCTGAGCAGATGACCCTGGGGCTCTTGGAGTGCCCCCTTCTCCCCGAGCCCCCTGCTCCCCAGGAATCCTGCAAGCTCCAAACTCCATCCATGCTATAGTCTAACATGGGTCTATACTTACCTTCTGGGCTAGACTGTGAGCTTAAGGACCCAAACATCACCCTCTGGACCTTCCAAATTGCCAAGCACAGCCTACTGTGTAGCAGAAACATTTGAGAATTATACTTGGTTGAGTGAATTTTTTAACTCTTTGAATTCCTAATAACAACATTTTCAACAAACTTAACCTAAATGTCCTGAAATTAAATTCACATACAGTACAACCATCACCTAAGGAGGTGGTTGTTGTTCAGTTGCTCAGTCGTGTCTGACTGTTTGTGATCCCATGGACCGCAGCACACCAGGCTTCCCTGTCCTTCACTTCTTCACAGAAGGTGGGGGCAACGCTAACTGTGAGGAGCCCAGCTATGGCACCCAATGGAGCTGAGTATGCCTGTGCTGTGGGGGTGGGGGGCAAGCTTCCTCATCTCTAAAACTAGGGGATAATGGCTCCACTCTCTTAGGATGGATGTGAGTCAGATGTGACACAGGGCCAGGTGTGTAACTGTTACTGTTCAGTCACTAAGTCCTGTCTGGCTCTTTGTGACCCCATGGACTGCAGCACGCCAGGCCTCCCTGTCCTTCACTATCTCCTGGAGTTTGCCCAAATTCATGTTCACTGAATTGGTGATGCCATCCAACCATCTCATCCTCTGCCTCCCTCTTCTTTTGCCTTCAGTCTTTCCCAGCATCAGGGTCTTTTCAATGAGTCAGCTCTTCTCATCAGGTGGCCAAAGTATCGGAGCTTCAGCTTCAGCATCAGTCCTTCCAATATTCAGGGTTGATTTTCCTTAGGATTGACTGGTTCAGGTATATAAGTGTACTCAAATATGCTGCTAGTTTTACTTCTATCCTTATCATTACATCACTATTACTGCTGTTAACTACTAGGGTCTACATGCTACTTTTTAAACTTTGCTTGTGTGACCCAAAACAAACAGTGGATGCTTGTACGCACCCTACAGGGTCTGACCAGGATCTCTAGTCTAGATACTCACCAATAAACTTGTTATCTTCAATATTTCTTACTAGGCAGAAGCATGAAATAATTTCTCTAAGGACATCCTTAATCATGCAGCAATAAATTAGAATTGTACAAAAATAACAGTTTCAAGAGAAGTGGCTTTTAACTCCTGCTCAATATCCCCATGTAACCTCCCAACATTCCAGAGGGTGGAATACTGTAATCATCACAAATGTGACAGAACACAAAACATGACTGTACATGAAATCAGCCATTTAAGCCACGAAATATTAATGATGTTTCATTAGAAGAGGTTTCCATAAAATAATGGAAACCAAATGTTTCTCATTGAGAAGGAAAACAGTGTGAGTCCTTCTCCTTGGGGGAGAGACTGACTCTTGCCCCAAGCGGGATTCTGTGTACAGACACACCTGCCATGCCCATATGAACTCATTTTCAGGGCACCAAAGCCACCACCGCCACAGCAACTAAATTAGTAAGATGTGTAGTTTCCACTGCATGTCCAATAGCCCCCTGTCTTTTGTCTTTAATTTTTCCAAAATAAGCATGTATGAAATGTAATAAAAAATACCTTCAAGATGGGAATTGGAAACTCTAAAAATTCACCCAGGCCTGATCTTGATGCCCATGAAGGTTCCACTTAACAGAGAGATATCCATTTCCCATGCACCAGTTATTTGTTCTTTTTATCCTAGCCCTCTCTTTTGCATTCCACTCTGGGGTGGTGGTGCTTGTTGTTATTCAGTTGCTTAGTTGTGTCTTACTCTTCACGACCCCATGGACTACAGCACGCCAGGCTTCCCTGTCCTTCACTGTCTCCTGGAGTTTGCTCAAACTCATGTCCATTGCGTCAGTGATGCCATGCTACCATCTCATCCTCTGTCGTTCCCTTCTCCTCTTACCCTCAATCTTCCCCAGCATGAGGGTCTTTTTCAATGAGTCAGCTCTTCGCATGAGGTGACCAGCATATCGGAGCTTCAGCTTCAGCATCAGTCCTTCCAATGAACATTCAGGGTTGATTTCCTTTAGGATTGACTGGTTTGATCTCCTTGTAGTTCAAAGGACTCTCAAGAGTCTTCTCCAGCACCACAATTCAAAAACATCAATTCTTCAGTGCTCAGCCTTCTTTATGGTCCAAGCTTTATTGATATCATTCATATATGATACAATTTAACTGTTGAACATGCACAGTTCAATGGTTTTAGTATATTCTCAGAGTTATGCAACCATCACCACCATCAATTGTAGAGGACCTGCAAACTATTCCCTGGACTCCCTTGCTGGCTGGGCGTGCTGGAGGGAGACAGGAAGGTAGGAGATAGGGAGAAGGGACCCCTGTGTTTTAGCACAGGGTAACAACTGTTCCAGCAGTAGTGAGCAGCTGCGGCTCCAGCCTCCAGCTCCTGGGGAACTCCCAGCCCAGCTTCCTCATCTCCTTCAGCAGTACATCCACAGGGACACCAACGTGGCTGTCAGTCCTTAAACTACTTTCTGCATTTCATTCAAGCTTCGAGGACTCCTCCCAGGCCCATGGAAATAGTAAGGATGTGCCCTTTCGCACGGCAGAGCACTGCCACAGACAGGAATGCGGCCCTTCTCCCTGAGTCGTCTTTAACAAAATCCAGTCAGTGGCGCCCCACGAAGGAAATGCAAGCATCACTGTGTGCCACGGATTTCTCAACAACCCATCACCACCACATCCAAGCACCTGGCGACAGCCCTTGCGGATTCAGTCAGCGCGGGGAAAGTAGTGGAGGAGGAAACATGAACGACTAGTCTAGTGTTTAGGTCTGCACACACACAGACTTACAAACAACATGCTTTCCGAGGAAACTGTCAGATCCAAAAAGATTATTTTCTAATCACTTTTTTCCCTTCAACCAAACGGTCTTCTTATTTTAAAAAAATAACAAAACAGCAAAAAAATCTGGAACGATGGGTCCACAGCTGAAGATGAGCTCCCAGCCAGGTGAACTTTTGGCAGTTGTGTAAATCCAACATCCTTGAAAAATAATGGCCTTCTCTCTTTTTTTTTTTTTTTTGAATAAGGGAAAAAAATAAGTTTTGCTCTCCAAGTATGAATTCTTTAAATAACTTTCGCCAAGGCCAAGTCATTTTTATAAAAGGCATTTTTTTTTCATGTAAATTCCTTATAAAGAAAGGTGGAAAATAAAGATTTTTTTGCGGTTAAGATCTTGAATGAAGGACTGATCAACCTTGGAGTACAAAATCGTCCCTTCACTAGGCAGGAGGTGTCCCCCACTCCCACCCCTACCCTGGGAGGCAGCAAGGCTGGGGTAAGAAAGCTGAACTGGCCCTTCCAGACCTTTCCACCCATGATTAGAGCCACGTGGGCCAAGCAGCCAGGCATCACTGTCTGTGGGTGAGGTTCATTCAGTCTATAAATACTGAATTGTGAACCTACTTTGCAAGGCAATGTAGGAGATCACTAGAAGGAATAAACATTAACTAAAAGAATAGATGCATGTATAAAAATTATAAATACAACAAATGTTTGCAAAGAAAGAATAGATAATGCTTGAAAAGATAAAAGGAGGGGGTTCCAATTTAGATTGGGTTCCATCAGGAAGTGACAGCCAGGCCAAGATCAGAAGGATAAGCAAGAGTTAATCAGAGTGGGTGAGAAGAGAGGAGATGGGAGCAGTCCAGGCAATGGGAAGAGCAGGTGCACAGGCCCCGGGGACAGAAGAAAGCACAGCATGTTCTAGAAACCACCGGGATCCCAGAGCAAAGAGGCCGAGCGATAAGACAGAAGCACACTTGGAGGGTCACGTGCAAAATGCTCGGGACTTTTCTTCCTTATCCCTGGAACAGTGGGAAGTCCCCAGGGCTCATGTTTCTAATGGGTCACCCTGGCTGTTTTGGGTAGAACAGATTCCAGGGGGACATGGAAGCTGGTCACTGGCTGGATGATTGCTACAGGAATACAGGTAGACAGGGGCCACAGCTGGACAAGGCAGGGCAAACAGATTCAAAGAGGTATTGGGTTGGCCAAAAAGTTCATTCAGCTTTTTTGCAGAAGATGTTACGGAAAAATCCTGACAAACTTTCTGGCCAACCCAATACTTAGAAGGTGAGATCAAGAATACTGGAGATATCAAGGTACCAGGTGAAGACGGGCTATCAAAGATAACCCCTGGTTTGTATGGCTGTGCTAATCATTGAATAAGGGACCCCTATAACAGGGCCAGGTGTGGGGGAAAAAAAAGCACTGCAAGTTTTGGCCCTGTTAAGTTTCAGATGCTTTTAAAGCCCTCAAGTGCAGAGATCAAGTTGAAAGTGGAGTGTGCAGACTTGGCACTCAAAGGCAAAGGCGAGATCAGAGACAGGCATTCAGGAACCAACAATCCCAGAACAATCCTCCTGGGACCTCAAAACTGCATGCCTGGGTAGAAGAGATGACACCAACTGCAAAGGGGCAACTCAAGGAAAGCAGGGCACACAGTCACAGGAGCAGAGGAGACAGCGTCAAGGGGAAGGGCCGCTCGGCTCCTCCGCCCAGGAGGGCCAGGTGGGGACCCCCGGGGCCTTATGGGGGCACTCCTGACGAGGACTGGGGGGCTGAAGCCAGGCCAGGGAAGGGAAAAGTGAGAGAAGGAAACTGCAGACTTTAGGGGAGGAGAGAAACAAGAATACTGCCTGAAAGTACTAGAATTGAGGGAAGCTTTCCTTGAGATGGAAAAAACTCACACATCCAATGAGGAAAACCAGGCCTGTGGAGGAGGGCCGTCTTCACTCGGCTTCTACCTCCCTGCCTGTCCAGTCAGAGGCCACACCCACAAGAACAAGGCTTCCGACATGCCCCGCTCACGCTAACGGAGGAAAGACGGCGACTGTTCCATGGGCACTCGTCACACCCTGAATCTGTGGCTGGCCCCGTGCTGGGTGCTCCGCTCAAGGGAGGGAGAGACGCACACAGAACCTTAACGGTCCTATAAACCCCACACAGAGGAAAAGAACCGTCAAGGAAACAGCCCAGACCCCAAGGGAAAGCGGGCTTCCAACTGGAAGGACAGGAGGAAGAAACGCACATTCATTTTATCAGAAAACGATGGAGGTTCACAACCAGAAAAACAGCAGCAAGGCAAACGCAAGGCAGCACCATCTAAGAGACGCTGGGCCTGTTGAAATAAGAACGCTTCAAGCTGGTTGCCGCAAGGTCCCAGAAGGTAAGGCAGATGGCTGCAATTCACATCAGTCCAAAACCTTGTCTCAACCTCTACTAAATAGTAAATGTTCTCATAAGAGGTACTGTACTAGTCAGCTAGGATTGCCATGACAGAGTGACACAGACTGGGTGGCTTAAACAACAGACAGTTATTTTCACAGTTTTAGAGACTAGAAGCCAAGACTGAGGGGTCAGCAGTGTTGGATTCTTCTGAGGCCTCTCTTCCCGATTTGCAGATGGCTGTCTTCTCCCTTCATTTTCACAGGTCTTCCCTCTGTATCCATCTAAGTCCAAGTTTCCTCTTCTTGTAAGGACTCCCTAATGACCTCATTTAATTCAATCACTTCCTTAAAGCCCCTATTTCCAGACACAGTCATAGTCTGAGGTGCCAGGGGTTCAGTTCGTTCAGTTCAGTCACTCAGTCATGTCTAACTCTTTGCAGCCCCATGGACTGCAGCACGTCAGGCCTCCCTGTCCATCACCAACTCCTGAAGCTTACTCAAACTCAAGCCCATCGAGTCAGTGATGCCATCCAACCATCTCATCCTCTGTTGTCCCCTTTCCCTCCTGCCTTCAATCTATCCCAGCATCAGGGTCTTTTCAAATGAGTCTGTTCTTCACATCAGGTGGCCAAAGTATTGGAGTTTCAGCTTCAACATCAGTCCTTCCAATGAACATTCAGGACTGATTTCCTTTAAGGTGGACTGGCTGGATCTCCTTGCAGTCCAAGGGACTCTCAAGAGGCTTCTCCAACACCACAGTTCAAAAGCATCGATTCTTCCACACTCAGCTTTCTTTCTAGTCCAATTCTCACATCCATACACGACCACTGGAAAAACCATAGCTTTGACTAGACGGACCTTTGTTGGCCAGGGTTAGAACTTCAATATAAAGATTTGGGGGGACACATTTCAGCCCATTAACAGATGACCATCTTCTTTCCTGCCTTAAGCACTGTGGACTGGGCAGGTCACTTTCACATGAACTGAAGTACGTATATTTACATGGTCAGGACAGTCAGGACAATATGTGAGTCCCAGAAAGGACAATCATCTCAGAGGTCCATCGAGACACATTTGGCAAATTCAAGAAAACAAATGCAAATGTTTTGGAGTTATCATGCTTCTCACCACCACTTTCCAGTTAAGTCTGTTGCTGAAAGATGACACTAGCCTACTGGAGCTTGATGGCTTTACCCTCCAAATTGATGGAGGAGAAAAAAAAAAAAAGACATCCCCCAAACACACAGCTTGGGGGAAGAATAATTAACATGCTCATATTTCAGCCAGAACAAGACAAGACAGACAAAAGCCTAAAAAGAAATCGACTTGTCTTCTGCACCTGGAATCCTCCACCGGGATCCTGAGTATTGTTTCTTTTGACAGCTGGTCTTTCATCTTTGACAAAGAAGTACAAGAAACTTTAGATAGCCCAGATATTTCTCCACCTTTGCGAGGAGGGCAGGCCACTTTCTGGACCAGGAACTCTACTTCCATGCTTTAACACAAAACTAAAATATAGGGAAAGGCCTCTTCCTTCCACCCTCTCCCCTGATAACACAGGAGCGCTCAGGAGAGGCCTCAGGTGGCCTGGACATGTCCCCAGGGACGTGGGCTTTGAGGTGGGGACTGCCCTTTTCACCTGTTTATCCCATGGTGACCAGGGCACCTGGGACACTATTTTTGAATGTATTAATGAATGAGAGGATGAAGCCCATAAACAACGAACAAAAGGATCAAAAAATCCTTTGTCTTCTTTTTAGAAGCTTAGGGAAAACAAATGTCTGGTTCTGTCTTGGATGTCAGTGGTTCTTCCAAAAATATTACTCACATATTTCTCGAGCAGTTAATAATCAGGTATCCTTCACTCCTCCAAAGGCCCCTTGACTGTCACAGAAGCCCTAGATGTACCCTAACTCATGGAGAGAGGGCTCAATAACCCACCAGCAGACCTAAAGGTGTGAAAACAAGTCAAGTCTTCCATTTTTGGCCTAGACCCAGTAATCAGACTATGGCTCTTTCCCAAGGAACCGCCTTCCCAAACGACAAGGATGCTTCAGGGTCAAAGAAAGGCACTTTACTTAAGTCATCAGACCATATTTTTCTTTTCCTTGGAGCACTTACTGCAATTTGAAATTATTTAATTGTTCGGTGTTAAATAACAGTCTCTTCTACTCTACAAGAAGCTCAATAACAATAGGAATCATCGCAGTTTATGCATTGTTTCATACCTACTGCCTACCATATAGTAGGTGCTTTGTAAATAGTTTTAAAACGAGAGAGTAAATGAAAGAATATTGGACTTTTGTACTAACATGATTTCCAAATATCTGCTGAATCATAGAAAAAGCAAGAGAATTCCAGAAAAACATCTACTTCTGCTTCATTGACAATGATAAAGCCTTTGACTGTGTGGGTCACAAAAAAACTGTGGAAAATTCTTAAAGAGATGAAAGTACCAGACAATCGTATCTGCTTTCTGAGAAATCTGGCTGCAGGTCAAGAAGCAATAGTTAAAACCAGACGTGAAACAAGAGACTGGTTCAAACCTGGAAAAGGAGTATGTAAAGGCTGGATACTGTCACCCTGCTTATTTAACTTGTATTCAGAGTACATCATGCAAAATGCTGGGCTGAATGAATCACAAGCTGGAATCAAGACTGCTAGGAGAAATATCAATAACCTCAGATATGCAGATGACATCACCTTAATGGCAGAAAGCAAAGAGGAACTAAGAACCTCTTGATGAAAGTGGAAGAGGAGAGTGAAAAGGCTGGCTTAAAACTCAACATTCAAAAAAAGAAGATCATGGCATCTGGTCCCATCACTTCATGGCAAATAGATGGGGAAAAAATGCAAGCAGTGACAGATCTTTTCTTGGGCTCCAAAATCACTGCATATGGTTACTGTAGCCATACAATTAAAAGACACTTGCTCCTTGGGAGGTATGACAAACCTAAATAGTGCATTAAAAAGGAGAAACATCACTTTGCCAACAAAGATCTGTATAGTCAAAGCTATGGTTTTTCCAGTAGTCATGTACGGATGGGAGAGTTGGACCATAAAGAAGGCTGAGTGCCGAAGAATTGATGCTTTTAAACTATGGTGCTGGAGAATACTTTTGAGAGTTCCTTGGACAGGAAGGAGATCCAACCTATCCATCCTAAAGGAAATCAACCCTGAATATTCATTGGAAGGACTGATGCTGAATTTGAATCTCCAACACTTGGCCACCTGATGTGAAGAGCTAACTAACTGGAAAAGACCTTGATGCTGGGAAAGATTGAGGGTAGGAGGAGAAGGGGATGAGATGGATGGATGGCATCATCGAAGAAATGGACATGAGTGTGAGCCAACTTCAGGAGATAGTGATGGACAGGGAATACTGGCGTGTGGCAGCCCATGGGGTTGCAAAGAGTTGGACACAACTTAGTGACTGAACAAATCAAATCAAAACTACTATGATAGGGCTTCCCAGGTGGCACTGTGTAAAAGTCGCTCAGTCATGTCAGAGTCTGCAACCCCATGGGCTATCCAGTCCATGGAATTCTCCAGGCCAGAACACTGGAGTGGGTAACTTTCCCTTCTCCAGGGGATCTTCCCAACCCAGGGATCGAACCCAGGTCACCTGCATTGCAGGCAGATTCTTTACCAGCTGATCCATAGGGGAAGCCAAAGAATACTACAGTGGGTAGCCTATCCCTTCTCTAGCAGATCTTCCCAGGTGGCATTAGTGGTAAAGAATTCACCTGCCAATGAAGGAGATATGAGTTCAGTCCCTGGGTCAGGAAGATCCCCTGAAGAAGGAAATGGCAATCCACTCCAGTGATCTTGCCTGGAAAATCTCATGAACAGAGGAGCCTAGCTGGCTACAGTCCATGGGGTCACTAAGAGTCAGACACGAATGAGTGACTATGTGCACACACACACACTACTATGATAAATATGTTCTTTATTACCTTTTAATTGTATTTGATGTTTTAATCTTTACCCATGCTTTTACCATCTTTTTGGTGTCATTTCTGAGTCTTTACCATTGAATAGATGGTTTTAATGCCTTTATTACAAAAATGATAATTTTTGATCTTCTGTCATGTTTTTAGTTCCATTTTCTCTTAATTACCACGTGAGCTATATTTTCCTGAGTTTGTCATCTCTAGTACTGAGAAGGCAATTCTACAATAAGCTATCTTTACAATCATATGAAACATTCTTTTGGTGTCAAGAACATAGTAGAACTTTGTCTTCCCCTTTATACAGAGAAGAATTTAGCATCCCTTTCTTGTTCCAGATCCTTTTCCGTTTTTCTGATTTGTAAATATTTCTTAAATTTGCGGTACAGAATATTACTAAAGTACTTTATATTTTACATCTTTCCTTACTTTTTACAACAGTTTTATTGAGATACGATTCATATACAACTCACCCATTTTAAGTATAAAATAGCTTTTAGCATAGTCTCAGAGTTGCACAATCATCACGACAGTAGTAGACCATTTTTATTACCCAAAGTGAAACTCCATGCCCGTTAGCAACCACTTCCCATTTCCCTCTTCCCTCCACCGCCGCCACCCTAGTAAATCACTAATTACTTTCTGTCTCTATAGGTGTATCTATTCTTAATATTTCATATAAATAGAATCATTAATATGTGGTCTTTTGTGTCTAGTGTATTTCATTTATGAACATATTTTCAAGGTTCATCCATCTAGCATGTATCAGTACTTCATCCCTTTTTGTGGCCAAATAAGACTTCATTGTGATCCACATAGTCAAAGGCTTTGGCATAGTCAATAAAGCAGAAGTAGATGTTTATCTGGAACTCTTCTGCATTTCTGACGATCCAACGGATGTTGGCAATTTGACCTCTGGTTCCTCTGCCTTTTCTAAATCCAGCTTGAACATCTGGAAGTTCATGGTTCATGCACTGTTGAAGCCTGGCTTGGAGAATCTTGAGCATTACTTTGCTAGCGTGTGAGATGAGTGCAATTGTGCAACAGTTTGAGCATTCTTTGGCATTGCCTTTCTTGGGAATTGGAATCAAAACTGACCTTTTCCAATCCTGCAGCCACTGCTGAATTTTCCAAATTTGCTGGCATATTGAGTGCAGCACTTTCACAGCATCATCTTTCAGGATTTGAAATAGCTCAACTGGAATTCCATCACCTCCACTAGCTTTGTTCATAGTGATGCTTCCTAAGGCCCACTTGACTTTGCATTTCAGGAGTCTGGCTCTAGGTGAGGATCACACCACCACAATTATCTGGGTCATGAAGATATTTTTTGAATAGTTCTTCTGTGTATTCTTGCCATCTCTTCTTAATATCTTCTGCTCCTGTTAGGTCCATACCATTTCTGTCCTTTAACATCTTTGCATGAAAACATCTTTGCATGAAAAGTTAGGTCCATACCATTTCTGTCCTTTAACATCTTTGCATGAAAACATCTTTGCATGAAAAGTTTCCCTTGGTATCTCTAATTTTCCTGAAGAGATCTCTAGTATTTCCCATTCTATTGTTTTCCTCTATTTCTCTTCTATTTCACTGTGTGCATGTCAAGAAACAACAGTTAGAACTGGACATGGAACAATAGACTGGTTCCAAATCAGGAAAGGAGTACATCAAGGCTGTATATTGTCACCTTGCTTATTTAACTTATATGCAGAGTACATCATATGAAATGCTGGGCTGGATGAAGCACAAGCTGGAATCAAGATTTCTAGGAAAATATCAAAAACCTCAGATATGCAGATGACACCACCCTTATGGCAGAAAGCAAGTAAGAACTAAAGAGCCTTTTGATGAAAGTGAAAGAGGAGAGTGAAAAAGTTGGCTTAAAACTTAACATTCAGAAAACTAAGATCATGGTATCTGGTCCCATCACTTCATGGCAAATAGATGGGGTAACAGCATAAACAGTGACAGACTTTATTTTTGGGGGCCCCAAAATCACTGCAGATGGTGACTGCAGCCAAGCAATTAAAAGACGCTTGCTCCTTGGAAGAAAAGTTATGGCCAACCTAGACAGCTTAATAAAAAGCAGAGACATTACTTTGCCAACAAAGGTACATCTATTCAAAGCTATGATTTTTCCAGTAGTCATGTATTGATGTGAGAATTGGACTATAAAGAAAGCTGAGCACCAAAGAATTGATGCTTTTGAACTGTGGTGTTGAAGACTCTTGAGAGTTCCTTGGACTGCAAGGAGGTCCAACCAGTTTATCATAAAGGAAATCAGTCCTGAGCATTCATTGGAAGGATTGATGCTGAAGCTGAAGCTCCAATACTTTGGCTACTTGATGTAAAGAGTTGACTCAATGGAAAAGACCTTGATGCTGGGAAAGACTGAGGGTAGGAAGAGAAGGGGGCAACAGCGGATGAGATGGATGGATGGCATCATCGAAGAAATGGACATGAATGTGAGCCAACTTCAGGAGATAGTGATGGACAGGGAATACTGGTGTGCTGCAGTCCACAGGGTCACAAAGAGTTGGACAAGACTGAGCGACTGAACTGAATTGAATTGAAGACTTCATTGTATGGAATACTACTTTGTTTTCTGTTCATCAGTTGAAGGACATTTGAGTTTTTTCATATTTTGGCTACTGTGAATAACACTGCCATGAACATTCACGCTAAAGTTACTATGTGAACAAATGCTTTAATTTCTCTTAGGTATTTACCTTGGAGTAGAATTGCTTGGTCATGTATTAACCCTTTGCTTAAACTTTTGAGGAACTGCCAACCTGACCTGTTCTCTCAAAGTGTCTGCACCATTTTTATTCCCAGCAGTAGCACATGAAGGTTCCAATTTCTCTGCTTTCCATCAACACTTGTTATTGCCCATCTTTTTACTGTAATCATCAAAGTGGGTATGAAGTGGTATCTCACTGTGGTTCTGACTTGCATTTTCCTGGTATCTAATAATGCTGAGCATATTTTCATGTGATTATTGGTCATTTGTATATATTCTTCAGAGAACCATCTTATTAAGTCTTTTGCCTATTTTTCAATTGAGGTGTCTTTTTACAACTGAATTATAGACTATATCCCAGATACAAGTCCCTTATCAGATACATGATTTGGAGAAATTCTCTTCTAACATGTAAATTATCTTCTCACTTTCTTGATGGTATCCTTTGGAGCACAACAAGTTTTGATTCTGATGAAGTCAAATGTATCTTTATTCCTTTGGTTGCTTGTGTGTTTGATATTACATCTAAGAAATCATCACCTAATCCAAGGTCACAAAGACTTATTCCTATATTTTCTTCTAAGACCATGATAGCTTTAAATTTAGGTCTTTGATCTTCTGGTAACTTTTTAATTATTGCTTTCCATTTGTAACTGTACCATAGCATTAAGTCTTAATTAACTGATTTGTAACTGTATTTGCATCAATTAGTTAAGACTTAATGCTATGGTAAACCAGTTTCAATTAGCAACATCAACTTCTTATATCAAGACCTCCCAATTCCTAATCTCTTAATTTTGCTTCAGCTCAAAATCAACTGCAATTATGTTGATTTCTTCTTCTTCTTATGTTCTAGAATTATGTTCTTCTAGGAAGAAATTCTTCCTAGAAGGACAAGTAGGGTGTATAGTTTCTAAGAGCATCAGGTGCCCTCACATGTGAACAAGAAATTGTCTGAGTGTCAAACTCTTGGAGCACAATCACTTCCTATCCCAACACTGCAGTCCTAGCTCTACTGTGTTCCAGGATTTAGTATCACGGACAACTCAGAACTGCCAGATTTTTGTTTCTTTTGAGTAACCCGTTTTGTTTTCTTAAATATTGCTATAACTTTTCTTATTATTGTAACTCACAAATTCTTCCAGAATAGATAAATGTGGGTCTAAATATATGAATTTTGATCAAAACACAGTCAGCCTTTTACTAAGTAAACTCAAAATTTTACTGCGGAGCATTTTCCCTATGCTCCCCAGTAAGTCCTTGTTGCTTAACTATTTTATATATAGTAATGTGTATATGTTAATCTCATAATTTATCCCTCCCCACTTTTCTCCTTTGCTAACCATAAGTTTATTTTCTGTCTGTGAGTCTGTTTCTGTTTTGCAAATAAATTCATTCATAATATTTTTAGATTCCATCATACAGTATTTGTCTCTCTGTCCATCCATGTTGCTGCAAATGGAAGCATTTCATTTTTTATGGATAAGGAATATTCCAGTGTGTGTGTGTGTGTGTGTATATATATACACTACAGCTTCTTTATCCATTCATCTGTGGATGGACACTTAGGTTGCTTCCATGTCTTGGCTATTGTAAATAGCGCTGCTATGAAAACTGGGTACATGCATCTTTTCAAATTGAGAGTTTTCACCTTTTCTGGTTATATGTCCAAGAGTGGGATCACTGTATCATATGATAGTTTTGTATGTAGCTTTATAAGGAATCTCCATACTGTTTTCCATAATAAAGCCCTGTCTTCCTACATCCCATTAAGATACCAGTGTTCTAGAATTTATTGTTCCTGAAATAAATCCTTTCCATAGATATGTTTTTTTCTGCATAGCCTTTCCCTGATAGGCTGTAGTATTTGTATTCAGATCCTCAGACAGGTTTTCTCTGCATACTCAAATTGCACTCAGGAGAGGTCTACCTAAAGCTAATGCCAAGACTTGGATGAACAGGTCTCCCTTGATCACAGCAGCCAGCATCCCATCTCAGACCTGCTGCTAGAGGGCAGGCAGACAAGCACAGTCTCCAGTAGGCATCTATGCAGTCAGCTCTGCCAGGCTAGGGTGGGACCCTGTACCTCCCCAGGGAGCAATACTGCACATTCTGAACTGACAGGACACTTAGGTGTGGATCCTCAGGCCTCCTTCCATCCACAGGGCAATGCTAGATACAGAGTACCAGCCACACACACCCCAGCACAGAGCTGCCCCGGAGTTAGCTGCAGAATGGCTATGAAACAATGGCTAATGCCAAAGCAAGAGGGACAGCCAACCATTTTCCTAAGCATATAAATCTTCTGAAATTCAAAGCCAAGGACAAACAAGAGATGGAAAAATATTTTTTTGGGCTCTCCTTCAGTTGGGCAGGATTTGGCCACTCTGAAAAGGCCACTGACTACCCTTACCAAGGCCCACTGCTCTTTATAGTTAGTAGAAAGTCATCACCGGTTTTGATAACGGACCACCCATTTCCTTCATTTATCTAAATGTGTTTTTGCCTTTTTCTATCTTCATGCAGGTTTTAGTGGAAGGACTGCTTGACAGTCGCAGGGTGAAATCCAAGGCTGTGCTGCAAGCATGCTTTGCAGTACCCAAAGTGCCTCTGTCCTTTCAAAGATTAATAAGAGGGCATTTCTACGGCCTCCTAGTCTGAATGTGTCATCATATTCTGGGTGATTTATTTAAATCTGCTGCCACTGTATGGTCTGCTATAACAAATTCATTTGGACTGTCCTAAGCTCTGTACTATATTCTTTACAAGAAGCTCAATGAGTTGTAAGTCTACCAACCTTAGCATTCGATTCCTGAGAGACCACATTCCCACACATCAAGTCCAGACACGGACAACACACTGGGAGCTGAGATGCCCCAGTGCCTGCTCAGGACGTCAGAGGACTCACGTGCTCTCTCTTTTTATGGTACTTCTCTGCCCTCTCTTTTAGAGACAGGGTAGCCCCTCCACCTCCCTCCCCCACTTCCATACCCTTTCCACCCTATTACTGCATGCTCCTTCTGAGCCAGGCTCACATCATTCCTGCTCTGATCCTGGCATACCTCAGCCAACTATCCACTGAACAAGACACTCGTACCAAGTGGCCCCTGAACCAACCTGTTGCAAGAGGAGGCCTCCCTTCATGAGGTACACAATCAGTTTCTTTGTCTGATATGATTCACTCTTTGAGTCCCTGGAAACCAGACCCACCACACTGATTTTCTTTTCTAGAAACCTATAAGAACAGACCAACATAAAGTCCCCAGCCCAGCAAGCAATCTTCCAGGGCAAATTCTGCCACCATAGAATCCTGATCACTGGCAGCAGAACCTTGACCTCTGGGGACCACACTGTTTCATCAATCAGTACAGTGGTCCAAGATCAGCTCTGCAAATGCCTTCAATTTAAAATTACACCTGCCTACACATATCCAGCAGGAGTTTTAGAAAGGGCACAAGCAGCTATAATATATAAACCCACCACCTGTGGCCCTGGTCCCATCACAGGTCAACCCACTCCCTGCCTGGATGCTGCATGAGAGACAAGGATAGTCCAGCTAGGGAAATCCAGAGATCAGCTGCCATTGCCATGATCAACCTGTTTCCAAGCTCTGGGAATGACACCAATTAGTTTTCTTTCTAGAACATCCCCTTCTAGGACCAATTACCCTGGTCAGCAGTAGAAAAAGTAGAAAAAGCCCACTCTCCCTATCACACCCAACAGGAGGTCTTTCTTGCTTTGAGGAGTCTTTGAGGACTCTTAGATCATAGACTACACTTTCAGAAGATCCACTTCAATTCTGCCCAAATTGAGTCTTCACTTTCACAACTATACTGCCATAGGCAAACTAACCTCAGATTTCTAGAGTTCCCACCACAGCATAGAAGAGTCAATTTTATGACAACTGTGGTTCTCAAACTGACCACTTTTCTCTTGCAGCCCATGAGCTACTAGAATAAGCTACTGTGTCCTACTTTCAGGACAAGAGTGAAAATCGACATTTAAACCACTATTCTCATTCCTTCCCATCCTAGCTCAGCCTGATGGAAGCTCCATTCTAGATAAGTGTGATGAAGAAGCAGAGCTCCCATTCCCTCAGCTGCCAGTCAAAGGATATGATACTATACCCAGAGGGGTAGGCCACCATCATTTCTTATCCCCAACAGTCCAAACTGAAGAGTCTAATTTCCTGATGAGTGCATCCAAAAGGTTAAGATTGCATTCTTTCACCCAGTCCCATTCATAAGAAGGAGGTTCTAACCCTGGGGGCACCAATCACTCTCAAATCAGCTTGCTACAGGGCAGACATTCTATGTCAGAAGAGGCAAGCTGAGAAGACCAGATTATCAGCTTCACCTACTGTCCAGAGTAGCAGAGGTAGTCCATAAAAATAAAGAGCTTCCAGGCTTTCCCCAAAGGTACTGGTATTATTTGAAATAATGTGGGACGTTCAAGCCTACAGGCACTCTCAAAAACAGTGAGGATTTTAGTGATAAGCAAATATGGGGCTGGCAGCTCCTCTTAATTAAGGGCAATAAATTAAAAGATAGGTCAGGTGATTCTTCATAGAGAATAGTAAAGGAGAGTCCTCCTGGGGTTAGAACAGACCTTAAAGACTTGTCACAAAGACAACCCCTAAATGAATTGAGTTGGATCAAACTGTGGAGCCATGTATGTCTTAGGCATTGCTGAAAACAATAAAGCAGTCAGTCAGCAAATAAGGAAGCGTGACAGTTGGGTGTAATTCCAAAAAAGGCAGACAGCTTAATAAAGAGATTAGGGAAAGAGATGGTCAAAGAGAACTCTAATTAAACCACTGTCATGCAAGGTGACTGTATACCTGCCCAAGGCTACTCCTTCTGACAGTTAATGCCTCCTTTGAGGCATTACAAGAAAAAAAGACATCACCAAAATAGTCTGAGTCAATAAACAAGTAAACAAGAAAACAACAACAAAGAAGGCCTGAAGAAGTGATGGGGAACCAGTATTCAGCTTCCTACAATTATTACAAAATGTCCAATTTTCAACAACAATTATGAGACACAAAAAAAGAAGCAGGAAAAGTGTAATCTACACAAGAGAAAAAAGGCAAGCAACAGAAACTACCTATGAGAAAGCACAGATGACAGATTTAACAGGCAAAGACTTCAAAACATCCACAATAAAAATGTTCAAAGAACAAAAAGAAACTATGCTTAAAGAAGTAAAAAAATCTATAAAGACAAGATCTCGTCAAATACAAAATACCAATAAAGAGATATAAATTATATTTTTAAGGAATCAAACTAAAATTCTAGATCTGAAAAGCATAATAACAAAAATAAAAATTACACAACAGGAGATAAAACTATATTTAAGCTAGAAGAAGAAAGACTCAGCAAATGTAAGGATATACTGATAGAGATTATACAATCTAAAGAAAAATGGAAAATGAACAAGGTCTCAGAGAAATGTGGGACACCATTAAGCACCCGAACATGATGCATGGAAAGGAGAGGAGAAAGAGAAAGGAACAGAGAACAAGTTCCTTTTTTCCCCCATTATTTGAAGAAATAATGCCTGAAAACTTCCCAGGTATGATGAAAAACATGAATTCACACATCTAAGACAGTCAACAAACTCCAAGTAGAATAAATACAAAGAGATCCACAAATACAAAGAGACATATGGTAAAAATGCTGAAAACCAAAGAAAAAGAGAAAATCTTGAAAGCAGTAAGAGAAAAATGTCTTATTATATATAAGGGAATCCCAGGAAGATTAACAGCCAACTTCTCATCAGAAATGATAAAGGCCAAAGAGAGTGGGATGACATATTCAAGGTGCTGAAAGAAAGAACTGGACCCAATAATCTTATATTCAGCAAACTATCCTTCAAAAACAAAAGTGAAATAAAGATATTATAATGATAAGCAATAACTGAGAGAATCTGTTCCTAGCAGACATTCCTTGTAAGAAATACCAAATGAAGTTGTTCAGACTGAAAGCAAATGACCCCAGATGACAATTCAGATACACACACACACACACACAAGGAAAATAACAGGGTTGAATATGTAATTATAAGAAACAGTGTAATTGCATATTTCTTCCCCTTTTTCTCTTAACTTATTTTAAAGGAAATTGTATAAAACATTATTTACACAGTTGTATTGTCAGGACTTTCACATAGAGAAATATAATATGTTTGATCATAAAAGCACAAAAAGAGATAGGTGTGAGCAATGCTGTCTTGGGGTAGGAAAGTGATACCAGATACTAACTCAAATCCACAGGAAGAAGTGAAGAGAATAAGAAATGGTGAAAAGGAAGGTTACAACAAGCTATAGATGTGCTGAATTTTCCTTTCTCAGTTTCTTTAAAACACAAAAAACTACATAGAGAATTATACAAATTAAAATGTTATACTAAGAACAATACATTGCTGGGTTTGTGATATGTATATAAAATATATTTATACATTTATAAACAATAATAGTTCACTAAAGGAGAAAGAGAATAAAGCTATACAGGAGTAATATTTCTGTATCTCACTAGAAATAAGTTAGTAAGTCTGAAATACAGTCTCATAAGTTTAGATATAATATAGCAATTCCTATAACAACCATTAAGAAAACATTTCAAGAAATATATAGTGACATAATAATTAAAAACATTATAATGTGATGTTGAAAATACTCATTAATTAAAAAAATAAAGCAGAAAACTAGGTATGCTGCTGCTGCTAAGTCGCTTCAGTTGTGTCTGACTCTGTGCGACCCCATAGATGGCAGCCCACCAGGCTCTGCTGTCCCTGGGATTCTCCAGGCAAGAACACTGGAGTGGGTTGCCATTTCCTTCTCCAATGCATGAAAGTGAAAAGTGAAAGTGAAGTCGCTCAGTCTTGCCCGACTCTTTGCAACCCCATGGACTGCAGCCTACCAGGCTCCTCCATCCATGGGATTTTCCAGGCAAGAGTACTGGAGTGGGTTGCCATTGCCTTCTCTGGAGAAAACTAGGTATAGAGGAACAAAAAATAATAGATATACAGAAAACAAAAATTTAAATGGCAGACATAAATGCAACTATATCAGTATTAGATGTGAGTGGATTAACCAACTGAGATTGGCAGAAGAGATTTTAAAAACCCAACCATACGCTGTAGACAACAGACATACTTCACCTTCAATGATACAAATAGGCTGAAAGTAAAGGAATGGAAAAGAAACATGGAGCAAAAAGCAATTATAAGAAAGCTGGAGTGGCTATATTTATATCAGATAACTTAGACATTAAAACATAAAGTGCTACTGGAGACAGTAAGTATTATCAATGGCAAAAATCGTCAGTTCATCGGGGACAGGAAATAACTTTAAACTTGCATGCACCTGACAGGGCCCCATAATATACAAGGTAAAAACAACAGCAGCAACTGAAGGAAGAGACAGACAAATGAGCAAAGACAGAGACAGCAAGCCAATAACTTAACCTTTTACCTCAAGACATAAAAAAAGGGGGGGGGGGGCGGCGGAGCAAACAAAATCCAAAGAAGGAAGGAAATAAAAATTAGAGAAAAAATATTTTTCTGATTCTTTGCGATCCCATGGACTATAGCATGGAATTCTCCAGGCCAGAGTACTGGAGTGGGTAGCCTTTCTCTTCTCTAGGGGATCTTCCCAACCCAGGGATTGAACCCAGGTCTCCCCCATTGAAGGCAGATTCTTTACCAGCTGAGCCACAAGGGAAGCCCAAAGAATAAGGAAGAAAATAAAAACTAGAGAAAAAAATTAAAGAAATAAACAATAGAAAAATAAGAGAATCAACTAAACCAATATTTGCTTCCTTAAAAAGATCAATAAAATTAACAACATTTAGCTACACTGGCCAACAGAGAAGAAAAAAAAAAAAGACTCACATATGAAAGATGGAATATTACCACTCATCTTATAGAAATACAAAAGATTATAAAGGAATACTATGAACAACATATGCCAACCAATTAGATAACATAGATGAAATGAACAAATTCCTAAAGAAACACAAATTATAAAAACTTACCCAAGGGAAAAAAAAAATAAAACACCCTGAATGGACCTATTATAAGTAAAGAGTTTGAATTAATAATTCATGGCAAATAGAAGGGGAAACAATGAAAACAGTGAGAGACTTTATTTTCTTGGGCTCCAAAATCACTGCAGATGGTGAGTGCAGCCGTGAAATTAAAAGACACTTGCTTCTCGGAAGAAAAGCTATGATCTACCTAGACAGCATATTAAAGAGCAGAGAGATTATTTTGCCAACAAAGGTCGATCTAGTCAAGGCTATAGATTTTCCAGTGGTCATGTATGGATGTGAGAGTTGGACTATAAAGAAAGCTGAGCGCTGAAGAATTGATGCTTTTGAACTGTGGTGCTGGAGAAGACTCTTGAGAGTCCCTTGGACTGCAAGGAGATCCAATCAGTCCATCCTAAAGGAGATCAGTCCTGGGTGTTCATTGGAAGGACTGATGCTGAAGCTGAAACTCCAATACTTTGGCCACCTGATGCGAATAGCTGACTCATTTGAAAAGACCCTGCTGCTGGGAAAGACTGAAGGCAGGAGAAGGGAACGACAGAGGATGAGATGGTTGGATGGCATCACTGGCTCAATGGAGAAGAGTTTGAGCAAGGTCTGGGAGTTGGTGATGGACAGGGAAGCCTGGCATTCTGAGTCCATAGAATTGCAAAGAGTTGGACAGGACTGAATGACTGGACAACAATTCCAAGTGTTGCAAACATTGGAATCCTCATACAGCACTGATGGGAATATAACATGGTAGGTACAACTACTCTGAAATGTGGTTTGGTAGATCCTTTAAAAAATGAAGATACACCTACTTTATGACCTAGCGAATCCTCAATTACATATTTATCCAGGAATTTAAGTCCATAAAAAGACTTAAATATTCACAGTAACTTTACCTGGTACACCCAAAAATTGGAGATAACCCACTGATCAACAGGTGAGTGGATAAACAAACTGGATCATCCATGTGATGGAATACTACTCAGCAATACGAAGGGACAGACTGTAGACACACACAAGGACTCGCAGTTGGTAGTTCTACCTTCAGGTCATGCACCCTAGCACCAGGCATGTGTGTGGAGGTGTTTCCAGACCACTAGTCCCCAGACCTCAGGTCTTCCCAGGTGACACCTGGACGCTTCGGAGCAGATACAAGCTAGCCCCTCCATGCTCTGTCTGAACTCCTCACCCACAGAATCTGTGAGCATATTAAAATGGCGTTTCATTATTTACAAAACATGTGGCGAGAGTGAGAGGGCGTGGGGTAAGACAGCCTGACCACAGCCATGTTGGCTAATCTGCTCTTTCCCTACGTTCCACCCCTCCAGGGTCTCTCGCCCCACAATCTACGTGCAATCCATCTTCTGTGATTTTCCATGATTATGTAACAGCTGAGATCACGTATAGTACTGCACACGCACGTCACGAGGTACTCGCCTGGCCATGGGCTGCTTTTGTCCTGTAAGCATATTAAGCTCCACCTGAAAAAGCTGCTGAGGCTACGTTATGGCTGCATTATGTGGTAAGGCTGCATTACAGCTGCATCCACTGGGCAACCACGAGAGGAGAGAATACAGTATGTGTCTGCTGTTATGTATGTCAGGAGAGAATAAATGTGGTTGCAGTGCAAAACACAAATAAATAAAATGGCAGTTTCAAGCCACTAAGCTTTGGAGGTAATTCATTACACAGCAATAGTAACTGATCCTGGGGTAAAAGCAGTAATTAGCTGTTTTTTTCCCCCATGCTGAGCTAGGTAGAAACTCATAAGTCCTGTCACACTTGCAAAGTCCAAAATACCTACCTACACTACCTGAGCCAGCCTGGGTTTATGCACCTGGGCATCCTACAAGAGCATGGGCCCTTTCACAGCACCCCGCTCCACACCCACCTAAGCACAGTCTGCTGCCTGAACGTGACTTCCTTCCTCCACTGCCCTCAGGAGAATGGAGAAGGCAGCTGAGAGGATGGTCAGGGATGGACAGCACTTTACAGATTCCCCGGGGCAAAGGCCCCCTCAGGAGTCCACTCAGGAGACAAAGGCAGAGATTAACAGTCACCTACGCCACCTTGGGGGGCATCCGTAGCTCTACCCCATCATGACAGCAGAACGTCTCCCTGCCATTCGGGACTGTCCCTGCCACTTGCCATTTGGGACCCCACAAAAGTGACAGGTCTTCTATCAGCAGTGCCCCCCGCTCCCCACTGCCACATGCTGACCATGCTACATGAGAAGAGAGAATGCCGCGCTTCAGATACAGTGACCACAGGTCCGGGGACGGGCATGCGACCCAAGCAGAACCCTGAGAGTCATCTTATGAAGACAGATGTGACTGAGGTCCTGGACCCCAGGAACCACGTGAGCTATAGAGGACAGGAGCCACCTTTCTTATTGTCAGGGACCAGCCTGAGAACTAAACCAAGCTAGAGGGAAACGGAGGCCAGCGATGGCAGCGGAAAGCAACAGCGCTCCAGCTACATTACTTGAAAACTCCTGGGTCCGTCATGGCTGAGGCTCATATAACCTGATAGACTTTTCACAGGAGACGAAATTCTTTTACTGATTAAACCTGGCACCCAGCCGGGCACACCTGGGTAATGGTCTTGATCACATACAAGAGTGCCCTGCTAAGAGGGCCCGGCAACCACAAATCTGACCGAGGCAAGCAGTTAGGCACTTTCATAATAAATACAGGGAGGCCTGGCGCGCTGTAGGGGTCGCAAAGAGTCGGACAGGACTGAGCAACGGAACTGAACTGATAATAAATACAGAAGCAACCAAGAAGTACATTCTGAGAAGCTGGTCTGCATCCTGCCAAAAACGTCTCTCCTTTATAGGATTCATTCCAGATTTCCTTAAAATGATAAGTTCATGTACTTAATTTAAAATTTGGTTCACTTTACAAAAATCTCACTTTTTAAACAACTTATCAGGGATATGTATTACCAAAAACATTACACCCTGGAAGAGAACAATCTCTTATTTTTTTTCTCTACATACAAAGACAATTCACACACACACACATCCCACAAAATGTTTTATAGTAGAGCCCTGTCAAAAAGTTATTTTAAAACCTTTTATTTTCTCTGGCAGCCAGAAATGATGTTCACTTGTCTGGAACACAGGCTGTTACAGGCTGCTTGTCACAGACGACTGGGAGGGAAAAAAGCAGAAGATGACAGCTGCAAATCTCAGACTCCCCAAAGACAAAGCAAGTGGCCAAACGCCATCACTCAGGGCCGCTCGAAGCCTCGGCCTCCCGAAGAAAGTGCCCACATCATTCCCACTCACACTCAGTAAATCAGTGTACTACTCTTACTGCGACTTCAACAGTTTCCTTCTTTTCTTGCTATTGTTAAATACTTTCCCTTTTTAGGTAGTTACTAGTGTATCAGAACTCCAAGTAACTACTCTTTAATATGGTTGAAACTGGAATATCTTCAAGATGTCTGTACTGTCAGCACTGGAATCAGGAAGGAAAAAAAAAAAAATCCTGGGAAAGGAAAACAGAACCCTGGCTGAGCTCCCCAGCGCTCACTGCCCCCTCCCAGCTGACTCCCTCCACAGGAGGCTGCAGGATAGGGTGCCCACTGCAGCCGCTCAGGGCAGCAGGAAACACTGCCCCGGGGTGCAAGGACAAGCCTCTCCCACCCAGCAGCTGCACAGAGCTCTTCGGGGCTCAGCCTCCTTGTCAGATAAGACGAGAAAGCCACACTGGGGTCCGGGCTGTGACTCTCTGCTCCAGCCTCATGCCAAGTCACAGTGTCCCCAAACCTAGCAAATTCCTGGCCTCTAAGACAGGCATGGTGTTCTGCTGGGCAGCACTGATTCTTCATAACACAGATGCCCCGAGCAGGGACGTCTGTTATCACACGATGCCCATTTTCCACCAAGGCTGCAAGCTGTCCGCCAGCAGAACCTCTCCCGAGCCGGCTGCCACCCTACTGTCCACCAGCGACAGCGCCATGGCCAGCCTCAGGCCTCCGCGACAATCTCGGGCAGAGACACAGGTGTGGGGGACAGGCATCCGCTCAAGATCACACGGTGTGTTTGCATTCTGAGCCAGGCCCCAGGGCAGGGCTCTGGGCTCTGCACTCACCACCCTGGCCACCGGGGTCTCCTTTCTGTGCTACCGAGATCGCTGAGCCCAGGGGACAGGCAGGCGGCGGTGTAGGAAGGGCCACACAGAGTCAGTTGCCGCCGTTCTCTGGATAATCTGCCCTGTAAACCCACTGGCGTCCAGCCACGTTTAGGGCCCACCCCGTTCCCTGGTGAGTCCCTAGCCCTCCCCCCAGGTGCTCAGAGCCCTGCGCCCCCCCCCCCCCAGCCCACCCTGGGCCAGGGTGCCCGGAGTCTGTGGGGCTCAGCCATTTGCTGGAGTTCCTTCTCCACGCTCCCCCACCACCCACCACCGAGCCTGGGGTGACATGAACATGGAGGAAGGGGAAATGCCGTTCAGCATCTTCAGACAGGCGCTGGAACAGGCTGCCTGCATGCGTCCTGGCGGCTTCCCTGGTGGCTCAGACGATAAAGCGTCTGCCTGCAAGGCGGAAGATCCCCTGGAGGAGGGAAAGGCTACCCACTCTAGTACTCTTGCCTGGAGAATCCCATGGACGGAGGTGTAGTAGGTGTAGTAGGACATGGTAGGTATAGTCCATGGGGTCGCAAAGAGTTGGACACGACTGAGCAACTTTTCAAGTGCCTCCTGAGCCGCTGTGCCATTAAAACCGGAGGGCAAGGCAGCTGCGCTGCTCCTCGGAGTCTTCAGGCGACACAGTGAAAGGCCTCCATCTTCACACGGGACATACAGGGATGCAAAGACCTGCGAGGCGCAGGCTCGGGGAGCAGCGTCGGGGAGAGAGACCCCGAAGAGGGAAGGTTCGGGGGCAGACGGCTACCAGCAAGGGACACACGTCCCCCGAGGGCTTGGAACGTGGATGCTCACGTCACTGGAGCAGTAAGACATCTGTCACCCCCAGGAGATGCACGTTTATACTGAAGAAAGCAGTTTTGAGTCCCAGAGGCCAGCCAACAGACATTAATTGAAGACATTAATTGAAGGTCCATGCTGCTCTGAAGAATTTCACCCCAATAAAATGATTAACTGCTGCTCAGAAAGAAGATCCACAGTCCATCTGGGACTCAGTGATACCCTCCAGGACAGAGCAGGCATGAAACCCAGGTGTTCGGAGCTCCCAACATCAGCAGTGAGGAAGAGGTACCTCCGTACATGTCAAGGTCAGAAAACGAGAGATGGTCAAGGGAATCAAAACTGCCCTAAAAGCAGAGTCAGAAAAGCAGCAGCCACCCTTGGCCAGGGATGGATGAGGGTCTATTTGGAGAAAGTTGGACTTCTTCCAATGTGGACATAGAAGACTTCCCTGGTGGTCCAGTGGGTAGGACTCCGCCCTTCCAATGCAGGGGGTACAATGCAAGGTTTCCTGGTCAGGGAACTAAGATCCCAAGTGCCACGCAGTGCAGTCAAAACGTTAAAAAAAAAAAAAAAAAATGGTGATGTAGAGAATGCTCCTTCCCTTCCCAAGGGCCCAGAAAGCCAAGTGTAGACTCCCTAACGGATCCATGGGAGGCCTATAAGCTCTGTCTCTAAACAGCAGCTGTCTCCTTGGAGAGAAGAAAAGCCCCTTCTCCCTCCCCCAGCCCTAAGCATCTCTGAGCATGGGGACCCACAGCATGCGTGGGCAAAGCCTCTCCGAGGGGCTCAGCCCCTCCCAGCTGGCCCCAGATTGCATTCACACCACCGTCACCGACCACCAATGATGCCTGCTATTTTCTGCTCAACTGGGCGGGAACACTCACAGCTTTCTGGGGCTTTTCCCCTCCAGTTCACTGTCCAGCTCTGTCCAAACCCAGTGACAGAGAGTTTGATCTATGACTTGCTAATGGATTGAGAAAGGTACGAGCTCCTTCAGCCCAAAGGCAGTTTATGCAACCCCACGGCAGCTCCAGCCAGCGCATTCCCTGTCTGGTCGTGCACGAGAAATCGCTCTGTGCTTTGAAAGGAGACTGTGCAAAATGAACCCGCTGCATTCACGGCTGGAAAACACCCAAGAAAACTGGGCAGCAGACTTTTTTTTGCCGGGCTTTTCCATGAGAAAGTAGTACACTGAAAGAAGGCTAGACCTTTCCTTTCGGCAGAGGGGGGGAAAAATGCAACCGTAAAAGTCATTTCTTAAAAGAAACGGAGCAGTCACTCCAAACAGAGTGTCTGTTCCCCTTCCCTTTCTCGGTGTCGGACTTCCTGGCCCGCGTCCTCCTGCTGGGAGGGAAGCCGGCTCGCTCCTCCGCTCGGTCACACGTTCCCCGGCTCTCTCCCTTGGAGGGAACAGGAAGGCTGCTGATTCAAAAATCAGACACTTCTGTGGGAGCTGGCAAGGGCCACGCTCTCCACCCCCGCGGCCCTGGAACACCGAGTCAGCGCCCGGCCTCCCGGCCCTGGCCTCCGGAGGGCCACCGGCCCTCCTCCAGCCCCAGGCTTGGACCAGCTGCCAGGAGCTTCCTTGAGCCACCTGGACAGCCCCAGCCAGCGTGGACTTTAAATAATAAACTATGCATTCTTGGTCCGTCTGCCGCTGAAGGCAGATTTTCCTATTTAAGCTGGAGGCCTCCTCTGCTTTGAGTTACTAAAGTAGGGCGGGTGTGTGTTGCATAAGAGCGCAGGAGAGAGCCGGGAAGAGACAGCACCGCTTCTCCTCCAGTTCCCTGGCCTGGTGGGACCGCATGTGGGGAGAGGATTCAGACACTCGCACAAAAAATAGCACAGCGGCCTTTCGTTTCTGGTCTCAGGGCTTCAGTTTTAGACTTTCTCAGTCAAGTAATGGGATTATCAAGGAAGACGTCTACAGTGAATTTTTCTGTGTTCTGACACAGAACAAGTCTGAAACATAACTGAAGGAGGAAAAATAATTATTAAACAGTGGCTGTGACTGCAATGCTTAGCCTTGTGAGAGAAACATATTTATGACATATATTTACAGGAAACATTGGAAAAAAAATAATGAATGTAACAAGCTGGAGAGTGGTCCCCCAAGATGCCCACGTCCTAATCCCCTGAACATGGGAGTGTGTTAACTTACACAGTAAAAGGGCTTAGCAGACGTGATTATGTTAAGGATCTTGAGGTGGGGAGACACCCTGGATGAGTGAGGTGGGCCTGATGCAGGCTCATGTGTCCTTATCCCAGGGAGGCAGAGAGAGATGTGACTAGAGAAGAGAACTGTCAGTGAGAGAAAATCTCCACCGTCCATGGCAGGCTCTGAAGATGGAGGCAGGGGCTGAGAGCCAAGGAATACAGGCGGCCTTGAGAAGCTGGAAAAGGCAAGGAAACAGACTCTCCCTTAGAGCCTCCAGGAGGAATGAAGGCCTGCTGACATCTTGACTCTAGCCAGTAAAACCAATTTCAGACTTCTGACCTCCAGGACTGTGAGATATTAATAATACATTTGTGTTGCTCTAAGTCACTAAGTTTTTGTGGTAATTTTTTATAGCAGTGATAGGAAAGTCTTTCCTTCCAGCCAGACATAATGACAACAAATAGCAGAGAGAGATAAACGTGATGTTCAGAATACAGACCTTGAGATTAGGTATGTATCTCAAGATAGGACCTTGAGGTTCCAGAAAGTAGGCGAGGCAATTAGGGTGGACTTCCTGGACGAGGTGACATCTAGGTTGGGCCTCCAAAATCAAAATGGATTTTCAACAGCAGTAAAAAAATAGGCAACAAAAAGGTCATTCCATAAGCCAAAATAAAACTTTAATATACCAAAGGCCTGTGACCTAGGAACTTGCAATCTAGTATAATCCACACTAAATATTTAATACGTCAAGTAATAGGGGACTTACATTTGAAAACCTAGACGATATCTGCTAGAATAATACAATTCACTAAAATTGATCCCATTAGTAATATAAAACTTAGGCTAATTTTTATAGAAGAAACAGAAAGTTTAAAGAAACTACAGACACACACACAAAAATCAGACTAAGATGATTTCACAAGGGATTCTACCAAGCCTTCATAAACCAGACAGCCTCAATGATTCATAAATTGTTCCAGAGCACTGAAAACAAAGGAAAACTTCCACCCTTTTTAAAAAAGCTACTATAATTTTGATAAGTGAGCCCACACACACAAAAGAAAACTATAGAGCACTGTCAGGGATAAATTTGGATGCAAAAAGGCTGAATAAAATATTAGCAAATAGTTTGCAACATCACTTTAAGGAAATAATGAATCACAACCAAGTGAGATGAATACCCAGAATTCAAGGTTGGTATAATAACAGGGAAATAGATGGGGAAACAGTGGAAACAGTGTCAGACTTTATTTTCTGGGGCTCCAAAATCATTGCAGATGGTGACTGCAGCCATGAAATTAAAAGATGCTTACTCCTTGGAAGGAAAGTTATGACCAACCTGTATAGCATATTAAAAAGCAGGGACATTACTTTGCCAACAAAGGTCCGTCTGGTCAAGGCTATGGTTTTTCCAGTGGTCACGTATGGATGTGAGAGTTGGACCATAAAGAAAGCTGAGTGCCGAAGAATTGACGCTTTTGAACTGTGGTGCTGGAGAAGACTCTTGAGAGTCCCTTGGACTGCAAGGAGATCCAACCAGTCCATCCTAAAGGAGATCAGTCCTGGGTGTTCGTTGGAAGGACTGATGCTGAAGCTGAAACTCCAATACTGTGGCCACCTCATGTGAAGAGTTGACTCATTGGAAAAGACCCTGATGCTGGGAGGGATTGGGGGCAGGAGGAAAAGGGGACAACAGAGGATGAGATGGCTCGATGGCATCACCAACTCAATGGCCATGGGTTTGGGTGAACTCCGGGAATTGGTGATGGACAGGGAGGCCTGGCGTGCTGCGATTCATGGGGTCACAAAGAGTCGGACATGACTGAGAGACTGAACTGAACTGATAATAATAGGAATTCCATTTACATAACACCCAATATTAATCTGTTTAAAAAGAACAATTGCATGCATGACCCGCCCCCCCCAACAGGGCTGCGAAAGCCTTTAGAAAATCTAATACCCGTATCTAATTTTAACAGTTACTCTCACAAAGGCCAAATGTGAGATCACTTGGGTATCAAAAGAGATAGGTAAATAAATTAGTACCCATGGAGTAAAATAAGGATCTACAAGTCCACACAGAAATAACCAAATAAATTGGGGGGAGAAAAGAGAAAGCTCTCCTTGCAGGAGAGCACCAATTAGAAACGGGAAGAAAGTAACGGAGCTAGAAATGCACCGTTGTGAAGACATCACAATCAAAACTGAGTCTTCTAAGAACTAAGAGATGATAAATCTAGTGAGTGAAAGTTTAAAGAAGAACAAGGTATTTTTATAAGCTCAAAATATCTCACAAATAACTCACTAATTACATACAAGAAGATAATGACTTGAAGCAGATAAAACAGTGATTACAACCTGAGCCAAGTAATAAAATTTGACATCCCCAATATGACACAAACTGGCGGCACGTGCCTCCTGATAAGATTCACTCAGAAGAACACAACATCCCTTTTGCAGTATTCCCACCAAAAATAAACAACCAGGTCCACTCGTGAAGAAACAGCACACAAAATCAAAAGTAGAGGTTTTCTCCAAAATAACTAGACTGTAGTTGTATTTTTGAAGAAATGTGATGGTTATAAAGAAAAATTCTAAGTAACTGACCCAGATTGGGGGAGATCAAGGAGATGTGATAACTAAATGTAAAGTGTGATTCTATCAATAGATTAGAATCCAGACCAAGAAAACAAAGCTACAGAAGACATTCATGGGACTACTGGCAAAACTTAAATATGGTTCATTTGACAATAGCATTGTGTCAACGTTTCATATCCTAGATTTGATAAACATATGATGGTTAGTAAGAGTTCTTAGGAAATATTTATGGATACAGTCTATAAATACATATGTATTTTTATATATATATATATATATATGTAGATACATAGGACTATGACATCTGCAAATTACTCTCAAACACTTGAGAAGAAATAAGTGTGTGTGGAAGGAGATAGGGTTGGGGAGGTTGGAAGGAAGGTGGGGAGGAAGAAAGTGAGAAAGCAGACTCCAGAGTGTGTGGGGGAAAATGCTAAGAAATGGTAATTTGGGGGACTAACAAAGGTCTTTTCAGTGATAGCAAAATAAGAAGCCAACAAAAAGATGGGGATATAAACTAAGCACACAAGGATAAAGGAGCAAACAGGTGATTCTGAGTCTGGGCAACTGGAAAAAATGCATCAGGACACTGGTACTGGTCTGCTGGAGGCAGGCATGCTCAGACAAGGATTTGGTTCAGAAACACCAAGTTCTGCGGAGTGGGCGGCCATCCCAGCTGGCCACTGCAGACAGAACACGGAAAGATGAGGGGCTCGAGACAAACTAGGAAGACAGCGAGGGGGTACTGCTCTAGGAAAGAACCAGATGAGGACCCCAAGAGAAGAGAAAAAAAGAAAAAGGGCAAGAGCGACCACATGTGCATGTTGGAAAGTGTTCGTATCTGGAGGCAGAGGAGGAAGGGAAGCAAGACCATGCCGGGAGCGGTCCCTGCTGCAATGCTTGCAGGAGGCTGGAAGATACGCCACGAACATGCTCCAGTGTTCCACTGGAGGCCTGAGGGCGACACCCCAGTCCCACTGAGTCCATCTGTTCCCACAGGGAAAGGGAAAGCAGAGAACTGTGAGAGCATGCTAGAGGCCGTAGCGGAGGCCAGCGCGTGGCAGGCAGTGTGGGACGTGAGACTTCTGCCCTTGCACCCAGCTGCCAATGCAGAAGCGGTGCCATTCAGAACTCCCATCCCGTGCGCGGTCACCCCTGCCTCAGGCTGCAGAGTCACAGCCGTCAACCTGGTGTCCTGTTCTCTCTCTTTTCTCTCTCCACCCAGACCAGCAAGTTCCACTGGGAATCAGAAAGTCCTTCCGATCTGGGCTCCTCGTAGGCTGGCACAGGAGAAAGGGACCGTTAGGGGACTGGGGACCTACTTCCTTGGGGCCCATCCAGAATGAGACTGGCAATCAGCTTTCAATCATCCACTGGAGTGTGGGCGCCCTGACCCTGAGAACAGGGACTTGTACCTCTTGTTTACTGCAGGATGCCCCAGGCCCAGGACCAGCCCTGAAACACAGTCAGCATCAAATAAACACTGGCCGAGTGAGTAAAGCGCTGTCGTGAATAACAGGGCATGTTACAAGTTTAAATACAAACATATTCAAGCGAGTTTAGAGAAAACACACGCACAGAGTCGCTGAGCAGATAGAATAAAATTAATATTTACATAAAGATTCATTCAAACACTGCCTCCAGGCCTGGTTTACCCATTTTTCCTGATTCTCCAGCCACCAGCCCAGAAATCAGAGCCTCCGGAGGAGGGAACCACAAGAGCACAGGTGGGTGCCCCAGGCTAGAGTTCCCTTCCAGATGGCCCTCACCACGCCCCCAGGAGGCCTATGTCTCCAGTGCCCTATCCACTCCTTTAGAGATCTCAGAGCTATTTTTGCTGAACAACTAAATTTTTAAAAAGAAGGAAGGATGGAAGAAGGAAGGGAGCGATTTATCATAGATCAATTTATTGTTCACACAAGAATAATTTTTCTAATGGAATATATGGGAATTTTTAGAAGGTAACAAGTTTTCTTAAATTGTTAACATTTTTAAAAGGCTAGGGATCCCTAACGCCAGGCGCTGTCTCCCAGCCAGGACACCTGCAGGGTCCTCTTTTCTTTCTGTGCCCTCCCTGTAGTGCCGCCTGCCCTAAGGCATGTGCCTTACCCAAACATATGACTCTTGCCTTTCTTATTTGGAGGCTCTGAGCCCTAGAAGCTCCCTTGGCCCATGCAAGAGCATAGGGAGACAGGAGCCACTGAAAACCCACTATTCACATCTTCAAGACAGCTCCAGAACGTTCCATGCTTCCCAGAGTTCCTGCTGTAGAACACAACCCCCTATTGCCCATAGCAACAAGCTCGGCACACACTCACCTCCCCCTGGATTTCCTGTGGGATACCACTGTATATGCTCTTCCCTGTCTCTCTCTCTTGCTCCCCGGGACCCCTCTCCCTGCCCCAAACTAACCACTTGCACCCAAGT
The DNA here is from genome assembly GCF_019320065.1 of Cervus canadensis. Classification (NCBI taxonomy): domain Eukaryota; kingdom Metazoa; phylum Chordata; class Mammalia; order Artiodactyla; family Cervidae; genus Cervus; species Cervus canadensis. Next base: position 62,705,903 of record NC_057402.1, on the reverse strand, counting down.
CCGCATGTCAGGTTTGGCTTTAGGGAACCCACTCTATGGGCCTTTTCTATAGAGATGACACCCTATGTTCTAATAATACTTTCTACTTAATGAAAAACCATTTGCATTAGCCCATTTAACTCCCAGTAACCTGGTGAAGTAAAAATATTGAGACAAGTACTAGCCCTCTTTTACAGATGAAGAAACACAGGGGAGAAGAAAATAAGCAGACTGTAAGAACCTCGGCATCCTGGGAAGCAGTCAGACCATGCCCAGTGTCAGCAAGGTTCAGTCCAGGGCTGCGTTCATTCCCAGGACACTCAGACAGGCAGTACCCATTTTACAGGCCCCCAATTCAGGGAGTCATACAGCTTCAGGGAACAATATATAAAAATAATAATAATTTTATTGTTTCCAAATGATGGTTAATGCATATCCCCTAGCCATCCAAACACCCACAAAAAAAAGCCCAAAAGATCTTCTCAGTCACTTGTCTTAAAAAAAATAGAAATGAGATCTGAGGGACTTGGATAAACACATGGTTCATATAAAGCAAATGGCAAGATCAGAGATTCCCCTCAAAGCTTGTGAGAATTAAGCCTGGAAAACAACAGCAAATGCAGAAAGGATTATGACTGAACCCTCACACAGCACAAGGTGCCCCGTGGGCTCTTCCAGGAGACACTGATGCAAGAAACACCTGGTGATCTCAGAAGGATCCCCCCATCCCCTGAGCACCAGCAGCAGGGAAGCAGGTGTGTGTGCAGGTGAGCCTGTCTGGTCTTTCAGGGAGATCCTTGCTCAGCCAGCTGCTGAGACCTGTGGCGGGTACCCCCAGAGAAGGGGGCAGGCACACATCAGACGTGCCACAGGGCACCAAGAAACAGTGCCAGGAACATGACAGCTGCCCCCTACGGTCTAGGAGAACAAACGCAAGACCCGTCCTATGCAGTCTGGGGCTAAACCACTGAGCACTTTCTTCAGACCACAAGGAGGCAGTGTCTGTGCTTGTGGTCCGTGAAAGAAGCAGGGAGTGCTCTCAGGACGCTGATTTACTGGTGCACTAATGTGGTTTTTTTCCTTATGCTATCACCACAGATGGCCTCTGCACTCCTTTCCTGAAGGCACTTTACAGAGCCCAAGGTGGGAGATCTCTGGACACAGCTGCCCTCTGGCCACTGTGTCTGAAACCTTGGCTCCCTAGAAGAACAGCACTTGGCGAAGGGGTTCCCTTGAGACTCCTAGCAGAAAGAGGGGTAGGGATGACTTCCCCACCCTGGCAGGGGGTGGTTGGTTCCCTGAGCCACGGGAAGGCACCCTGTGCTTGCAGTCCCCCAGGGTGGGCGCAGGCAGGACCACTGAGCGTGGCCTCAGATGCCACAGCCTTTCCCTGGGAGGTCCCGGTCATCAGGGATGGCCAACACATAGAAAAGTGTCATACCTGGAATAGCAAATGAGTGTTAAAAGAGGCCCGCAGATAATAGGCACAGATACTAGCCTAAAGGGTGAAGGGCCAGTGTGTTCTGCCACAGCAAGATGAAAAGACCTGGCCAGGACCTTGGCGTGACTCGGGACAGGGAAGTACCAGGGAGATTCCTCTGTTCAGAGCTGTGAATGCCAGGGGAACGTCGCCGGGTCTCACTGCAAGCCCCTCAGCCTGTGCCGCACACACCAATAAGCATCACTTTTATGGTATAGAGTTCCTAAGGAAAAACACTAAAGTAGAAATCATGTTTGTACTTTGAAAAGGTCCTGGGGCATCGGACAGGAAGACACGCGACATTACTTGGTAAAGATTCTTCCATAGCCCAGAGCATAGCACACTCTCATCGAAGAAGGGGTAGTAGGGGTTGAGAGAGGAGGGGATACACCAGCCTAAATTGAGCTCACACAGTGTGAGATTACAATCCACATAGGAGAATGTGGCCCAGTGTAAAAGAGAGTGAGCAAATACAATAAACAGGAAGATCAGGACCCCAAGACATTCAGAAGGTAGAATAATTCCAAAAAAGACAAAAATAATTATGCTTTAAAAAAACCAAAGTGATAAAGGAAAGGAAAAATCATAATGAAAGAACCAGACACTATGAAAATGATAGACAGAATTGGAAAAGAATGAAATATAATTTCTTGATGTATGGATTATAATTGCTAAAATTAAAAACTCAGTAGGTGGACTAAACGGAGATTAGACCCAGTTTAAGAGTAAACTGGTGAACTGAGAGACAAATGAGAATTACCCAGAATACAGAATATAGGGATACAGAGACCAAATACATAAAAAGAAATTACAAAACAAGGAAGAAAGACTAGGGAGACTTTCAGCTAAGACTATCAGCTAACGGTTCTAGAAGAAAAATAAACAGATAACAGGGAAGAAGCATTCTTCAGCGAAATGGAGGCTGTGCAGTTTATGATGATTTTTGTGATTAAATGGGAGGGGACAAAAATATATAATTAACAGACAAAAATAACAAGGACAATGAAAGCTAAAACATTTGAAGGTTCGTGTATTATGAATGAAAGATACCTGACACTTTTAGATTTCCTTAGGACAATTTTTTTTTTTAATTTTAGGGTAAGAGCAACTAAAAAGGAAGTACATTTTATAAAATTTCCACACCAGTGGAAGAAAAAAGAATAAAGAAAAGCTGGTGGAACCAATAGAAAGAAATAAAACAACAACAAAAAGAAACAGAAGCAAAGAAAAAGCATAGCATTATAAATGGAAAACAAAAGATGGCAGAAATAAATGTAATTATATCAGTAACACCATAAAAATCCTAACCCTGTCAATGAAAATAAAGATGTTCCTAAATTGGACATTTTTTTAATTCAGATACATATACTTTTAGGAAACCATATAAAACATCCTTATAGAGAAGGACTGAAAATAAAACTAAAGAAAAAGAAGAATCATGTAAACATTAACCAAAATAAAAATTAACTGGCAATATTAATATTAGATGAAAATAGCAAGAAGGCCAAAAGCTTTACCAGAAATAAAAAAAGGCCCATTACATGATATTAGAAGAAATAATTCACCAGGAATATGGCCATAACAAATAATACTGCCTCATAACTTAGAAAGAAAAAATTGATAGAATTAAAAGGTTAAATAGGCCAAACCACAACTTATGAGATTTTTAATATACCTCTAATTAAAACATGTCAAACAAGACAAAAAAATGAGGATATGAATGATTTCATCATCACAATAATTTAAACTAATGTATATAGAATGATGCTCACAATTAAAGAATATTCTTTTAATTTACATATAAAACATTTGTTAAAACAAAATTACCTATGTTTTAAACCACAATGCAAATCTCAACCATGAGCAAAGAATCAATATCGTATGGAATGCAGGCCAACAAGCTTCTATCAGACCTATACCTCCTACAGAGAGCAACTGTAAACTTAAAAAAACCAAAACTCCCCTGACTAAGTTACTGGAAAGTAAGCTAACGCAGGAAGACTTTGGTGGGAAGTCAATGCTTGGAAGAACACAAGAGCACAGGGGACTGAATGCAGGCCTGGTCAGTGCTATATATACTCCAGGTCAGAGTTATACTCCAGGTCAGTGCTATACGCCAGGTCAGAGTTATACTCCAGGTCAGTGCTATACTCCAGGTCAGAGCTATACTCCAGGTCAGAGTTATACTCCTGGTCAAAGTTATACTCCAGGTCAGTGCTATACTCCAGGTCAGAGCTATACTCCAGGTCAGAGTTATACTCCAGGTCAGAGTTATACTCCAGGTCAGAGCTATACTCCAGGTCAGAGCTATACTCCAGGTCAGAGTTATACTCCTGGTCAGGGCTATACTCCAGGTCAGGGCTATACTCCAGGTCAGGGCTATACTCCTGGTCAGGGCTATACTCCAGGTCAGAGTTATACTCCTGGTCAGTGCTATACTCCAGGTCAGAGTTATACTCCTGCTCACTGCTATACTCCAGGTCAGAGTTAATACTCCAGGTCAGAGTTATACTCCTGGTCAGTGCTATACTCCAGGTCAGAGTTATACTCCTGGTCACTGCTATACTCCAGGTCAGAGTTATACTCCAGGTCAGGGCTATACTCCAGGTCAGAGTTATACTCCAGGTCAGAGTTATACTCCAGGTCACTGCTATACTCCAGGTCAGGGCTATACTCCTGGTCAGAGTTATACTCCAGGTCAGATTATACTCCAGGTCAGAGTTATACTCCAGGTCAGAGTTATACTCCAGGTCAGATTATACTCCAGGTCAGAGTTATACTCCAGGTCAGATTATACTCCAGGTCAGAGTTATACTCTAGGTCAGAGTTATACTCCTGGTCAGGGCTATACTCCTGGTCAGAGTTATACTCCAGGTCAGAGTTATACTCCAGGTCAGATTATACTCCAGGTCAGAGTTATACTCCAGGTCAGAGTTATACTCCTGGTCAGAGTTATACTCCAGGTCAGTGCTATATATACTCCAGGTCAGAGTTATACTCCTGGTCACTGTGATACTCCGGGTCTGAGTTATACTCCTGGTCAGGGCTATACTCCAGGTCAGGGCTATACTCCAGGTCAGAGTTATACTCCTGGTCACGGCTATACTCCAGGTCAGGGCTATACTCCAGGTCAGAGTTATACTCCTGGTCAGGGCTATACTCCAGGTCAGAGCTATACTCCAGGTCAGTAATACTCTGGATCAGTGCTATACTCCAGGTCAGAGTTAAACTCCAGGTCAGAGTTATACTCCTGGTCAGGGCTATACTCCAGGTCAGAGTTATACTCCTGGTCAGGGCTATACTCCTGGTCAGGGCTATACTCCAGGTCACTGCTATACTCCGGGTCAGAGTTATACTCCAGGTCAGTTATACTCTGGGTCAGTGCTATACTCCAGGTCACTGCTATACTCCAGTAGAATTCCCTCAACTCTCAGCCCTAAAGAACCAGAGGGCAGAGTTCAGAGCAAAACGGTGACTAGAAATTAAGTAGGGCATATCAGAAAGGAGAGCTCCAAAAAGAGGGAGCCCAAATTCTGTGTATCAATTATATCAAAATCTCTAAATGATCCCTACATGGAAGAGACTTTAGATAAGGATAAAAGGACAGAACTGAGATTTGAGATGTTGCCCTAGAGATAAATGTTGCAGTTTGAGTCCAAGAGTATTATATTGGCAGCTAAAATACTCCAGAAGAATAGAATCCACTTCAAAACATTACATTTACACCCAGAATACATTCCAAAATTACTTGATACATGAATAACCAGGAAGATGTGATCCATTTTCAACAGAAAAGACAATAAATGGAGGAAAAAAATCCCAAAAGAATCCAGCTGTTAGAAGAGCAGACAAAAATTTTAAAGCAACTACTATCATCATGCCTAAAGATTTAAAGGAAAATATGCTCTTGATGAATGAAAATACAGGAAATCTCAGTAGAGATCCTAAAATTACAAAAAAGAGAACCAAATGGAAAACTTGACATGGGCCACATTCTTTAACTGCTAAACAGAGAACTACAAATGCATTTTTGAAAGGTGGTAAAAACATATGTTAAAAATTTATAAATAATATAAAGCTATAATGATAATAGATAAGAGAATACTTAGTGCCACACATTATTCTAAGTGCATTATACATTAATTTAAGCCATCTTAATAATTCTATAAAGTACATGCAACTGTTATCATTTTTACAAATAAAGAAATTTAGGTACAAAAGGATTAAATCAACTACTCAAGGTCATTCAAGCCAGTAAGTGGCTTAAGGCAGGAATTCAAACCCAGTAGACCTATCTGTAAATTCTTAAGTATCTACACTGTACTGCCCCTCTAGGAGAAAATTATTATGAATCTTGGAGAGTATCTAGGACTGGATACTGGAAATATTATATGCCAAAACTTGTATGCAGTCAGAGGTATGCTGCTGCTGCTGCGCAGTCGATTCAGTCGTGTCCGGCTCTCTGTGACCCCATGGACCGCAACCCACCAGGCCCCTCTGTCCATGGGATTCTCCAGGCGAAAACACTGGAGGGGTTGCCATGCCCTCCTCCAGGTTAAAGGTATGCAGGTATGCTTATGGGGAAATGTATAGGCTTACATATATACAGGAAAAATTAAGAGATAAAGTTTAATGAGCTAAGTATTTTACTCAAAAAGTTAGGGAAAAGGCAACAGGATTATATCCAGAGAATGTAAAATAAAATTAAAAAGATAGAAATTAAATAAAATGGAAATCAAAAAAGTAGTAACGAAGAAAACTATAAAACCAAGGCAAGTGCTTTGAAAAGATTAATGAAACAGACAAATTTCTACAGTTAAAATAAATAAACTAGATTTGCACTAACATGGATAAACCTAAAAAATATTATTATAATAAAAGCAAACTGCACAGTATGAAGCCATTTGTGCAAATTTTAAAACATACAAAACAACACAACATCTAGTTTATGACTATATATCACAAATACTATAATAGTTCATAAAACATGGACAGGAAGGATTCACACCAACCTCAGGACGGTGGTTTCTTCTGGGCAGTAAGCTATGGGGATAACAGAGGTGGGGTGGAAGGACACTAAGTCATACCCATAAATATGAATTTCTCTTAAAAAAAAAAAAGTGTTCTGAAGCAGATGGGACCAGCTCTTAATGTTGGTTAAGTCTGAATGCTGAGAATATGGGCTTTCAGTTTTTGTTTTGTGTTTTTTCCCACCTGTTTGTATAACTAAAAAAGTATTTTAGTTTTTATAAAGTATTTTACAACTAAAATTAATTTATACCTGCTACTTTCACTTACTTCTAGCTCCTCTATGAGCTTCCTGGAGGCAGGGACCACGCTGTATCACATTCACCACAGTTATGATCTATGTCTAGAGGGTCAATGAACACTTGATGACCGAATAAACAAAAACAAGAGCATATGACCTCTAGGGGTAACTTTCAGTCTGTAAACACTAAGATTCTCTCATTGCATTACAGATTTTCTCAAGAGGCAAGAATGAGAGATTCAAGAATAATAACGAGAACTTTAAGCTTTCAGCTCAGTGCTCTACAGAGTTTCTCTTTCTTTCCCACTTAGTACAAAACAAGGGCACTGAAGTCATCCCCTGATATTAAAGAATGGGGGTAGGAATCATAATTATAACCACAGCAGCTGCAGCTAATATTTGCTGGTTGCTAAGTGACAAGTATGCATTATCTCATTTAAAGCACACAAAACCCCCAAGAGGTAGATATTAGTGTGCTGCAAATGATGAAACCAGTGGCCCAATCCTTTCTAAACTTGCCTGAGGCTACACAGCTCCTTTCCTATTTAGTTATCAAGAAAAAACCATGAATAGATGATGAACAAGCCAACTATGATATCTATTCTTATAGGAATGGTCCCTCTATTCAGCCCATTCCCAATTTCCTCCAAGTTTGTTTTTCTGTCTCTTAGGCATGTGTAAGTGTTCTTATGAACATGCCCCCAACCAATGTGGCTGAAAGTGGTACCATCACTTTCTCACCTCTGTGTTCTTCAGCAATAACCCTGAGAAGTAGACAAGATTGGCATCATATCAGTGCCACAGATGAGAAAACAGAGGCTGTTGTGGGCTGAACTGGGTACTCTAACCCTCAGCACCTTTGAATGTGACCATGTTTGAAGACAGGGTGTTTAAAGAGGTGATCAAGTAGAAATGGGGTCATGAGGTTGGGCTCCAACATTACTCACATTAGAGATCAGGATACAGATACGCGCAGACCAAGAGACCACGAGAGGACAGAGGGAGAAGACAGCCACCTACAAGCTAATGAGAGGGGCCGCAGAGGACACCTACCCTCTGATCCCGTGGCCTTGGAGTTCTAGATCCAGAACTGTGAGGAAACAAGTGTCTGCTGGTCACGCTGCTGGGCCGTGGCCGTGTGTTCCAGCAGCCCCAGCACACCAACACAGGGTACGGAGATGCCGAGAGACCCTTCTGGGGTCACAGGCAAGGGGGCGAGAGGTGGGCCTCCAGCCTCCCTCTTCTTTCTCCTCAGGAATAATGATTCTAAAGTATCAGGGTCTCTTTTCAGACCTAATATTTTATATATGAGTACATACTTAAAATACTAACATGAAAAACGCAAAGTACAAATTTAATTCCACTTCTCTTGGCTTCTTCTTTCACTTAAGATGCAGAAAAACATGGAAGATCATCACCACCATTGAAACAACAAAACCACTGGATAAACGACAAAACCATATTTTGCTTTACACACTGCAGACCTGAGGTCTCCAACGACTTTAGAGGTGACAAATGTCGGAGGGACTGAGCCCTTCCCACTGAGCAAAGGCCAGCAGCCAAGTGTACCCCTGGGACACAGGTGGGGTGAGGCGTTGACAGGCATCTGACAAGGGCTCGGTGAAGTCAGAAGGAGCCAGCCAAAGTCTCACCCACCACATGGGCTAGGAGGAGGGACTCAATCTGGATTAGAGGTGCCTGAATCTACTCCACCAGACTTGCACCTGACCTACAGGAAGTCAGGAGAGGATGGAAAGCAGAGTAACATCTCCACAGTCAGGTGGACTGTGTGAAGCTCTTACACTCCTGCCGCAAGACATTTGAAACCAGGGGCGAACCAAAAGGAATTCAAGTCATAATCCAAGTCAACCCACCCGAACTCCTGATTAAACAGAAGGCTTCAGCTCCTCATCCTAGAAGAGATAAGAGCTCCTTATCACCAGAAGAGAAGCCAGCTAGGACAAAGCTGTCAGATACAGAACCGCCGTGGCCAAGGCTGACCTGAGGTCCAGCCTCCTATTCTGCTCCTCAGCTCCAGGGGCCCATGGCAGTGACGTCATTTAGTGTTTAAGCCAGTTTGATTTCTGTCATTTCCAACCAAATGAATCTAAAGTGACACAGAGCACAACTTCCAACCAATTTTTTTTTTTTAGAGTATATACAGGTATTATTACACATGCAAATTCTTGCATAAATTGACAATACACAATTTCTGAGTCATTATGATATCTTCTGAACACTCACTAAAATTAACTTTAGAATGCTATAAATGAATGAAACAATACTATAAAATAACTGCATTATTTTTAAAACAATCATAGCAAAACAAATGATAAAAGTAGACATCAATGACTTCACAGAATGGCACTGTTGTGTCTGTGTTCTAAAGAGCCCACCACCATGCAAAACACTGCAGTATTCCTATTTTGACTGTGCCTCATAGAAAAATAGTTTTATTATTTCACAATCTACTTCAACCATCCACATGTTTACATCTACCATAGTGAATGAGAAGAGATTCAAATTGTTACTTAAAAACCATGAAAGTGCTAGTGGGAAGATTCTAAACTGAATCTGAATGAAGAGATTAAAATAAGCATAGCAGGCAGACAAAAAGTTTTGAAGTCAAAATAACCACTCAAAAAAATCAAGCATCATTTCAAAACATCCAAAGTACCATTTTAGTGTTTGAGAGTAGCCAAAAATATTTTCAAATACTCATGCTCACCAAAAAAAAAAAGAAAGAAAGGAAAAGGAAAAAAGGCTCACAGGCTCCATATTTTCATGCCAAGTTCCAAGCTGGAGTGATATTTTATGAATTAATTTATAAGGTCCTAAAAGAAGCTATAAAGGAAATAGGATCTGCCTGTCCCCTCTCTGGAAGCCCCAAATCTTTTAGCCTCTAGCCTCTGAGCTAGAAATGCAGCCTCTGTGGTACAAAATAGAAGGCAGTGATTCCTCCCAGGTGTCCTTTCCTGTGTCAGCCTCTCTGCCCCTAGACAATATGGTGGTTTACCTAGACTCAGTCAGCAGACCAACTGAGTGCTTCACGGAGGAGAAAGAGTTATCAGACTGCTCCTCACCTGCCTGGGCCAGCTGCCCACCTGCAGGCCATGTCCAGGGCTGGGACAACACAAGATCAGTGAGAAGGCACATGACACTGATGACTGCCATGCTCGGCCATAAAGAACATGCTCCCACGGGAAACCATGAATTAATCTGATTACTCTTTCCAGGAAACATCAAGAATGTATTCTGCTGGCGTCCCAGTAAATTAATTTTTCCAGTTTCTAAACCCGCAACATTTAAAAGTTAATCCAAACTAGATAGGGCCTAATTAACTGCTTATTAGCTAAGCCTCTGAGAAGGCCTGTTGTCTTTCTTCACACAGCAACAAAGTTTACTGAGTATTTCACACAGAGCAAGAAGGACCAGAAGCAAAATCTATACTTTTCTCCTAAGTCTGTGTTCCTACCCAAGACAGACCCTGAGCTGGCATCACCTTAAAGAAACACGTGCTCCTGCATGGCAGAGCATGTTGATGAGAGATCTGGGGGCTGGGAAGAGGATTATTTTTTAGGCAAATTCAGAAATTTCTCTCTGCAGCCTTGCATGACCACTCTTGTTTCAACTTAATTTCCATCACATCCTCCCTTACCCTGGCTTTGCACATTTTATTTCCTTCACTAAAGGCAAAACAGTCTCTCAAGAGTGCCTCCATACGAACCTTGGGGACAAAAATGCAAATACCAGCACAATTTATCATATTGTCAGCAATCCTTGGTATCACGGCCCCAAAGAGGATGGCAGCTGGTAGTCAGACAAATATTCCATGATACCACCCACAGGCACCCCAGGTCTCTGGTCAGTGACTAGCAGCTGAGCAGCACTGGCTCGAGTAGAGGGAAAGTAAGAATAAAACATATTTGCTCTTGGCCCTGCTTGGTGGTTCTCACCTGAGAAAGCCCTGCTTCCAATGGTCCACAGGTGCTATTACTCATGTTTAAAACGTCTGAGTGCAGCAGTTCTCAGCGCCAGCTGAACATTAGAACCACCTGGGGAGGTTTCAAATTGCCAGATGCCCCGGCTGCATCCCAGACCAATGAAAGTGGCTCTCTGGGGACAGGACCTGGGTGTGACTAGTTGTTAAGGTGCCCCAGGTGATACCAGTGGACAGCCAGAGTTGAGAACCTCTGTCTCCAAAACAGTATTTTCAGAGCAGATGCAGAAATCGCACAGATTTAGAATGATCACTAGTCATTCACTTTGAGAGGAGAGAGAGAAAAAAATGATCCACCAAGGCTGACCCAAAAGGGAGGAAGCACCACCCGTGAGCAGTAGACTATCATCTTCTTCAAGGGACACCGACAGGCAGACGGCTAGTGATCCAGCACCGTGAGAGGTCCTTAAACACCGACGGTAATCCACAGGCTGTCCAAACAGAGCCACAGAGTACAAGAACCCTGGGTTCTCAGCCCAGACTGCTCATCAGAACCACCTTTAAAAACACACCCAAGTCACGCCCAGACCAATTAGATCAGGATTTGAGGGGACTGGCTGGTGCACACCACTTTTTAAAACAATGGCTCTCACCCCTAACTTGATCAGATTTACCTGGCCCCACCGCCATGGTCTCTGATTCAGGCTGGGCTGGGGAGGGGTATATGAGAACACGCAGTTCCAACAGACTCCCTGGTGATGCTGGTGCCACTGGCCCAGGGCTCACACTTCGAGAACCACTGTTTCCTAAGCTCCCCAGCTGACTCTGATCAGTGCAGCCAAGACTGAGGACTGCTGTATAGAAGAGCACGCTCGGGCCAAGGTGTGCAGGGAAGGAATTACTGGAGCTCTGCCACCAACCTTGGGCTTGCCAACGATAAGCCACTGAGGTTTTTCAAGCCTCAACTTGCTCCTGGTCTATAAAATTGAGATATAACAAAGAGAGCCACGGTTCTTTCTACAAATGCCTTTTTCAAAGGGCTACTACACATGAAACACTGATATAAATACACATGGAAAGGAAAAGAAAGTGGCCTTATGGGCAATAAAAAAAATAGCTTTCAAAACACAGGAAAGCTAAGTTCTTGCTCACAGGATTTCAGTACATTTGGAGACACATCAATGGGGATGGTCTAGGGATGCTTGACAGTATCAAACGGGCACGTGCTGTGAGTCATTCACGCTGTTTCCCAGACTCACCTGTGAGGACCTTGCAGAGCTGCCCTGGCATCTGGGTCTCAGGAGAGGGGCTGGGTGTCAAGGACCACTTGCGGCTGACCAGATGCTCTTGTCCCTGGGAACTGTTGAGGGGCTGGATGAGCACCTGCTCCTGCCCAAGCTGGATGAGGCCAACCTGCCCAGAAAGAGAAAAGCAGACATCAGTCATCCTCACTCGCACCCGTGCAGGACCAGCGGCAGAGGCTGGGGAGGCCACCCCGCCGAGGCCTGGGCCCGCTCTGGGACTGCAGCTCTGCAGGGTCCACGAATTCATGGAGCCCAGGAATGAGCTCGTGTGTGACCCAGCAGTCGTGCTGGGGATCAGGCGACGGAAGGCAGAGGCTGAGGCACAACAGCACCCATTCTCTGTGTTCACTTTCAAAGATATATTATTCTGTTTTTGTTTTTTTAAAAAAAACTTATTAAACTATTTTTAAGGCATCCCCCAAAAGTCAGCCTGAGGAGGTACCTCCAAAAGTGTTGGGAATGAATGACAAATATATCCTGAATAAGAAAAAAAAGTATATATATATATATATATGTATATATATAAATATCCCTAGGGATCACTGTTTAGACTACTTAGAATCACTCCTTAGACTATTTAGAATTTTATATAGAAACTTATCCCTGGGGATTACCAGAATTAAAGAGGACGGAGTCAGGTCTTAGTGTTAATAGTTTGGTGATAGGACATTTGTAGATTTTCTTCAGTGTTTCAAGAGAACTTGGCAGAGTACCTAATGAATTAGATTTGGGTTCTAATTTAAAGTACATCAGTGATTTAGACCTGTAATTTTAAAATCTTACCAGGTTTGTAAGCAGTATCAGAATGTATAAGAGAACTTAAGACTTCTTTACAAGACTAGTAACTCGTTATTTATAAGAACCATTTAAGTTCTTGCAAAGGATTTATTCTTTAATCAGACTACAAAAGAACTTGAAAATGAAACTGAATATGCTAAATTTCTAAACATGGTTTTAAAGGTTTAAATGTTGTTCATCACCAGATTTGTAAACAGGATCAAATGTTATCCAAAAGTTCCTTAAAAAGAATTTCAAAAACTTGCTAGATTATAATGATAACATGATTTGTAAATTGAACAAAAAACTTAAAGACTAGGATTCTTAACTTGCCGCTTTAATGGAGTGACTATTAATTCTTAAAAACATATACACAATGCAGAGAAGTTTTCCCTTCATTTGGAACCAATGTTGACAGCATTAAAAGTCTGCCCTCCTTCCCAGGATACTTGCCACTAGCTTCCCTCTGAATCATCAACAAAACAAGGTAAACCTTCCACAAGGAACCTGAGTGGGTATTATCCATGTTTGCCCGCTGGACCCTGCAGCCCACAGACCCTGCTCTGGGTTCATTTGGGACCACCTCTGCCAGCGCAGATTCGGGAGATAGAGCCAATCTGTCTTAGGCGGTCATGGACATCCCTGCTACTCTCTCCCTCCACACTACTTTCTAAAAGCTGTAAACATACTAAAGCAATGCCTCTCAAACTCCAGTGTGCATCAAAATCACCTGGAGGGTGTGGATGCTCACCAAGAACACTCATTTCTAACAAGTCCCCAGGTGATACTGCGGCTGTAGGCCTGAGGACCACACTTTGAGAAGCACTGGTCTCCACCACAGCTCAGCAATTCCTCCAGCCTCAGGTACAAAGTCTACTCACACCAAGGGATACAGACTCCTCTACCTTCTGAAAGGATGCATCGATACGAATCCTTTGGAAATAGATCAATTACGAAGATCGCCTACAAGTTTTAGTCCCCAAATCACAGGGTGAGACCATACTTACTGCTCTAAGCAGATTGCAAGGTTTCCATTTCATTAGAACTTCTGCCAAGAACAACTCAAGAGATTTTACTGCCCAAATAAAACTGTCTTAAAGTGGTACTGCATGACCTGCCGGGAAGCACGGCTTTCTCCCGTCTCCTTTGAAGTTAAAACCTGAGTCTGTTCACTGTGACACTTCAGGGAGGTGGTTGTGGGGGGCAGTGCAGATCCCCACCGGAAAGCCTCAGGGCAGAACCCCTGGAGAACTGTCAGTGGAAACGTCCATGGTTGAAACAAAGTTGGCAGATGGCCCCACATGGAAGGAGGCCATGCTCCCTGGAGGACACGCTCCATCCTGACAGGGTCCCAACCTCCCAAAATGCTCAGGCTGCAGGAGGGCAAAGCCCCCCTTGTGTCTAGCACTTTCCAAGCCAGTTATCCTCCCCTCAGCCCAGCGTCCGAGCCGCAGGGTCAAAGACCAGCTAGCCAGTAGTTCTGACTGACACAGCACAGAGAATCTCACCATGGTACAAAGCCTATAGGCACGTGCACACGCACACACACACCAGACACACACATAACCACGGTCCCACCTCCTGGTGGCGTTTTTGCCTTAGAGGGTCATTTTCACAGGGGCCCACATGCTGGTTTCAACTACTCAGGAAAAAGAAAAGCAAAATTGGTGAGACAGACACATGGGCCAAAGACCTGTACTCAACTGCGCTGTCACGCGCTCCCTTGGGCCCGGAATTTCAAGCAGGCCTGTGGCCAGAACGAGCACCTGGAGAGGGCACAGGGCACAGCCCGCCCCGCCCAGAAGCCACCACGAGGAGGGACTCACCCCTGCCCTCCCCAAGCGCCGCCAGCGGGCACCCTGAAGCCTCACCAACACCCACTGGGTCATCGTGGTGATAAGACGGTCTGTGAAAAGTGCTGTCTCCACCATCACCACCCCCCTCCCTGCCACAGACACACACACACATAGACACACACATGCAGAGACATACCTATACACAAATACACATACATACATATATATACACATATATATGTACACACATACACACAGACATACATGTATACACATGCACATATATACACACAAGCACACACATATACACACATGCACACACATACACACAAGCACACATACATATACACACATGCACACACATATACACACAAGCACACACATACATATACACACATGCACACACACACATACACACACAATCCAGCACAGGGGGAAAAACCTGTCAGCCCTTTCCCTAACCATCCTCTCCTGCCCCTTTCCCTACAAAAACCAGTCCCCTTCGCTGGCACTCTGTGTCCCAGCCCACTACCCACTGTGTTAGAGGGCATCTGTCACAGCCCAGGGCATAGTTTGTGCTTTTGAGGCAGGATCAGAATTATGCCTCCTTATGTTTCCAATGTCTGCCACAGAAGACTGACTCAAGAAAAATGTGAGTGAACGGGACTGTACTGGGATGGATCAAATGAAACGGGCGGAACAGCACGCACTGGATAGGCCGGCGTGGGCTAGAAGGCCCCAGCACAGCACTCTCGCAGCCCTGCGGCTGCGGTCCTATCCCCAGCTGCATGCTGCTGTCGCCTGGCTGGTTCTGAGAACTCCTGAGGCCCAGGCCCCACTCCAGGCCATGTGAGTTACATCCCTGGGGGTGAAACTCAGGCACTGGTGTTTTTTTAAGCTCACTGGGAGACTCTGATGCAGCCAGGGTCAAGAACCACTTTCCTAGCTTCCAGCTGGCTGCCGGAGAGGCGGCCACCTCCCGCGTCGATCCAGCATCAGGAGGTACCCTGGGCGCGGAGCAGCTGCACCAGCCTGGGCCTTCCTGATGAGGCATTCTGCCCTGTGGCCCAGGAGCTGGGCAGGGCGTGCTGGGTTTGCATTACTCCTCTGCTCACCGAGAAGTGAGCCACTGGGAAGTGCTCTTGCAAGGCCTCCCTGTTCCACAGATAGCAGCAAGGAAATGCCTCAGATCACAGTATACACAAGAGTGCTGCAGACCCCATCTGAAGGGGACTGGACTCCACTGGAAGACAGGACTGGAAACCCAGAGGCCTCTGGCTTTTAAAGGAGACAACAATCCTCGATGAAATGAAAAGAGAAATCTTACATCTTCTAAGATTTGGTATCCTACTAAAGAAGTTTGTCGAAGTTGCTCGGTCGTGTGCGACTCCGTGATCCCATGGACTGTAGCCCACCGGCCTCCTCCACCCATGAAATTTTCCAGGCAAGAGTACTGGTGTGGGTGGCCATTTCCTTCTCCAGGGGATCTTCCCGACCCAGGGATCAAACCCAGGTCTCCTGCATGGCAGGCAGATGCTTTACCTTTAAAGAAGCTTGGGGCAAATAAAATGTATCAGGTGTAACCTGATATTACAAAAGTTCTGAGTGGTTCCCTTTCAGTTCCCTTTGTTCTGGAAGCTGGCTTTGAGGGGTTTCAGTGCTGCTTTAAGAGAGCATTATAATCTGAGTATTACTAACCCCACCCCACCCCCTGAAGCAGGACTAGCTCTCCCTGCAACCAGAAAAATGAATGAAGGTTAGAAAGGTTTGTAACTTCCTAACATTAGCGAGACTTCTTTGCATAACATGAAAAATGCATTTAAGAAACTCTGTTGCATGCATGTTCTGGAACCAGCTGATGCTCTGCCCCCTGTCTGAGGGGACCTGCCTCGTGACTGGTGACCTCGCCATCCTACAAAGGCCGCACGGGGACTTCAGTGCCCAGGGAGCCTTCCAAGCCTCTCCTTTTCAGGAGGCCATGGCTCCTGGGTTCACTGAACCGGGCCTTCGGGGGCCTCCTCCCCGTGCAGCGGGTTGGAGAGGAGAGAGCAAGTCTGCTCTCAAGAAGGAAAAACAGTCCTGGGGCTGCAGGCCCTGCTACACTGGCCTCAGACTTTCGGGGGGGGGGGGGCTGCTCAAACCTGTCCCAGAAGGAGCATCCCTGATACAGCACAGGCATGAGGGGCCTCCCAACCTCTACAAGGAGCCCCCCTTTCAGGGTCACGTTGTTGCCTCTGCAAACGTCAATTGGTCTGAACACAGATTCTCCGTCTTTACTCCAAAGTCGCCCCCCCCCCCGATTCCACCACTAGACAGTCAGTCACAGACCCCCTCCTTCAGACCCCTCTCATGCAGCCTTCCTCTCTGCTTCCACCACCCAAGCCTTGAGGCCCATTGCCTTGCCCTTCCAAACGCCCCCTGCTCCTGTCCTCCCCACACTGCTCTCACCAGGGGCTCCCTGGTCAGCAGCCAGAAATGCCCTCTCATGGTCTCCAGGCCAGTGATCCTCAAAATGGTCCCCGACCAGCAGCAGCACCTGAGAACCTGTCAGAATTCAAGCTCTCGGGGCTGCCGCCGGATGGATCAGAAAACCTAGGGGATGCGGCCCAGCACGCCAGGTAGCAAATGCTGCCGGGAACGCCGATGCCAGCTCAGGGCTGAGAACCACTCATAAAGGATGAACCCTGCGTGGGCACCCTGGTCCGGCCTCCTCTGTTCCACACACCTGTCCGTTCAGTCCGCCCCCACCTCTATCCCAGCTCGCAGGGCCCTGACTTAGGGAAGGCCCTGGCCCGGAGACTCTGCCATCTCTGCTCCCACTCCGCCCCACTAGACCCAGAGCCAAGCCCACCCCACTCTGCTTCCTCCTGCCCAACACCCCCTCCCCACCCCCACCCTGCAGGCTCAAGAGTATGATCCTTCCCCTTCGAACCTTCCAAGACAGGGCCCCACACCCTACTTCTGAGGCTCACTGGGAGCTACCAGAGGGTCCTACACACGGCAGGTATATGATAATGATCTGCTCATTCAGTCAACAGCCTTGACTGGGTGGTTGATCTATAAATGGAAAAGTCTGGAAACAGCCTGTGGGGCAAGAGAAGAAATGTGTTTCCAATACCTTAACATGCCAGTCTCTCACTAACTGATTTCAGACTCTATCTTACTTCATTCTATCGACAGCCACGCAAAGCCAGTGTTATTCACCCTGTATGACTGCAGACAGGGGCATTCAAAGGAGGTAAGTGACTTGCTCAAGATCACAGCCCAGAGCAGTCTCACTTCCAAAAGAATATGGGTGTGATGGTGCACCTGTGAGCCCGTGTGCAGAAGCACGCACGGGGAAGGTGCTGCCTCTGAGTGGTTCCCCAGGATGCACTGGCTGCAAAAACATCTCCTATTCCACATACCCAAGGTCTGCACTATCTCAGAATTCAGGAAATAAGCTCCAAGAATGCCATCAAAGAAGACACCTTCAGTTCACCATCCCATCTTGTACTTCTTTTTTAACAAGTTGCCAACTAAATACAAAGTTCAGATGGGAAAATCTAGCTACGTACCCTAGGTAAGTAACTAGATAGGCCAGGTATTCAAGGTTACGGTCATGGGCAGCCTGATGCTCACGAGCGGTGGGTACAGTGAGTGAGCAGAGTGAGCATCCTTCCAGAGGAGCTGTTGGGAGGTCTTAGAATTCTATGCTCCAACTTCTCCCCTTCAATTCCTCCACATCCCAAATTTCACAACTGTCTTTTCCCTCCTTGCTTTCCTCAACATCCAGTTAAGACCAGTTGAGACTGGTCCTTTTCACAAAGCTTTAAAAACTGTTTTATATTTTCCAAATATATTTATGCTGTGCATGATAAATTCTTCAGTAACATTAACTGATGAATGACTAAGGGCTGCGTGCCTTCCCCACACCTGTATCAATACCATGATGCAGGATAACCTGGTGTGACCTCCACACCACACAGCTTTTGCCAAGACTGCTTCCTACTCAGCTATAAGTGATCAAATAATCCTGCATTTAAAAGCTGGGCAATTTTGTGGTCAATGAAAAGTGAGTTGGGCAACTCTAAAGGGAGAGGCAGCAACCTCCCAAACTGGCCCCTTCATCACTGATATCACGCTGCCCTCTTGAGAGCGTGGGCCCCCAACTCTTCTAAGCCACCTGCTGACTGCCTGGCTGACCTCAGTTCCACCCCATTCTTATCTGGACCACATTTCTTCCCCTGTGGGAACGGTGAGCACTCTCCCAAAAGAAAGTGAAGTCGCTCAGTCATGTCCGACTCTTTGTGACCCCATGGACTGTAGCCTACCAGGCTCCTCCATCCATGGGATTCTCCAGGCAAGAATACTGGAGTGGGTTGCCATTGCCTTCTCCAGGAGATCTTCCTGACACAGGGATTGAACCCAGGTCTCCCACATTGTAGGCAGACGCTTTACCATCTGAGCCACCAGGGAAGTCCCACTCTCCCAAAAGCTCCTGAGCAGACTGGAAGGAAGAGCTATGGGAACTAAGAGTGTGGGGAGCACACGGGTAAGGGGCTCCCGCCCAGGTCCTGCCCTGTGGTCAGGCCAGGCCGGCTGGCCCATGGGGCCCCAGTGACCAGCCTGGGTGAGACAGACATAAACCAGCATCTCTCAGAATGTGGATGTGACTCCAGAGAAGGTGTCCTGGGACCAGCCCTGACCTCCTGTTCCTCCTGGGTGGCCTAGAAAAAGGGCCATACCCCAGAGCTCCTGGGCGTTGCAGGTGGCCCCAGCATCTTGCCCACAGCGCACCCCCACAGGCCACAGCCCCAGCTAAGAGGCGGGCATGTTCCGGCCGAGGACTTCCCTGACTCAGTGCTCGTGAGGCAGGATGGCCCCTGTCCAGCAGACCAGACACTCCGCCTGTCCGCCCTCCTCTCCTCACACGTGGGGACAAGAACAGCCCCTCTGTCCTCTTGCTTCCGACAGGCAGCACTGAGCCTTTTCAGAGATGGACACTCACTCTGTCTCTGCCATTCCGCCTCCACTGCCTGCTCTGGTGCATCTCAACCCAAAGTTTCTTCAGATTCCGCCGGCCTTCCATGATCTGGTCCCATTCACAGGAGGCAGCTGACCCAAACTCACATAAATCCTCTGGGAGTGAAAATACCTTCCTCGTGTGCCCAGAGTTCATTGCTTTGAAGTTATATACAGTTACAGAAACTTCCCCAAACCTATGTTATGTCTGAGGACTTCTCTGAAATGTAAATAAAATGAAGATGCATAAATGTAAACCAATTAATACTTGAGCCCATGGTCTCTGAAGATCAAAAAAGGCAGCTTACACAGCTTTTCAAGGTAAGACAGAGAAGGGAAACGCCACAGACCCCCACCTCTGCCCACTGTCAAAAAGTGGGGCTCCAAGGGTGGAGAGCAAAACGGAGTGTGAGATTTACTTCCCCTGCCCCCATAAATAATTAAGGAACAATCTATTTTAATCATGCATCTCCTTCAAACAGGTATCAAACGTCTCGGGGGACAGACAGCTCAGGGAGCGGAGCCCGCACACCCGTCCCTACAGGCAATGCTCCTCATTAGGCCGTTCCGGAGATGTGAGATGCAGCAGGTTTAATTCAAACTCAACACCAGAATAAAATTTTATCGAACACATCCATGCCCACCTGTTTCTTTACTGTCTTACAGCTGCTTCTGCACTCAAACGGCGGTGTTGAGTAGTTGGGACAGAGACCGCATGGCCTGCAAAGCCTGCAGTGTTTACTACTTGGTCCTTTCCAGAAAAAGTTTGCCAACCCTGCTCTACATGATTCTTCAGACACAGCGAGGCTTTGGAATGCTCCCAACTGTGGGCACCAAAACTCATCTACAGGGCATTATTCCTTCCCCCATTCCTCATGGTTGAGCCTGTGCTGAAAAACACACAACACCTGAGTGAGATCTCCATGGTCCAGAGGGGCTAACACAAAGTTACCGCCCAGCGGAACTGTCTTAAGCGCACCGAGTACCAAAATCAAAGGTGGGGTGTGATGCGAACCTGGTTAGCCTACATTCCTGCTGCTTTCTTTTCTAGAAGAGCAGGACCGCTCTGCCACCAAACAGGTCCACTCCAAGTCACCCGGCAGTCTCTGAACCCCTGCCCTTCCTCTATGGGGTGTATTAGAAAGAGGTGTCCAATGTCCAGCTTACATGAATGGGATGAACAAGGCAGACGAAACCACAGAAGTACGCATTTAAAATCTAAAGTCTTAGAGGGGCCCCCACCACAGCTGGCGCATGCTTAACGCAGCCTCTTTGCCTGTTCCTTTATCTAAAGCACAGCGCCCTCACATGGTGCTGAAGGGAAGGGCAGTCCTGCTGCAAACCTGGAGGACAGAAAGGAACTCTCACAGCTCAGAGCCATGTGTGAAAGGGCCCAGCACTCACTCCGGGAGGACTTTAAATCAGTGTTATCCAGATATCCACTCTCAGCGCCTTCGCAGATAGCGCCTCGCTGGAAACTTTACACCAAGAAGTATAAACTCTGACCTCTACAGAAACTCACTAAACCGCAGCAAATGGGATTCAGATGTTTCCATGTTCAGTACAGTGATGTGACCTAGACTTTAAACACTTTGGCAAAAACAGGAAAAATGATGTGGGCCTTCCAGTCCCTCCCAGAACATGATACAGCCTTGACCCGAGTCCTTCAGTGATCTGAGCCTTTCTCACCCTACTTAAGCCTCCTCACCCACAGCTCATACTCCCCGCCGCTGTTCCACACTAGCTCCTACCAGGCCCCTCCACAGTCCCTTTTCCTCATTTAACCAAAGATGCCAATTTCTCCAGTCCAGCAAATGGAGATCACATTCTTATCGGAACTCAAAAAATCCTACAAGGGGAACTGGTAAAGGCCAAGTTAAGGGAATTACTACCTAAGTTCCCCTACACTGCTGGGAAGAGAGCAGTCTTACATAAAGACTCTGACCCTCAGGGTTTCTGACCTTTGCGGCAGATTCATGTCAACATGTTGCACGCTATGTGGGTAAGGGTGGGAGAATTCTAGAAGGTGAAGTGGGGAAAGCAGTTTCCTGTGCCAGGAAAGGACAGACACAAAGGAGTATCAGAAACCACTTCCCCAGAAGATAGAGAAGCATGTTCTGTGCCCATCTCAGGCTGTGCCGGGTGGGGGCAGGCCATCTGCCAGCCATCTGTGCCCCTTGGGGGCACGATGAGAAGCTGAGAAGTGTTGTTTGGGCACCAATGTAACCAAGTGAGCCAGTGTGCAAAGGCAGGGCAGAGGTGCCAAGGACTTCCTCCCTCCCTCCGAGCACTCCACAGGTGTGGCAACCACAGGAGGGGTGGGGGGGTAGGGGCAGATTACTGCCACATCCAGAGAACTTCCAGGGACAGAGAGGGGCTTATCACCAAGGTCAGCATTCCTCAGGCCTGGCTGAGGGTAGGTGCCAACAAATGCCTGCTTGCAGCATAAGGTAAAACTATTAGGGACACCTTCCCTTTCCTCGCTCCCACGTTTTAACTACGAAGAGTAGGTTAGCGGCCTGTCCGGGGACCCCTCCAAATATCCTTTCCTGGGTAAAGACTCAAAATTACAGAAAGGAGGCCAATGCTTGACTCCATCCCCACTTCAAGAACAGAGGAACTGTATACATACAGATCGGTGTTCCCCGTGACACGCACACAGCACACCTGTGCAGAAGCGAACAGGGCTCTCTCTACATCTCGGCCAGGTGCACGTCTCAGTCTAGGGGCCTGATGGATTTCATCTGGGCCGGACCTGTGCTCCCGGGCAGGCTGCAGCTATCTCGCTGTGCACCCCACGTCGGTGCTGGCCTGACGCAAACGCACCCCTGAATTTTCAGGACTGAAAGCGGTGGATAATGAGATGACTCCCCTTTCTTGCCCTCTGCTCCTAGACCCTCTGGAAGGTTGGGGGTGCTCCCTCCTGCCAGCGGCAGAGCACACCGGAGGGGAGGCCCCACCGCCATCCCAGCCCTCCCCGGAGACCTCCCTTCACCCCCACCCTTGACGCCCGGACAGATGGCCAGGCAGACCCGGAGGTGGCAAGGGCTGTACCAGGCCGCCGGCGGCGCCGCAGGCGCTGAGCGAGACGATGGAGCCGGGGTGGCCGAGCACGCTGCCGGAGTAGAAGCACAGCTCGGCTGACCGTCCGCGGCGTCCGCCTGCGCCGGCCTCCTCCACCTCGAAGCCTCCGGACAGGAAGCGCAGGTCGCGGCGCATCTGCAGGTACAGGTCGCGCCCGAAGGCCGGCAGGTGCAGCAGCAGGGCGCGCTCCCCGAGCCGGGCGCGCGGGGCTGCGGGGGGCGCGCGGGGCCGCCGGCGCCTGCGGGGCCCGGGGGCGCCGGGCAGGGGCGGCAGGTGCACGTCTTCCAGGCGCACCCGCCGCGGGAGCACCACCTCCACGTCGGCCGCCGCGTCGCCGACAGCTGCGGGGAGAGACGAGACGCGTCAGCGCGGCGGGGCCCGCCCTCCCGCCCGCCTGCCGCTCACGGGGGCCAGCGCCGGGCATCCAGCGCCAGCGCGGTCCCGAGACGGCGCCCTCGTCCCGTCCCTCGCCCGGGCACCTCCGCGCCGGCCAGCGCCGCCGCCCGGGCCCCGCGCCACTCCGGACGCGGCCGCCCGGGCCCCTCCGGGGACGCGGCGCTCGGGGGAGCCGGACCCCCGGCGGCCGCCCGGAGCCGAGTCCTCCGGCCGCGGCCCGCGCCCCCTCGACCCCGCGGCTGTCCGCGGCCGGCCGCCGCGGCGCGGTCGCGCAAGCAGGCGGAGGCCGCCGTGGAGGGCAGGCGGAGGGTGGCCGCGGGAGGCGCGGGCGAAGGGGCGGCGGGAGCGGGGCGCTACCTGTGCCCGTGTCCAGTCCCCACAGCAGCAGCAGCAGCAGGGGCAGGGCCAGGGGGGGCAGCAGGGCGCCGTCACACATGGTCCTCGGGAGCAGGCGCCCCCCGCGCGGCCGCGGCGGAGCAGGAGCGCGCGAGGCGGCGGCGCCAGCCGGAGTGAGGCTCCCCAGCCTTCGGAAAAAGCAATTAGCGCTGCGGACAAACCCAACGTGGTAAATCGCAAGCCCCGCCTTCTTCTCGGGAGGCGGGCAACGATTGGACTCCCGCTTTCTCCCGCCCCGCCTCCCCCTCGCCGATTGGCTGGGGCGGGCCTGACCCAGAGTGCGTAGTTAGGTTGTAAGCACTTTCTTACACGTGGTTTCTGGGCAGTTGCGGGAATGGGGCACCAGGTGGCGCAAGGGAGCCGCGTGAAGCCGCGCAATCCCGGACCACTCGGAGAAAACTCCTGACCGATGTTCAGTTTGTCCCCGTATTTGGAACTCTGTTTCCCTGGAAGACAGGCCAGAAATTGTCTAGCTTTAAGGGACTTCACCCATAAAGGCATACTATCTGTGTATCTAAAGTAAAATGAGTTTTGGTTGTTTGTGGGAGAGCAGTTTCGTGCACAAGGTGTGCAACTTTGCACCTTAGAAGAAAAGCTATGACACCTGTGGTTTTTCCAGTAGTCATGTAGGAATGTGAGAGCTGGGCCATAAAGCAGGCTGAGAGCCAAAGAATTGATGCTTTTGGAACTGGAGAAGACACTTCCCTTAGATTGCGAAGCGATCCAACCAGTCCATCCTAAAGGAAATCAGTCCTGAATATTCATTGGAAGGACTGATGTTGAAGCTGAAACTCCAATACTTTGGCCACCTGATGTGAAGAACTGACTCATTTGAAAAGACCCTGATGCTGGGAAAGATTGAAGGCGGGAGAAGAAGGGGACGACAGAGGATGAAATGGTTGGATAGCATCACCAACTCAATGGACATGAGTTTGAACAAGGTCTGGGAGATACTGAAGGGCTGGAAAGCCTAGCATGCTGCAGTTCATGGGGTCGCAAAGAGCTGGACACAACTGAGTGACTGAACAACAACTAGTTACATTCGAGGCAGTGGTGTTTATGCAAAATCTCCACACCTCCTGTTGTCTTTATCTTCACAGAAGTCAGTGTAACTGGTGAGATCACACCCTCTGACAGACTGAGAAACTGGGGGAAAGAGAGCTTAAGGAGCTTACTAACTTACCCAGTGAGTTCCTGTCAGAGCAAGAGCTGGAATTGTGGTCCAGACTTCCAGCCCAGTGCTGCTCACTACAAACAAGAGCCCTCCCACACAAGCAGTAAGGAATATTTTCTGGTTTTACAGATTAGGAGACAGGCACAAAGTGGCAAAGCCTGGACTTGAACCCAGGTCTTCCAGCAACAGAATGACTTCATTCTTTTCCTCAGAATATAACTGAGGTCTTCAGGAAAGTTGGCTCCTTTAGTTTCCTGAGGAGCATCTTGTAGAAACAAAACAGAATGAATTGATATGCAGCCATTCTCAGTTCTCTCTCCTTCTTTTCCCGTCCTACCCATTTTTGTTTTCTCAAAGCGGAGGGGCTACAGCACTTCTCTTGTACTCTGCGGAGGGCCTCTCAGAATCTAAAATGTATCACAGGATTACATGTCATCAGAAGGGATCCAGAGGTGTACACTATCCAGCTTTCATGACAATTAACCCTAGGAGTGGACTGTGTCACTGACTCTTAATAAAGCTCAGCACTCCCACCACTGCTAACTCATCACTTTGTGTTTCCCCAGGGCATGGTGGCTGGAATCCTCTCCTGTTTGTCCACTCCACCCTCCACTGCTCCAGGGGCTGCCACTCATTGCTGGGCATCTGAAGCTTCTGGAAGTCTCCACACACATCCTGCTCATGGCCAGGTTTGGAGCTTTTTCTCTCCTCTGATAGCAGCCTCAGCCAAATCAAAGTTCAGCATCATTTTCTGGTGGAACAAGATATCCTGGTGAGCTTTTTGATGCAGTTTTGTTGGCCAAAGTCCTGCCCTTGAAAACCAGGGAGTAGCAGCCCCATCGCCTTTCAGGAACAGTCCTGCTGTTGGAACCCACCTGAGTTTGCCATCATTAACCTATCAGATAGTCAGCGGTCTCCAGTCCTTTTGGCACCAGGGATCGGTTTCATGGAAGATAATTTTCCCACAGGCGGGATGGGGGGAGGGCAGAGGGGAGATGGTTTGGGGATGATTCTCATAAGGAGCATGCAACCTAGGTCCCTGGATGAGCAGTTCACAGGAGGGTTTGCTTTCCTATAAATGCCACCGCTGATCTCACAGGAGACGGAGTTCAGGTGGTAACACGAGCGATGGAGAGTGGTTGTCAACACAGATGACGCTTCCCTCGCTTGCCCACCTGACACTCACCTCCTGCTGTGTGGCCTAGTTCCTACCAGGTGGGGGGCCCCCAAGATAGGTGACCCTCAAATGCGTTAGTCTGTAGGGACATGGAACCTGAAGCAACAGCAAGGTGACATTTCATCTTCCAGCCTATCTGAAACATAAGAACTTGGAAATATCTTTATTTCTCTTGGAAAAGAGATTGGAGAGGACACTCTCCTGCCCATGGATAGGGGTGTACATTGGTGCAGCCAATTTGAAGAACAAATAGACAAACTGTAGTCAAATTTAACATGTACACACCCTACAACTCTGCCGTCTGCTCTGGTTAACTACTACAAACTGATAATGTGTATAAGAATGCTCATCAGACCATATTATTAAGAGCAAAAAATTTTGCAAAAATCTGAAGGTTAATCATTAGATAAATGGCTAATAGAGCCCAGAAATAAACTTGTGCCTATATAATCAACTAATATTTGACAAGGAAGCCGAGACTACTCAAGGAGAAAAGATAGTCTCTTTAATATATGGTGGTGGGGAAACTAGAAGTCAGTTTGCAAGAAAAATGAACTTGGACCCCTGTCTGACACCACTCACAAAAAACAACTTGAAATAAATGTAAACCTTGAAATGGTAAAAACTTGTAGAAGAAAACACAGGAGAAAAGCTCCTTGGCATTGGTCTTGGTAACAATTTCTTAAATGACAACTAAAGTGCAAGAAACAAAACAAAAATCAACAAATGGCACTGTATCAAATCTCAAAGTTTCTGCAAAGCAAAGGACCCATCAACAAAATGAAAAGGCCACTTACAGAATGGGAGAAAATATTTACAGACCATACACCTGATAAGGGTTTATTATCCAAAATATATGGGATATTTATACATTTCACTAGAAAAAAATAGCCATCCAGTTGAAAAATGGAAAAAGACTCTGAATAGTTTTCTAAAGAAAATGTCATACAAATGGCCAACAAGTACATGAAAAAATGTTCCTGACTAACCGTCATGGAAATGTAAATCAAAACCACAATGAATATCACCTCATACCTTTTAGGATCAGTCAGTTCAGTTCAGTCATTCAGTCCTGTCTTGACTCTTTGCTATCCCATGGACCAGAGAGCATGCCAGGCTTCCCTATCCATCACCAACTTCCGGAGCTCACCCAAACTCATGTCCATTGAGTCGGTGATGCCATCCAACCATCTCATCCTCTGTCATCACCTTCTCCTCCTGCCTTCAATCTTTCCCAGCATCAGGGTCTTTTCAAATGAGTCAACACTTCGCATCAGGTGGCCAAAGTATTGGAGTCTCAGCTTCAACATCAGTCCTTCCAATGAACACCCAGGACTGATCTCTTTTAGGATGGACTGGTTGGATAGCCTTGCAGTTCGAGGGACTCTCAAGAGTCTTCTACAACACCGCAGTTCAAAAGCATCAATTCTTCAATGATCAACTTTCTTTATACTCCAAATCTCACATCCATACATGACTCCTAGAAAAACTATGGTCTTGACTAGACAGACCTTTGTTGGCAAAGCAATGTCTCTGCTTTTTAATATGCTGTCTAGGTTGGTCAAAACTTTCCTTGCAAGGAGCAAGCGTCTTTTAATTTCATGGCTGCAGTCACCATCTGCAGTGATTTTGGAGCCCAAAAAAATAAAGTCAGCCACTGTTTCCACTGTCTCCCCATCTATTTGCCATGAAGTGATGGGACCAGATGCCATGATCTTAGTTTTCTAAATGTTGAGCTTTAAGCCAACTTTTTCACTCTCCTCTTTCACTTTCATCAAGAGGCTCTTTAGTTCCTCTTCACTTTCTGCCATAAGGGTGGTGTCATCTGCATATCTGAGGTTATTGATATTTCTCCTGGCAATCTTGATTCCACCTTGTGCTTCCTCCAGCCCAGCGTTTCTCATGATGTACTCTACATTTAAGTTAAATAAACAGGGTGACAATATACACCCTTGATGTACTCTTTTTCCTATTTGGAACCAGTCTGTTGGTCCATGTCCAGTTCTAACTGTTGCTTCCTGACCTGCATACAGGTTTCTCAAGAGGCAGGTCAGATGGTCTGGTATTCCCATCTCCTTCAGAATTTTCCACAGTTTATTGTGATCCACACAGTCAAAGGCTTTGGCATAGTCAATAAAGCAGAAATAAATGTTTTTTCTGGAACTCTCTTGCTTTTTTGATGATCCAGAGAATGTTGGCAATTTGATCTCTGGTTTCTGTGCCTTTTCTAAAACCGGCTTGAACATCTGGAAGCTCACGGTTCATGTATTGCTGAAGTCTGGCTTGGAGAATTTTAAGCATTACTTTACTAGTGTGTGAGATGAGTGAAATTGTAAGGTAGTTTGAACATTCTTTAGCATTGTCTTTCTTAGGGATTGGAGTGAAAACAGATCTTTTCCAGTCCTGTGGCCACCGCTGAGTTTTCCAAATTTGCTGGCATATTGAGTGCAGCACTTTCACAGAGTCATTTTTCAGGATTTGAAATAGCTCCACTGGAATTCCATCACATCCACTAGCTTTGTTCATAGTGATGCTTCCTAAGGCCCACTTGACTTCACATTCCCGGATATCTGGCTCTAGGTGAGTGATCACACCATCGTGAATATCTGGGTCATGAAGATCTTTTTTGTACAGTTCTTCTGTGTATTCTTGCCACCTCTTCTTATTATCTTCTGCTTCTATTAGGTCCCTACCATTTCTGTCCTTTATTGAGCCCATCTTTGCATGAAATGTTCCCTTGGTATCTCTAATTTTTTTGAAGAGATCTCTAGTCTTTCCCATCCTATTGTTTTCCTCTATTTCTTTGCATTGATCACTGAGGAAGGCTTTCTTATCTCTCCTGGCTATTCTTTGGAACTATGCATTCAAATGGGAATATCTTTCCTTTTCTCCTTTGCTTTTCACTTCCCTTCTTTTCACAGCTATTTGTAAGGCCTCCTCAGACAACCATTTTGCCTTTTTGCATTTCTTTTCCATGGGGATGGTCTTGATCCCTGTCTCCTGTACAACGTCACGAACCTCTGTCCATAGTTCATCAGGCTCTCTGTCTATCAGATCTAGTCCCTTAAATCTATTTCTCACTTCCACTATATATTCATAAGGGATTTTATTTAGGTCATACCTGAATGGTCTAGTGGTCTTACCTACTTTCTTCAGTTTAAGTCTGAATTTGGCAATAAGGAGTTCATGATCTGAGTCATAGTCAGCTCCCGGTCTTGTTTTTGCTGACTGTATAGAGCTTCTCCATCTTTGGCTGCAAAGAATATAATCAATCTGATTTCGGTGTTGGCCATCTGGTGATGTCCGTGTGTATAGTCTTCTCTTGTGTTGTTGGAAGAGGGTGTTTGCTATGACCAGTGCATTCTCTTGGCAAAACTCTGTTATCTTTTGCCCTGCTTCATTCCGTACTCCAAGGCCGAATTTGCCTGTTACTCCAGGTGTTTCTTGATTTCCTACTTTTGCGTTCCAGTCCCCTGTAATGAAAAGGACATCTTTTTTGGGTGTTAGTTCTAAAAGATCTTGTACATCTTCATAGAACCATTCAACTTGAGCTTCTTCAGCATTACTGGTCGGGGCTTAGACTTGGATTACTATGATATTCAATGGTTTGCCTTGGAAATGAACAGAGGTCATTCTGTTGTTTTTGAGATTGCATCCAAGTACTGCATTTCAGACTCTTTTGTTGCCTATGATGGCTACTCCATTTCTCCTAAGGGATTCCTGCCCACAGTAGTAGATATAATGGTCATCTTTTAGGATGTCTATTATCAAAAAAACAAGAGAAAACAAATGTTGGCAAGGATGTGGATAAAAGGAACTTGTGCTCTGTTTCAGGGAATCTAAATTGGTACAGCTATTATGGAAAACAGTACGGAGAAAAAACTTAATGGTACTACAACGTGATCCAGCAATTCCACCTCTGGGTATATATCTGAAGGAAGACATTAAATGAAATAAGTCAGTCACAAAAAGACAAATACTGTATGCCTCTGCTTATATGAGGATATTAGGTGCCTAGAGTAGTCACATTTACAGAAACAAAGGGAGTCTAGTGGTTACCAGGTCCTGGGGGGAGGGGGAATGGAGAGTCAGTGTTTAATGGGAACAAAGTTTCGGTCTGAGAAGATGAAAAAGCTCTCAAGATGGATGGCGCAATGGCTGACCAGCAATGTGAGTGTAACCTAATCCCACTGCACTGTACACTTCAGATGACTTAAACGGTAAATTTTACGTTAGGTATATTTTCCCAAAATAAAAAAAAAAAAAAAATTTGCTTGAAAAAGGAAATCACTACTATTTGCTATGATCCTGTTTCATCTTAACACACAAATTTCCTGGTCTTAATTTTGTGAAAGAACAGTGCTTAATCTCATTTCACACATGGAAGAGGGCTGGGAGGGATTAAAAGCAAGACAAACAAGCAGATCAAAGCCCTACAGATGGAAGTAGCAGTTTAAATCTGATGTAAGGGAAGCCTCTTTTTTGTCTGGGGGGGTCAAAGCTGTCCATTGCACTCACAAATGAGAAGGATCCTGAGTTTCCAGCTTGTCTTCTGCTTTCTGTGAACTTCTAATTCTGGTGTCAGATCACACTTCCGACCGTGTTGTCTGGAGCTGACTCCCCAGCAGTCAGTTATATTGATTCTCATGGCCTCTTGGATATTTGGATGCTGGTCACCATCATCATGACTTCTACTGTTGTTAATGAAAGTAAGACAGTCCCCAAAGCAGCACAGACTCTGCCAAGAGACACCATGTTCAAATGTCAAACTTAGAAATAGAGGACCAGGGACTTCTTTGGTGGTCCAGTGGCTGAGATTCTGAGCTCCCAATGCAGGGGGTCTGGGTTCAATCCCTGGTCGGGGAACTAGAGCTCACATCCTGCAACTAAAGACCCTGCATGCTGCGACTAAGATCTGGCACAGCCAAATAAATAAATTAATTTTTTTTTTTAAAGAAAAAAATAGATGGCCAAAGACACAGACTGTGCAGAGCACAAAGAGGACTACAGGCACGTCAGTCAAACATGACCCTCCGTTAATTCCCCCCACTGACAGCTTTCTTGAGCAGATAATTGATGGCTCCAGGTGCCATGACTCATGTGCCAACTTGATCTGTATGTAGGTGGAAGAAGGCCCTGTGTTCCAGATAGCACTAGGCATTGGTAGGGTGCTGAGGAGAGAGGGGTATTCCACATGACAACCTCCTCTTGGAGACTAAATTCACTTGGATTTTGAGGCATCCTCTCTTGGGGACTTCCCTGGTAGCTCAGAGGGTAAAGCATCTGCCTGCAGTGCAGGAGACGCAGGTTCGATCCCTGGGTCGGGAAGATCCCCTGGAGAAGGAAATGGCAACACATTCCGGTACTCCTGCCTGGAAAATCCCATGGACGGAGAAGCCTGGTAGGCTACAGTCCATGGGGTCGCAAAGAGTGGGACACAACTCAGCAACTTCACTTTCACTTTCTCCCTTTCTTTCCTGGGAACCAGTCGGATGCCACATCCTCTCCAGCAGGGGGCGCCCAGCATCAGTTCTGTCTTCCCACGCCACATTTGGTCCCAGCTCTGTTTGTTCCAAAGTCCTTTTCCAGAGACACAGAAGTACAGAACAGACTTTTGAACTCTGTGGGGGAAGGTGAGGGTGGGATGTTTCGAAAGAACAGCATGTATATTATCTATAGTGAAACAGATCACCAGCCCAGGTGGGATGCATGAGACAAGTGCTCGGGCCGGGTGCACTGGGAAGACCCAGAGGAATCGGGTGGAAAGGGAGGTGGGAGGGGGGATCGGGATGGGGAATACATGTAACTCCATGGCTGATTCATGTCAATGTATGACAAAACCCACTGAAATGTTGTGAAGTAATTAGCCTCCAACTAATTAAAAAAAAAAAAAAAAACTAAAACAAAAACAAAGTCCTTTTCCAGACTTATATTTTGCCCTTTGCCTGTTGACCTTGGATCCTCCCCCAAATTCAGCTGCTTGGCTGGCAGCCTGGTCCCCAGGTGAATATGGCCAACCTCTCCCTGTGGGGTCTCCAGTCTCCTCCCTGGTTTCAGAACTGTGGTAGTGTCAGTTTATTATGAAAAGTACCCTGGCTACATGAAGCCATCCCCGCCTGACTCAGGCCCCTGTCCTGAAATGACTGAAAATTCTAAGTTACCACTCTTCTGACCAACTATCTTTCAGTATAACTGTTACTTGTTCAATCAGGGTTGTACTAAGGTATTTCTAGTCCTCCCCTTTCCTAACATCCTGGCTCTTCCCCTCCCCTAGACTGTGCTTCTGAGGTCGCAGCCTGCCTTGGAGTGAGTGTCTATAGCCTTGAAGTGTCCTCACTGTTGAAAAGACAACTCCATGCTTACGTCCTGCTGAAGGTCAGCGGAGGCACCATCTAGCCAGGAGACAAGCCTTGCAGCCTGCATGTCCGAATGAACAGGATAAGGGTCTTCAGTGCTAGAGCTCACAGCTTCATCCCAACCAGCTCCCCTTGATGAGGATGATTGAGAAAAGCAACGTATTTCTCATTGTTTTGTAAAGCGCCTTTCTCTTTTCCCGTGTCTTTCTCTTCTTTTAGCATTTCCTCTCAAGATTCCCTTCTTCCTCTCCTAGCCTTTCTTTGCTCAAAGAAGTCACCTTCTCTGGTATACTAGGCTAAAATGTAATGCAATAAAGACTGAAAAATGGGATAGACACAAATTTGTATTTGATTTTAGCAAATGGTAATGGCTGAAATTGGAATGATGATAGACTATTCAATATGAGATTGGATGACGGTAAACTTGGACAAAATTCACATTAGATTATATGATGTTTTTAAAATATATCTGCTAATTATAACCCCCTATCCTTCAACAGGTGGAATCTAACTCTTCTGCTTTGAAAGTGCAGAGGAAGGATAGAGAAAGACTCACTGACTTGCTTTTAATGAATAGAATGTGTTAGGAGTGATGTTTTGTGATTTCTGGGGGTACGTCATAAACAGAATACACCTCTGCCTTTTCATCTCTAAGATTACTTACTTTGGAGGAAACCAGTGGTATGAAGACGCTCAACAAGCCCTGTGGAAATACCCATGGAAAGGAAACCAATATGATAGAATTAACAAATAGCCAGGTGATAGAGCCACTTTGGAACCAGATCTTCCAGACCGCATCAAGCTTTCAGACGATTTTAGTTCCCAGCCCTAAGATTCTACCCAGAACATTGTGAGCAGAAATAAGCCATGCCCACTGTACCCTGAGTGAATTCATGACCCACAAAAACCAAGAGAAAATAAATTATATTAGTTTTTTAAGGCAGTATTTTTTTGAGATCTCTAAAGACTAGAGATCTCTTCGAGAAAATTAGAGATACCAAGGGAACATTTCATGCAAAAATGGGCTCAATAAAGGACAGAAATGGTAGGGACTGAACAGAAGCAGAAGATAATAAGAAGAGGTGGCAAGAATACACAGAAGAATTGTATAAAAGAGATCTTCATCACCCAGGTAATCACAATGGTGTGATCACTCACCTAGAGCCAGACATCTGGGAATGTGAAGTCAAGTGGGCCTTAGGAAGCATCACTATGAACAAAGCTAGTGGATGTGATGGAATTCCAGTGGAGCTATTTCAAATCCTGAAAGATGATGCTGTGAAAGTGCTACACTCAATATGCCAGCAAATTTGGAAAACTCAGCAGTGGCCACAGGACTGGAAAAGGTCCGTTTTCATTCCAATTCCTAAGAAAGACAATGGCAAAGAATGCTCAAAGAACCTCACAATTTCACTCATCTCACACACTAGTAAAGTAATGCTTAAAATTCTCCAAGCCAGACTTTAGCAATACAGGAACCATGAACTTCCAGATGTTCAAGCTGGTTTTAGAAAAGGCACAGGAACCAGAGATCAAATTGCCAACATTCTCTGGATCATCAAAAAAGCAAGAGAGTTCCAGAAAAACATCTATTTCTACTTTATTGACTATGCCAAAGCCTTTGACTGTGTGGATCACAACAAACTGTGGTAAATTCTGAAGGAGATGGGAATACCAGACCACCTGACCTGCCTCTTGAGAAACCTGTATGCAGGTGAGGAAGCAACAGTTAGAACTGGACAGGGACCAACAGACTGGTTCCAAATAGGAAAAGGAGTATGTCAAGGCTGTATATTGTCACCCTGCTTATTTAACTTATATGCAGAGTACATCATGAGAAATGCTGGGCTGGAAGAAGCCCAAGCTGGAATTAGATTGCTGGGAGAAATATCAATAACCTCAGATATGCAGATGACACCACCCTTATGGCAGAAAGTGAAGAGGAAATAAAAAGCCTCTTGATGAAAGTGAAAGAGGAAAGTGAAAAAGTTGGCTTAAAGCTCAACATTCAGAAAACTAAGATCATGGCATCTGGTCCCATCACTTCATGGCAAATAGATGGGGAGACAGTGGAAACAGTGTCAGAATTTATTTTTTTGGGCTCCAAAATCACTGCAGATGGTGACTGCAGCCATGAAATTAAACAAGGCTTACTCCTTGGAAGGAAAGCTATGACCAACCTAGATAGCATATTAAAAAGCAGACATTACTTTGCCAACAAAGGTCCGTCCGGTCAAGGCTATGGTTTTTCCAGTGGTCATATATGGATGTGAGAGTTGGACTGTGAAGAAAGCTCAGTGCCGAAAAATTGATGCTTTTGAACTGTGGTGTTGGAGAAGACTCTTGAGAATCCCTTGGACTACAAGGAGATCCAACCAGTCCATCCTAAAGGAGATCAGTCCTGGGTGTTCATTGGACGGACTGATGCTGAAGCTGAAACTTCAATACTTTGGCCACCTCATGCGAAGAGTTGACTCATTGAAAAAGACCCTGATGCTGGGAGGAACTGAGGGCAGGAGGATAAGGGGACGACAGAGGATGAGATGGCTGGATGGCATCACCGACTTGATGGGCATGAGTTTGAGTAAACTCTGGGAGTTGGTGATGGACAGGGAGGTCTGGAGTGCTGCGATTCATGGGGTTGCAAAGAGTAGGACACAACTGAGCAACTGAACTGAACTCAACTGATAATTTGTTGTGCAGCAATAGCTAACTAATACAGATGCAGAGCACATGCTAAAATTAATTCCAAGATAGATTAAAGATTTGTATGAAAACATTCTTAAGTATAGGAGGTGGCCATCAGGAGTTCAGTGTACCCAGAAGCAAAATGCAGAGTAAGCAAGCTGACTACATCACAGGAGCAGTCAGAGGATTGGTCCCTGTATGTGGCTTCTACGAGACCTGACTCAGATCCAGGGTGAAACTGACCAGCTTGCTTTGAAAGAAATGAGTGTGGATGCTTGTATCTGTGAGTACATGTGTTTGGCATCATCAGAGAAAAACTAGTACCCAAGGTAGGCAGAAATACTATTTAAAAAATGTCATACAAGAGGCATGGCTCAAGACAACAGAGTAGAAGGACATGCACTCTCCTTCTCCCACCAGAGCACCAAAATCACGACTAGGTGCTGAACAACCATGGACAGGAAGACACTGGAACCCACCAAAAAATAAATACCCCACATCCAAGGACAAAGAAAAAGCCACAATGAAACAGTAGGAGGGGCATGATCACAATAAAATCAAATCATATACCCACAGGGTGGGTCACCCACAAACTGAAGAACAATAATACCAAAGAGGTTGTCACACTATTGTGAAGATTCTAGGCCCCATATCAGGCTCCTCAGCCTGGGGGAAGGGCCTGGGAATCCCCAGGTAATCTGATTTTGAAGTCCAGTGGGATTTGATTACAGGAACTCTACAGGACTGGGAGAAACAGAGATTCCACTCTTGGAGGGCATAAGAGTACCAGGACCCAGAAGGAAGGAACAGTGACCCCAACGGAGACTGAGCCAGGCCTTCCTCTGAGTGTTTCGGGTCTCCTGCAGAGGCACGGGTTGGCAGT
Source organism: Cervus canadensis (assembly GCF_019320065.1). NCBI lineage: Eukaryota > Metazoa > Chordata > Mammalia > Artiodactyla > Cervidae > Cervus > Cervus canadensis. The sequence continues at coordinate 62,670,200 of NC_057402.1, read as the reverse complement.
GGCCCGCCATGGGGACAAGGGCACTGGCAGCAGAAGTCCTGGGAGATGTAACTCAGTGTACGTCCTCTTGGAGGTTACCAGTGGCCCTAAACTCCAGGACTGTGTCACCTGTAAACTTCAGGACTGTATCGCCTTAGGCCGGACAACTAACAGGGAGGGAGCCCAGCCCCACCCATCAGCAGACAATTGTATTCAAGTTTAACTGAGTGTGTCCCTAGTACCCAAGGTAGGCAGAAATACTTTTTTTTAAATGTCATACAAGAGGATTGGTTGAAGGTGACTGAGCAGAAGTCTGGCCACCAGAGCAAGACCCAGTTTTCCCCAAAGCCAGTCCCTCCCATCAGGAAGCTTGCACAAGCCTCTTATCCTCATCCATCAGAGAGCAGACAGAAGAAACAGGAATTACAATCCCATCAGCTTCCAGAATTAATACCATAATCACAGATAACCAAAATGAAAATAAATAAGGTTATGTCCCAAATGAAGGAACAAGATAAATCCCCAGAAACATAACTAAATGAAATGGAGATTGGCAACCTTCCACAAAAAAATTCCAAAAAATGATAGTGAAGATGATCCAGGATCTCAGAAAAACAATGGAGAAGATGCAAAAAATGTTTACCAAAGACCTGAAGAACTAAAGAACAAACAAACAGAGATGGACAATACACTAGAAGGAATCAGTAGCAGAATAGCTGAAGGATAAGAATGGATAAGTGACCTGGAAGACAGAGTGGGGGAAATCAATGCTGCAAAACAGAATATAGAAAAAAGGATGAAAAGAAATGAAGACAGCCTAAGAGACCTCTGGGACAACTTCAAACATACCAATATATGTTGGTATATAGGGGGTCCCAGAAGGAGAAGAGAGAGAGAAAGAACCACCCCCCGCCAAATTTGAAGAGATAATAACTGAAAACTTCCCCAACATGGGAAAAAAATGGTCAACCAAGTTCAGGAAGTGCAGAGTCCCAGACAGGATAAACCCACGGAGAGAGACATAGTAATCAAACTGACAAAAATTAAAGACAAAGATCAATTATTAAAAGAAAGGGGAAAAAGGCAAACAACATATAAAGGAAATCCCATAAAGTAATCAGCTAATTTCTCAATAGAAACTCTACAAGCCAGACGGGAGTGACACGATATATTCCAAGTGATTAAGGGGAAGAACTGACAACCATGGACACCCAGCAAGACTTTCATTCAGATTTGATGGAGAAATCAAAAGCTTTCCAGACAAGCAAAAATTAAGAGAATTCAGTTCAGCTCAGTATCTCAGTCGTGTCTGACTCTGTGACTGCATGGACGGCAATATGCCAGGCCTCCCTGTCCATCATCAACTCCCGGAGTCCACCCAAACCCATGTCCATCAAGTTGGTGATGCCATCCAACCATCTTATCCTCTGTCGTCCCCTTCTCCTCCTACCTTCAATCTTTCCCAGCATCAGGGTCTTTTCAAATGAGTCAACACTTCTCATCAGGTGGCCAAAGTATTGGAGCTTCAGCTTCAGCATCAGTCCTTCCAATGAACACCCAGGACTGATCTCCTTTAGGATGGACTGGTTGGATCTCCTTGCAGTCCAAGGGACTCTCTCAAGAGTCTTCTCCAGCACCACAGTTCAAAAGCATCAGTTCTTTGGCACTCTGCTTTCTTTATCATCCAACTCTCACATCCATACAAGACTACTGGAAAAACCATAGCTTTGACTAGACAGACCTTTGCTGGCAAAGTAATGTCTCTGCTTTTTAATATGCTATCTAGGTTGGTCATAGCTTTTCTTCCAAGGAGCAAGTGTCTTTTAATTTCATGGCTGCAAGCACGATATGCAATGATTCTGGAGCCCAAAAAAATGAAGTCTGCCACTGTTTCCACTGTTTCCCCATCTATTTCCCATGAGGTGATGGAACCAGATGCCATGATCTTAGTTTTCTGAATGTTGAGCTTTAAGCCAACATTTTCACTTTCCTCTTTCACTTTCATCAAGAGGCTCTTTAGTTCTTCCTCACTTTCTGCCATAAAGGTGTTGTCATCTGCATATCTGAGGTTATTATTTCTCCCGGCAGTCTTGATTCCAGCTTGTGCTTCATCTAGCCCAGCGTTTCTCATGATGTACTCTCCATATAAGTTAAATAAGCAGGGTGACAATATACAGCCTTGATGTACTCCTTTTCCTATTTGGAACCAGTCTGTTGTTCCATGTCCAGTTCTATTAAGCACCACTAAACCAATTTTACAACAAATACTGAAGGAAATTCTCTAGGCAGGAAACATAAATGAAGGGAAAGATCTACAAAAATAAACCCAAAACAGTTAACAAAGGATCATATATGTTGATGCTGCTGCTAAGTCGCTTCAGTCATGTCTGGCTCTGTGCAACCCCATAGACAGCAGCCTACCAGGCTCCTCTGTCCCTGGGATTCTCCAGGCAAGAATACTGGATTGGGTTGCCATTTCCTTCTCCAATATATGTTGATAACTACCTTAAATGTAAATAGGTTAAATGCACCAACCAAAAGACATAGACAGGCTGGGTGGGTACAAAAACAAGACCCATATGCTTGTTGTCTACAAGAGACCCACCTCAGACCTATGGACACTTGCAGACTGAAAGTAAGGGGATGGGAGAAGGTATTTCATGCAAATGGAAATCATAAGAAAGCTGGAGTAGTGATACTCATATCAGACAAAATAGACTTTAAAACAAAGACTGTTATATGAGACAAAGAAGGACATTACATAATGAAAAAGGGTTCAATCCAAGAAGGTATAACAATTATAACTATATACAGACCCAACAAATGAGCACCTCAATACATAAGTCAAATCCTAACAAACATAAGGGAGAAATCAACAGTAACACAATAATAGTGGGGAGTTTTAATACCTCACTTTCATCAGTGGACAGATCATCCAGACAGAAAATCGATAAGGAAATGTAGGCCTTAAATGACACATTAGACAAGTTGGATTTAATTGATATCTATTGAGCATTCCATCCAAAAGCAGCAGGCTACACATTCTTCTCAAGTGCACATGGAACGTTCTCTAGGATTGAACACGTTCTGGGCCACAAGATGAGCCCTGATAAATTTAAGAAAATTGAAATCATATCCAAGCATCTTTTCAGATCACAACACTATCTGATTAGAAATAAAATATAAGGAAAAAAACTCTAAGAAACACAACATATGGTGGCTAAACAATATGCTACTAAACAACCATTGGCTCACTGAAGAAATCAAAGAAGAATTGAAAAAACACCTAGAGACAGATGAAAATGAAAGCACATCAGTCCAAAACTAATAGGATGCCCCAAAAGCAGTTCTAAGAGGGAAGTCTGTAGCAATACAATGTAACCTCAAGAAACAAGGAAAATCTCAAACAACCTAACTTTACACCTAAAACAACTAGAGAAAGAAGAACAAACAAAACCTGAAGTTAGTAGAAGGAAGTCATAAAAAATCAGAGCAGAAATAAATGAAGCAGAGACAAAGAAAACAATGGCAAAGACCAATGAAACTAAAAAGTTTATTCTTTGGAAAGATATACAAAATTGATAAACCTTTAGCCAGATTCATCAAGAAAAAAAGGAAGAGGACTCAAATCAGTAAAATTAGAAATGAAAAAATAGAAGTTGCAACAGACTCCATAGAAATACCAAGGATCATAAAAGACTACTATGAAAAATTGTTTGCCAATAAAATGGACTACCTGGAAGAAATGGACAAATTCTTAGCTACAGTCTCCCTAGACTTGAACCAGGAAGAAATAGAAAATATGAACAGACCAATCATAAGTACCGAAATTGAAACCATGATTAAAAACCTCCCACCAAAAAAAAAGAGCCCAGGACCTGATGGCTTGATAGACAAATTTTATCAAACATTTAGAGATGAGTTAATGCTTATCCTTCTGAAACTGTTCCAAAAAGTCGCAGAGGAAGGAATACCTTCCAACTAATTTTATGAGGCCACTGTCAGTCTGCCATCCAAACCAGACAAATATATCACAAAAAAAGGAGATTACAGGCCAGTATCACTGATGAACACAGACGCAAAAGTTCTCAATGAAATGCTAGCAATCTATATCCAACAATACATTAAAAAGACCATACACCATGATCAAATGGGATTCATCCCAGGGATGCAAGGATTTTTCATCATCCACAAATCAATCAGTGTGATACACCATATCAACAAATTGAAGAATAAAAACCATACAAATCATCTCAATAGATGCAGAAAAAGCTTTTGACAAAATCTAGCGCCCATTTATGATAAAAAAAAAAAAAACAACTCTCCAGAAAGTGGGTATACCCACTTAATACCTCAACATAATAAAGGCCATATATGACAAAACTACAGCTAGTATCTTGCTCAATGGTGAAAAGCTGAAATCATTCCCTTGGGGGATCAGGAAGAAGACAAGTATGTCCATTCTCACCACTTTTATTCAACACAGCTTTGAAAGTCCTAGGTATAGCAATCAGAGAAGGAAAAGAAGTAAAGGGAATCCAAATTGGAAAAGAAATTGAACTGTCACTGTTTGCTGATGACATGATCCTAAATATAGAAGATCCTAAAGATCTACCAGAAAACTACTGGAACTCATCAATGAACTTGGTAAAGTTTCAGATTACAAAATCAATACACAGAAGTCTGTTGCATTTCTATATACTAACAACAAAAGATCAGAAAGAGACATTCAAGAAGCAATTGCACTTACCATTATATCAAAAAGAATAAAATACCTAGAAATAAACCTACCTAAGGGAGAAGGCAATGGCACCCCACTCCAGTACTCTTGCCTGGAAAATCCCATGGATGGAGGAGCCTGGTAGGCTGCAATCCATGGGGTTGCTAAGAGTCAGACATGACTGAGCGACTGAGTGACTTCACTTTTCACTTTCACGCATCAGAGAAGGAAATGGCAACCAACTACAGTGTTCTTGCCTGGAGAATCCCAGGGACGGGGGAGCCTGGTGGGCTGCTGTCTATGGGATTGCACAGAGTCGGACATGACTGAAGTGACGTAGCAGCAGCAGCAGCAAGGGGGGAAAAAAAAAACAAAAAAACCTGTACTCTGAAAACTATAAGATGATGATGAGAGAAATTGAATAAGACATAAACAGGTGGTTAGACATACCATGTTCATGGACTGGAAGAATCAATATTGTCAAAATGACTATACTACCCAAGGCAATCTACAGATTCAGTGCAATCCTTATGAAATTACCAATGGCATTTTTCACAGAACTAGAACAACAACAACAAATCTCAAAATTTGTATGGAGACACGAAAGACCCTGAATAGCCAATGAAATCTTGAAAAAGAAAAACAGCTGGAGGAATCAGGCTCCCTGGCTTCATACTATACTACAAAGATATAGTCATCAAAACAGTCTGGTACTGGTGCAAAAAGAGAAATACAGATCAATCAATATAGAACAATAGAAAACCCAGAAATAAGCCCAGGCACCTATGGTCAACTGATCTATGACAAAGGAGGCAAGACTACATAATACTGGAAAGACAGTCTCTTCAACAAATGGTGCCAGGAAAACTGGACAGCCACATGTGTAAAAATGAAATTATACCATTTCTTAACTCCAAACACAAAAATAAGCTCAAAATGGATTAAAGACCCAAATGTAAGACCAAAACTATAAAACTCCTAAAGGAAAACATAGGCAGCACACCCTCTGACATAGGTCACAGCAACATCTTTCCTTGCAATAACCCTGTAAGGGAAAAATATTGTCTCTCATTTTGAAATAGGTAAAGTGAGCTGAGAAATACTAATAATTTGCCCAAGGTGAGTTAATAAGTTATTTCCTTAAGAGTTATAAATTTTTAAAACTTTGACCATTTCCACACAAATACCATGAGGTAGAGTCCCACTTTATGGATGAAAATGTAATGTCAACAAAGATGAGAAATTTTCTCTGAGATCCCAAAGATGTAACAGATGAGCATGGTTTCCCCTTCCTTCCTGCTTTGTCTGGATGAAGTGATGACCATCAGCACGTGCATCTGAAAGCTGGAAATAAGAGAAACCAGAAGCAAAGGCTTCATCATTACCCTTTAATGATGGCTATTATTAACCACATTCTACAGATGGGGCTATAGTGCCAGGCAGAAAAATCGTTGTGCTTATCAGGGTCACAAAGATGGTTATTGGGAAGCTGGGATTTGACTCAATATTGGAGCCTCTGTCATTAAGTTTAGAGTGGGGATAGGAAGAAACAGAAAGTTCAAATGCCCATAAATTTCTTTTCTCAGATCCTCAATTTTCTCATCTGTAAAAAGAAAAGGTGACTTAGGTTATCTCCCTTTCAAACTTAAACTTGATTTTAGCCTAGCAATTCAAGCAGTTCTTGGAAACAAGAGCCTAGGGGTATTCTGGTACATTATAGGTGCTGATTCCTGTTTTTTAAATAAATGAATAAATAAAGAAAACAGCTGTATAAAATCATATATTTCTGAACACTAAGATTTGTTGGGTGGTCAGAGATAATGACACAATTTAGCAACTGAACAACCACCACCACAACAGAGGTAATGAAGTATCAAAATCACCTTGCTCTCTAGATTCATTTATTGTCATTCTTCTCTGGGGTAATTTTAATTCATCAGGTTCATATAGGCTTAATTTTTTTTTTAAAGAAACAAAGGCTCAGATATCAAAAAGTTTTTCAGGCTCATTAGAAAAGGAAGCCCTCCATTATTTGAATAATACTAATATTTCTTCACAACAATCCCTCACTGGTCATTACAACTCATGAGAGTGTATTTTAGCACCTAACACCTGAGGCATAGCTCAACACATAGCAAGCACTCAAAGAATATTTGCCAAACCAATAGGTTAAGGATTTTTTCCCTTGTATATTATCCAGAACTTTCTTCCAAGATTAAACTGTGAAATACAAAGCTTGACAGAGAAGCTATAATCAGATCTATTCATCAAAAACCTTTGGTTGATAATATCTCATGTGAGTACAAGTAAGCACAAAGAGGATGTTTGTTAAAAGGTATTTATTTAATATTTTAAAATCAATCATTACAGCTCACAACATTAACAACGGAAAAAGAAAAATCCTATCATTATCACAATAGACATAGGAAAAGCATTTGACAAAGTCTAATACTCATTCCTGATTTAAAAAAAAAAAAAAAAAAAAGCCCTTGGGGTGTGGGGAGGTAATACAGAAGTAGAGGGAAAGTGTTTATTATGGAATTATATGACATAATGTATGTGAAACATTAAAATTGTAAAGCAGTATAAGAAGAAAGCTGAGGGCCAAAAAATTGATGCTTTTGAACTGCGGTGTTGGAGAAGACTCTTGAGAGTCCCTTGGACTGCGGAGATCCAACCAGTCCATCCTAAAGGAGATCAGTCCTGGGTGTTCACTGGAAGGACTGATGCTGAAGCTGAAACTCCAGTACTTTGGCCACCTCATGTGAAGAGTTGACTCATTGGAAAAGACCCTGATGCTGGGAGGGATTGGGGGCAGGAGGAGAAGGGGACGACAGAGGATGAGATGGCTGGATGCCATCACCGACTCAATGAGCATGAGTTTGAGTAAACTCCGGGAGTTGGTGACGGACAGGGAGGCCTGGCGTGCTGCAGCTCACGGGGTTGCAAAGAGTCGGATATGACTGAGCGACTGAACTGAACTGAACTGACAGAATTTTTAAAATCTTTTATTAAAAAAATTATCAATAAACTAGCTGATAAAAGACACTGATAAAGGACAGGAACCTATAGATAATACATACTTAATAGTAAAAGATTTAAATGCTTTCTCCCTAAGAGGAAAGAGTGAAGGATGTCTGGTTTCATCATTTCTTTTCAGTGTTGTACTAGAAATTCAAGCTAATGCAGTCAGGCAAGAAAATATAACCCATGTTGGAAAAGAGAACTAAAATTGCCTTTATTCACAGATAGTATGATCATCTTTATAGAAAATCCTTGGAAATCTATTTTTAAAAAGTTATTAAGACTAATAAGTTCAGGGAGGTTGCGGGATACCAGACCAATATAAAAATTTCATCTGTGGACTTCCCCGGTGGCACAGGGGTAAGAATACATCTGCCAATGCAGGGAACACAGGTTCAATTCCTGGTCCAGGAAGATTCCACATACCACAGAGCAACCACGTTTATGTGCCACAACTACTGAGCCCGCACTCCAGAGCCCGTGAGCTGCAGCTGCTGAGCCTGCGCACCACAACTACTGGAGTCTGCATGCTCTAGGGTTCTGGAGTCACAACCTACGAGCCCCTGGGCCACAACCACTGGAGCCTGAGCCTAGAGCCTGTGCTGCACAAGAGAAGCCACTGCAGTGAGGAACTGCTGCAGCACAAGAGAGTGGCCTTCACTCTTCACGCCTGGAGACAGCCCACATGCAGCAACAAAGACTCAGTGCAGCCAAAAATAAATAAATACAGCAGTGTGTCCATGTCCAAAAATCAGGAAGAAATGATAGACTTTAAAATTTTTCAATTGTATTCCTATACAGCAGCAACAAACAAACAGAAACTAAAATTAAGAAACAATACCACTTACAATAGCATAAATACTATGAAATATTTAGGGATGTGCCTGACAAAGGATGCAAAAGACTTGTACATCAAAAACTACAAAACATCACAGAAGAAAATTACCGAAGACTGAGATAATGAAGGACATGAACAGTGCTTATGAAACTCAACATTGCTGAAATGTCAGTTGTGGAAATTCCCTGGTGGTCCAGAGGTTAGGACTGTGTTTTCACTGCCATGGGCCTGGGTTCAATCCTTGATCAGAGAAGTCAGAGAGCATGCCCCAAAGAGTTAGTTTTCTGCAAACTGACATACACATTCAATGCCTCTAAAAAATATCCCAGCAGATTTTTGGAGAAATTAATAAGCTAAGGTCTAAAATTTATGTGGAAATGCAAAATCATAGAAAACAACTCTGAAAAAGAAAATTTGGTGGATTTTCTGATTTCAAGATATTGTAAATCTACAACCATCAGGGCAGAGTAGTGTTTGCATGATGTTAGAATAGATCAATGGAACATAATATAAAGTTTAGGTACATCCACATGTATGTGGACAGTGGAATTTTGAGAAAGGTGCAGAGGTAATTCGGTGGAGAAAACATGGTCTTTTAAAAAAAATTGGATTAGAAAAATCAGATATCCATAGAAAAGAATTAACATGTATAAACCTTCACAAGGCACTGGTTCAACTCCACCCACAGGGGGCAGACTCCACAATTAAGAGGAACTGAGACTTAGCAGCAGCAGCAGCAGCCGACCTTCCAGCCAGCAGAAAGGGCAGCATAATTTACCCCAAACACAGTAAATTAAACAAAATTAAAAGACAGAGAAATATAAAAGCAGATGGAGGAAGATGGGAAAAACTCATAAGACCAAACAATTGAAGAGGAAATAGGCAATCCACCTGAAAAAGAAGAGTAAAGATGATCCAAAATCCTGAAAATAAAATGAAAGCATAAATAAGTAATCTGGAGGCATGGGTTGAGAAGATGAAAGAAATCTTCAAGGATTTAATTTAACAATGACCTAGAAGAATTAAAGAATAAACCATCAACACAATAACAGATTAAAAATACGCTGAAGGGAACCAACAGCAGAGTAACTAAGGCAGAAGTACAGATAAGTGAGTTGGAAGATAGAATGGTGGAAATAACAGAAGCAGAACACATTAAAGATAAAAGAATAAAAAGTACAGTCTCAGAGAGCTCTGGGATAACATTAAGCATAACAACACTCAAATTGTAGGGGCCCCAGAATAGGAAGACAAACAGAAAGGGCATGAGAAAACATTTGATGAGTTTATGGTAAAACACTTCCCTAAAATGGGAAAGGAAATAGCTACGCAAGTACAGGAAGCCTAGAGAGTCCCATGGAGGATATACACAAGGAGAAACAGGCCAGGACACATATTAATCAAACTAACAAAAATTAAACACAAAGAACAAACTTTAAAAGCAGCAAGGGAGAAGCAACAAATAATTTACAAGGGGATCCCCATAAGGCTAAGAGCTGATCTTTCAAGAGAAACACTGCAGGCCAGAAGGGAATGGCAGGATATACTTAAAGTAATGAAAAGGAAATATATACAACCAACATTACTCTGTCCAGCAAGGATCAATTCAGATTCACAACAGAAATCAAAAGCTTTACAGACAAGCAAAAGTTAGGAGAATTCAGGACCACCAGACTAGCTCTATGGGTTTCCCTCATAGCTTAGTTGGTAAAGAACCCGCCTGCAATGCAGGAGACCCCAGTTCGATTCCTGGGTTGGGAAGATCCGCTGGAGAAGGGTTAGGCTACCCACTGCAGTATTCTTGGGCTTCTCTTGTGGCTCAGCTGGTAAAGAATCTGCCTGCAATGACGGAGACCTGGGTTGGATCCCTGGGTTGGGAAGATCCCCTGGAGAAGGGAAAGGCTACCCACTCCAGTATTCTGGCCTGGAGGATTCCATGGACTGTGTAGTCCGTGGGGTCACAAAGAGTTGGACATAACTGAGTGACTTGCACTTTCACTTTCAAACTAACTCTTTAACTTCCTACACAGGAAATGCAAAAAGAAGAAACCTACAAACACAAAACAATAAAGTAAATGGTAACAGGATCAAATGTTGTTGATGTTCAGTCACTCAGTCATGTCTGACTCTTTGCGACCCCATGGACTGCAGCACGCCAGGCTTCCCTGTCCTTCACCATCTCCCAGAGCTTGCTGAAACTCATATCCATTGAGTTTGTAATGCCATCCAACCATCTCATCCTCTGTAATCATCCCCTTCTCCTTCTGCCTTATATCTTTTCCAGCATCAGGGTCTTTTTTAATGAGTTGGCTCTTTGCATCAGGTGGCCAAATATTGGAGTTTCTGCTTCAGCATCAGTCCTTCTAATGAATATTCGGGACTGATTTCCTTTATGATTGACTGGTTTGACCTCCTTGCAGTCCAAGCGACTCTCTCTTCCAACATCACAGTTCAAAATCATCAACTCTTTGTTGATCAGCCTTCCTTATAGTCCAGCTCTCACATCCATACATAACTACTAGAAAAACCATAGCTTTGACTAGAAGGACCTTTGTTGGCAAAGTAATGTCTCTGCTTCTTAATAGGCTGTTTACGTTTGTCATAGCTTTTCTCCCAAGGAGCAAGCATCTTTTAATTTCATGGCTACAGTCACTATCTGCAGTGATTTTGGAGCCCAAGAAAATAAAGTCTCCCACTGTTTCCATTGTTTCTGCATCTATTTGCCATGAAGTGATGGGATCAGATGCCATGATCATACATATCAATAATTACCTTAAATTTAAGTGGGCTAAATGCTTCAACCAAAAAACACAGATTGGCTGAATGGATAAAAAAACAAGACCCCTATATATGCTGTCAAAGAGACCCACCTCAGACCTAGGAATACACACAGACTGAAAGTGAGGGGCTGGAAAAAGATAATCCATGCAAATGAAAATCAAAAGAAAGTGGGAGTAGCAATACTCAGATAAAATAGACATTAAAATAAAGACTGTTACAAGAGACAAAGAAGGACACTGCGTAATGATCAAGGGCTAAATCTAAAAATAAGATGTAACAATTATAAATGTATATGTACCCAACAAAGGAGCACCTCAATACATACAGCAAATGCTAACAATTACAGGGGAAATCGACAGTAACACAATAATAATGGGGGACTTTAATACCCGACTCACACCAATGGGCAGATTATTCAGACAGAAAATTAGTAGGGAAACACAAGTTTTAAATGATACATCGAGCTAGTTGGACCTAATTGATATCTACAGGGCATTTCTTCCAAAAACAATTGTTGTTGTTCAGTCACTGGAAAAACCATAGTTTTGACTATACAGACTTTTGTCGGCAAAGTAATGTCTCTGTTTTTTAATACACTGTCTAGGTCTCTTCCAAGGAGCAAGCGTCTTTTAATTTCTTGGCTGCAGTCAATGTCCTCAGTGATTTTGGAGCCCAAAGAAACAAATGTTTCCATTTTTTTCCTCTTCTATTTGCCATGAAGTGATGAGACTGGATACCATGATCTTAGTTCTTTAAATGTTGAGTTTCAAGCCAGCTTTTTCACTCTCTTCTTTCACTCTCATCAAGAGGCTCCTTAGATCCTCTTCACTTACTGCCATTAGAGTGTTATCTTCTGCATCTATGACACTGTTGATATTTCTCCCAGCAATCTTAATTCCAGTTGATGGTTCACCCAGCCCAGCATTTCACGTGATGTATTCTGCATACATGTTAAATAAACAGGGTGACAATATACAGCCTTGACATACTCCTTTTCCAGTTTGGAACCAGTCAGTTGTTCCATGTCCAATTCTAACTGTTGCTTCCTGACCTGCATACAGATTTCTCATGAGGCAGGTAAGGTGGTCTGATATTCCCATCTCTTTCAGAATTTTCCACAGTTTGTTGTGATTCACACAGTCAAAGGCTTTAGTGCAGTCAATGAAGCAGAAGTAGATGTTTCTTTGGAATTCCTCTTTAACTGTTTTATGGCTTTTTGTTTCCATTATTCCTTTCTTCTCTTGCTCCCTTTCTTTGTGATTTGATGGTTTTCTGTAAGTGTGTGCTTTGATTGCTTTCTAGTTATCTTTTGTGTATCTACCATAGGTTTTTGTTTTATGGGTGGGTGGACTCTTGAGAGTCCCTTGGACTGCAAGGAGATCCAACCAATCCATCCTAAAGGAGATCAGTCCTGGGTATTCATTGGAAGGACTGATGCTGAAGCTGAAACTCCAATACTTTGGCCACCTGATGCGAAGAGTTGACTCACTGGAAAAGACTTTGATGCTGGGAGGGATTGGGGGCAGGAGGAGAAGGGTACAACAGAGGATGAGATGGCTGGATGGCATCACCGACTCGATGGGCATGAGTTTGAGTAAACTCCGAGAGTTGGTGATAGACAGCGAGGCCTGGCATGCTGCGATTCATGGGGTCTCGAAGAGGTGGACACGACTGAGCAACTGAACTGAACTGAACCCATATGAAGTTCACAAAAAAGCATCTTTAATTTATGAGTCTATTTTAAGCTGATAACAACTTTGAATGCATACTAAAGCTCTACATTTTTACTCTTCCCATCATTTTACTTGTTTGGTGTCTCAATTTACACCTTTTATCTTGTGTATTTATTATTAATTATCATAGTTATTGTTGTTTTTAATGCTTTTCCCTTTTAACCATCAGTATAGATTTATATGTTATCTATCTACCACCATTACAAGATTAGAGTATTCTGATTTTAACTGTATATTTAACTTTAATAGTAAGACTTATACTTTCATATGGTTTCCTATCACTAATTAATGTCTTTTCTTTGCAGTTTGAAGTTCCTTTGACATTTCTCATAAGGCTGCTCTAGTGGTGATAAAATCCTTCAACTTTTACTTGTCAGCTGCTCAGTCATGTCCAACTCTTCATGACCCCATGGACTGCAGCACACCAGGCTTCCCTGTCCATCACTAACTCCCGGAGCTTGCTCAAACTCATGTCCATTGAATCAATGATGCCATCCATTCATCTCATCCTGTGTCGTCCCCTTCTTCTCCCGCCTTCAGTCTTTCCCAAAAGGCAAACAATGGGATAAAATTATGACAGTTCTTTTATGTATTTAAATCTCAAAACAACACTGTATTTTGAAAACAGAAAGTGGACTAGAAAAACATAGATTAAATAATATGTATTCCTCTACCTCTATAGGACAGTGGAAGATAAGGCATCAAGGGGAAAATAATGGAGGAAAACAAAGGAGTCTTTGGGTGGCCATATGAGGAAAATATGCAGAGTCTGATTAAATCAAACCTGTCCAACTATGATCCTGTGGGCTTGGAGGACTGTTGCTGGGAGAAAGAAAGCTGGAGGGAGGACAAGAGAGAAAAAGAGAATTGTAGTGGCAGAAAACCAAAGGGGAAAATAGAGGGGAGGGACGGACATACACATCAAACTCTAAGGTAAATGGATTTTGTAGAAATAACTCTCACCGTTCAGCTTTGCAAACACATGTTTAGCTAATGGCCAGACAAGGCCTGAGCTATCTGTGGGTGAAGTTACATGGCTATCAAATTCCCTTTCCCTGGAGCCCTTGGAAGTTGTTGCCAAAAACAGGAGGGGAAATCCATCCGTCTGTCTCTCCTTTCTTCCTTGGGCTGGATTTCATGTTTCCTCTATTTCCCCCGGGGAGCCCTCCAGCCCCTGCTGCCTCCGAGAGTGAGACAGGAGATTTGGGCAAAGTGTGGAGTGAGGAGAGCGCTTGGTACTGGAGTTTCATGAAGCTGAAAACGGGCCCTCTAGGCCGGGTGGGAACCCAAGCCCGCGCCCCATGCCTGCTTCCTTAGAGGCTGTGGTTAGCACGGTCCCCCCGGCCTTGCCTTCCTTTCCCACCTTCCTGGGTGCCAGGGGATACTTGATTCCGTGGCCCTTGCCTCTCCTGAGCCCCAGCACCCGGGTGGGGCGAGGATCTCCTGGAGCCGAGTCTTTCCACAGCGGCGCAGGCTGGGGGCGCGCCCTCGCTGGGCCCAGCCTCTCTCCCGCACAGACACCTCCCATTCACGGGGCCACGGCAGCCTCTCCGGGTCACTAGGTCGGAGAGCAGAAGTTCGCAGCCTCAGGGCAGGGCACAGAGTGGCCTCCCTGGGGGGGCGGGGGGGGGGGCGGTTCGCAGCCCATTTCCACGTGGCTGCGGCAGGGCCCTGGGTTCGAGTCTCCTGGCTGGGCGGACAGGCGGGGTGGGGCGAGCCCCTGAACTTGCCTGGTGCTGGGGCCTCCTCTAGGGTCGGGCAAGTCCTGCTCTTCTCAGACAGGAAGTGTTTATCATGATAAAGTTAAGCTCCCAAGTGTGTTGCTGATCCTGTTAGTGCTGCCAATTGTCTCGCTGTTCACGCTGTTCACTGAACCCAGGATAGAAAGGGTGTGAGCTAAGAGGCTGGAAGGAGACTCGAGGAGCTGTAGGAACTGCAGACGCGTTTCTTCTCTCCTGGCTGACGCAGCAGCTGCAACATAGCCATATCGCAGCCATAACGTACCCAGAACACAGCCTCATGTAACTTAACCATGATGTCGCTCCAAGGTAGCCCCAGTCAGCAGCGGCCAGGGCTTTGGTGGTGCCGCTCACACAGGCGTACCACACACAACAGCCCGTGACCAAGGTAACACTTCGGGACAAGTCATCTCAGCTGTTACATTACAAAGGGTGAGGCCAGAGCAAGAGGCCATGGGTCAAGCGAGCCTGACCGTGACATCTTGGCTCATCTGCTCTCGCCCTACCCCAAGGCAAAGTCAAATCAGCTGCCAGATGCACGGGACACTCTTCAGGTGGACGGAGTCACCAGCTCACTGTGCTGGGAGCAGACGACATCACTGAAGGGAACGGGGTTGTGAAAGGCAGGGGGTGCGCGGGGACTTCCCAGAGGGTTGGGGTTAGAAGCGAGAAGAGGCTGAGGGCGCAGAGGTGGGCGCGTCAGGATGAGGGGCCGGCGCAGGACCGGGGATGGGAGTGAGGAGGTCTGGAGGGGGAGGGGTGGTTAGAAAGAGCCTGCAGACGGGAAGCAGGAGGGGGCGTCTGCCCAGTCTACAGGAGACCCGCACCGCCCCTTTGGCAGGCTCTCTCTGCTCCTCTTTTCCCTCCTCCCCTCCCAGGTGGTGCCTGTGAGCACAGACTCCTCCCCACAGTGGACCCAGCCAGGCCTGTTCCCTGAGAGCTCAATTCAGAGTGGCCACCTTGACCCCTGTGTTCTTGGCTGTCCCTTCTGTGCCCAAAGACCACAATTTGACTTGGTTTACTAAATTGTTCCAGTGTTCGGTGTTTTAGGGTTTTGTTTGTTTTTTTTCCTTTTAGAGACAGGTATAATGAGATCATGGTCATGGTCCATTTAAGAGAATCAGGGATCAAAACACAGCCATCATTCATCCTATCTGTTTGTCCCTCTAGGCTGAGTTCCGCTGCTGGGAGGGGAAGGAGCTAGCCTTCCCTGTTATTACTTATCCTGCAGAATCCCAACTTCTGCTGAGACTTGACAACTATGCTGCATTTAGTTATTCCCAATTTATAACAACACAAATGCTGAACTGCAATCAGGTCAGAGAAACTCTCTGAGGTTCCAGCTGCATGCTTGCATGCTAAGTCACTTCAGTCATCTCCCACTCTGTGTGACCCTATGGACTGTAGCCTGCCAGGCTTCTCTGTCCTCAGGATTCTGCATGGAAAAATACTGGAGTGGGTTGCCCTGTCCTCACTAACGTTCCAGGTAGTGGAGAGCAGAGCTTGGATTTGTCTGACTCCGACCCTCTACTCATTCATTCTTGCCTACTTAATTCTATTTTTAAACTGTAGAAGTTATCACATGTACAGAAGAGTACATAAAAGATATATGTACAATTAACAAACCCTGATGGTTCAGTGGTAAAGAATCTGCCTCCCAATGCTGGAGATGTGGGTTTGATCCCTGGCTCAAGCCTGGTGGGCTACAGTCCATGGAACCATAAAGAGTCTGACATGACTTAGCAACTAAACAACAACAGTAACAAATAAAATGAATACCACTTAACCTATTGCTCAGGCTAAGGAATAGAACATTATCAGTACCTTAGAAGCCCCCACCCCCATGCTCCCTGAATTCCAGCACCTCACTTCCCACCAAGAGACAATCATTCTCTGGACTTTTGCATTCATCTCATATTCCTTCTAAAGTAGCTAAGAATGAAAAATATCACCTGCTGTATGAGTAGGTAAAGGATGTTGCAGCCATCAAGCCACTACAGTCCCTCCCACAGTGAGCCCAGAGGAGGGAACTCGGGACGGGGAAGAACAGTATACTGGCCCTAGTTAGCAGAAGAAATGGAAGTGTTAGTCTCTCCAGCTCTTTGCAACCCCATGGACTGTAGCTGGCCAGGCTCCTCTGCTCATGGAATTCTCCAGGGAAGAATACTGGAGTGGGTTGCCATGCCCTCCTCTGGGGGATCTTTCCAACCCAGAGATTGAACCTTGGTCTCCTATGTCTCCTGCATTGGCAGGCAGGTTCTTTACCATTAGCATCACCTGGGAAGCCCTTGAGGTGCATATCCAAGGAGTGATTTCAATCAGCTCAGACTCTTGGATCTTCCCATACACAGAAAAGTGCTAAATTCGTTGACTTGAGATATCTGGTTTTCTTTAATTAACAGTAATCTTTTGGTGTTCTGACTACCTGGTCTTTGTGGGAAAAAACCTCAATATATCCTTGGCCCCTGCCTTGCCTCTTGGGGAGCAGTCCCTCAGAGTTATCTGAGAGGCTGTCTCCTGAGCTTGAAGTCCTCAGAAAGTCTGCTAAATAAAATATAATTCCTATCTTTCAGGTTGTGCTTTTTTTTGGATCAACAGTTTTGGCCACCAACTACAAAGAGAGCCAAATCAGACTTCTCTCCTTGGCTTGAACTCTACGAGGAGGAGACAGGTCCCAGTAGAGGCCTCTTGTGAAGGAGGCCTTCACCTCCTCAGAGTCCAGATAAATTTGGGTGAGTCTCTCCTTGTTCTTGGATCTCCAGATTATTGGTTGATGATCCTGAGTTTTATTTGGCGACATCAAACACTTTGAAAGATATTGCCGAGTGACTCCCTTTATTGGAAAGACACCAGAGGAGTCCAGTGGAAAGACTAGGAAGATTTCTGCTCAGTTTAGACCCAGAGTGGTTTTGTTAGGGGAAGCACACTGACTGAAACCAACTACCCTGGCCAGGCACACTAGTAACCATTTGCATGAGTTGTTTTATGACAGGAGGTCCTGGTAAGGAACATGGAACTAATAAGTCGCACCAACTGGAAGAGTTCAGGAAAGGTCAAAAGGAGACACCATGTGTCTGACCACTTCCTAGAATCCTTCTCTCTGGCATCCATCTTGCCTGAGTGCACCACCAGGAAGGACTCTGAGTCAGAATGATTGGCTAAAAACAACCCGGAAACTAATCCCATCAACATAAAACCTGAGACTGTGGCAGAGCAGTCCTCCTGGGTCCCCTCACCCTGCTGCTTTCTGCCTGGGTGCCGCACCCCTCCCCCCCGCCGCCAGTAAAATCTCTTGCTTTATCAGCACATGTGTCTCCTTGGACAATTCATTTCTGACTGTTAGACAAGAGCCCACTTCGGCCCCTAGAAGGGTTCCCCCTTCCTGCAACAAATGGTGACTCCCCGACCGGGTAAGGAACAAGAGACTTTATTGACCTCTCTCCCCTTCCATCTGTCTTTCCTCTCCTTAACCCTTCCTATCCTACTCTTTTTCCTAGTCCCCCAGTCCTGGATGCAGGAATCTGGTTGAAGGGCCTCAGCCTGAGCTGAGGATTGGAGACCGATCACCTCCTCTTAGAGAACTTGAATTCTGGTTCTGTTCTGGTCTGGTTTCTGGTAGGGCTGAGTTCCTGTCCTCCCTTCTCTGGAGGCCCAGGGTAAGGTCCCATAATGCCTGGGCATCTGCAGGTGGCAGGAGACATCTGTAAGGCCACCCCTTTTGCCTCCTCTCTTGCCTCCTCCCCCCTCTTATTTCAACCTGGTTTCCTTTCCTCCCTTTGAAATCTTCGAAGACCTGAGATATTTTCATTTGCTCTGTTAGAACTTGGATCTGAAATGGGCCAAAGAACTAAACAGACATTTCTCCAAAGAAGACATACAGATGGCTAACAAACACATGAAAAGATGCTCCACATCACTCATTATTAGAGAAATGCAAATCAAAACCACAATGAGGCACCATTACACGCCAGTCAGGATGGCTGCCGTCCAAAAGTCTACAAGCAATAAATGCTGGAGAGGGTGTGGAGAAAAGGGAACCCTCTTACACTGTTGGTGGGAATGCAAACTAGTACAGCCGCTATGGAAAACAGTGTGGAGATTTCTTAAAAATCTGGAAATAGAACTGCCATATGACCCAGCAATCCCATTTCTGGGCATACACACTGAGGAAACCAGATCTGAAAGAGACACGTGCACCCCAATGTTCATCGCAGCACTGTTTATAATAGCCAGGACATGGAAGCAACCTAGATGCCCATCAGCAGATGAATGGATAAGGAAGCTGTGGTACATATACACCATGGAATATTACTCAGCCGTTAAAAAGAATTCATTTGAACCAGTCCTAATGAGATGGATGAAACTGGAGCCCCTTATACAGAGTGAAGTAAGCCAGAAAGATAAAGAACATTACAGCAGTACTGACACATATATATGGAATTTAGAAAGATGGTAACGATAACCCTATATGCAAAACAGAAAAAGAGACACAGAAATACAGAACAGACTTTTGAACTCTGTGGGAGAAGGTGAGGGTGGGATATTTCAAAAGAACAGCATGTATACTATCTATGGTGAAACAGATCACCAGCCCAGGTGGGATGCATGAGACAAGTGCTCGGGCCTGGTGCACTGGGAAGACCCAGAGGAATCGGGTGGAGAGGGAGGTGGGAGGGGGGATCGGGATGGGGAATACGTGTAAATCTATGGCTGATTCATATCAATGTATGACAAAACCCACTGAAATGTTGTGAAGTAATTAGCCTCCAACTAATAAAAAAAAAAAAAAAAAAGAACTTGGATCTGAAGTTCTGTGTCTCTGTAGGAGGTTTTCTGAGAGAATGTAATCTTGTATTTAAGGGAGTGTCTAATGAGGACTGCCAGGTCTATGTGTGTGTTTTAAATTCTGTGTTCTGTGTTGTGACTTGTGATGGCCATTTTGCTTTGTCTGGTCCTTGTTTGGTTTAGACCTGCTGCCATTTTGTTAGAACTTGGTTTTCTTTTCCTGTGCCTTGAGACCAGGGCTCTCAGGAACACTTATCTAGACCATCTCTAACTCCTGAGACTGAGGAAAAATGGGAAGAAGCCTTTAAATTTTTATTTATTCCAACTGTTATTTATAAACTAGTGAATTTTATATTGTAATATCTAATTCATGACTAAGCTTAGAAAATGAAGCTTGCATTGTGTCTGTCTGAATATGTGTGTCTCAGTATGTCTTTGTTTCAGGATAATATTTTGAGTTAATTTGTAAATGAGCACTATTTAATTGGTTTTAAAAAAGCAAGCACTTACAAATCAAATAATTCTAAATTAAACAATGAATTCCAGGTTCATGTGAACTGGGAAATATTCAGTATTAAATTAATGCCTGGTAACATAGACATGTCTTTAGAACCATGAATAAGTACTTCTATTCTACCTAGTTTTACTAGTGGTCAAATAAGAGTGTATTTGGTTACAAATTTGTCAACAAGAAATGTACTTCATTGTGGAAAATAGGGAAACTAAGATGTGTTTTCAGTAGAAGAAAGTATGAAAAAAATACTGAAAAGAGTTATACATGATCAAAATTTTCTAAAATTGGATTATAATTAGTTGGATAAATGGCTTTTGTTAGGAATGACTCAGCCATAGGAAAACTGGTTAGTGCCAACTAGGTCCAAGATGGCTGAGTTGACTTTCACTTGACCTTGAGCCTCAGTACATATGCCCATTGTGACATATCAGCAAGCTAAATGATACACCATCAGCATTGACTAAATCTGACTGAATGTTCTAAAACCCATTTGACTGATTCTTTTTTTTTTACAAAAGTTCCTAAATCAAATTCTTTTGATCTCTAGCTAACTTTGGGTTGCTTTAGAGGGCCCCTGAAGCATTCCAAAGAGAGATATTAAACTAACTGTGTTTATTTGGTTAAATTCCATGGAAAATATGATCAAATGAGTCATAAATCCTCTCATGTTATAATGTAGGGTAAATATTACTAATATAGATACTCCTAACATTCTGATATGTCCTGGTATTCTAATGGGAAAACTCATGACTTCATAAAAGTTAACAGAAGGACTGAATGAACCAGTGAATATGCTTATAAATTTTATAGTTTCTATCTGAAAAAAATTATGAGTTTGAATCTGTGTTTTACTGGAGTAGGGAAAACCATCCCCTCAAACTGATTGTGACAGTAATTTGGTAAAATTAAATGTTACAAACAAAACAATTATATTTTCTCTCTGTCTGACTCCTCCAGAGATTGAAAATTCCTAGGTTTCCAGTAATTTTATCAGGTAGGTTAGCAAGGTTATCTCACTAACGGGTACAGAAATCTCAAGGAACTTTTGAGAACATAAGAAGAGCACTCTGTAAGGCAAATCTGTGACAAGACTTTGGCATGACTTTCCTAGTCCTACAAGGTTTTACTTTAAAAGTTCAGTCTGAGACTCTATAAAATTTCAGCAAAGCAAAAAGTTCTATGATCAACTATGGTTATATAAATCATCAGGCCAAGTTTATTGAGACCATACCTACATCACAAACAAGTCTTAATTTGGTTACATTTGGTAAAAAATGATGGTGATTTCTGGGAGAAAAAGATGTTTGTTTCAATGAATGTTAAATCCCAGTTTGTTAATGGAGATCTGTATGTAGTAAGACTCATTTCCTGGATAGTTCTTTGCTGTTATGCAATATTAATGTAAAATTTAATTGAATTCTTAAAAAGCACCCTAAGTTTGTTTCTGAAGCTTATCTCAGTAATCTATCTTGGGACAAAGGTCAGATGCTTCATAAGCTGCAATCAGGACTGGAAAAAGACATAATTTAAGGGGCTGTCTCCAACCTGGATGGAAGGACCTTTAAATAAGGTGCTCTTCACTGGCTCATGCACAGTGAAACTGAAGGGAAACTGACTCTTAGATTAATTCCCACTTCTAAAGGCCCCTACCCTGGACTGGTCTATAGAGAGGACAGCTGACCTGATCTCACCTTAAAGTGGTGCTCAAACAGAGGAGAAACTGTGCTACACCAGGACGAGAAGAAGATGACATCAGAGGTAGACAGTTTGCCCAAGATGCTGGACCTGATATGCATGATCATTTATAATGTTTTGTTGACTTCTTAGACCTTTGCATATAAATTAAATGCTTTTCTATCCTAGGCCTGATCCTATGCTAGTTTTAGAAATCAATCCAATTGTTGGGTTTGTGGCCAATTACCTGTGTCCAGTTCTGGGTTTCCTTGGTGAATTTCTCTATTCCAAGGCTCTAGCTAGTTGGCCCTGTGAAAATTTACTTAAAAAAATTATAGTTATATTCAGGTCACTACTGATATTGCTAGATGGAATGCCATCACCTGGCCAACTAATAATGCCTGCCCTGACTCTGATCGTAAATTTGAGTTTTCTTCTTCTATTCCTTCTATTACTCAAACTCAATCAGAGAAACAAGCAAAGTTTTAGCAAAGGGAAAAAATCTCCCACAATTAGGGAATGGATTGATATAGATAACACCAGGCTATGATAATTTAGGTTTAAAATCTCCTCTGTGTTGGAGATCAAATTAATTAAATCATACTAAGGATAATCAATCTAGTAACACTAAAAAACTGGGCTATGTGCCTTATAGACAGTGCCAATATATAATTTCCCTGGAAGATAAAGATTTGTACAGAGTAGACTAAGTCAGATGACCTGGGATATACTGGGCTACATCTAATGGGAGCTCTTAGTTTAAGTCTTTCTTATGACTTTACTAATACTGCTGGCTATATTATTTGTATTTTGCCTGTTTTACAAATTTGCTGTTTCTTACACTGACGAACGTGTGACTGAGGCCTCTGATAAAATAATATATTGTTCCATATGAGACTTGATGACGGTAACAGTGTAACTCTAGATATGGGAAGAAGCAACAAGAGGGAATGTTTTCCTGGACCAAGAGGCTAGTAAGACAGGTCTCCAGAGAATTTTGGATACTGCTTTATGGCCTAGTCCAGTAATAGCACATTGAGTGGCCTGTCAGAGAAATCTTTGCCAGACTTGAGAATGGACATTCTCAGCACCATGGGATGAATGGTCATGAAATGCCCCCCTTAAAATCATGGTCAAGTTTAATCAAGAAGGGGGCCTGCCAGCTGAAAACTGACACTTGCCATCTACCTGTACAAAGACTAAATCATGGCCACTGCAGCTGCTGACCTTCAACTCCCCTGAAAGGAGTTAGGGTGGAAATCAGGAATGAGGCACTCTGCTCTGGGAAAAACTGGCAGAATAGGCCTTCAGGTAGTTGGATCTTTTCGGGAGAAGATTTTATGCATCCCAATTCTTGCATCTTCTCATACCTAGAGAAACACTGACATCATTAATGGTGACATCTGCTTTGGCTATTAAGGAGAATTTTACAATTAAAAGTTAAAATAGAGTAGCTATGGTTCAGACATCCAAGGAAATAACTAGGTGATTCTATGGGTGTAATTTCAGACTAGACCTTATATTGCTAAACACTTGCATTTTCTGAGTTGTATCAGGCTTGGATACAACCATTCTCAGAACAATGTCGGCTGGCAGCTAGTAACTGCAACCTTACTTTTTATAAAACTAGGCAACTGGCTACCTGGCTACAAGCCTCCCTGAAGTGCCAGGTCAAGACTGGGTTTCAGGCCTATTCTTCCAAAAACAAATGAGATTTATTTAGTCTATTAAAATTCCAGTTGTCACCCCTCCAACTACTTCTAATTGGGTCTGTTACACCAAAATGGTTGACAAGGGTTTGAGATTTTAATGATATTAGACTCAGATCGAGGACTTGGGACTCAGGAATACTTCCAATTCAATGTCTATTCTCCCAGCTGAGGCAGTCCTATGCCCCATTTTGACAGGAAGTTAGCACAGTCATAGTTGCCCAGTTCCCTGAATTAAAACTGAGCAGGAATCCATGGGACTCTAGAGTACAGATCTGTTCTGTGCTCTCCATTTCTTGTCTGTAGGATCTAGGCTTCATTCAGCCTCCTTGACCTTCCCTGAGTTCCAAAGTGTAGATTTAAACAGTTGCTAATCAAGGAAGCTAGGGGATACAGAAACAGAGGAACAATCTATTGGTGGTACAGCCTTGAGGCAGGGTCCTGGTTCCTACTCAAGAAATATGCAAATATAACAATATCTTTGAGTTCTTCTGCAGAACAGGGGCCCCCACCCAGGTGGAGGATGGTAACTTCAGGTTGAGCACAAGATTTCCTGGAGCACCGCTCTGTTGCCTCACCACCAGCCAATCAGAACAAGGTCACATGCCTTGCAGCCCTCACCCAAATGCGGCCTTCTGTTTCTGGGACCCAATGTTGACCACCATCTGTTTAGGCCTCCTGTTTGGTCCCTGTCTGTTTCATCTCTGACAGGGGCCAATGGTTTCAGGCTAAATTGCTGTTCCTACAAGGATGAATGCTGGTTTCAGGCAAAGAATACCCTGACTTAGGTTAAGAGAGACTTCTGCTCTGCTAGGCAGGGTCTGTGCTCATGCACAGCAGGAAGAAGTTACAGAAGAAAGAGACCTCTGCCCCAGTTCCCAAGAAGTATCTTGAGTATGAAGTCTCAGGGGGGAGTTGTTAGGGGAAGCACACTGACTGAACCCGCCCACCCTGGCCAGGCACCAGAGCCACCATCTGCATGAGTTATTTTATGACAGGAGGTCCTGGTAAAGAACACAGAACTAATAAGCCACCACCAAGCAGAAGAGTTCAGGAAAGGTCAAAAGGAGACACCACATGTCTGGCCACCTCCCCGAATCCTCTCTGGCATCCATCTTGGCTGAGTGATGCGTGCACCAGCAGGAAGGATTCTGAGTCAGGATGACTGGCCAAAGACAACCTGGAAACTAACCCCATCACCATGAAACCCGAGGCTGAGAGCCATGTGGCAGAGCAGTCCTCCTGGATCCCCTCACCTGCTGCTGTCCGCCCGCGCACCCCTTCCCAGTAAAGTCTCTTGCTTTGTCAGCACATGTGTCTCCTCGGACAATCCATTTCAGAGTGTTAGATAAGAGCCCACTTCCAGGCCCTGGAAGGAGTCACCCTTCCTGCAACAGTTTCATCTTCAGTTGAAAGAACCCTGAGTAGGATTGGATGGTAATTAAGGGAAGACCAGCCTGTCATTTTTCCTTAAATTGGCTACACTAGCAATTTTATTTCAACAAATCAACCTCTGAATGGGGAATAAAGCTTTCAAAACAAGACAAAAAAGGAACAACAGATTGCCAGCCTCCGACAAATACCCTAGCCAGGGGCTCTTTTATTGCATACACAGTTAAATTAAAAAGCCAGCTTGATGAAAGCATCTTTTCAGAATATTGACCTTAAATAAAACAAAAGCCCTTCTGGGGGAACTTGTGTTTCTCTTCCTGTGCCTTTGAAATGTAAATGTTCTACTTGATCTGCCAGCATTGTGTGTGTGTGTGTGTGTGTGTGTGTGTGTGTGTGTTCGCATGCATATGCATGCATGTTTTTGTAGCTATGTTTTGAAAACTTGGTCTTTGTCATCCAAAATGTACAGGTATGGTGTACATTTGGCAGACAATCTCTCAGGCTTTTTTTTTTTTTTTTGGTCATATTAACCTTCGTTGTGCCAGCCTGTATAATGAAGGCCTTTACTTTCTTAGACTGTTTTTGGGAGGAAACTCTCTTAGGGTCTTGTTTAGACAGCATCCTCCCCTTTCTCTTGTGGGGAAGCCTCTTGCGTCTGATTGGTTTGAGTCACTATTAATATATATCTCATTAGTGGCCAGATAATAGATGCTTTAAATTGGAGAGAGTTTTAATTGGGGAAAATTGGTAAATTTTTTGGTAACTATGTAAAAAATCAAAAGGTGGAAAATAAAAGTGTATTATTTTATGTGTGAAAGTCACTCAGTCATATCCAACTCTTTGCAACTCCATGGACTGTAGCCCACCAGGCTCCTCTGTCCATGGAATTCTCTATAGGCCAGAATACTGGAATGGGTTGCCATTCTCTTCTCCAGGGGATCTTCCCGACCCAAGGATCGAATCCAGGTCCCCTGCATTGCAGGCAGACTCTTTACCAACTGAGCCACCAGGGAAGCCATATACATATATATGTATATATATATATATATATATATATATATACACACACACACACACACATATGTATATGATGGTTAACCTAAGAACTCCCTTAGTTTATTTATTTATTTATTTATTTATTTATTTTTTTTTTTTATTTATTTTTTTTAGAACTCCCTTAGTTTAAAACAAACAGGAAAACCAGTTTGGGAAATGTTGTGTTCTCCTCTTCCCCTCAATGTGTCTTACAGATGCTAGTAAATAATCATTAAATAATCCTTAAATAATTAATGTTATATAGGTTGATTAACAGAAAAAAAATGTAGGGAAGGTCTAGAGATTCCTTTCCAACAAGGTAGAAATTTTAAGGGGACTTATCCCCTTAAAACTTTAGATGATTATTTTCATTTTCATTTTAAAATTTATTTATTTGTATTTTGCTGCACCCTGTGGCATGGGGAAATCTTCATTCCCTGACCAGGAATCAAACCCATGCCCCTAGCACTGGGGGTGCCAGAGTCTTAACCACTGAGCCGCCAAAGAAGTCCCTAAATGGTTATTTTTAAATGGGACAAGTAAAACAGACATTTAATAGGTCAGAAGAAAATGACACAGAGACACCTGACCAACAATTACTTGGGGCAATAGTTAGGCCAATGAAGCAAGTTTAAAGATTGACATAGGAGGTGAAGTTCTCAGAAAGTCTGCTGAATAAAACATAATTCTCAACATACAGGTTGTATTTTCTTTTTAAGTCAACATATGTATCCCCAAGTAATACATTGTTGAATGTGGGGAAACTGAATACCAGTAGAACCTCTGCTAGGAAAAGGCTTTCCAGAAAAAAGAAACTGAACAGTGTTCCCAAGTCTTGGTTTGATTTCAGCTCATCTGAGAGTTTCCCAAGGGCATTTTCTGGGAAAGTATGAGGGCAAGTTTATGATCAAGTCCTAGAAACAGGTCTCCCCACACTCCAGTATACCTAGAATGGCTCCAATGGGCAGGGATTTGTCTTCTGTCAGTCTTATGCAGAGAACGGAATGGGATACTTAGTAACTTATTTTTAGGCTTGCCACAGCTGTTGGAAGAGAATTCCACCAGGGGCCTTTTTTCACTTCTGCAAGTCTTGTCAAGAGTCATTGATCACTTTTGCCCTAGACTTGTACCTATGGCTGATTCATGTTGAGGTTTGACAGAAAACAACAAAATTCTGTAAAGCAATTATCCTTCAATAAAAAATAAATAAAATTTTACAAGAAGTTAAAAAAAAAAAAGACTGTCTTTTAAAGGATATTTGTACAGCAAACAATCTTTGGAACTGACCAGGATAATAAAGATAATGTCTCCCTCTGGGACCAAGGTCAGGCCAGTTTGCTAGCAGCCCCCTTGTTAATTTTATGTGTCAAATTTGACTGCCATAGGGGCACCCAGATTAAAAATTGTTTCCAGGTGTGTCTGTGAAGGTGATTCCAGATGAGGTTAACATTTGAATCAGCGGACACCATTTAATCCACAGAGGGCTTGAGTAAAACAAAAGGTAAAAGAAGCAGGAATTTGCCCCTTATTTTTCAGCCTCACAGCTTCACATCTTCCCTCATCTTCTGCCCCTGACCTTAGTTTCACATGAAACTTTAGCAGGCTAGCAGTTTTTGACAAATCTATCTCCAAATCTCAGGAGTAAATTGAGAACACTTCTGTGGGGTGAAATGAGTGTCTTCAGCCGATCCAGGCAGGAGGGCATGGAGGGGGAGCAGGAATTTAATCAGCACATGTGAAAGTGGTAGTCCCTCAGTCAAGTCCCACTCTTTGGGACCCCATGGACAACAGCCCGCCAGAGTTCTCTGTCCATGGAATTCTCCAGGCAAGAACACTGGAGTGGGTTGCCACTTCCTTCTCCAGAGGATCCTCTTGACCCAGGGATTGAACCCGGTGTCCCGCATTGCAGGCAGATTTCTTAGTCTCTGAGCCACCAGGGAAGCCCCAGTCAGCACACGGTCAGAGCAAATGAAGAACAGGTAAGAGCTTGGGCCTCACTCTGGGGTATCCTGTGCTGAGGTTATGGAGGTACTACAGTGGTGTTACTGTGGTGATGAGTCACATGCTGCGTCTGGTAGTCAGCTCTCCTTCTGGCAGCTTTCCCTGAAAATGCCCCTCTGGGCACCCTTTCACCAGTCTCCTCTCTGGGATGTCCTGGTTCCTGACTCCCATCTTCCTCTGTCTTGCTTTCTCCTCTCATTTTGGTGAAGCACATCCTCAGTAGTCTCCTAAGAAGCATGCAGAGACATAAGAGAGAGTTCTGAGAACTTGTGTATCTGAAAAAATATTTTTTTTGCTTTTTCCTATTTGACAGTTTGACTGGGTATACAGCTTGAGGTTGAAGGTAATTTTCTTCAGAACTTTGAAGGCATTGTCACCCTATTATCCTGTGTCCAGTGTTGTTAAGCAGTCCAGGGTCATTCTGATTCATAATTCTTTGTATGTTACCTGCTTTTTATCTCTTGACCCATACAGTGCTCTGAAATTTCATGATTTTGCACCTCGGTGTGGGTCTGTTTTCACACTTTGTGCAAAACACCGGGTGGGCCCTTTCACTCGTACAGCACTTATCCTTCAGTTCAGAGAAGTTTTCTGGAATCATTTTGTTTTTTAGTTCAACACATTTTTAATAGACTACATTTTCAGAGCAGTTTTAAGTTCACATCAAAATTGAACAGAAAATACAGAGATTCTCTCATAGCCCTCCCCTCTCCACACAAATAGTGGTGTTGGAGAAGACTCTTGAGAGTCCCTTGGACTGCAAGGAGATCCAATCAGTCCATCCTAAAGGAGATCAGTCCTCGGTGTTCATTGGAAGGACTGATGCTGATGCTGAAACTCCAATACTTTGGCCACCTGATGTGAAGAGTTGACTCATTGGAAAAGGCCCTGATGCTGGGAGGCATTGGGGGGCAGGAGGAGAAGGGGGCGACAGAGGATGAGATGGCTGGATGGCATCACTGACTCAATGAACATGGGTTTGAGTAAACTCCGGGAGTTGGTGATGGACAGGGAGGCCTGGCGTGCTGCGATTCATGGGGTCGCAAAGAGTCGGACACAACTGAGCGACTGAACTGAACTGAAGAGGTGTGTAGAGGTATTTCAGTGTTTTAATTTACATTTCCCTGATTACTTCATTCTAGTGGAGACCTCTATATGGAGCATCTTTGCACATACTTATTTGACATCTGAATATCTTCTTTGGTGAGGATTTAAGATTTTAACCCATTTAAAATCTGGCTGTTTACTTTCTTTATTGTTGAATTTTAAGAGTTCTTCATATGTTTTGAGTAACAGACCTTTATCAGATGTGGGGCTTTTTTTTTTCTTTTGCAAATATTTTCTCCCAGTATGTGGCTTGAATTCTCATTCTCTTAACACTGTCTTTCACAGACAAGAAGTGTGTAATTCACTGAATCCCAGCTTATCAAGTATTTCTTTCATGGATCATGCTTTTGGTTTTGAGTCTTAAAAAGGTCACCACCAAACCCAAGATCATCTAGATTTTCTCCTGTTATCTTCTAAAGGGATCTCCTTGTGGTACAATGGCTAAGACTTCGTAATCCCAGTGCAGGGGGCCTGGGTTCAATCCCTGGTCAGGGAACTAAATCCCACATTCCACAACTAACAGTTTCCCCTTCCCCTTCCCTAGTGGCTCACATAGGAAAGAACTGGCCTGCAAAGTGGGAGACCTGGGTTTGATCCCCGGTTGGGAAATTCCCCTGGAGAAGGAAATGGCAACCCATCCCAGTATTCTTGCCTGAAGATTTCCAAGTATAGAGGAGCCTGGCAGGCTATAGTCCATGGGGTCGCAAAGAGTTGGACACAACTGAGCGACTAACACTTTCCCTTTCTTCTAAAAAGTTTATAGTTTTTATTTGTTTTACATTTAGGTCTATCAACAATTCTGAGTCAATTTTTATGAAAGATATAAGGTCTGTATCTAGATTCATTCTTCTGCATGTGGATATACAGTTGTTCCAGTACCGTTTGTTGAAAAGACTATCTTTTCTTCATCCTAGTAACTTAAATCCTTTGTCAAAGATCAGTTGACTATATTTGTGTGAATATATCTCTGGGCTCTCTATTCTGTTGCACTATCTATTCTTTCACTAACAGCATGCTGTCTTTGGTACCGTAGCTTTATAGTAAATCTTGATGTCAGGTAGAGTCAACCCTCCAAAGTTGTTCTCCTTCAATACTGAATTGGCTATTCTGGGTCTTTTGCCTCTCCATATAAACTTTAAAATCAATTTGTCAATAGTGACAAAATCACTTGCTGCGATTTTAATTGCAATTACCTTGAATCTGTAGATCAAGTTGAGAAGAACTGATATTTTGACAATAATGAGTCTCCCTTCATATCCTTGGAGAAGGTAAAGGCTACCCACTCCAGTATTCTGGCCTGGAGAATTCCATGGGCTGTATAGTCCATGGGGTCACAAAGAGTCGGACACGACTGACTTTCACTTCATATCCTAAGAGGTATGAACATGGAATATCATTCATTTAGTTTTTTTATTTCTTTCATCAGAATTTTACAGTTTTTCTCATAAATATCTTATCCATATTTTGTTAGGTTTATACCTTAGTATTTCATTTTGGAGATTTAATGTAAATGGTATTGAGTTTTAACCTCAACTTCTACTTGTTCTTTACTATTATATAGGAAACTGATTGACTTTTGTGTATTAAACCTATACCCTGTAATCTTGTAATAATCACTTATAAGTTCTGAGGGTTTTTTTTTTTTTTCTTTTTATTTTCTACCAATACATAACCATGACAGCTTTATTTCTTCTTTCTCAATCTATACACTTTTTATTTTATTTTCTTGTCTTAGGCAATAGATAGGTCTTCTAGTATGATGTTGAAAGGAGCAGTGAGATGGGATATCCTAGCCTTGTTCCTGATCTTAGTGGGAAAGCTAGTTTCTCATCATTAAGTATGATGTTAGCTGTAGCTGTTTGTAGACCAAGCTAGGGAAATTTTTTACCAAGCTATGGAAATTTTTTTATATTCCCAGTTTGCTCAGAGTTCAGTACAATTTGATGAGATGTAACTACAAACAATAAAGTGAACAAATCTTGTGTTCATTTTGGAACAATGTAATACCCTTGTGTAACTGCCAAACATGATATAGAACATTTCTATCACCCCAGAAAGTTCTATCACTCCCCCTTTCTAGTCAGTGCCCCCTATCCCATAAATGGATGCAATATGCAACCATTTTCGGATTTCTATGATCTTAATTTTTTCTTATCTTTGAACATTACATAAATGGTCTCATATGCAATATGTATCTTTTTCATCTGATGTCTTTTCCCCAATATAATATTTTTGAGATTCATACATGTGTAGCATGTATCTCTAGTTTTATTCCTTTATTGCTGAGTAGATTCCATTGTATAAATATGCTTTAGTATATTTATCAGTTCTCTTGGAGATATTTGGAGACATTTCCTGTGTTCAGCTATTGCATTGGTATCTTCTAGTAAGCAGAGACTTTTAATTTAATATTTTACTTCATGGCTAGTGTCTCTCATGTCCAACCTAAAAATCTTTGTCTGCACTAGAGTTATAAGCATATTTTTCTTTTATTGTAGTTCTATTGTTTTAGCTTTTACATTTAGATCTATGACCCATTTCAGATTAATTTTTGTCTCTGGTGTGAAAAGGTTTATCTTTTCCCCATCTGGTTAGTTTTCATAGCATCAATTGTTTTTTAAAAAGGCAAGAAAAAGCTCTTTTCCCCATTGAATTGATCTCTCACCTTGATTTTTTAAAGTAATTAACCATGTATGTAAGTGACCATGATATATGGATATTAAATTTGTCTGGAAGACTCTTCCTCCTCCCACAGCTCTAACCAAGATGAAATCAGCTGTGGGTATCTTCCTTCCTAAAAAGGACTTAGGACTTTCTAGAATTTTGTTCATCTCTCTTGTACACACAGGCACTTCAGCTTTTTAAAAATCATGGTTTTAAACCATTATTTTGTAGCTTATCTTGCTTCTTCTCATTTTTAGGGTGGGAGTGATGGTCTTTGAGACATTTTACAATTTAGCCAGAAGGGAATTCTCGTAGTTCATGAGTTCTTTTCTTGGTGATTGCCTCTCTTTGTTTATTCTGAACATTCTTTATGGAAATCCTACTATTTGGATATTGGACTTCCTGGATTGGTTTTTAGCATTTTCTTAAATATTTCATCCTGTTTTCCAATTCTTTTTACTCTACCTTCTAGAAGATTTCCTTGAGTTTATCTTCCAATATTACCAACACTATTGTTGGTATACTACCAATATTACTGTTTTCATTTCAGCTATTATGTTTTTAACTTTCAAGAACACTTTCCCATTCTCTGAATATTTCTTTTTAATGGTATCTTGTTCTTATTTAATGGATGCAATCTCTTCTCTTACATCTCTAAGATTAATAGGTTTCTTGTTCTTGCACAGGGTTTCCCTCAGCTGTATTTGGTTTCTCTTGGTCCCTATCATCTTATTGCGGGCTAAACTGTGTCCCTTCAAATTCATCTGTTGAAGTCTTAACACAGAATGTGACTGTCTTTAGAGATAGAGTCTTTAAGGGGATATTAGTTTAAAAGAGGTCATTAGGATGACCTAATCCAATATGCTGAAGCTGATGCTGAATCTGAATCCAGACTGATGCTGAAGCTGAAGCTCCAATACTTTGGCCACCTGATGCGAAGAACTGACTCATTGGAAAAGACCCTGATGCTGGGAAAGACTGAAGGCAGAAGGGCATGACAGAAGATGAGATGGTTGGATGGCATGACCAGCTTGGTGGACATGAGACTGAGCAAGCTCCGGGAGTTGGTGATGGACAGGGAAGTCTGTGTGCTGCAGTCTATGAGGTTGCAAAGAGTTGGACACGGCTGAGTAACTGAACTAAGCTGAATCCAACATGACTGGTATCCTTATAAGAGATTAAGATACAGACTTACACAGAGGGAAGATCCTGTGAAGACACAGACAGAAGATGGTCATCTCCAAGCAAGGAGAAAGGCCTCAGAAGATACCAACCCCACTGACACCTTGATCTTAGACTTCCAGTCTTCTGAAATGTGAGAAGATAAATTTTTGTTGTGTAAGGCACCCAGACTAAACAGCTTTGTTATGGCAGTCTTAGGAAACTAATATACCTCTCTCTGAGGTATTTCTCAGATGTCTGATGATGTTCCCTCATCTGCTTCTAATTAAGAGGAACTAAAATGATCACTGAAACTCTGGGTCTGTAGGCAGGACTTGTTGACTTTGAACATCACTGTTCAGTGGTATCACAGGAATATTTTGGGGAAGCTTCTGAGGTCAGTATCTTGTCTTTTCCTGTTGGGCTGGTTAGATTCTTCAGAGAAGAATTCTCTAAGAGAGTCTGGAGGGCGAGGTTGGCTGCAGCACTCTGGGCAGGAAACAAACCTTGCCTCTGCATTTACCATTCCGTGTGCACACGGCCACTTAAGCCTGTTTCTAGTCTGATGCTCCCTTTCTAGACTCTCTGTTTTACCTGCTCCAGAGAATAAACACGCAGAATTCCATAGGGGTGCTCAGGAACATGAGTGGGAAGAAGAATCTAGAGATGAAACTGCTCTCAGATCATTCACCCATGTTATCTTTATTTTAGGGTAAGATCCTTCTCACTTTGGGGCTTCCCTGATGGCTCAGATGGTAAAGATGCCTGCAGTGCAGGAGACCTGGGTTCAGTCCCTGGGTTGGGAAGATCCCCTGGAGAAGGGGATGGCAACCCACTCCAGTATTCTTGCCTGGAGAATTCCATGGACAGAGGAGCCTGGCCAGCTATAGTCAATGGAATCTCAGAGAGTCAGACACGACTAAGTAAATCACACACACACTTCTCACTTTTAGCTCCAGAGGTATGTGATGGTGCCATTTCCTGTGCATTTTAAAGATTCAGCAGGATAATTCAAATTAATGCTTAGTTTTTCCCACTGCTTTCTAGGGGCTCAGTGCTCGTGTGCTTATTAAATTGGTTTTGATTTGTTCATTTGTTTTTCAGCTTCCAAAATGGTGCCTATCTAGCTCTCCCCATCTTATGGGTTTATGTCTTTTTTTTTTTTTTAAAGAAATCTGCTATTTTAGTTTTAGTGGACTTTTGAAAAGGAATTAAATTAGATACATGTGTTCAAGCCAATATTAATACATAAGCTGAGCCCATGCTCTTTGTCTCGTGTAAAAGGACAGTTTTTTAAATACAACAATAAAGTTGATTGTAACTACTACTTATCTTGTTATAATTGATTCAAATATTGTGCCCAGTGATGAAACCAATCTCATACTACCATGTGGTTTATTTTTAGAATGGAAGATACTCAACAGAGAAAAAAAGGGATCAGAACAAAGGTGTACATAGGTTGATGCATCCGAATATTTCTGAAAAATCTGCATGTAGACCGAATTCTTCCTAACTGAACTGTGAGTGGGACTATGACCCTTTAAAGGGAAAGCTGCAAGGGAAATTTTTACAGAGTGAAGTTTGGAAATTGTCCAGATTTCCCTGTAAGTCCCCAATAGCAGGATTTTCTTCAGATAGAACTCACCTATGTTGAGAAAATAAACTTGAAATTTTATTTATCTTCAAATAAAAATATATGGTGATAGGGATGACTTTGGTGATATTAGTACAAGCTTCACAGGATGAAATAGGAAAGTTCCTAGGCCAAGTCCTGTCATTTCTGAGCCCAGGTCTGCTCATGGAACTGGGTCACTGTATTCATTTGTTTCTGGCTGGGTCTTTGTTGCTGCCAGGGCTTTTCTTTAGTTGTAGCAAGTGGGGGCTGCTCTCCAGCTATGGTGCAAGGGCTTCTCACTGCAGTGGTTTCTCTTCCTGCAGAGCGTGGGCTCTGGAGCACTCGGGTGTCAGCAGATATAGCACACAGGCTCAGCATCTGCAGCTCCCGGCTCCAGAGGACAGGCTCAAAAGCTGTGGTGAAGGGACTTAGTCACTTTGCGTGGCCGCATGGGGGATCTTCCAGGATCAGGGATCCAACCTCTTGTCTCCTGTGTCTCCTGCATTGGCAGTCAGATTCTTTACCACTGAGCCACCAGGTTTCTGAAGAACAGGTGTTTTAAATGTTAACATAGTCCAATTTAAAAAATGTCACCTTTATTAGTGCTTTTCATATCCTCTTAAGAAATACTTGGCTATTACCAAGTAATGATGATATAGCCTATGTCTTCTTCTTAAAATCTAGAAAACATTCTGAAAAGCTAGAAAGCGCTCTGAAATCTAGAAATCTTTCTAAAAATCCATGTTTCCTTCTTAACATTTAGATTCATTGTCAATAGAATTAATTTTGCACATAGTGCAAGAATGGGCAAAGATACATTTTCCATATATATCTCCAACTGAACCAGTACTATTTACCAAAAGTAAATAACGGTACCAGTTATCAGTTCAGGCCTCTGAGCCCCGGTGCACCTTGCAGTGTTCTCTGAAACCGCAGACAGAGCTTCTGAAGCAGCTCTCCCGTTAAGGGGGCACCATGGTAACCTTCAGCTTCCTCATAGCTCAGTCGGTAAAGAATTCACCTGCAATGCAGGACACCTGGGTTCGATTCCTGGGTCGGGACGATCCCCTGGAGAAGAAAATGGCAACCCACTCCAGTTTTCTCGGCTGGAGACTCCCATGGACAGAGGAGCCCGGCAGGCTACAGTCTATGGGGTCGCAAGAGTCCATACAACTGAGCGACTAAAGAGAGCGAGAGACAGACAGTAACCTTTCTCAGCAGAGAGACAGCTGGAGGGAGACCACCATGGGAAGGGGCGGTGCTGCTGCTTCCAGGGGCTGCGCACCGAGTCAGCACTGCAAGGGGGGCACCCAGCGATGCTCACCTAAGCCACACGCCCAGCACGCGCTTCCCTCGGCAACCCCAGCCGGGCCTGCTCCCCGAGGCTCTCTTGGAGACGGCGCAGTCCTGGCCTCCCATCTGCGTCAGCGCCTCCGCTCCTCTCGCACGCTTCCGGCCCAACTTCCAGCTGTGGCTCGTCTGCCCCCAGGGTTGCTTTCTGCTGGCTCAGCAACTGTGGTCCAGCTCTGCTCTAGGCGAGGCCGGCAACTTCTCCACCAGGGGTGGGAGGTAGGCTGGGACCTGGGACCCTCTCCTGAAGCGCTTGCACTTGCACACAGATGTCGCCTCCAGCAATGGAGTACCAAGAAGCTATAAGGGACTCAAAATAACCGTATGCGGGTGCGAATGCGGCAATTATGAGCAATAACATTCCAAAAGGCCACAAATCAACGGCCTCTTCTAAGTGCCAGGAGCATGACTCCTGTTTACAACACCGCCCCGAGGGTGTGAGAAGACCACCTAAACCACTCCTCTGGACAGACCCACCAATGTCCCCACCCTCAGCCCATTTAAAGAACCAGCCCATTCTCCTCCAAGACCCAGTTAGGCAGCTGTTAACATGTTCTCACAGTGAAGTCTTACCTGAATTGCTCATCGGACCTCTTCATTTCTACTGATTAGAGTCCAAGGACCATGGTTGATAACACTTTCAAGTTTATTCCCCCTTGGGCACTCTTCCTCAGTCCTAGGTCTCCGCTGTAATTTATATTTTCTCTTTTACCATGGCTTAATAGTATAGCTTTATATTAAACGTCCCTTGTTTAAATCACGTATGGTTTCTGTTCCCGATTGGACACTAGCCGATACACTAGCCTCACGTCCTATTGCAGTGTGGCATAGGTCCCTAGATCTGTGGGCTGTTCTGTTTCATCTGCCTTTGTCCTTCAGCCCCTGCTTTATCATTCATTTTACCTATTTTCAGGGCTTCCTGGCTGGTCCATTGGTTGAGAGTTCGCCTGCCAGTGCAGGGGACACAGGTTCAATCCCTGGTCCAGGAAGATCCTTACATGCCTCGGGGCAGCTGAGCCCGGGTGCCGCAATAAGAAAAGTCCCCACGATGAGAAACCCACTTAGCATGACCAGAGAGGGTCTGCACACAGCCACGACTGGCCCCGCACAGCCAAAATAAACAAACCAGTTAGTTTAAAAATATGTTCAAGTTCTCGTTTGTAATTTTTTAACCTGGGTTATTTATAACTATAGTCTTTAATTTCTAGGCAGCTGGACACTTTCTAATATACTATAGTTACTGTTTTCTATGAACAAGAACATACTCTGTCCTGTCACAAAGAAATATACTGTGGCTTTCTTTCTGGCCCAGCATATAGTTGATTGTGATTTGTGTACTTGACAAGAATGTTAACACTTTACCAGATGTTCTCTATGTGTTAATTAGATCGAGTTTGTTGATTGTCTTATTCAGATCATCTGTACGTGAATCTTTTTTTAAATATTTTGTGGTCTGTTGCTTCTGTTATTAAAAGAGGTGAATTTTAGTCTTCCACTATGGTGAATTTGCATTTTAGTTTTGGAAAATTTTTCTGTGGTAAATTATTTTCCATGCTTCTAGTTCAAACTTTCTATGTGCTTATATTTAAAGCGTATCCCTTGTGAGCAGCTTAAGGATCAGTCTGAATCTGGCTCACCTCAGGTCCTAGAGTGTAAACATGGAAACTGCTTCTGGCCTTTCCTCTGAGAGCTTGGTGGGTCTTTGTCTCAACACTAAGGTACTGCAGGAGTATCCTCTCCGTTTTTTCACTGATTTTTAGCTTAGCATTTTCTTCTGTGCAGTTTAAATATTTGACCAGTTCTTACCGGGTCTTTCTTCTTGTTGGGCTCTGCTGTCATCATAGGATGTGAGAGCTCCCCTTTCTGGTCTCCTATCCTATTTAATTGAGGTTTCTGTTTATTAAATTTTTTTTTTTAACAGAACATAGGAAAGGAGGGAGAATTCAGCAAACCATAAACAAAGTGAAAAGGCAACCAACATATCTGCAAATGAAAGTGACCAATAAGGAATTAATTTCTAAAATATACAACAGCTCATGCAGCGCAATAACAAAAACAAACAACCCAATCAAAAAATGGGCAGAAGATCTAAATAGATGTTTTTCCAAAGACAGCCATAAAGCACATGAAAAGATGCTCAATATCACTAATTAGGAGAGAAACGCAAATCAAAATGCCAATGAGGTATCAGCTCACATTGGCCAGAGAGCGTACATGCCTGCTAAGTTGCTTCAGTGTCTGACTCTGCGACCCCATGGACTGTAGCCCACCAGGCTCCTCTGTCCATGGGATTCTCCAGGCAAGAATACTGGAATGGGTTGCCAGGCCCTCCCTCCTCCAGGGGATCTTCCCAACCCAGGGATGGAACGCACGTCTGTGAAGTCTCCTGCATTGGCAGGCAGGTTCTTTACCACTAGCACAACCAGAGTGGCCACCATCAAAATATCTTCAACCAATATTTGCTGGAGAGGGTGTGGAGAAAAGAGAACCCTCCTAAACTGCTAGTGAGAATGTAAATTGGTACAGCCATGATAGAGAACATTATAGAGATTCCTTTAAAAAAACTAAAAACAGAAGTACCATATGACCTCACAATCCCATTACCAGGGATAAATCTAAAGAAAATCATAATTCATAAAGATACATGCACCCAAATGTTCACTGAAGCACTATTTACAGTAGACAGGAGACAGAAGCAGCCTAAATGTCCATCAACAGAGGAATGGATAAAGATGTGGTACATATATACAATGGAATATTACTCAGGCATAAAAAGAACAAAATAATGCCATTTGCAGCAACATGGATGGACCTAGAGACTGTCATGCTGAGTGAAGTAAGTCAGAAGAGAAAGAAAAATGTCATATGCTGTTGCTTGTATGTGGAATCTAAAAAAATGCACAATGTAACTTATTTCCAGAACAGAAATAGAGTCATGATGTAGAAAACAATTTTATAGTTATCAGGGAGGGGAATGGGGGAGAAGGATAAAATGGGGCATTGGGATTGACATATACACACTACTATATATAAAATATTGTGGGTTGGCCAAAAAGTTCATTCAGGTTTGTAATATCATACAAAAACCTGAACAAACATTTTGGCCAACCCAGTAAAGTGAAAGTGAAAGTTGTTCAGTCATGTCCAGCTCTTTGTGACACCATGGACTATAGCCTGCCAGGCTCCTCTGTCCATGGAATTATCCAGGACAGAATACTGGAGTGTGTAGCCATTCCCTTCTCCAGGGGATCTTCCCAGTCCAGGGATGGAACCCAGGTCTCCTGCATTGCAGGCAAATTCTTTACCATCTGACCAACCAGGGAAGCCCAAATAGCTAACTACTATATAGCATAGGAAACTCTACTCAATGCTCTGTAATGACCTATATGGGAAAAACATCTCAAAGAGTGGATATATAAAACTGATTCACTTTGCTCTACAGCAGAAACTAAAATCAACTATACCCCAATACAACTTTTTTTAAAACTGAAAATAAGATTACAGAGAATTTATAACAAATATAAATATTATATCAATAAAGTAAATGGAATTAACTTATTAAACAAAAGTCTTCTGGAAAAGATGGAGTAAATGCACTTCTCCCTGTTCTTCCCACTAAGCACAGTTAAAACCTCTGGATATTATACATCAAATAAGCGCAAGAAGACGCAGAGAGGTGAGAAAAGCAGTCAGGCTGGCTGGGACCTCAGGACCAAAGAACAACACAGAGGCAGGCTCATCGGGTTTTCTTTCGCCTCCTGTGTCCAACGGTGGGAGCTGGAGAAGCCGGCAATCCAGAAATAACAGTGACACAGACAGCCCTCCATAAAGCTTGCTCTCTCTGTCTAGAACATGAGGGAAGGGGCAGTCTAGCAAGATGGAACACTTCTAGGTGACAACTCCCCTACTCCAGTCAAGCACCGTGGAAAAAACAAGGGCCTCACCCTACTCCTGTCACCAAAATATGAGAGGGGCCTAGACGCTCACAAGTTGTGACAAGACACACTCCCGCCCAGGGGGTTGGTGGCGTCAGAGACTGTTATGGCCTCCCAACAACAGTGAGTCCTTATCCCACTCTGCAGTGTCAGTGGGAGAAGCACCAGGGTGGTGTTTGCGTCAGCGAACATCTAGTGGGGACCCTGAGTAACGGGGCACCTTCTGTCCCTGGGTGTCAGCACAGGCAAAGTAGGGTCGCTGGACTTCCACCTCCAGCAGGCAGTAAGCAGGCATTGATAAGACAGAAGATCTGAATAAAAGCTAGTGTCTCATAACATAATACTCACAGTGTTCAGGATTCAATTGAAAATCATTGTCAGAAAATCTCAACTTGAATGAGAAAATACAATCAACAAACACCAATTTTGAGAAGATGCAGAAGCTGGAATTATGTGACAAGGAAATTTAAGAAACTAATTTGGAAGAAGATTTACAGTAGGTAGGGAAAAACATATAGTAGGTCCTCTGTACTTTGTACCCCTAATCCCACAAAGGTAGCATTTTTCATGACTATAATATCAAATCCATGATACTGACATTAGTACAACCCACAGAGTTTATTAAGGTGTTGCCAGTTGTACAAACTATCATGTGCATGTATGTGTGTGTGTGTGTGTGTGTGTGTGTGTTCTATGAAATTTGTCACATAGGAGCTTTGTGCATCTAGCATCTTGAGATCCTGCTCTGTCACCACAAGGCTCCCTTGGGTTACCCTTTTGGAGCCAACCCTCCCTCAAATCCTAACTCCTAGAAACAACTCATCTGTTTCTCAGGTCTATGATTACATTAGTTTAAGAGAGCTGGGCTCTATCCCTTGGGTTGGGAAGATCCCCTGGAGAAGGGAAAGGCTACCCACTCCAGTATTCTGGCCTGGAGAATTCCATGGACTGTATAGTCCATAGGGTCGCAAAGAGTCGGACACGACTGAGCAACTGTCACTTTCAAGAATATTATAGAAATGGAATCATTCAGTATGTAACTTTTAGAGATCGGTTTTTCTCACTCAGCATAATTTCCTTAAGATCTATCCCGGTTGTTGTGTATAATTTATTCCTTTTTATTACTGAATAGAATTCCATGATACAGATGTGCAAATTTGTTTAACCATTCATCCATTGAAGAACAACTGAATTGTTTCCAGTTGGAGTTATTATTTTTTTTCTTTTAAAAAATTTTTATTAAACATCTTTATAGAGCAGCATCCAAACTCCAGATCCAGTGGCCAAGGAGACCTATTTGCTGTGGGTACCAGCTGGGGCATGCAGGCGGCTCAGGCTTCCCACCCTTTGGTTTAGAGATGAGGGTGGTGGGCAGTATTTCATCTTTGGCTTCCACAATGCTCACGTCATCAGGCAGAGGCTTCTTAGGGCCAGTCTTACCACTTCGGTCCAAGGCAGCATGATCTTTACCTTGACACCCAGCACACCCTGTCTGAGCAGCACATGGCACACGGCAGGCTCAACACAGTAGTTAGCAGGTCCCCACTGTGAATCATGAGGCCATCCACATGGATTTAGCCATTCCTGGATTTAGTCCTCTGTCCTCAGAGTTTCCCAGACACTACTGCCTCACAGCCTTTGGCCCCTCTCAACGAGGAACTGCAGCGTACCATAGCAGGCCTTCTGCACGGGAAGGCGGAGAACCAACCAGTCTGCAACACAGAGACTCTGCCTGGGCAATGGCACAGAGACCTCCCATGGCTACCTTTTCAAAACAAAGCTCTACACTGCCATCAGGGAAGCCAAATCTCTTCTGAACCACAGTAGTCAATTCCTGGAATCCACCAGCCCTTCTCACCAAGAACATTCTGTGTCCTGGTGGCCAAGATAATGATTTCTGTCCTGGTTGGTGTAACTTGGACCTCACCTCCAGAGTACCCATCTTCAGCCAGCTCCTCAGTGAAAAACTCATTCAGTTCAGCTTTGAAGATGCCATCAGCGATGAACCTCCTCTTCTTGGCCCCAGTTGGAGTTCAGTTCAGTTCAGTTCAGTCGCTCAGTTGTGTCCAACTCTTTGCAACCCCATGAACCGCAGCACGCCAGGCCTCCCTGTCCATCACCAACTCCTGGAGTCCACCCAAACCCATGTCCATTGAGTCGGTGATGTCATCCAACCATCTCATCCTCTGTTGTCCCCTTCTCCTCCTGCCCTTAATCTTTCCCAGCATCAGGGTCTTTTCCAAGGAGTCAGCTGTTCGCATCAGGTGGCCAAAGTATTGGAGTTTCAGCTTCAGCATCAGTCCTTCCAATGAACACCCAGGACTTATCTCCTTCAGGATGGACTGGTTGGATCTCCTTGCAGTCCAAGGGGCTCTCAAGAGTCTTCTCCAATACCACAGTTCAAATGCATCAATTTTTTGGCTCAGCTTTCCTCACAGTCCAACTCTCACATCCATACATGACCACTGGAAAAACCATAGCCTTGACTAGACGGACCTTTGTTGGCAAAGTAATGTCTCTGCTTTTTAATATGCTGTCTAGGTTGGTCATAACTTTCCTTCTAAGGAGCAAGCATCTTTTAATTTCATGGCTGCAATCACCATCTGCAGTGATTTTGGAGCCCAGAAAAATAAAGTCAGCCACTGTTTCCCCCATCTATTTGCCATGAAGTGATGGGACGGGATGCCATGATCTTAGTTTTCTGAATGTTGAGCTTTAAGCCAACTTTTTCACTCTTCTCTTTCACTTTCATCAAGAGGCTCTTTAGTTCTTCCTCACTTTCTGCCATAAGG
Organism: Cervus canadensis; assembly: GCF_019320065.1. Taxonomy (NCBI): domain Eukaryota; kingdom Metazoa; phylum Chordata; class Mammalia; order Artiodactyla; family Cervidae; genus Cervus; species Cervus canadensis. The sequence continues at coordinate 62,627,652 of NC_057402.1, read as the reverse complement.
GTGGTGTCATCTGCATATCTGAGGTTATTGATATTTCTCCCAGCAATCTTGTTTCCAGCTTGTGCTTCCTCCAGCCCAGTATTAAATCAAATCCCTTATGACTATACAGTGGGAGTGAGAAATAGATTTAAGGGACTAGATCTGATACACAGAGTGCCTGATGAACTATGGATGGAGGTTCATGACATTGTACAGGAGACAGGAATTAAGACCATCCCCAAGAAAAAAAAAATGCAAAAAAGCAAAATGGCTGTCTGAGGAGGCCTTACAAATAGCTGTGAAAACAAGGGAAGCGAAAAGCAAAGGAGAAGAGGAAAGATATACCCATTTGAATGCAGAGTTCCAAAGAATAGCCAGGAGAGATAAGAAAGCCTTCCTCAGCAATCAATGCAAAGAAATAGAGGAAAACAATACAATGGGAAAGACTAGAGATCTCTTCAAGAAAATTAGAGATACCAAGGGAACATTTCATGCAAAAATGGGCTCAATAAAGGACAGAAATCGTAGGGACCTAAACAGAAGCAGAAGATATTAAGAAGAGGTGGCAATGGAGTTACATGTATTCCCGATCCCGATCCCCCCTCCCACCTCCCTCTCCACCTAATATGTAAATCCATGGCTGATTCATGTCAATGTATGACAAAACCCACTTCAATATGGTAAAGTAATTAGCTTCCAACTAATAAAAATAAATGAAAAATTAAAAAAAAAAAAAAGAAGAGGTGGCAAGAATACACAGAAGACCTGTACAAAAAAGATCATGACCCAGATAATCACAATGGTGTGATTACTCAACTAGAGCCAGACATTCTGGAATGTGAAGTCAAGTGGGCCTTAGGAAGCATCACTACGAACAAAGCTAGTCCCTCTCCAGAGTTCTAAAGAATAGCCAGGAGAGATAAGAAAGCCTTCCTCAGCAATCAATGCAAAGAAATAGAGGAAAACAATACAATGGGAAAGACTAGAGATCTCTTCAAGAAAATTAGAGATACCAAGGGAACATTTCATGCAAAAATGGGCTCAATAAAGGACAGAAATCGTAGGGACCTAAACAGAAGCAGAAGATATTAAGAAGAGGTGGCAATGGAGTTACATGTATTCCCGATCCCGATCCCCCCTCCCACCTCCCTCTCCACCTAATATGTAAATCCATGGCTGTTCATGTCAATGTATGACAAAACCCACTTCCTCCAACTAATAAAAATAAATGAAAAATTAAAAAAAAAAAAAGAAGAGGTGGCAAGAATACACAGAAGACCTGTACAAAAAAGATCATGACCCAGATAATCACAATGAAAGCCTTCCTCAGCAATCAATGCAAAGAAATAGAGGAAAACAATACAATGGGAAAGACTAGAGATCTCTTCAAGAAAATTAGAGATACCAAGGGAACATTTCATGCAAAAATGGGCTCAATAAAGGACAGAAATCGTAGGGACCTAAACAGAAGCAGAAGATATTAAGAAGAGGTGGCAATGGAGTTACATGTATTCCCGATCCCGATCCCCCCTCCCACCTCCCTCTCCACCTAATATGTAAATCCATGGCTGGTTCATGTCAATGTATGACAAAACCCACTTCAATATGGTAAAGTAATTAGCCTCCAACTAATAAAAATAAATGAAAAATTAAAAAAAAAAAAAGAAGAGGTGGCAAGAATACACAGAAGACCTGTACAAAAAAGATCATGACCCAGATAATCACAATGGTGTGATTACTCAACTAGAGCCAGACATTCTGGAATGTGAAGTCAAGTGGGCCTTAGGAAGCATCACTACGAACAAAGCTAGTGGACGTGATGGAATTCCAGTTGGACTTATTATTGATAAATCTACTGTGCACACATATATATACATTTTTGTGTTAATTGAAGCTTCCATTTCTCAGGGCTAAATGCTCAAGTGCAGTTTGTGATTCATACGGTAGTTACCTCTTTAGTTTGTTTTTTGTTTTTTAATTGCTAAACTGTTTTCCAGAGTGGATGGTTATTTTACATTCCTGCAAGCAATAAATGAGTGATGAAGTTTCTCTGCCTCTTCACCAGCATTTGGTGTTATCAATGTTTTTTATTTTAATTATTTTGGGAAGAGTGTTGTAATATCTCATTGTGGTTTGAATTTGTAAATTCAAATGACTATTGATACTGAACATCTTTTCCTGTGCTTATTTTCCATCTATATATCCTCATGAATAGAAATATCTGTTCATAACTTTTCCCCATTTTCTAATTCAATTGTTTTTTTGATATTGAATTTTGAGAGTTCTTTGTATATTCTGCATACAAGTCCCATGTCAAATATTATGATTTGCAAATACTTCTTCTTACTCTGTAGATATGCTTGCCTTTTCATCCTGTTAACAAAGTCTTTTACAGAGGAAATATTTTAATTTTGATGAGGTAAAATTTATCAATATTTTTCTCTTATGGATCATACTTTTGGTGTCAAGTATAAGAATTTTTTGTCTAGCACAAGACTACCTCAAGACTTTCTCCCATTTTTTTTTCTCTAACAGTTTTTAGTTTACATTTTTAAGTCTGTGATTCATATAGCCATGATAGTTGGGTTGAGGCTCATTTAATGTCTAGTTTCTCTAGCACAGTTTCTTGAAAATGCTATCCTTCCTTGTTTGAGTGGCTTTTCACCTTTGTCAAAATAAGTTGGACATATTTGTGTAGATAAATTTCTGGGATCTCACTTTGGTTCCATTCATCTATGTGTCTATCCCTTGACAGGCTTCCCTGGTGGCTCAGATGGTAAAAAATCCACCTGCAATGCAGAGACCCAGGTTCAATCCCTGGGTCATGAAGATCGTCTGGAGAAGGGAATGAGAGAGCTAATTCTTAGGTATGTGACTAAGGAGTCTGGGACTCTTGAAGAGGAGTAAAGGACAAACTTTTTTTTCCTACACTCCTTCTTCTTAGTCATGTAAGATTTTTTTCCTTAAACTCTGAGTTGTTATGGCAACAATCTATTTCTTCTAAGACTAACTTTCTTTAAGCCCAGAGCTAATGATTACACAATAAAACAACTCATCTTACTCAGGAGTATGTTTTTCCTTAAACTCTGTACTAACAGTTATATAACAACAATGTATCTTGCTGGAGGACACGTTTCTCTTTCTTTAAGAACCTTCTGACTAATCCTGTTATCTTAAGATACATGCTGTGGGAGTGGGTCTGTAAGACCTTTCTATTGTTAGTACCAACTGAAAAGTATATAAAAGGCCTTGATGAGATTGGCAGGTGGGGCACTCTCTGTGTCAGATGCTTTCTCTGTCCCTTTTTCACTGTAATGAAACTTTTGCCACATGAAGCTATAAGTGCCTGAAGCCTCATCTCTGGTCCCAAAGCTAATTTCTCTTCTTCGGAGGTCACGAATCCAACACCGCTCACGGTAAGCTATCAGTAATGGCTCCCCACTCCAGTATTCTTGGCTGGATAATTCCAAGGACAGAAGAGCTCGGTGGGCTATAGTCTATGAGGTCACAAACACTCAGACATGACTGAGCAACTGAGCGCACACACACACAGAGATCCCTCTACCAATACGACTCTGTCCTGATGACTGTAATGCTATATAGTAAGCTTTAGTATCAGGCAAAGGTTTTCCTCCCACCTTATTCTTTTCACAGTTGTTTTACCTACTCTACCGCCATACCCTCCCATATAGATTTTACAAAAAGCTTGTTGATGTCCACAAAAACAAACAAAATTCAGTGGTGGTTTGACAGAAACTTTATTAAAACTAGACATCAATTTGCAGAGAATCAACATCTTTACTAAGTTGAGTCTTCCAATCCATGAACATAGGACTTATCTCCTATTTTTCAAGTCTTTTTCTATTTCTTTCCTTGGAATTTTGCAAATATCAGTATACAGACCCTGAATATGTTACACTTCGGTGGCGGCGGCCGAGAGGAACTACCCCAACCCGGAGGTCAGGGGCCCACCCGAGAGGAGTTACTGCACCTCCAAGGAGTGGCTTCTGCACGGGCGCAGGAGGGCCGAGAGGAGCTACTCCACGTTCAAGGTCAGGAGGGGCGGCCATGAGAAGATACGCCTGGTCCAAGGAAAGGAGCAGTGGCTGCACTTTGCTGGAGCAGCCGTGAAGAGATACCCCACGTCCGAGGTAAGAGAAACCCAAGTAAGATGGTAGGTGTTGCGAGAGGGCATCAGAGGGCAGACACACTAAAACCATAATCACAGAAAGCTAGCCAACTGGATCACAGGACCACAGTCTTGTCTAACTCAATGAAACTAAGCCATGCTGTTTGGGGCCACCCAAGATGGTCAGGTCATGGTGGAGAGGTCTGACAGAATGTGGTCCACTGGAGAAGGGAATGGCGAGCCACGTCAGTATTCTTGCCTTGAGAACCCCACGAACAGTATGAGAAGGCAAAATGATAGGATACTGAAAGAGAAACTCCCCAGGTTGGTAGGTGCCCAATATGCTACTAGAGATCAGTGGAGAAATAACTCCAGAAAGAATGAAGGGATGGAGCCAAAGCAAAAACAATACCCGGTTGTGGATGGGACTGGTGATAGAAGCAAGGTCCAATGCTGTCAAGAGCAATATTGCATAGGAACCTGGAATGTTAGGTCCATGAATCAAGGCAAATTGGAAGTGGTCAAACAGGACATGGCAAGGGTGAATGTCAACATTCTAGAAATCAGCAAACTAAAATGGAGTGGAAAAAAAGTAATAAAATAAAGTGGACTGGAATGGGTGAATTTAACTCAGATGACCATTATATCTACTACTGTGGGCAGGAATCCCTTAGAAGAAATGGAGTAGCCATCATAGTCAACAAGAGAGTCCGAAATGCAGTACTTGGATGCAATCTCAAAAATGACAGAATGATCTCTGTTCATTTCCAAGGCAAACCATTCAATATCACGGTAATCCAAGCCTATGCCCCAACCAGTAACACTGAAGAAGCCGAAGTTGAACAGTTCGATGAAGACCTACAAGACTTTTTAGAACTAACACCCAAAAAAGATGTCCTTTTCATTATAGGGGACTGGAATGCAAAAGTAGGAAGTCAAGAAACACCTGGAGTAACAGGCAGATTTGGCCTTGGAGTACGGAATGAAGCAGGGCAAAGGCTAATATAGTTTTGCCAAGAGAACGCACTGGTCATAGCAAACACCCTCTTCCAACAACAAAAGAGAAGACTCTACACATGGATATCACCAGATGGCCAACATTGAAAACAGATTGATTATATTCATTGCAGCCAAAGATGGAGAAGCTCTATACAGTCAGCAAAAACAAGACCTGGAGCTGACTGTGGCTCAGATCATGAACTCCTTATTGCCAAATTCAGACTTAAACTGAAGAAAGTAGGTAAGACCACTAGACCATTCAGGTATGACCTAAAACAAATCCCTTATGAATATACAGTGGAAGTGAGAAATAGATTTAAGGGGCTGGATCTGATAGAGAGCCTGATGAACTATGGACGGAGGTTCGTGACATTGTACAGGAGACAGGGATCAAGACCATCCCCATGGAAAAGAAATGCAAAAAGGCAAAATGGTTGTCTGAGGAGGCCTTACAAATAGCTGTGAAAAGAAGAGCAGTGAAAAGCAAAGGAGAAAAGGAAATATATTCCCATTTGAATGCAGAGTTCCAAAGAATAGCCAGGAGAGATAAGAAAGCCTTCCTCGGCGAACAATGCAAAGAAATAAAGGAAAACAACAGAATGGGAAAGACTAGAGATCTCTTCAAGATAATTAGAGATACCAAGGGAACATTTCATGCAAAGATGGGCTCAATAAAGGACAGAAATGGTATGGACCTAACAGAAGCAGAAGACATTAAGAAGAGGTGGCAAGAATACACAGAAGAATTGTACAAAAAAGATCTTCACGACCCAGGTAATCACAATGGTGTGATCACTCACCTAGAGCCAGACATCTGGGAATGTGAAGTCAAGTGGGCCTTAGAAAGCATCACTACGAACAAAGCTAGTGGAGGTGATGGAATTCCAGTGGAGCTATTTCAAATCCTGAAAGATGATGCTGTGAAAGTACTGCACTCAATATGCCAGGAAATTTGGAAAACTCAGCAGTGGCCACAGGACTGGAAAAGGTCAGTTTTCATTCCAATCCCTAAGAAAGGCAATGCCAAAGGATGCTCAAACTACCACACAATTTCACTCATCTCACACGCTAGTAAAGTAATACTCAAAATTCTCCAAGTCAGGCTTCAGCAATACGTGAACCAAGAACTTCCAGATGTTCAAGCTGGTTTCGGAAAAGGCAGAGGAACAAGAGATCAAATTGCCAATATCTGCTGGATCATCGAAAAAGCAAGAGAGTTCCAGAAAAACATCTGTGTCTGCTTGATTGACTATGCCAAAGCTTTCGACTGTGTGGATCACAATAAACTGTGGTAAATTCTGAAGGAGATGGGAATACCAGACCATCTGACCTGCCTCTTGAGAAACCTATATGCAGGTCAGGAAGCAACAGTTAGAACTGGACATGGACCAACAGACTGGTTCCAAATAGGAAAAGGAGTACGTCAAGGCTGTATATTGTCACCCTGCTTATTTAACTTATATGCAGAGTACATCATGAAAAACGCTGGGCTGGAAGAAGCCCAAGCTGGAATTAGATTGCCAGGAGAAATATCAATAACCTCAGATATGCAGATGACACCACCCTTATGGCAGAGAGTAAAGAGGAAATAAAAAGCCTCTTGATGAAAGTGAAAGAGGAGAGTGAAAAAGTTGGCTTAAAGCTCAACATTCAGAAAACTAAGATCATGGCATCTGGTCCCATCACCTCATGGGAAATAGATGGGGAGACAGTGGAAACAGTGACAGACTTTATTTTTTGGGGCTCCAAAATCACTGCAGATGGTGGTTGCAGCCATGAAATTAAAAGACGCTTACTCCTTGGAAGGAAAGTTATGACCAACCTAGACAGCATATTAAAAAGCAGAGACATTATTTTGCCAACAAATGTCCATCTGGTCAAGGCTATGGTTTTTCCAGTGGTCATGTATGGATGTGAGAGTTGGGACTATAAAGAAAGCTGAGCGCTGAAAAATTGATGCTTTTGAACTGTGGTGTTGGAGAAGACTCTTGAGAGCCCCTTGGACTGCAAGGAGATCCAACCAGTCCATCCTGCAGGAGATAAGTCCTAGGTGTTCATTGGAAGGACTGATGCTGAAGCTGAAGCTCCAATACTTTGGCCACCTCATGCGAAGAGTTGACTCACTGGAAAAGACCTTGATGCTAGGAGGGATTGGGGGCAGGAGGAGAAGGGGACAACAGAGGATGAGATGGCTGGATGGCATCACCGACTCGATGGGCATGAGTCTGAGTAAACTCCGGGAGTTGGTGATGGACCGGGAGGCCTGGCGTGCTGCAACTCATGGGGTTGCAAAGAGTCGGACACGACTGAGCGACTGAACTGAGCTGAACTGAACTGAACTGAACGCTAAGTTTTTCATTTTATTGGGAAACTAGAAATGGCATCATGCTTTAAATTTGTTTCTACATGTTCATTTTTAATAAGTAGAATTTCAGTTAATAATTTGTATGATGATTTTATGACCTGATGAATTCATATGTGGTGAAATTTTGTGAGCAGTTTGTAGATTCATTAGTATTTTTTATATGAAGAATATTATCAGAAAATTAGGAGTTTTTTCCTTCCTTTTCAATCTGTAAGCCTTTTGTTTCTTTTTACAGTCTTATTACAGAAGTTAGGACTTCCAATGTCATGTTGCCAGGTGGTCAGAATAATAGTGCTAAGAGGAGACATCCTTGCCTCGATCACAGTCTTAGGGGGAAAGCATTGTTTTCCTTTAACTATGATGTTAGTTGTAGGTAACTTTGTAGGTGCTCTTCATTAAGTTGAAGAATTTCCCTCTATTACTAGAATGACGAGAGTTTTCATAATGTGTTTGTTAGATTTTGTCCAGTGCTCTTCCTGCATTGATTGATAAATCATATATATTTTTTCTTAACTTGTTCATATGGTAGCTTAAGGTAATTGATTTTCAAACATCGATCCAATCTCACATAGCAGAAATAATCACATTTGGTAATGGTATATCATTTTAAAAAACACACTGCTGGGTTCAATTTGTTAGCATTCTGTTGAGGAATTTTACATCAAAGTCATGGGATATTTTGATAGATGAGTGTATTTTTTGTACTGTATTTGTGGTAATTCTTGAGGCAATACTGGGTTCAAAAATGTTTTCACCTTCTTATTTTGCTGTAAGAGATTGTGTAAAACTGGTTTGGTAATTCTTATAAGTTAAACTGTATGGGATAGCATATTTCCTTTTTGGGGGCTTTCTAATTAGAAACTCTATTTCCTTTATAGGTACAGTGCTACTCAAGTCATCTACTTTACCTTTGCTAAGTAGTAGTAGGTTGCAGTTTTCAAGGAATTGGTCCATTTCTTCTGAGTTATTGAATTTCTGAAATTAAATTGTTTATAGTATTCCCTTACTACCTTTTTAAAAAGATTCAAGGTCTATAATTGTAGTACCGATGTCATTCCTGATATTGATTATGGTATATTATCTTTTTAAGTATTTCAATTTTATCGACTCTTTTCAAAGCATCAGCTCATGTTATTGCCTTTTCTTATTGTTTCTGCTTTCACTTTTATTCATTTCTACTTTCATTTTATTATTTGCTTCTTGACAAGCATTTTAAAGCAGTTCTCAATTTTAAAAATGCCTCAAGGAACAGTTACAAACATGCTTGAAACAAATGGAAATGTGAAGAAGTTTCAGCAAAGTAATAAAGATATAAATGAAAACCAAATAGAAATCTTAGAATTAAAAAATTCAATAACCAAAATTTTAAAACTCAGTGGAGTTTTACGTTGTTTCTCTCAACAACAAAATGGAGAGGATAGAGGAAAGAATTCATGATCTGGAAATTAATGCAGTAAAAATTGTTCAGTCTAAACAGCAAAGAGAAAATAGAGTGAATAAAATTAAAACCAAAACCATGACCAAACCAAAACCTCAGAGGCCTATGGGAGTCTAATGAAAGTGCTGACATTTGTGTCCTTTGAGTCCCAAGTGAAAAGGAGAAAAAAAGGGGGCTGAAAAAACATTCAAATAAATAATTACTGAGAATCACTCAGATTCAGTAAAAGACATAAACATACAGATTTTAAAAGCTAAGCAAACACAATATAGGATAAACCCAAAGAAATTCATTATCAATACATGTCATAATCAAACTTAAAAACTAGAAACAAAGGAAAAATTCTTGTAGCAGCAAGACACAAATAATACCTATCAATAGGGGTAAATAATTCAAATCACAGCAGATTTCTCATCAGAAACCATGAAGACCAGAAGGAGTGACACAGCAGTTTCCAAGTGCTGAAAGAAAATAACTATGATTTGATAGTTATTTATGTATATATTTATTCTGTAATTCTATATTCAGTGAACCGGTCCTTCAGAAATGCAGGGAAAATAAAAATATTATTAGGTAAAGGAAATGAAATATTATAAGCACCTACCCTAAACAATGTTCAGAGAGCCCTTGAAACAGAAAAACACAACAAAAGAAGGAATCATAGAACTTCAAGACAGAAAAGAATACAACAAAAAGGATATGGGTAAAAGCAAAGATGTAGCCTTCTTTGTTCAACTTTTCTAAATTAAGTTTGAGGACTGGAGCAAAAATTATAACATTATCTGATGTGCTTCTCAAAGTATATGCAGGAAATATTTAAACAATTATAAATGGAGGATGGTAAAGAGACAGAGGAAAATAAGATTCTCACACTTCACTTGAACTTGTAAAAATGCCAAAACCAGTGATCAGTTATGTATGTAAAATGCAATACTCAGAGCAAGCAATAAAAAAAATAAGGGAAAGAATAAAGCAAAAAAAGAGCAAGAAAAGAACCTTCCAATTTTTTCTTTATCAGCTCTACACAATATTTATACAAAGAACATTTAGAACAAAAAATAGAAAACTGTAGAAAAATACTTTATTTAAAATTTTTTTTCCATTTATTTTTATTAGTTGGAGGCTAATTACTTTACAATATTGTAGTGGTTTTTGCCATACATTGACATGAATCAGCCATGGATTTACATGTATTCCCCATCCCGATCCCCCCTCCCACCTCCCTCCCCACCCGATCCCTCTGGGTCTTCCCAGTGCACCAGCCATGAGCACTTGTCTCATGCATCCAACCTGGGCTGGTGATCTGTTTCACCCTTGATAATATACATGTTTCGATGCTGTTCTCTCAAAACATCCCACCCTCGCCTTCTCCCACAGAGTCCAAAAGTCTGTTCTGTACATCTGTGTCTCTTTTTCTGTTTTGCATATAGGGTTATCGTTACCATCTTTCTAAATTCCATATATATGCATTAGTATACTGTATTGGTCTTTATCTTTCTGGCTTACTTCACTCTGTATAATGGGCTCCAGTTTCATCCATCTCATTAGAACTGATTCAAATGAATTCTTTTTAATGGCTGAGTAATATTCCATGGTGTATATGTACCACAGCTTCCTTATCCATTCATCTGCTGATGGGCATCTAGGTTGCTTCCATGTCCTGGCTATTATAAACAGTGCTGTGATGAACACTGGGGTGCACGTGTCTCTTTCTGATCTTAAAAATTCATTCTAAAATATTCAACAGAATATTAGCAAAAAAATATTTTCAGTAAATTTTAAAATAAAACATCATGACCAAGAGTTGGTTCTCTGAATGCCAGGCTAGTCCAGTGGTTTAGTCACTAAGTTGTGTCCGACTCTTGTGACACCATGGACTGTAGCCCACTAGGCTCCTCTGTCCATGGGATTTTCCAGGCAAGAATACTGGAGTGGATTGCCATTTCCTCCTCCAGGGGATCTTCCCAACCCAGGAATCGAACCCGGCTCTCCTGCATTGCAGGCAGATAGCCAGTAGTAAGAAACTAATATGAGATCACATTAACAGAGTAAAGAGCAACTACTAGATCAGCACCCCAAGAAATGTAATTCAATATTCACATCCATTCCTGATTTTTAGTAAGAGCTGAAAACCCATTAGGAATATAAGTAGACCGTCAGTCTACACAACTAACATACAAAAATCAGTAAATTTTCTAAATATTATACATGTGTGTATATATATACATATATATATGCCTTTATATACAAAGGAAGTAAAGATCATATTTTTAATAAAATAAAAAAAGATACATTACCTTGGTATAAACCTTAAGGGAAATGTTCAGGGTCGATGTGAACAAAATCTCCCAATTCTACTGAAAGACACAAAAGAGGATTTAACTGAATAGGAATACACACATTACTCTTGGATAGGATGACTCAAAACAGTAACTCCCATAAATTAATTATAAATTTAAAACAATCTCAAAATAGCATACCATCAAGATTTGAGGGGGAGGAACGTAACAACGGTTTCTAGCTTGTAATAAAACAAATGTTGGAAATAAAATGGGCCGATGAATTTTGGAAGTAAAAGAGAAGAGATGGGTCACTGACTCAACCATATGAAAACCAATTTAGTCACTGACTCAAACTAAAACAAGAGAGTATAGGATAAGTACTTCAGAAACAGAATGGAAAGTACACAGAGGCAGGAGACGCAAAATACACACGGGAATTTAAGAGTGGCATTTCATACATAAGAAAAAAGAAAAAATTCAGCAAATGCCTTGGAGGAAAACCAGCAAGCCATTAAAAAAAATATCCCTTTCCATCTTACTTCTTACAACAAAATAAATGCTAGCTGGGACAGAGAATCAGTGAATCCATGGAAGCTGTAAAAGATTTGATTGATTGAAAAAGCTGATTGATTTTTTATGTATTTATGTATATTTTTATGTATTTTTTATGTATTTATTTGTGAATTTTGTTTAGGGAAGACTTTCTAAGCAGGAAGCAGACTCCAGAGACTATAGCAAAAGAATGATGTACATTACTACTGGAAAAATTAAGAATCATGATTGAACTCCCCAAAATCACCACATATAAAATCATAAGACCAAAGGCAAACAGAATTTTATGCGAGAAATGATAGAAATCAATGTCCTATCTTTTGTTTTCAGCTTTATTATCTTTGCAAGTCTATTAATAGATTTAGCATCTATTTTCATTTGGGGGTTTAATTATTGGCTTGATTGCTCTCTTCTCTTTTGACTCTTCTTTTTATCTTTTTTTTCCTTTTTCTTCCTTTCCCCCCTTTCCTTCTCTGTAAGTGTGTGAATCTCTTCGAGTGGTCTTGGGCTGTTAAAAGTTATTTCACCATTAGTCTAGGGGTTCTGTCTTCTATGCTGTGTGGCCTTGATGCTATAGGCAGGGGTTGGGCCTGAATTCCAGGGGTGGGAGACTCAGCTCCAGGACTTTGGACCACTAGAGAACTCCTGACCCCATAGGACATAGGAGCCCTCCCAAAGGCCTGCATCTCAACACTAAGACCAAGCCCCACCCAAACGCCAGCGAGGTCCAGGGCTGGATGCCCCATACCAATCCTTAGCAAAACAGGAGCACAACCCTGAACGTTAGCAGACAGGCTGCCCAAAGCCATACCGAACCCATAGGCATCCCGAAACACACTACCGGCACAGCACTGCCCTTCAGAGAGACAAGATCAAACTCCATCCACCAGAACACAGGCACAAGTCCCCCAACCAGGAGACCTTCACAAGGTCCAGCCTCAGCCAGAAGAGGCAGGCTCCACAATTAAGAAAAACTACAACTTTCCAGCCTGCAGAAAGGAGACCCCAAACACAGAAAATTAAAGAAAATGAAAAGACAGAGAAGTCAATTTCTTTACAATGGCCTCATAGAAACCTAAGGAAAATGACCCAATAGAAAAATGGGTAAGCAAGTAAAAGAAACAAAAATGTTCCATCTCATTCACATTAAAGAGATGTAAGTCAAAACAACAGTGAGATATTAAAACTCTTAGACGAGAAAAGGTCAAAAGTGATAATTCCCATTTCAGAGAAATTGCTACTCTCAAACACTGTCAGTAGAACTTAAATTTGTTCACCTTTTTGGAAGGCAATTTGTATCTATTAACATGAAAACTGTGTGTGCCTTGACCTAGGAATCTCACTAGTAGAAACTTACCCCATGGGAATTATGAACAATTAGAAGAGTTGACATTTACTGAGTGCTTTACTATGTGAAGGTGGGCTGAAAAATGCTTTATATGGATCATCTCACTTAATCCTCAAAATGACAGAATGAAGTCTCTCTGCACATTTTACAGAGAGGTAAACTGAAAGTGAAGAGATCAAGAGACGTGCTCCAGGTTACATAGTAAATAATAGAGTGGGGATTTTTAAACCTGAGTTAGATATGACCTCCCAAGGATATTTACAGAAGTATTATAAAAGCTAAAAACTAGAAACCATTCAAGTGACCAGCAATATAAGACTGGTTAAACACTTGATAAATTTCTAAGGATTACTGGCAACTGTTACAGAAACGAAGGAAATCTACATGTGCTGATGAGGAAAGATCCCTACAATGCACCGGTGAGCAAAAAGCAAGGAACAGATCAGTGTGTGGACTTAAGAGTGCAGACTTTGGTGTTTCAAGAGTGTATTTTACAGTGCTGCCAAGTGCCTATATGGAGCCTTAGTGCAAATTAGTTAAAGGTGCACCCTCTGGGTGTTCACAGTCTCTCAAGACCCAACTCAATAGAAAACATCCCCAGATAGTTTAAAAAACTGCATAAAATAGTATGACTCTTTGAACCCCTCACCCTAAAACCCTGCTGCCTTTGACAGTCCTAAACTGTTACATGTGTTCCTTAGCTGATCCTAATTAAGTCTAGGCATAGAAGGACGAGTAAAACAAACTTCAAATTCTCAAAAATAATCCGATCTCGCCCTTCCCTCACTGCTCAGTGCCACTCCTCTCTAGGTGCTCTGTCTTACTGCCATGGACAATCAGCTTGGTTGTCTCAAAAACAGGCTGCATTGGGGATGTTTGGGGAGCTGGCATAGCAAAAAATATTCAGGCTAAATACTCATGTTTCTGCATGGCATCAATGAATGTTAAGAGTGCTTCCTTTTTGCAGAGAGCTTTTCACTTTTCATTTAGTATTAATACATATTTACATTATTACTGCATTGTTTGAATGCTCCAATTATGTACATGTATTACTCATTGCATGCATGCACGCTAAGTTGCTTCAGTCATGTCCAACTCTCTGCGACCCTATGGATTGTAGCCTGCTAAGCTCCTCTGTACATGGGATTCACCAGGCAAGAATACTGTAGTGGGTTGCCATGCCCTCTTCCAGGGGATCTTCCTGACCCAGGGATTGAACCCATGTCTCTTAAGTCTCCTGCATTGGCAGGCAGGTTCTTTACCACTAGTACCACCTGGGAAGCAATTATTTTAGATGCCAATGGGGATTACATGGTAGTAAGACTATGGACATTTATGTGTATCTTAAGATAGGTATTTTTGGTATTAAAATTTATATTAAAAAAGAAGAGAGTTTCGTCTCTATAAACATCAGCTGTCTTAGAAAGGTAAGGACTTAAAAGTAGCTAGTTTCTGCTTTTCCATTTTTAACAACTTTCAAGAAATTTTAATGTATATACAGAATATCATAGAAATCCTAAGTGTACAGTTTGCTGATGGATCAAACTGAACGCACGCATGGAAGCACCACCTGCGTCAAAAAGCAGAACATCACCAGCACCCGAAGTCCCTTCAGGCCTCATCCAGGCACCGCCCCACTCTTCTCCCCAGAGGTAACCTCTGCTCTGAGTTTTACCATCATAGATTGGTTTTATCTGTTTTTGAACGTTATAAAAATGGAAACATAAAACACCTATTTATTTTCCACTGGAGTTTTTTGCTAAACATGAAGATTGTAAGAGGAAGCTATACTGTTGCAAGTACCAGTTGGTTCATTTTCCTTGTGACACAGCATCCCTTAGTATAAATAGACCACAATATCCACCTTACTCTTGATGGACATTTGGGAAGTGCCCCTCTGAGTTACTATTAACATGGCTCATGTGAACATTAACGTGCATTCTTTTGGTGCTCTTGTGTGTGTCCTTCTGATATGTACCTAGGAATGAAATTGCTCAGTTATATGTGCATATGTTCAATTTTAGGAAAGGATGACAAACGGTTTTTCAAAGTGGTTATAACTGTTTACACTTCTCCAACAGTGTGTGAGTTTCCATTGTTCCATGTGATTGCCATCCGGTACCATGAGTCTTTCTAATAATGAGATTGAGCACCTTTTCATATGTTTATTGGTCATTTAGATACGGCATTTTGTGAAGTGTTTGTTGAGTGCCTTGCTCATTTTTTTATTGAGTTGTCAGTATTTTGGGTGTGTGAGTAGGACTTCTTCACATATATTGGATATGAGCCCTTTGTCAGTTTTAACACTTTATGGCTTGCCTTTTCACTCTCTTAATGCTGTCTTGAGAAATAGAAGCTCTTTATTATCATTTAACCTGCTTCATTAAGATGCTCCTTTACAGATATTGTTTTAGCCAGCCTTAATCTTTGGCATTTTTGTTTAAATTTACACACAACACAATGTGTGGGGATTTTTTGCATTTATGTTTGCAATAACAATTTTTATTTTTTATTTTTGAGTCTTATAATTTTTATTTATTAAATATTACATTGACTGAAATGAAAAATGTAATGTTGAATATATTCAGGATGATGTGACTCCTTGAAGATAGCGGACATTTTTGTCTCAGTGATAATAATCTCAGGGGGGTAAATCTCAATATCTCACTATTAACAGGATTATATGATACTGGCTTTATACTTTTTGAAGATGTTGCTTATCAGATAAAGGAAATTCTTTCCTACTTTTCTGTGAGTTTTTTTTTAATGAGTGGGGGTGAATTTTATATAAGGGTTTTGAAAATTTGGCTTTTTCCTTTATTCTTTTAAAATGGTTAACAACATTGATTTTCATATAGTAAATTAGCCACATATTCCTGAAATAAACCAAACTTGTTTGTCATGTACTATCAGTTACTTTTGTTTAGAAAATTTGCACCTAAGATTCTGAATGACTTAGCTTATGTTTGTTGGGTCTTTTTCTCCTAATATCTTGTCAGACTTTAGTATCAAGTTTATGCTGGCCTTGCAAAACAAATGTGGAAGCGTTCCTTCCTTTTTTCTCTGGAAAAGTTTCTGTAATACTTGTGCTGACTCTTCCTTAAATATTGGAAGAATTCACTGGAAAAGCCATCTGGGACTAAAGATTTGGGGGAGTATATTTTTAAAATTCGTTATTTGTTTTGTATAGAAGACTATTTGGATATCTATTTCTTCCTGTGCTCATTTTGACAAATTAAAGTTTTTTAATTTGACAAATTAAACTTTTGACATAAAGTTCTTCATGATATCAGTTGCTAAGTCGTGTCTGACTCTTTGTGACCCCATGGACTGTAGCCCACCAGCTTCCTCTGTCCATGGAATTCTCCAGGCAAGAATACTGGAGTGGATTGTCATTTCCTTCTTCAGGGGATCTTCCCAAACCCAGAGATCAAACCTGGGTCTCCTACATTGCAGGCAGATTCTTTACCACCTGAGCCAACAGGGAAGTTCATTGACATAAAGTTGTTCATGATATTCTCTTATTATTTGTTCAATATTTGCTTAATCTATAATGGCAGATCCTTTTTATTTCCTAATATTATTTGTGTCTTTCTTAATCAGTCTTGCTTGAATTTTATAATTTTTTTCTTTTAAAGAAACAACTTTTGCTTTTATGATATTCTCTATCATGTGTTTCCTATTCTATTAATTTCTCTTCTTACTGTTTTTGAGACATTCAATTATTGATTTTCATCAGTCTTCTTTATTTATAAAAGCTTTTTTAATATTATAAAATTTCCTCTAAATTTATCACTAGTTGAATCTCACATTTTATTGTTTTTTTATTATTATGCATTTTAAAATGTTTTATTTCCATTGTGATTTCTTCTTTGCTACATTTAGAAGTACATTGCTTAACTTAAAAATATGTGACTTTTTTCTAGTAATTTCACTGTGATCAGTGATTATACTCTATAGATTTAAAATCTTTAAAATGTTTTGGGATTTGTTTTAAGGGCTGTCATGTGGTCAACCTGGGTAAATGTTCAAGTGCACTTGAAGAGAATAACTGTCTGCATTTGTTGGGTACAGTGTTCTCTCTGCATATATCAACTGGGTCAATTTTGTTCATTTAATTGTTCACATCTTCTATATTCTTATTGCTTTTTGGTCAGCTGGTTTTATCACATACTGAAAGGTGTGTTAAAACCACCCAAACATGATTATGACTTTGTTATGCCTTTTAATTCTGTAAACTATATATATTTTAAAGGTATATTATTCAGCGTCTACAGATTTAATTTTTAAATATTTCCGGACTGATCCCTTTCACTGTCATGAAACATTCTTCTTAATACATGTCAGTTCTTTTTGCCTTTGTCTGATATTAGAATAGCTAAGTCAGGTTTGGGGAGATAGAATTTGCATGGTATACCTTTCTCCCTCCTTTTACTTTCAACATTTCTTTTTGCTTATATTAATAGCATATCTATTATAAACAGCATATAGTTGGGATTTTAAAAAATCTAATCTGGTACTCTGTTTTTACATGGGATGTATTTATTTTTTTAATTAATTATTTTAATTGGAGGCTAATTACTTTACAGTATTGTAGTGGTTTTTGCCATACATTGACATGAATCAGCCATGGGTGTACATGTGCTACCCATCCTGAACCCCCTCCCACCTCCCTCCCCATCCCATACCTCAGGGTCATCCAAGTGCACCAGCCCCGAGCATCCTGTCTCATGCGTTGAACCTGGACTGGCAATCTATTTCACATATAAGATACATGTTTTAATGCTATTCTCTCAAATCATCCCACCCTCGCCTTCTCCCACAGAGTCAAAAAGTCTGTTCTTTACATCTGTGACTCTTTTGCAATCTAGCATATAGGGTCATCATTACTATCTTTCTAAATTCCATATATATGCATTAATATACTGTATTGGTGTTTTTCTTTCTGACTTACTTCACTCTATATAATAGGCTCCAGTTTCATCCACCTCATTAGAACTGATTCAAATGCATTCTTTTTAATAGCTGTGTAATATTCCATTGTGTATATATACCACAGCTTTCTTATCCATTCATCTGCCGATGGACATCTAGGTTGCTTCCATGTCCTGACTATTGTAAAGGGTGTTGAGATGAACATTGGGGTACATGTGTCTCTTTCAGTTCTGGTTTCCTCAGTGTGTATGCTCAGCAGTAGGATTGCTGGGTTGTATGGCAGTTATATTTCCAGTTTTTAAAGGAATCTCCACACTCTTCTCCATAGTGGGCTGTACTAGTTTGCATTCCTACCAACAGTGTAAGAGGGTTCCCTTTTCTCTGCACCCTCTGCAGCATTTATTGTTTGTAGACTTTGATAGCAGCCATTCTGACTGGTGTGAGATGGTACCTCATTGTGGTTTTGATTTGCATTTCTCTGATAATGAGTGGTGTTGAGCATCTTTTCATGTGTTTGTAAGCCATCTGTATGTCTTCTTTGGAGAAATGTCTGTTTAGTTCTTTGGCCCATTTTTGATTGGGTCATCTATTTTTCTGGAATTGAGCTTCAGGAGTTGCTTGTATATTTTGGAGATTAATTCTTTGTCAGTTGCTTCATTTGCTATTATTTTCTCCCATTCTTAAGGTTGTCTTTTCACCTTGCTTATAGTTTCCTTCATTGTGCAAAAGCTTTTAAGTGTAATTACGTCCCATTTGTTTATTTTTGCTTTTATTTGAATTACTCTGGGGGGTGGGTCATAGAGGATCCTGCTATGATTTATGTCAGAGAGTGTTTTGCCTATGTTTTCCTCTAGGAGTTTTATAGTTTCTGGTCTTACATTTAGATCTTTAATCCATTTTGAGTTTATTTTTGTGTATGGTGCTAGAGAGTGTTCTAGTTTCATTCTTTTACAAGTGGTTGACCAGTTTTCCCAGCACCACTTGTTAAAGAGATTTGTCTTTTCTCCATTGTATATTCTTGCCTCCTTCATCAAAGATAAGGTGCCCTTAGGTGTGTGGATTTATCTCTGGGCTTTCTATTTTGTTCCATTGATCTATATTTCTGTCTTTGTGCCAGTACCATACTGTCTTGATGACTGTGGCTTTGTAGTAGAGTCTGAAGTCAGGCAGGTTGATTCCTCCAGCTTCATTCTTCTTTTTCAAGATTGCTTTGGCTATTCGAGGTTTTCTGTATTTCCATACAAATTGTGAAATTATTTGTTCTAGTTCTGTGAAAAATACCCTTGGTAGCTTGATAGGGATTGCTTTGAATCTATAGATTGCTTTGTATAGTATACTCATTTTCACTATATTGATTCTTCCAATCCATGACCATGGTATATTTCTCCATGTTATTTGTGTCATCTTTGATTTCTTTCATCAGTGTTTTGTAGTTTTCTATATATAGGTCTTTTGTTTCTTTAGGTAGATTTATTCCTAAGCATTTTATTCTTTTCATTGCAATGGTGAATGGAATTGTTTCCTTAATTTCTCTGTATTCTCACTGTATAGGAATGCAAGGGATTTCTGTGTGTTAATTTTATATCCTGCAACTTTACTATATTCATTGATTGGCTCTAGTAATTTTCTGGTGGTGTCTTTAGGGTTTTCTATGTAGAGGATCATGTCATCTGCAAACACTGAGAGTTTTACTTCCTCTTTTCCAATCTGGATCCCTTTTCTTTTTCTTCTCTGATTGCTGTGGCTAAAACTTCCAAAACTATGTTGAATAGTAGTGGTGAGTGGGCACCCTTTCTTGTTGCTGACTTTAGGGGAAATGCTTTCAATTTTTCTCCATTGAGGATAATGTTTGCTGTGGGTTTATCACATATGGCTTTTATTATGTTGAGGTACGTTCCTTCTATGCCTGCTTTCTGGAGGGTTTTTGTCATAAATGGATGTTGAATTTTGTCAAAGGCTTTCTCTGCATCTATTGAGATAATCATATGGAGGTGATTACTCATAAATTTGGATTTGGTGATTTGGGCTTCCCTGGTCACTCTGTGGTAAAGAATCCACTTGCCAATGCAGGAGATGTGGGTTTGATCCCTGGGTCAGAAAGATCCCCTGGAGTAGGAAATGGCAACCCACTACAGTGTTCTTGCCTGGGAAATCCCATGGACAGTGGAGTCTGGAAGTCCATGGAGTTGCAAAAGAGTTGGATACAATTTAGTGACTAAACAACAACACTGCCATTGTACTAACCAGTGTATCACTCTTACAGTGTTTTCTATTTGTCTTGACTATTCTCAGGTTTCCTTTTTTCCTTGAATATTTTAGTTGGATTTATTTTGGAGTAAATATTCTATATCAATGCCTATTCTCATTTATTAGTATATGAAACTGCTAGTAAGACATGACAGCATGCATGCGAAGTCCACATAGGACTAAAACTAGGTGGGGGTCACACAGAATCCTGATTGGTCTTCAGAAGTACCTGGGCTTGGTTCAAATGCAGTTTTATTCTCATCCCAGAAGTATGAAATAAAATGTGGAGTAGGCAAGGTGTGTTTTTAAGCTCAACAGGTAATTCTGAAAGACAGCCAGTTGAACCATCAACAGACCCTATTTCCTCTTCCTTTGAAGGGCAGATGCCGAAAAGGGGGCTGAGAAAACACCTTTAGGGCCACGTTCTTCAGCATTTCCTCAGGACCGCACGTCAGAGGGCTCAAGCTAGTCTCCAGTCCACAAGTTGCTGTCTGTCTACACTGTGCACTTGCCCTTGTCAGGCCTGGCCCATGTGTCTCCTTGTCTGGTGTCTGTATCCCAAGGCCAGTGGCCCTCAGGTCCTAACTCGGCTCTGGTCTCCTCACTGTTCCTCCTGATTCCCTGCAGGGTTTTTCCAGAAGACTGGCAAGTCTTTGTTTCCACCACTCAATAAGACCAGAAATAATCTCTAGGAAGTCAAGATGAATCTACTCAATCACCACACATGCAGGGCTCTTTGTTTTATTGTAAATCATTACCATTACAATAATACTGGTGGCATGGTGGGCTACATTTTTATAAAGCCATTTGGTGTATAGTATGAGCTTTTGTTTTCTGTAATAAGAGAGGTCAGCCTTAAATTAACCACAAAAGCCCTAAAAGATATTACAGAACATGAATCTCTACCTCTTTGGAGGTAGTTTGGTGCTTCCAGCTTACCATAGGCAGTTGGAGTTTGCTTATCAATTTTACTTTTGATGTTCAAATAAGAAAAAAAAAAAAAAACTGGAGGATAATGCAACAACTAAACACTTTTTTACTTCAAGCAAGAAGATATTTGGTACAGAGACCAAAATAAATCAAGGAAAATGTTTCTGTTAACTGGAAAATAAAAATAATATCTTAGTGTGACCTTTCACCAAAAATAGAAAAAAATAATAATAATTCAACAGCTATGCTTGAACAGCTGTAACTGGAGGCATTTGAGGTTTATAATATATATTATACATATAATGTTATTGTATTCATAAAAGCAGATATTATACAGAGAAACCCGACACATTTTTTTCTGTTGTTCTAACAATTCCTCAAAAAGAAATTTTGTTGGGAAAGAATCCTGAAGGTTTAAAAATATATATTTTTACTGAAAAAACAAAACAAAACTGCCAACACCTTTACCATATATAGTGTCCTTTGTGCTGCAGGGGCTACAGCTCCCATTGGTGGAGCCTGTGTGGGTTTCACTGGTCCCTGTGGTCTCAGCTTCCACTTACTTGGCTTTGTAATATGGACCCTCAGCAAAACAGGATGAAGATGCAAATGTGACCAAAAAATATGAGAGACTGGGTGGGGAAAAGCTGCATATTCTGCTCAGCTCCTCCCCCGCAAGGTTCTGCCTCTCCTCAGTCAGCCACCTGAGAAAGCCTGGGGGGCCTGAATGCGAGCCTCAGAAGAAGCACCCCTGTGGGGGCTGAGAGGTGTCTACTGACCTACCAGCCCCTACCTGTCCTTCCAAAGAAGTAGGCGGCCCAGGAGCTGATGCTGACTCAGACCTTATCGGGGACGTTCTCCAGACTTTCTCTTGTTCTGTGTTACTGCTTTGCACTCTGGTTGGCTTGGACTGCAGAGATTTATAGTGCAGCATCTCCTTCTGTTTCCAAGACCTCCTTTGCTCAGGAGCTCAGGTGCAAGCTGCATCCCAGATGCTGGGCTTCTTGAATGATGGTGACTCGGGGAGCAGCCTGACCTGGTCCAGTGCCCTTGTGGATCCCATGGCCTGCTGGGTAGCTCTGCTGGCTGAGGGGGTGGCTCAGGACACAGCAGGAATGCATCCCTCTCAGAGAGGAAACAAGGAGAAACCAGCAACATACAAGGAGTGGGGCCCAAACTCCCTTCTCTTGGCCATGGAGCCTGAGGGACAAGAACCTGGGGGACATGAGAATTACCTTTGGAGAGCTAACAAACAGTCACCAAATAAAGTGGAAACAGCTTTCTGGGTACTTGCATTTCCAGGTGTCTCCAGACACATTTAAAAGGAATTCTTCAAGACTATGCCTTTTGTTTAGGCCCATTCAGTGTCAAGTTTCACCAGGCTGCTCTCCCAAACAGGGCTGGGATCACAGTGAAAGGAAGGCCAGGGCTGGGGTCAGAGTGGAGAGAGGGTCAGGGCTGGGGTCAGAGTGGAGAGAGGGTCAGGGCAGGGGTCACAGTGGAGAGAGGTCAGGGCTGGGGTCACAGTGAAAGGAGGGTCAGGGCTGGGGTCACAGTGGAGAGAGGTCAGGGCTGGGGTCAGAGTGGAGAGAGGGTCAGGGCTGGGTCACAGAGGAGAGAGGGTCAGGGCTGGGGTCAGAGTAGACAGAGGGTCAGGGCTGGGTCACAGAGGAGAGAGGGTCAGGGCTGGGTCACAGAGGAGAGAGGGTCAGGGCTGGGGTCAGAGTGGAGAGAGGGTCGGGGCTGGGGTCAGAGTGGAGAGAGGTCAGGAATGGGGTCAGAGTAGACAGAGGGTCAGGGCTGGGTCACAGAGGAGAGAGGGTCAGGGCTGGGGTCAGAGTGGAGAGAGGGTCAGGGCTGGGGTCAGAGTGCAGAGAGGTCAGGAATGGGGTCAGAGTAGACAGAGGGTCAGGGCTGGGTCACAGAGGAGAGAGGGTCAGGGCTGGGTCACAGAGGAGAGAGGGTCAGGGCTGGGGTCAGAGTGGAGAGAGGTCAGAGCTGGGGTCAGAGTGGAGAGAGGTCAGGGCTGGGGTCACGGTGGAGAGAGGGTCTGGTAATAGGAACACCACAGCTACAGTATGTGCTCTCATGCCCATTATTATCTCATTTGATCCTTACTCCATCCCTGTGAGGGGACAGGGCACGCCTGGTTCTTCCCATTGGAGAGATGCAGCACACAGAATGGAAGGCTTAAATATTGTCCACAGCAGAAGGGGGCCTGTGAGCCCTGAAGCCTGGCCCCTTAGTTTGGTCCTGCCACCACTGCTCCTTTGCTATCTCTAGCTCACTTTTGGGAAGTGAGTTATCTCTGTGGCCAAACACACCTGGAAAAAGTGGGTTGCCTTAGCACTTCTCAAATCATCATGAACACAGGCAAGGTGGGAAGGGGAAGGCCCACAACCAAGTTGGCTCCAAGTGTCTCAAATGCATGAATGGGCACAATTAGAACTAGAAGGGTTCTCTGGAGAAATCTTTGAAGCCTGAGTCCTAACTCCAGTAAAGTCCACTGGGATGCTTATATTCAACATTTTAACACAAAAACAACATTTTGTTAAATACATCTTAGGAGGGGGAAGGTGGTGATAAAGAAGGAAGGAAGGGCAAAATCTGCGGTCCCTCTGGGTCAAGGCCACAGCGGTAGAGGAGGGCGCACGTCCCGCTCCCGGCAGCCGTTGTAGGGCGCTGGGCACTGGGAACTATGCGGGTCTCAAGCTAACAGCCATGCTGACCATTGGGGATGAGGTGCCTGTCGGCCCCAAGGCTGTTCTTCAAATGGTCTGTCTCTTTGCCTCCCGTGGCTTCTTCCTTCTCCTCTTCCTCCTCTTCCTCATCTTCTTCCTCTTCATACTCACCCTCACTATCACTCCTCACATCCCGGATGCTCTAGACAAAGGAAACAATGGGCTGTGAGTGACAACTTTCCATAAAGACTCTTCGGTGAATAAGCAAACAAATGGGCCCGGTTCAGAGGTATGACTCCCTTCAGAGAAAACACATATTCATCCACACAACCAAACATTCACCAAGACAGAACATATCAGGAATCATAAAACAAACCTTCACAAACTTAATCGAAATTATGAAAAGTATCTTCATGTCCTAATGGAATTAAGCTAGAAATTGTATCAAAAAATAATAGGGAAATTTCAAAACACTTGGAAATTAAACAACACCTTATAAATAAATCAAGGGATCAAAAGAGTAAGTCTCAAGAAATACTAGAAAATACTTTTAATTAAAATAAAAATACAACATATTAAACTTGTTCATGTAGTTAAAATAGTGCTCAAAAGGAAATGTATACCTTATAAATGCTTATATTAGAAAAGAAGAAAAGGCTCTATTGATATAAGCTTCCAACTTAAGAAACTAGGGGAAAAAAGAAATGAAAAATAAGCTCAAAGTGAGCAAAAGGGAGGAAATAACAGAGATGAGAAATCAATGAAATTGAAAACAGAGGTTACCTGAGTAGTCTTAAAACTATGAAAAAAAAATATGTAGTTTAAAATCTTCTGAAAAAGAATATCATCAGAACAGATGGCTTCACTGGCAAATTTCATGAAACATATAAAGGAGAAAAACACCAAATCTCTTCCAGAAAAAAAGAAGAGGGAACACATCCCAATTTACTTTATGAGGCCAGATTACCCTGATACCAAAACCAGACAAAGACAGTGTAAGAAAATACAACTACAGACCAATATCTTTAATGAACATAGACTTTAAAATCCTCAACAAAATGTTCCAAACCGAAACTAGTGATGTACAAAAAATAGTACACCATGAGGTTTGTCCCAGTAATGCAAAGCTGGTTCAATATTTGGAAATCAGTGAATGTAACCCCTTGGACTGCAAGGAGATCCAACCAGTCCATCCTAAACGAGATCAGTCCTGGGTGTTCATTGGAAGGACTGATGCTGAAGCTGAAACTCCAATACTTTGGCCACCTCATGCGAAGAGTTGACTCATTGGAAAAGACCCTGATGCTGGGAGGGATTGGGGGCAGGAGGAGAAGGGGACGACAGAGGATGAGATGGCTGGATGGCATCACCGACTTGACAGGCATGAGTTTGAGTAAACTCTGGGAGTTGGTGATGGACAGGGAGGCCTGGCATGCTGCAATTCATGGGGTCGCAAAGAGTCGGACACGACTGAGTGACTGAACTGAACTGAACTGAATGAACCCATCATATTAATAATATAAAGAAGTAAAAATGATTACATTAATTGACGGACAAAAATCATATGAAAAAATTCAACATCCAATCATGATTTTAAAAAAACAACAACTTTGAAAACTTCTCTGCAAAGAAGGACTACTTGTTGGCGAATGACTGAATGCTTTCCCTCTAAGACTAGGAACAAGTCTGGATGTCCACTTTCACCATTCCTATTCACATTGCATTGGAAATTCTAGTCAATGAAATAAGGCAAGAGAAAGAAACAAATGTCATACAAATTGGGAAGAAAGAAAAATATCTTTATCTGCAGATGACACATTTATTTTTTAACTTTTTACTTTTTTTGCTCATGCCACATGGCATGTGGGATCTTAGTTCCCTAACCAGGGATCGAACTTGGACCCCCCACATTGAAAGTATGGAGTCTTAACTGCTAGACTGCCAAGAAAATCCGCAGATGACATTATTATTTATATAGAAATATAAAGAATCAACCCAAAAACTCCTAGAATTAATATATGAGTTTAGCACTAAGGCTACAGCATAAAAGGTCAACATACACAATCTCTGTCTCTCTGTGTGTCTCTGTGTTCTCTCTCTCTCACACACACAATCTTGATTTCTAAACGCTAATGTAAATGTAAGTTAGTAAGTAAGTTAAGTCGCTCAGTCATGTCCGACTCTGTGACCCCATGGACTGTAGCCTGCCAGGCTCCTCCAATCATGGGATTTTCCACGCAGGAATACTGGAGTGGGCTGCCATTTCCTTCTCATGTAGTAAGCTGAAAATGTCCTCAAAAATATTATGTCCTAATTCCTGTGATCTGTGACGGTTACCTTACATGGTGAAGTTTTTTGCACATGTGATTAAATTAAGGATTTTGAGATGAGAGATGATCATGGCTTCATAAGAGGGGCAGAGGGGATCTGACACAGAAGAAAGGAATATGAAGACAGAAGTAGAGACTGCAGTGATATAGCCATAAGCCAAGGAATGCTGGCAGCTACCAGTGGTTAGAAGAGCCAAAGAACTGATTTCCTGCCACACAGTTTTGATTTCTACTCAAAACTGATCATAGACTTTTGACCTCCAGAACTTCAGAAAGTAAAGTTCTGTTGTTTTAAGCCACCAAGTTTGTGGCAGTTTGTTACGGCAGTCATAGTAAACCAACATGACTAGAAATTTCCAACTAAAACAGAAAATTAAAATTTTTTAATTAAAAATTAAAATTGAAAATTAAAATAGTTTTGCAAAACAAAACACTTAGGTACAAGTATAACAAAGCATGTATAGGATCTTCATGTAAAACCTGCAAAACTCTGATAAAAGAACTCAAAGATCTAAATAACTAAAGAGACATACTATGTTCATGACTTGGAAGTTTTAATACAGTAAAAGTGTTAATTATCCCCAAATTTATGTATAGATTCCACATAATACCATTTAAAATCTTAGCAAGATTTCTTACAGATAAGCTGATTCTAAAATTTATATGGAGATGCAAAGGAACTAGAATAGAGAATGCAACAATGAAAAAGGAGAACAAAATTGGAAAACTTGAATTACCAAATTTTAAGACTTGACTATAAAGTTACAGTAATAAAGACTGGATGGTATTAGCAAAGGGGTAAACACATAGATTAATGAAACAGAAAAGAGAATCTAGAAATAGACTCACACAAATATGGCCAATTGAGTTTTGACAAAGGTACAAAAGCAATTTAATGGAGAAAGGGTAGTCTTTTCAACAAATGATGCTGAAACAATTAGAAATCCATAGGCAGAAAGTAAATTTTAACCTTATACAAATGTTAACATAAAACGAATCACTTTAAACGTAAAATATAAAACTACAAAACTTTCAGAAGAAAACGTACAACCTAGGGTTGAGTAATGAGTTCTTCGACATGATACAAAAAGCATATTCCATTAAAAAAATTATAAACTGTACTACATCAAAATTAAAAACTTTTGCTTTGTAAAAGAAACAATTTAGAGAATAAAAATACAAGTTGCAAACTGGGAAGTATTATTTGCAAATCCCATATTCAACTTGTAGGATAATAAAAAATTCTCGTAACAATACGAAAAAAGTTTTTTAAATGGGAAAATATATAAAAATAGACACTTCTGTGAGGATACAGGCTGTCCACATGAAAAGATGTTCAACATCATGAGCCATTAGGAAAATGCAAATTAAAATCATGATTAAATTAAAAATTTAATTTAAATTAAAATTTAAATTATAATTTTATTCTAAAATTAGAATGAAAATTAAAAATTCTGAGAATACCAAGTGCTGACAAGGATGCAGAGTGACTGGAAGGAACTCTTATGCATTGCTGATGGAAATGCAAAATGGCATAGACACTTTGTCTCAGCATTCCTACCCGAGTATCTATCCTAGAGTCAGATACAATATTAATGTTTACACAAAAGCAAATGTTTACAAAAACTCTATTCATAATTGCCAAAAATTGAAAGCAATCCAAATGTTTTTCAACAAGTAAATTAGTAAGCAGTTGTACATCCATAAATAGAGACAAACTTCTGATATTTATAAGATACTGGATGTACCACAGCTTCCTTATCCATTCATCTGCTGATGGGCATCTAGGTTGCTTCCATGTCCTGGCTATTATAAACAGTGCTGCGATGAACATTGGGGTGCACGTGTCTCTTTCAGATCTGGTTTCCTCAGTGTGTATGCCCAGAAGTGGGATTGCTGGGTCATATGGCAGTTCTATTTCCAGTTTTTTAAGGAATCTCCACACTGTTCTCCATAGTGGCTGTACTAGTTTGCATTCCCACCAACAGTGTAAGAGGGTTCCCTTTTCTCCACACCCTCTCCAGCATTTATTTCTTGTAGACTTTTGGATAGCAGCCATCCTGACTGGCGTGTAATGGTACCTCATTGTGGTTTTGATTTGCATTTCTCTAATAATGAGTGATGTTGAGCATCTTTTCATGTGTTTGTTAGCCATCTGTATGTCTTCTTTGGAGAAATGTCTGTTTAGTTCTTTGGCCCATTTTTTGATTGGGTCATTTATTTTTCTGGAATTGAGCTGCAGGAGTTGCTTGTATATTTTGAGATTAATCCTTTGTCTGTTTCTTCATTTGCTATTATTTTCTCCCAATCTGACAGCTGTCTTTTCACCTTGCTTATAGTTTCCTTTGTAGTGCAAAAGCTTTTAAGTTTCATTAGGTCCCATTTGTTTAGTTTTGCTTTTATTTCCAATATTCTGGGAGGTGGGTCATAGAGGATCTTGCTGTGATTTATGTCGGAGAGTGTTTTGCCTATGTTCTCCTCTAGGAGTTTTATAGTTTCTGGTCTTACATTTAGATCTTTAATCCATTTTGAGTTTATTTTTGTGTATGGTGTTAGAAAGTGTTCTAGTTTCATTCTTTTACAAGTGGTTGACCAGTTTTCCCAGCACCACTTGTTAAAGAGGTTGTCTTTTTTCCATTGTATATCCTTGCCTCCTTTGTCAAAGATAAGGTGTCCATAGGTTCGTGGATTTATCTCTGGGCTTTCTATTCTGTTCCATTGATCTATATTTCTGTCTTTGTGCCAGTACCATACTGTCTTGATGACTGTGGCTTTGTAGTAGAGTCTGAAGTCAGGCAGGTTGATTCCTCCAGTTCCATTCTTCTTTCTCAAGATTATTTTGCATGGAAGCAACCTAGATGCCCATCAGCAGATGAATGGATAAGGAAGCTGTGGTACATATACACCATGGAATATTACTCAGCCATTAAAAAGAATTCATTTGAACCAGTCCTAATGAGATGGATGAAGCTGGAGCCCATTATACAGAGTGAAGTAAGCCAGAAAGATAAAGAACATTACAGCATACTAACACATATATATGGAATTTAGAAAGGTGATAACGATAACCCTATATGCAAAACAGAAAAAGAGACACAGAAATACAGAACAGACTTTTGAACTCTGTGGGAGAAGGTGAGGGTGGGATGTTTCAAAAGAACAGCATGTATACTATCTATGGTGAAACAGATCACCAGCCCAGGTGGGATGCATGAGACAAGTGCTCCGGCCTGGTGCACTGGGAAGACCCAGAGGAATCGGGTGGAGAGGGAGGTGGGAGGGGGGATCGGGATGGGGAATACATGTAAATCCATGGCTGATTCATATCAATGTATGACAAAACCCACTGGAAAAAAAAAAAAAAAAAAAGATACTGGATGAATCTCAAAGGTTTTAAGTCAAAAGTTTGTTTCAAAAGGTTACCTACCAAAAGACATACTAATGTACTTTTTCATGACATTCTTTAAAAGACTAAACTGTTCACTTATGGTGAACAGATAAGTGCTGCCAAGAGCTGGGGTGGAGGGAGGAGCTATTGGAGTGATAGAATTATTCTATATCCAGATTATAGCAATGGCTACACAAACCTACACTTGTGTTGAAATTCACAGAACTGTACAACAGTACAAAAATATTTTACTGATGATAAGTTTAAAAATAAAACCAGAGTATTTCTTGTTATAAAGCAAACATGATGGTTTCCCCAGTAAACATCTGCTAAGTAAAGTATTACTCATGTGAGCATTTTGGTTGTCAGGATATTTTTACTTTGAGGGATAGGATGTTTCCTGTTTTCTTTATGCAGGAATGTCCTTCCAAGACAGTTCTTAATAAAGAGTTATATGTTTTTCCTTGGCTTCATGGTGTTCTGAAAGGAATTTTGCCAGGAAAACTCCTAGTGGAATAAAATTGTTCCCAAGGAAGGCAGATGGAACTGTCACAGATCAGACTTCACTACAAAAGATAAAGATGGTGTGAACTATTAAAACAATACCAAGAACTCAAGTTCTGTGCAAGGCCAGCACTGGACATGATCTCTGACACTCTAAGCTGGTTCACAAACATATCTATTAACCTTAACCTAGAGCAGAAAAAACTATGGACCGTGAGACTGTTTCCTCACACATCATTTTTCAAAATGACATCCATAACCATAAAGGTTTTCCCTCTTGTGACCTGAAGACTAAAACTGACCACCTCTGGAGATTCCTGGGGTATGTGTAACCAAACACTTCTTTGTGCGAACAAAGGCCTAAATAACACCAACACCAACACCGATGTACACGTTCTGCTGTCTTAATCACAGAAATACAATTTCATAGGCTCTTTCTGTACGTTCTGCTCTTTTCTACAACACAGAAAGGGTCTCAAAATAAACAAAGCTCACTGTAAACCCTGAGGAATAAACTTGGCATCTCATCAGTTAAGACGCAACAAAGAAAGGCAACCTTCCCACAACTGGCTGGGAGCCAGGATCAGGGTGCTGCCCCCGGCAGACAGAGTCCTTCAGGGAAGGGCCATGCTTGGTTGATGTTTGCTTTCATGAACAATGCCCCTTGGCTCTCCTTGTCATTATTTAAATGATTTTTGTAGGGAACAAGGGGAAATCTGAATCAGAACAAAGAAACTAATTTCTCCCTGAAAATGAAAGTGTGAACTGTTAGTCACTCAGTCCTGTCCAACTCTTTGTAACCCCCCTCTGCCCCCCATCATGGACTGTAGCCCACCAGCTCCTCTGTCCCTTGGATTCTCCAGGCAAGAATAGTGGAGTGGGTTACTATTCCTTTATCCAGGAGATCTTCCTGACCCGGGGATTGATGCCGGGTCTCCTGCACTGCAGGCAGATTCTTTACCGTCTGAATCACCACTGACTCCACCCCTAATTTCTTCCTAGAAAGGCATACAAGCATCTTTTCACTCCATTAAAAGTTACTTATTTACTTAATATGGCTGCGTTGGGTCTTCCTTGCTCCACTCGGGCTTTCTCTAGCTGCAGAGTGCAGGCTGCTCTCTAGTTGAGGTGCACAGGCTTCTCATTGCAGTGGCTTCTCTCCTTGTGGAGCACGGGCTCCAGGTGCACAGGCTCCAGTAGTTGTGGCATGCAGCCTTAATAGCTGGGGCTCTCAGTCTCCAGAGCTCGGGCTCAGTAGTTGTGGCACATGCACTTAGTTGCTCTGCGGCACATGGGATCTTCCTGGACCAGGGATCGAACCTGTGTTCCCTGCATTGGCAGGTGTATTCTTAACCACTGGACCACTAGGGAAGTCCATTTCCACCCCTTTCTCAGGACTTGAGTAGCTGCTTTAGTTGAGAGATAAATTCATCTTGGAGGATGCTCACCATAGCCTGAAGCCACATCCTTCATTCAGCACCCTCACCTCTAAGAAGAGGGCTTGGACCATATAGGGACTTTGGAAATGCATGACATCCTCACAGTCAGAAAGATTGACTTTCTGAGCACTGTTGACTTTTAGTAAGCATTGGCTAGGGATGCCATACATCTTACAATGTGCATGACATCCAAATGTCCTGCCAGACCTGCATTTGTAATTATTCAGGCCTGGAACCTAATTCCATTTTACATTCAGGCACAGGAATTCTTGCATGGCTGTTAATATATTCTCAATTCTTCAGGAATGCAATTACGTACATAAATCAAAGGAAGACTATACTTCATTTTGTTCAGAACTTTACAGTTTCAGAAAGCCATGTCACGGATAGCAACTCTACCAGTGGCATTGAAGACGGCATCATCTGAATTTGCAGCTGCCCCACTCATGGTGAGTCTCCATATAAGCAAACATAGCACCTGTCAACACAGTACATTCTCTAGTGCTCTCATGTACACATTACACATGAAGTGCATATTTTATGAGAAATGTCTTTCATCTTATTTCTTTTTTATTACAGTTGTGGCATTATATTACTTTTTTGAAATTATGCTTTTAGGTGAGTGCTATTACCTAGGAATTTAAATTCAGGCTAGTGAAGGGAGTGTGGGTCCAATAAAATGGAGAACCACTGCCCTTGGTGGTGAAGCTCAGAAAGGATTTCCTGTTAGTAAGAGTTGTTAGATGAATGATGAATGGTTGCACATTATACAAACTTTAATAATGTAAACTGGAAATTGAGTGGTGTTCATAAATATTAATAAAACCTCATATTATATTCAATTTCATCTTGTATATGCTACCTGTAATACAACAACAGTAATGAAATCTTTAAAGGGTTAATTTTTTCCACTGTCCTGAAAATCCTCTATGCTCTGCCTGTTCATCCCTCCCTCCTGCCTAATCACTGGCAATCACTGATCTTTTTATTGTTGCCATAGTTTTGTCTTTTCCAGAATGCCTTGCTGTTAGAGTAATACAGTATTTAGCTTTTAAAATTAGCTTAGTAACAAACATTGTTAAACAAAAGGAAATGAGCTATTAAGTTTTTTCATAAATTAATAGCTCATTTCTTTTTACTGCTGAAGACTATTCCATTGTCTGGATGCACATATCACAGTTATGCATCTACTCATGTATTGACAGACATCTTGGTTGCTTCCAAGTGTTGGTAATTATAAATGAAGGTGCTATAGACACCCACACTATAAATGTCCATGTGCCAGGCACCAAACTAAGCAGTTAGTATGAACAATACCATTTTCTCCTCACAGCACCCCTAGGGTATAGCACCCTTCTCTTTAATAGGGAGGAAAAGGAGGCGCAGAGGGGTTAAGTAACTTTTTCAAGGTCACACAATCATGAGCAGCAGATAGAATGAAAGCCCTGATCTAAACTTAGATAGTTTGAACCACAGTGCTCTACAAACCCCTGCTGGAATACTTGGAGAGACAGGGCATCCAGAGAGTCAGACAGACACTGACATACTTCATTCTATTCTATTTCATTTAAAAATGATACAAAACTGATTTGGCAACCTATTAATGATCTTCAACCCACAGTTTAAAAAACCTTGACTAAGGTGTGCTAGAAAAAAAATGACACTTTTCTAAATGGGCTGAAATCCAGAAACTTTAAGATATAAACCACAATCTATATTCTGCAAAGTACCTTCTCACAAGGTAAATCTTTTCCAGAAATTACAATACTTAATAAAAATGAAAAATAAGTCAAGCAAGCTCTAGGGGAACAAGGAATCTAATAATAAATACTTGCTAAAAGTCAAGGCACAGTGTTTTCTGGAACTCTATCTGTCTGCCTTGATGAGATGAAAAGACTCTGCTTGTACCAGCAGCAGTGAGTCTTCTCTTGGAATCAGCCAGCTTCTTTTCTTGTATTGCCTTCTCTTTGCTTGCTCTCTGCACACCAGCACCCGTTACTTCCCTATTTCTTAGTTGTCCCTGAGCTTGCAGAACTGGTCTCATGTAACTCGTTGGCCCTAACCCGTCCCACAAATCATCAAGGACCCAAGAAAATCCATGCAAAAAGAAGGATCCAAAAATATCCAAGGATCTTCTTTGAAGAGTAAAGGGTGAATCTGGGCTTCAGCAACCAAAGGACTGTAGTCACTGGGTGCACAACTCTCGCATGTGCTAAGCATGCTGGAGCACACACGCTCCTTGTTACCTTCCTGCCAGCTGCCCTTGTTGAAGGGTTAGCTGTGTCATTACAGACATCATATTACTATTCTGATAATGTTAGATAACTTTATGGAATTAGCAAAGATATCTAATATTCAACTGGTTGTTTTCCAGAAATGATGTGGGTCCTCTAGAATACATATTATCAATGTTGTTCATTCCACAATTGGAACTTCATGAGTATAACTTTTGCAAGGTCTTTTAAAAGTACCTCCTTCCTCTCCTCAGCAACTCCCTTCAGTTATACAAAGTGATGGTGAAAAGAATGAAGAACAAGTTACCTGTAGAAAAGAGAACTCAATACTGATCTTAATAAGGGCTTGGGAAGCCCCACATCACCACTGGTACCAGTACCGGCAAATATCATTAGCCTGGCACTCCAAAAGGGCAGAGAAGACTTGCATTCAGAGGATGGTGTTGAAGTCACAGTCACTGTGAAGGAAGGTGTGCAATCAGTCTGTCTGAGAACATCCCACACCCTGAGAGAAACAGAAATTCTGCAACTGGGACCTAAATGATCTCCCCTAGATTAAAGGCAATTGAAGCCAACTTTCCCCTTTGAAAGGCATGTTCTAGGAGCAGGGGCACAGAGCTTAACTGAACCACGTTCAAAGACTCATTCACCCAAGCACAGGAGAATCCTAAAGCAATGGACACACTTCCAACTTTTCCTATTTATCCTTTTACTTTGGGAGGGGGGCTCATGAAAAAATGCTCGAACCTGTAATATCACACAGTAATTTGCTCTGGCTGGTGTCAAATGTCTCAGACACAGAGTACAGGACCAAGGCCATGTCTCAGCTTCCTCAGTCCTGAGTGGGAGTCAAAGCAGTATTGAAAACATACCCTATAGCTGGCTTATTCATGGCTCCCAATTGTTTGTGACTGGTTTGTATACATAGAGTGCCTCTTCTTGATCTTCAGAACCAGGATCAAAGGTTGCTTTGCTTTTTATTTAAACTGTCTCAACTCACCAATATAAAATATATTCTATTTTCCACAGACGGTATTTATTTTCATTACACTTGCTATTTATATACCTAATTTCCTTAAGAAATTATTTCACTTTTCTAAGGCTTGTAGGCTTTTAAAAATGAACTTCTTTAAAAAAATGAACTTCTAAGAGAAAAAGTAAGTTTTAGGGATAAGTGGATTCTGGAGAACATCTGGTCAGTCACATTTATTTTCCAGAAGAGAGTAAAGCTATAGTAGTTGATCCCAGCCAGCTCAGTGACTCAGTTTAGTGGAGAAGAACTCAGATTATAAAATGTGGCTCTTGATAAAAGTGCATGGATTTCTTTCATAATCTCTATATTACCTGAAAATAAATTTAAAAGACTCTGTGGTAATCATCAAATTGTGACGTAGAAAATGATTTGATATCATTAACATACTTTGTTTTAGGGATTAAGACCATTAAAATTAGTGTATTTTCTACACATTCTGCATCCTTTCAACACAGTTTTAAATGCAATAGCCTGTAAGTTCCACAACTCTAATTGGGCAAAAATATACCATTTTGAAAAAATCTTCAGGATTTAAGTAAGCAACACTTAGGAAATAACCATGAAAAGACAGAGGGTTAAATATTCAGCCCAGAAAATGTGTACTAAAATCTAAATGTTAAAGTTTGTTTCAAACGTTAGCATCAAACAAAGAATTCATACGCACCATTAAGGGAAAAAATCCAACATGACAGAAAAGCAGACAAAAGATACAAACAGATGATTCACAGAAGAGATGGCTATTGACAATTATACAAAATGCTCAAGCTTAGTAGTGAGAAAAATGAAAATTAAAATAAGATAAAATCTCATGTTCATTAAACTGGTAACTATTGAAATGTCTGATGGCAAGGATGTGGGGCAAGACAGACTCTCAAAAATGGCAGAGGAGTCAGTGGACGTGGAGTACATCTCTCTCCTCGGATACATCAGGAATACACTTTCAGACCCAGAAGTGCGTGCAGAACACCAGCTGAGAGCAGCCAGGAGGACCTGACCAGAGGAAAAGAATATATAGAGCCACGCAAAACTCGGCAGGACAAAGGAACTAGGGGGAGAAACAGGAATATTAGCAGGATTGGTGGAAAAGGAAATGGCAACCCACTCCATTATTCTTGCAGAGAATTCCATGGACAGAGGAGCCTGGTGGCTAAATTCCATGAGGTCACAAACAGTCAGACATGACTGATCATGTACAGACACACACAGTAGAACTGGACCAGCCCTCAGTGGGTGGGGGAACTGAGGCAGGAGTCTGATCCCTACATCGGGGCAACTGTCTGAGTCAGAGGAGTAACATTTAAGGCTGCGAGTGAAACAGCTGATCTGTGGCAGCCTAAATGGAATGAGAATCAGACAGTCCTTGCAGCAGCAGACAGGGGCACAGGTGCCCTGGAAGGTGTAATGACTGGGAGCTGGAGTTTAGGGATTGTGGAGCAATCCCAGGGCGAAGGCTGCTGCTGACTGCGGAGAGACGGGTTGAGGGGATGTGAGGAAGGAGACTGTAGGGGGAAACGCCTGTGGAACAAAGTCAGGCAGCCACAGAAGCAAGGCGATACTGCTGAGTCATGCGTTAGGGGGTGGAGCCATCACCATAGCCTCTCTCCCCCCACACGCCAGTCATGGCAGCTGAACAACAGAGAGGCACTGAGCTACAGAGTTGGACCCCACCCAGGGGGCCCCTCTATGTGCCCAATGCACTAAACTACAGAGTTGGACCCCACCCAGGGGGCCCCTCTATGTGCCTGATGCGCTGAACTACAGACTAGGACCCCACCCAGGGGGCCCCTCTATGTGCCTGATGTGCCAAACGACAGAGTTGGACCCCACCCAGGGGGCCCCTCTATGTGCCCAATGCACCAAACTACAGAGTTGGATCCCACCCAGGGGGCCCCTTTACGTGCCTGATGCGCTGAACTACAGACTAGGACCCCACCCAGGGGGCTGCTTTAAGTGCCCGATGTTCGGATCTACGGAGTAGGACCCCACCCAGGGGGGCCCTCTATGTTCCTGACTCACTGAACAACAGAGAAGGACCCCAGGCAAGGGAGCCGTCTAAAGGGCCTGAAGGTGCAGAGCTATGGAGAAAGGCTGGCCAAAGAGGCCTTCTGATCGCCAGCTACGAAAGGCTGGAAAAAAGACTCTGAACGGGCCATGACTCCTGCCGCAGAGGCAGTCAGGGTCCCTGCACACTTGGCGCCACCAGGATCCCCGCAAGCCAAGCAGCTGCACCACCTTCACGCTCAACTCTCACTGGGGCAGAGCTGCCACAGGCAAAAAATGTCTTGCATCTATGCACGCGGGGTCGCTTCAGTCGTATTGACTCTTTGCGACCCTGTAGACTGTGGCCTTCCAGGCTTCTCTGTCAGGGAGGAGGGTTCTACAGGCAAGAATACTGGAGCATATTGGCCAACACTGGTCGCCACACCCTTCTAGAGCACTGTATTTCCTGCTGCCCTAGCCGCCAACCCCCCTGAGTACCTGGTGGTTTCAGAACCCCTGCGACCCAAGCAGCTGCACCACCTCCACACCTGGCCTCACAGGGGCAGACCCAAGCCCTCCAGGGCAGCCTCAGGAGCAAACCCCAGTGTATGACCACATGCAGAGGTGGAAATAAAACCATAGTTGAAACCCAAGGGCAATGTGACTAAGGAAGAAGACCCAAAACCTTCCCACCAGCTGCACAAGCTGCAGATTAAATCCACACGATCAACTAGGCAGACTCTGTCTGTGGAATATACAAAAGGCCACTGAGAGCTCCCACAAAAGAAAACGCACTAGTTCTGACAGCTGTGGGCACTGGAGGCAAGGACACACAGGAGCAGGACCAGACTGGAATCTGAGCTGCCCCACAACAAGTCCAGAGATCAGCAGTGTTGGAGGGCATCCTAGGGAGGTGAGGTGGACTGTGACTCCCAGCGAGGGAAAGGACTCTAACAGCAGTGACTCAAGAAAAACATTTATTATTCTTATGTTTTGACTTGTTCTGTAGAATCTTTTGGAATTTTTTTCCTTTTTTCCCCTCTGTTGTAGTTGTTGATTTTATTGCACTATGAAACCCAGTTAAGCCATTTCTTTTTTCTCAGTCACATTTTTTATTGTTGTTATAAACCTCTTTCTCTGTGTTGGGCTTTTGCAGTTCTGTGGAGTTTTCCTTTTTCTTTTTTTTTAATTTTAATTTTAAATTTTTTAAACCTATTATTATTTTGTCTACATTTATTCCTTTGTTTGCTTTTCCTACTGTTCTTTTCTCCTTGCAGTTAATCTTTAACATACATAAATCTTCTTTATCTACCTCTATTTAACTTTGCATCTCTATTCTTCCTTTCTTTTCTTTCTCTCCTTTCCACTCAACATATTTGTTAGCTTTATTTTCATTGCTTTATTCCCAAATTGGCACCTTGCTTTAGTTTTGTTTTCCAGTTTGTGCTTTAGTTAGTTTTGTTCTGGTGGATATAATTTTGGTTTCCAATGTTCGCCGGGTCAATCTATTGTACTTTATTTTTATTGGACTGTTTTGATTTTGCTTATGTGTGTATATGTATATGTATATATTCAGTCACACTTGTTATTGTTGTTATAAACCTCTGCTCTACATTGGGCTTTTGAAGTTCTGTGGAGTTATCCTTTTTTTTCTTTCTTCTTCCATTTTTTTCTTTTCCCTTTTTCATAATTTTAATTTTTAAAAACCTATTATATTTTTTCTACATTTACTCCTTTGTTTGCCTTTCCTACTTTTCTTTTCCCCTTGCAGTTAATCGTTAATGTATATAAATCTCCTTCATCTACCTCAACTTAATTTTGCATATCTATTTTTTTCTTTCTTTCCTTTCCTCTCAATAAATTTGTTAGTTTTGTTTTCATTGCTTTATTCCCCACTTGGCACCTTGCTTTAGTTTTGTTTTCCAGTTAGTGCTTTAATTAGTTTTGTTCTTAACTGGTAAATATAACTTTTTATTTCCTTTGTTCCCCAGTTCAATCTACATATTTTTGTTGGGCTGTTTTGACTTTGCTAATGGATGTGTGTGTGTGTGTGTGTGTGTGTGTGTGTGTGTGTATATATATTCCATTATTTTAATTATTATTTTCCCGATTTTGTAACTGCCATTTGTCTGGGGATCATCTTTGGTTTCTCATTTTTGGACTTGTTTTAATCTCACTTAATGCCATAACAAACCACTTGTGGAATCTTCATTCCTGACCAGAGATCAAGTCCTGAGCCTTTGGAGTGGGAGCACTGACTCCAAGACCCTAGACTACCAGAGAGCTAACCCTAGGGAGTATCAGATAGTGAGAACTCACACAAAGGAAGCCACTTGAATACAAGACCCGGCATCACCCAACCACCAGTAGCACCCTGTGCAGAACACCTCATCTAAACAACAAACAAAACAAAAATATAAACTCAATCATCAGCAGACAGGATTACAACCTCACTCAGTCTTGCCCATCGGAGGAAAAGCAAACAAACAAACAAGTGAGCACAAATCTCACCCTATACAAAGCTTACATAAACCACTGGACCAATCTAAGGAGAGCAGAAACCAAAAGGAAGAAAGAATTCAACCTCCTTCAAGGAAAGAATTCAACTTTCCTTGAGGCCTGGGAAAAAGAGACCTCAAGCACAATAAGTTAAAAAAGAATAATGAAAAGGCAGAGAAATACTACACAAATGAAGCAACAAACTAGAAACACAGAAGTCCAAATAAATGAAGCAGAAACAGGCAAACTACCTGAGAAAGAATTCAGAATAATGATAGTAAAGATGATCAAAAACATTGAAAACAAAATGGAGGAAATGCAAGAAACAATTAACAAAGACCTAGAAGAATTAAAGAATAAATATACAAACAACACAATTACTGAAATTAAAAATACTCTAGAAGGAATCAATAGCAGAACATCTGAAGCAGAAGAACAAATAAGTAAGTTGAAAGATAAAATGGTAGAAATAACTCCTGAAGAGCAGAATAAAGTTAAAAGTATTAAAAGAACTGAGAAGAGTCTCAAAGACCTCTGGGATAATATCAAACACACCAACATTCAAATTATAGGGGTCCCAGAAGAAGACGAGAAAAAGAAAGGGTATGCGAAAATTTTTGAAGAGATTATAGTTGAAAATTTCCCCATCATGGAAAAGGAAATAGTCAATCAAGTCCAAGAGGCACAAAAGAGTCCCATACAGGATAAACCCAAGGAGAAACATGTCAAGACATATACTCATCAAACTAACAAAGACTAAACACAAAGAATATTAAAAGCATCAAGGGAGAAGCAACAAGTAGCATACAAGGGAAACCCCATATGTTTAACAGCTGATCTTTTACTAGGAACTCTGAAGGCTAGAAGGGAATGGCAGGATATATTTAAAGTACTGAAAGGGGAAAATCTACAACCAAGATTACTGTACCTGGCAAGGATCTCATTCAAAACTGACAGAGAAATAAAAAGCTTTCCAGACAAGCAAAAGTTAAGAGAATTCAGTACCAACAAACAGCTTTATGATAAATGTTAAAGGGACTTATATATATATCAAGAAACACAAGAGAAGAAAAAAGATCTACAAAATCAACTCCAAACAATTAAGAAAATGGCAATAGGAACATATGTATCAATAATTACTTTAAATATAAATGGATTAAATTCTCCAACCAAAAGACACAGACTGGCTGAATGGATACAAAAGCAAGACCCATATATATGCTATCTACAAGAAACCCAATTCAGACCTAAAGACACATATAGACTGAAAGTGAGAGGATGGAAAAATATATTCCATGCAAATGGGAAGCAAAATAAAGCTTGAGTAGCAATCCTCATATCAGACAGAATAGATCTTAAAATAAAGAAGATTACAAGAGATAAGGAAGGACACTACATAATAATCAAGGGATCAATCCAAGAGGAAGACATAACAATTGTAAATATCAACACACCCAACATAGGAGCACCTCAATACATAAAACAAACACTAACAGACATAAAAGGAGAAATTGACAGTAACACAATAATAGTAGGAGACTTTAACACCCTACTCAAACCAATAGACAGATCATCAAAACAGAAAATTAATAAGCAAACACAGGTCTTAAATGACACATTAGATGAGATGGATCTTGTTGATATCTTCAGGACATTCCATTCAAATGCAGAAGAATACACCTTCTTCTCAAGTGCACATTCTCCAGGATAGACCACATCTTGGGTCACAAATCAAACTTCAGTAAATTTAAGAAAATTGAAATCATTTCACACATCTTCTCTGACCACAATGCTATGAGACTAGATTATCAATTACAAGAAAAAAACTGTAAGAAACACAAACACATGGAGATTAAACAACGTTTCTAAATAACCAACAGGTTACTAAAGAAATCAAAAGGGAAATAAAAAATTTTATAGAAACAAATGATAATGAAAACACAGCTCTTACACAAAGAAGGAAACTATAAGCAAGGTGAAAAGAGCCTTCAGAATGGGAGAAAATAACAGCAAATGAAGCAACTGACAAAGAATTAATCTCAAAAACATACAAGCAACTCCTGCAGCTCAATTCCAGAAAAATAAATGACACACTCAAAAAATCGGCCAAACAACTAAACAGACATTTCTCCAAAGAAGACATACAGATGGCTAACAAACACATGAAAAGATGCTCAACACCACCGATTATCAGAGAAATGCAAATCAAAACCACAATGAGGTACCATCTCACGCTGGTCAGAATGGCCGCTATCCAAAAATCTACAAACAAAAAATGCTAGAGAAGGTGTGGAGAAAAGGAAATCCTCTTACACTGTTGGTCAGAATGCAAACTAGTACAGCCACTATGGAGAACAGTGTGGAGATTCCTTAAAAGGCTGGAAATACAACTACCATAGGACCCAGCAATCCCACTGCTGGGCATACACACCGAGGAAACCAGAACTGAAAGAGACATGTGTACCCCAATGTTCATCGCAGCTCTGTTTACAATAGCCAGGACATGGAAGCAACCTAGATGTCTGTCGGCAGATGAATGGATAAGAAAGCTGTGGTACATATACACAATGGAATATTACTCAGCTATTAAAAAGAATGCATTTGAATCAGTTCTAATGAGGAGGATGAAACTGGAGCCTATCATACAGAATGAAGTAAGCCAGAAAGAAAAACACCAATACAGTATACTAACGCATATATTTGGAATTTATAAAGATGGTAACAATAACCCTATATGCAAGACAGCAAAAGAGACACATAAGTATAGAACAGTCTTTTGGACTTTGTGGGAGAAGGTGAGGGTGGGATGATCTGAGAGAACAGCATCGAAACATGTATATTATCATATGTGAAACAGATCTCCAGTCCAGGTTTGGTACATGAGACAGGGTGCTCAGGGCTGGTGCACTGGGATGACCCAGAGGGATGGGATGGGGAGGGAGGTGGGAGGGGGGTTCAGGATGGGTAACACATGTAAACCCATGACTGATTCATGTCAATGTATGGCAAAAGCCACTACAATACTGTAAAGTAATTAGCCTCCAATTAAAATAAATAAATAAAAAATAAATAAAGCCCATGGACCAAAATTATTGAGAACCTGAAAAAAAAAATCCCCCCAAAAAACCTATGGGATGCAGCAAAAGAAGTTCTAAGAGGGAAGTTTATAGCAATACAATCCTACCTCAAGAAACAAGAAAAACATCAAATAAACAACCTAACTTTACATCTAAGACAACTGGAAAAAGAAGAACAAAAAAACCCCAAAATTAGTAGAAGGAAAAAATCATAAAGATCCAAGCAGAAATAAATGAAAAAGAAATGAAAGAAACAATAGTAAAGATTAATAAAACTAGCAGCTGGTTCTTTGAGAAGACAGACAAAATTGACAAACCTTTAGCCAGACTCATCAAGAAAAAAAGAGAGAAGAATCAAACCAACAAAATTAGAAATGAAAAAGGAGAGGTTACAACAGACAATGCAGAAATACAAAGGATTATAAAAGACTATTATGAACAACTATATGGCAATAAAATAGATAACCTGGAAGAAATGGACAGATTCTTAGAAAAGTTCAATCTTTTAAGACTGAACCAGGAAGAAACAGAAGTTTTTAACAACCCAATTACAAGCACTGAAAATGAAGCTGTGATCAAAAATCTCCCAAA
This sequence comes from Cervus canadensis, assembly GCF_019320065.1. Taxonomy (NCBI): domain Eukaryota; kingdom Metazoa; phylum Chordata; class Mammalia; order Artiodactyla; family Cervidae; genus Cervus; species Cervus canadensis. The sequence continues at coordinate 62,584,692 of NC_057402.1, read as the reverse complement.
AACAAAAGCCCAGGACCAGATGGCTTAACAGGAGAATTCTATCAAACATTTAGAGAAGAGCAAATGCCTATTCTTCTAAAACTCTTTCAAGAAACTACAGAGGAAGGAACACTTCCAAACTCATTCTATGAGGCCACCATCACCCTGATACTGAAACCAAAGACAACACAAAAAATGAAAATTACAGGCCAATATCACTGATGAACATGGATGCAAAAATCCTCAACAAAATTTTAGCAAACAATTCAGCAACAAATCAAAAGTTCATACACCATGATCAACTTGGGTTTATTCCAGGGATGCAAGGATTCTTCAATATACGCAAATCAGTCAATGTGATACACCATATTAACAAACTGAAAGATAAAACTATATTATAATTTCAATAGATGCAGAAAAAGCCTCTGATAAAATTCAGCACCCATTTATGATTAAAACTCTTCAAAAAATGGGCATAGAAAAAAACACCTCAACATAGTAAAGGCCATATATGATAAGCCTACAGCAAACATTATTCTCAATGGCGAAAACTGAAAGCATTCCCCCTAAGGTCAGTAACAAGACAAGGGTGTCCACTTTCACCACTATTATTCAACATAGTTCTGGAAGTCCTAGCTACAGAAATCAGAGAAGAAAAAGAAATAAAAGGAATCCAGATTGGAAAAGAAGAAGTAAAGCTCTTGATATTTGCAGATGACATGATATTGTACATAGAAAACCCTAAAGATAGTACCAGAAAATTACTAGAGCTAATCAGTGAATTTAGCAAAGTTGCAGGATACAAAATCAATACACAGAAATCACTTGCATTTCTATATACTAATGATGAAAAATCAGAAAGAGGAATCAAGGAGTCAATCCCACTCACAATTGCAACAAAAAGAATTATATATCTAGAAATAAATCTACTTAAGAAGACAAAAGAACTGTATACAGAAAATTATAAGACACTAATGAAAGAAATCAAAGATGACATAAACAGATGGAGAGATATTCCATGTTCCTGAATAGGAAGAATCAATGGTGTAAAAGTGACTATACTACCAAACACAGTCTACAGATTCAATATGACCCCTATCAAATTACCAATGGCATTTTCACAGAACTAGAACAAAAAACTTCACAATTTATATGGAAACACAAAAGACCTCAAAAAGCCAAAGCAGTCTTGAGAAAGAAGGATGGAGCTGGAGGAATCAACCTTCCTGACTTCAGATCATATTACAAAGCTACAGTCATCAAGACAGTATGGTACTGGCACAAAGACAGAAATACAGACCAATGGAACAAGACAGAAAGTCCAGAAGTAAACCCATGCACCTATGGGTACCTTATTTTTGACAAAGGAGGCAAGAATATACAATGGGGCAAAGACAGCCTCTTCAATAAATGGTGCTGGGAAAACTGGACAGCTACATGTAAAAGAATGAAATTAGAACACTTCCTCACACCATACAACACTTCCTAACACCATATAAACCATTTAGGTATGGCCTAAATCAAATCCCTTATGATTATACAGTGAAAGTGACAGACAGATTCAAGGGATTAGATCTGTTAGACAGAGTGCCTGAAGAACTATGGATGGAGGTCTGTGACATTGTACAGGAGGCAGGGACCAAGACCATGCCCAAGGAAAAGAAATGCAAAAATGCAAAATGGTTGTCTGAAGAGGCCTTATAAATAGCTGAGAAAAGAAGAGAAGCAAAAGGCAAAGGAGAAAAGCAAAGATATACCCATTTGAATGCAGAATTCAAAGAACAGCAAGGAGAGAGAAAAAAGCCTTCCTCAGTGATCAATTGGAGAAGGCAATGGCAATGGCAACCCACTCCAGTTCTCTTGCCTGGAAAATCCCATGGATGGAGGAGCCTGGTAGGCTGCAGTCCATGGGGTCTTGAAGAGTCGAACATGACTGAGCAACTTCACTTTCACTTTTCACTTTCATGCACTGGAGAAGGAAATGGCAACCCACTCCAGTATTCTTGCCTGGAGAATCCCAGGGACGGTGGAGTCTGGTGGGCTGCCATCTATGGGGTCGCACAGAGTTGGACACGACTGAAGTGACTTAGCAGCAGCAGCAGCAGCAGCAATCAATGCAAAGAAATAGAGGAAAACAACAGAATGGGAAAGACTAGAGATCTCTTCAAGAAAATTAGAGATACCAAGGGAACATTTCATGCAAAGACGGGCACAATAAAGGAGAAAAATAGTGTGGACCTAACAGAAGCAGAAGATATTAAGAAGAGGTGGCAAGAATACACAGAAGAACTGTACAAAAAATATCATCATAACCCAGATAGTCACAATGGTGTGATCACTCACCTAGAGGCAGACATCTTGGAATGCAAAGTCAAGGGGGCCTTAGGAAGCACCACTACGAACAAAGCTAGTGGAGGTGATGGAATTCCAGTGGAGCTATTTCAAATCCTAAACGATGATGCTGTGAAAGTGCTGCATTCAATACACCAGCAAATTTGGAAAACTCAGAAGTGGCCACAGGACTGGAAAAGGTCAGTTTTCATTCCATTCCCAAAGAAAGGCAACGCCAAAGAATGTTCAAAGTACCACACAATAGTATGCATCTCACACATCAGTAAATTAATGCCCAAAATTCTCCAAGCTAGGCTTCAACAGTACATGAACCATGAACTTCCAGATGTTCAAGCTGGTTTTAGAAAAGGCAGAGGAACCAGAGATCAAATTGCCAATATCTGCTGGATCATAGAAAAAGGAAGAGAGTTCCAGAAAAACATCTATTTCTGCTTTATTGATTATGCCAAAGCCTTTGACTGTGTAGACAACAAGAAACTCTGGAAGATTCTTAAAGACATGGGAATACCAGACCACCTAACTTGCCTCTTGAGAAATCTGTATGCAGGTCTGGAAGCAACAGTTAGAACTGGACATGGAACAACAGACTGCTTCCAAATAGGGAAAGGAATACGTCAAGGCTGCATATTGTCACCCTGCTTATTTAACTTATATGCAGAGTACATTATGAAAAACACTGGGCTGGATGAAGCACAAGCTGGAATCAAGATTGCCAGGAGAAATATCAATAACCTCAGATATGCAGATGACACCACACTCATGGCAGAAAGCAAAGAAGAACTAAAGTGCCTCTTGATGAAAGTGAAAGAGTAGAGTGGAAAAGTTGGCTTAAAACTAAGATCATGGCATCTGGTCCCATCACTTCATGGGAAATAGATGAGGAAAAAATGGAAACATTGTTTTTTTTTGGGCTCCAAAATCACTGCAGATGGTGACTACAGCCATGAAATTGAAAGACGCTTGCTCCTTGGAAGGAAAGTTATGACCAACCTAGACAGCATATTAAAAAGCAGGGACTTTACTTTGTCAACAAACGTCCATCTAGTCTAAGCTATGATTTTTCCAGTAGTCATGTATGGATGTGAGAGTTGGACTATAAAGAAAGCTGAGTGCTGAAGAATTGCTGCTTTTGAACTGAGGTGTTGGACAAGACTCCTGAGAGTCCCTTGGGCTGCAAGGAGATCCAACCAGTCCATCCTAAAGGAAATCAGTCCTGAATATTCATTGGAAGGACTGAAGCTGAAGCTGAAAACTCCAATACTTTGGCACCTGATGCAAAGAGCTGACTCATTGGAAAAGACCCTGATGCTAGCAAAGATTGAAGGCAGAAGGATAAGGGGATGACAGAGAATAAATTGGTTTGATGGCATCACCAACTTTATGGACAGGAGTTTGAGTAAACTCCAGGAGTTGGTGATGGACAAGGAGGCCTAGCGTGCTGTAGTCCATGGGGCCCCAAAGAGTCGGACATGACTGAGTGACTGAACTGAACTGAATACCATACACAAAGATAAACTCAAAATGGATTAAGAACCTAAAAGTAAGACCAGAAACTATAAAACTCTTAGAGGAAAACATAGGCAGAACACTTGATGACATAAATCAAAGCAAGATCCTCTGTGACCCACCTCCTAGAGTAACAGAAATAAAAACAAAAGTAAACAAGTGAGACCTGATTAAACTTAAAAGCTTTTGCACAGCAAAGGAAACTATAAGGAAGGTGAAAAGACAACCCTCAGAATGGGAGAAAATAATAGCAAATGAAACAACAGACAAAGGATTAATTTCCAAAATATACAAGCAGCTCATACAGCTCAATGCCAGAAAACAAACAATCCAATCAAAAAGTGGGAAAAAGACCTAAACAGACATTTCTCCAAAGACATACAGATGGCTAACAAACACATGAAAAGATGGTCAAGATCGCTCATTATTAGAGAAATGCAAATCAAAACTGCATTGAGATATCACCTCATACCAGTCAGAATGGCCATCATCAAAAAGTCTACAAGCAATAAATGCTGTAGAGGGTGTGGAGAAAAGGGAATGCTCTTGCACTGTTGGTGGAAATGTAAACTGATACAGCCACTATGGAAGATGGTACAGAGATTCCTTAAAAAACTAGGAATAAAACCACCAAATGATCCAGCAATCCCACTCCTAGGCATATACCCTGAGGAAACCAAAACTGAAATAGACACATGTATCCCATTGTTCATTGCAGCACTATTTACAATAGCTAGAACATGAAAACAACCTAGATGTCCATAGACAAATGAATGGATAAAGAACTTGTGGTACATACACACAATGGAATTATACTCAGTCATAAAAAGGAACACATTTCAGTAAGTTCTAACAAGGTGGATGAACCTAGAACCTATTATACAGAGTGAAGTAAGTCAGAAAGAGAAAGATAAGTATCATATTCTAACACATATATACTAAATCTAGAAAAAATGGTACTGAAGAATTTACTTACAGGGTAACAATGAAGAAACAGACATAGAGAATAGACTTATGGACACGGGGAGAGGGGAGGAGAGGGTGAGATGTATGGGAAGAGTAACATGGAAACACGTTACCATATGTAAAATAGGTAGCCAATGGGAATTTGCTGTATGGCTCAGGAATCTCAAACAGGGGCTCTGTGTCAACCTAGAGGGGTGGGATGGGGAGGGAGATGGGAGGGAGGTTCAAAGAGAGGGGATATATGTATACCTATGGCTGATTCATGTGAGGTTTGACAGAAAACAGCAACAAAATTCTGTTAAGCAATTATTCTTCAATTAAAAAAATAAATAAAAAAGAGCAACTCATACAGTTAGTTTGGCAAATTGGAAGCATCTGGTAAACTTGACTCAGGTATTCTACTTGTAGAGAAACTCTGGCACGTTTCACCAGGAGACAGATGGAAGAATGTTAACAGGAGGATAGGCAGATTTTAGACTATTCCATGATGGATGCTGCACAGGAGGCAAACGCACTGATCCACTGTAACACTGGCTTCTCTGATAGCTCAGCTGATAAAGAATCTGCCTGCAATGCAAGAGACCCTGGTTTGATTCCTGGGTTGGGAAGATCTGCTGGAGAAGGGATAGGCTACCCACTCTGGTATTCCTGGGCTTCCCTTGTGACTTAGCTGGTAAATAATCCACCTGCAGTGCGGGAGACATGGATTCGATTCCTGGGTTGGGAAGATCCCCTGGAGAAGGGAAAGGCTACCCACTCCAGTATTCTGGCCTGGAGAATTCCATGGACTGTATAGTCCATGGAGTTGCAAAGAGTCAGTCATGACTGAGCAGCTTTCACTTTCATAGTAACATTTGTCAGTATGAATCATGTTATAATGAGTCAAGAAAAAAGTCGTACAACTATATAAACTAAATCATACCATATATGTAAAGTTTAACAACAAAAAAGCAATACTTTAATTCTGGCTATATCCAAACATAACAAGCATCTAAAAGCATGGGTGGAAGGGCATCAGCTTCCGTGGCTCCTTCTGCAGAGGAAGAGAGGAGAGAGGAGGGGGTGAAATATACTGGGTTGTGCCATCTTCCTCCTCTAGATTTTCTGAGGTGATGCCGTCCAGCACTCAGCAAGCACCCAGTGTATATTTGGTGAGTGAGTGAATGAATGAACCTAGCCCACAAGATGAGAATCTTAAATACCATCTGAATTCAGGTAATCCCGAATTTGTATCCTAGCAAAGACCTCCTTTCAGACTTCAGACCATTTCCTCTCAGCTGCCTAAGGCCTGTAATACTCCAGGCTCCACTTACACTATCTTTCTTTTTTTTGGCTGCACCACACGGGATTTTAGTTACCTAACCAGGCATTAAACCTGTGCCCCCTGCAGCGGAAAGGTGGAATCTTAAGCACTGGACCACCAGGGAAGTTCCTTCACCACCATTTTTCTCTGCCTTTCATGTTTCAGCACATGGCACTCCCATCCAAACAGCTGCTCCAGGCAAAACTGCCAGGTCATCCTCGGTCCAGGCCTTCATGGGAGACCTTGTTTCCCAGCTTATCACACGCAGGGGGGCTCTTTGACACAGATCCCTGAGCTCCTGTTTTAGTGGTTTACAAGTTACATCTAATCTCTGCGGTCACATCCAGATGCTGAGCTGAACTGTTTTGTTGGCAAGTCCCTGCCTAGGACCTCAGAATTGGAGGGCAGAGCGGTCAGCCAAGTTGGGCAGCACAGCTGACCCTCTGAGACGCAGCTGCACAGGTTTGGGCCCTGAAAGACCTCTGCTGACCCACAGTGTTCTGCAGTAGTACCTTGCAAGACTTGTGATGGCCACTGCAGACACCTCCCGCTGGACAGTGCTGCTTCCATGGCTCAGAGAAGCCAGATGGCTGTTGTTGGCAAGATTCCTGAATAAGGAAAATTTAAAAATAGCCTGCCTTTCTCTATGGATAGAGAAATATGATTTACTTTTAGATAACTCCCACCCACCAGCCAAATTTCAAAAGGAAATACATAAGTGGCTTATAGCTGGGCAGTCATAGTATAGTGGGGCTTTTCTATCAATATACTAGTGTTTCCCAACTGATGTTCCAGGAGAGGGTTAAAAGATATGCTGAGATACTGACCCTCTCAGGCCTTGGGGCAACTAGCAAAGCCCCAGGCTCCTCCTGCTTTGGGTAGTCCTGTCAGTTTCCCCCTGTGTGCTGTACAAATGTTAATTTCTCTGGTGCCTGAGGTGAGGAAGCTGGGAAGCAGTGTCCTAGACTGACTACAGAGCTGAATGAAATGTTTCCTTAAGTAGAAGCCTTGGAAGACTTCCTCATAAATGCAGAGGCTTGAATTAAAGATGAGAACCCATGTAGCTCCTAAGAGAGAAAGGTGTGTTCCCAGGGCAGGAGGTGAGAATTGGCTGCCTCCAGAACATGAATGATTCCGCTGGGGTAGACCCAACATTCAGCAAGGTGAAAGAGGAGAACAGTAAGGAGAGAGAACTGGTCACTAGGTGAATTAGAATGGACAAGGAGCAAGCGTCCACCACAGTCCACACTGCCTCACCCAGAGTGCCCCTCCCAGCCCACCTCGCACAAAGCCAATAAGGAACAGAAAGGTGTAGCACCACCAAAGCCATCATTTTTCTCCCAGTTACATCTAAACAACTGAGCTTCCCTGGCGGCTCAGCTGGTAAAGAATCGGGAGATTCTTTGCAATGTGGTAGACCTGGGTTTGATTCCTGGGTTGGGAAGATCCCCTGGAGAAGGGAAAGGCTACTCACTCCAGTATTCTGGCCTGGACTGTATAGTCCATGGGGTTGCAAAGAGTCAGACACGACTGAGTGACTTTTACTCACACCTAAACAATTAGTGGCAATCTCATTCTCTCAATCCATTAGAACTTTCCAGATGAAGTTAATTATGGAAAGCTACTGCTGCTGCTACTGCTAAGTCACTTCAGTCATGTCCGACTCTGTGCGACCCCATCCCTGGGATTCTCCAGGCAAGAATACTGGAGTAGGTTGCCATTTCCTTCTCCAACGTATAACAGTGAAAAGTGAAAGTGAAGTCACTCAGTCGTGCCCGACTCTTTGTGACCCCATGGACTGCAGCCTACCAGGCTCCTCCTCCCATGGGATTTTCCAGGCAAGAATACCGGACTGGGGTGCCATTGCCTTCTCCGATGGAAAGCTAGGCACTCAAGAAATAGTGTGTTTGACTGTTCTTACAAAAACCTAACTTTTCCCTGTATAGGATGACACTGTCAGGTCGGAAAGCAAGGGACAATTTGGGATCAATACCAACTACAAAATGAAATCAACAAAAGGAGAGAGGAGTTTACCTATTCATTCCAGGGATTTCAGCCTGGGTACTCTTGACATTGTCAGCCAGTTAATTCTATAGGGACTGTTATGCCCATTGTAGGAGGGTTAATAGTAGGCATTTCTGGTCTCTCTGCACTAGATGCCAGTTGTGACCACCAAAAATGTCTTCATGCGTGCTCAGTCACATCCAACACTTTGCAACCCCATGGACTGTAGCCTGCCAGGCTTCTCCGTCCATGGGATTATCTAGGCAAGAATACTGGAGTGGGTTGCTATTTTCTCCTCCAGGGGATCTTCCCGACCCAGGAATTGAATCTATATCTCCTGCAGCTCCTGCATTGGCAGGCAGATTCTTTACCACTGAGCCACCTGGGAATGTCCTGGCAGGTGTTGGCAGGGGCAAAATCACCCCAAGTGAGAACCACTGATTCAAAAGATGTATCTTGAGCCCCTGTGCATTGTGTAAGACTTTGGGGATATAACAGTCTGTCTTCAAGTAACTTACACTATGTTCAGTGAGCCAAACCCTAAGGAATCAAACACATATTAATATGTAACCACACATTTGTAAGTATCAAGAAGTAGAGAGTACATACCACAATACAAATTGGGGACCTCACTTAGATGGGAAGGAAGATCTTGCTAAGGAAATGGAACTCAAAGGCTCTATTGGAAGGTTAAGGAGGAGTAGTCAGGGAAGATGGGGCAGGCATTTCATGAAGAAGACAAAGGCCCTGAGATGAATGGCATGCTCAGAGATCAGAAAGGCAGTACAGCTAAAATGTGATAAGAAAGATGATGCATGACCTAAGACGAAATCAGGGAGTAGGCATGGATTTAACAGGTCATGTTCAAAAGTTCCAAGTTACTTCTATGTCCCAATGGAAGCTGCAGTGTAGCACTGTTTGAAGTATTAGGAACATATATGATACAAAAGACAAGGTCTGTATCCTCAGAAATCTTCTGCTTTCTGTGGAAACTGGTTTATATGTAACAGTATTCTCTGTTGCTGTGTGGAAACAATTGGAAAGAATCCAGGGTGGCCACAGGTGGAACACTTAGGAGGCTGTGGTCATAGACCAGGAGAGAAATGTCAGTGGCTTGGATTGGAGCGGTAGCATTCCAGGTGTAGAGGGGCAATTGCATAAGAAAGAATGGTGCCCAGAGGCCTCCAGATTTGGAGGGACTTTTAAGCTTATCTAATTTCTGGGGCTTCCCAAGTGGCTCAGTGGTAAAGAATCCACCTGCTAACGCAAGAGACGCAGAAGATGTGGGTTTGATCCCTAGATCAGGAAGATCCCCTGGAGGAGGAAATGGCAACCCACTCCAGTATTCTTGCCTGGAAAGCCCCATGGACAGAGGAGCCTGGTGGGCTGCAGTCTATGGGGCTGCAAAGAGTTGGACACGACTGAGCACACACCCACACACAATCTAATTTCTACATGATGTTGATATGCCTTTTTTTTAACAACCAGAGCAGAAGATGTACATTCTCCTGCTTGTACATTTTCAGTAATTCATTACTGTTTCTTTTTCATATGGTGCTAAAATCTGCCTCTATCTAAAAGGGGTCTATGTGCTTCCTTCAGACATTGAAGTTAACCCCTCTTCAAGCTAAATATTCTCATTTTCTTCAGTTTATCCTCATGTGACATGGCACCAAACCCTTCACTACTCTGCATATCTTACAAGTACCTATTCCCACCCACAGCCACCACCCTACTCTGGACTGTCTTATGTGTAACACAGACAGCACCACTCCATTAACACACAACTTACCACTTTCATATTCACCCAGAGAAAGTGAGCACACATTTAAAGTCAGGCCCTGAGGATGTCTATACTATTAGCTTTATTTCTGTGTAATTTTGTTTCTATCTTAAGATTCCAGAATATATACACCTTTAGGAATTAATCATGATTTGTCCATTAGTGAAAGTAAGCAGCTAGTCCCTGGTGTGCAGGCCTCAAAACTTATTGCAAGGATTACTGAACAAAATAAACTTTGACAATGAGAAAAAATATGCTAAAAGGATAAAATTATGAATAATCTCTTCCACAGCACTTCCATACACTCTGGGAATGACATCTGCAGCCATGGCTTCAATAAAATTGCAGAGCTGTGCTTCTGAAATGCCTTAACTAAACTCTGTGCTCGGGACCTGTGGCTTTACAGTAATGTCAAAAGCCCAGGAGGTCATGAATGACTCATAATGTCCCACTGCTTTTTGAATGGCTCCACATCGAAATCCACAGTTGGCAGTGAAACAAAGAACACTATAATAAGCACTTTATGCTGTTTTGAAAGAAACTTTTAGCTTTAACTGAATGAAAAAAAGTGTATTCAATAAAAGAATTTAATTTTCTAAACTACTATCAAAATACATTCCTTTCTATTATATTAGTTCTTATTATCCAAGTTGACAAGTTTACAGAAAAAAAAACAATTGAGTTTTTCCCTTTTCTTTTTTCTCCTCAAAGGAGCTGCATTAAATTTAAATTGGATTCTCTGAAACTTGGCTATACATGGACATTTCCTGTCAGTTATCTGGAATATGAAATTTCTAGACCAGTGCTTCTCAAACTTTAATGTACATATGAATCACCTAAAGTTCTTTATGAAATACAGATTCTCATACAGAAAGTATCTAGTGGGGCTTGAGAGGCTGCTTGTCTCATTAGCTCTTGGTGATGCTGTGGCTGACAGTCAGGGACCACTCTGTTGTTAGCAGGTGGCTGCTTAGGTCACCCTCTCTAGATTGCTGCTCTTTGTAGAAAGAAGAAGTTGAAGCAGAGGGCTGCCTAAGGGTCTTTCACATTTTAAAATTCCAAGATTGCAAACAATTTTTATTTCCTTAACTCACAGTCATGAGTCTTTTTAGTCCAGAAGGGCAATATAAAATTACCAGTAAGTCTCACTTTATGTAACAGACGGTTGTTTAAAAATAATTATTAAGTCACCTTATAAAATGACTCATGTCTTTAATTCTCCAGAGAAATGTACTATTTACAGAACTCTGGTTTTCTACAAAGGAAATAATCTCAAAGTGCTTGGTGCCTTGTTTAAACATTTTATTTGTAAGGATTTTTCAGCATAGAAGAGCTATGTAACATGAAGTCTACCACTCTTGTCAATTTTTTGCACAACGGGAGTATTTGCTGAGGACATGGGGGGGAATGCAGCTATCTTTGTTTTTTAGAAAACAGATTCAGCGATGGGAGAAATGTCGAGGGACATTTGTGCAGAGTGGAAAGGACACACACAGCTGGGTTTCCCCACTCGATCTAGTGGCTCTCAACCTGAGAGACAGAGTAGAATCACTTACGATGATAGGGAAGCAGAGGACTACCAAAATCCCCAGTGTTTGGGTCCAGTCCTTGTAGATTCTAGTATAATTGGTCTAAATTAGGACCTGGCCATCAATATTTTTCTTAAGGCTCCACAGGTCAGTTTGGTGAAGTTGTAACTACAACTTCAGAGTCAGCATGAAACAAGCTGAACTGAAACAAAAAGTGGAAATCCTGGGAGAGCTTTTGGAGTGAGGTCCAGAATGATACCTTATTTTTCATTTATCTTAAATGTGATTACAGTCTTCTCCTGAGCCAAAAAATAACTCCCCCCCCCCATGAACTAGATTACACAGGATAGTTCTGAATTCTTTTAATAGGCCTTTTGGACAAAAGGTCTTCTGAAACATTTATGCACCTGTTACCAAATGTCATACTTTCCCATTCTTTAAATAAAAGGCTCAAATGATAAGTTGGTCAAGCAAAATGAAGTTTAACAAGAAGGAATATAACTTTCACAAAAGTCACTATCATCACCAGACAATTCTGAGACGAAATGTGGCTTGGCTTATGTGAAAAACACTTAGAGTTTTAATCAATTTCAAGCTCAATGTGAATTAACAGCTAATGTGAACTACCAGCAACTCAAAGCAAAGCTACTATGCATTGATGCACTGTAGTTTTCACAGAACATCAGATCTTCTTGACCTTGTATTAGTCAGACCATACCTAGAAGAAACCAGTGTTCATTTAAAGAAGAATCTGGATAAAAAAGAAAAAAATCACAAATTCCAGTGAGCTCCCATAGTCCTCTAGCTTGTTTCTAGGAAGGGAGCAGGAAGAGGAGATTGGAAAAACAAGCAGCGTGGGAGTACAGGACTTAGAAGCAGCACAGACAAAATTACCCCCGGAAAGAGAAAGTGAAACAATTAATGACCTGGAAGTTCATAACCCTTGCTAAAGAGAAGGGGGTCCCAAGGTGTGCAAGATAGGAAATGTCAGACTCGGAGTGGCAGAACTTGAGAGGGAGAACCGGGTACAGAGATAAGAGTGGTATGTGGAGATGAGCAGTGAGGGGAAAGAAGGAAACAGAAGAAGTAAAGGCAGGCTCCTGCAGAAAAGGAAGAAAAATAAGACAAATAACTGCTTTAAAAATAATGATCCTGAGAATAGTATCTATCTTCCTTCCTTGCTCACAAACTGGAAAGATTTTTTGAGTGGAAAGAAAGAGGTATAGCCAGCATGTTACAATTGAATATAACACCAAGGACCCCATGAGAACATATCCCACCTCCTGTTGTATATGCAGTGGTCAAGAAGCATAATTGCTAGTCTAAAGCCAGGAGATATAACACCCAATGCAGCAGCCAGCCATTCACGTGTGCTTTCTTAAGTGTGGTCAGTCTAAACTCAGAGATGCTATATGTGTAAAACACACACTGAATTTCAAGGACTTATTATGAAAAAAGGATGAAAAATATATCATTAATGATTTTTTTGTACTGATTGCTGAATGACTATATTAGCTTTAGATAAGACTTATAATCTTCCCCTGATTAAAATACATACCAGACAAAATCTACCTTAGGCAAAATTGAAATGATAATAGTTTGCTTGTATAATGTTAAATAGAATATATTTTTAACTAATTATTTTTACAATTACATGACTAGATAACTTAACATTATGTATGTGTCTCACATTATATTTTAATTGGATAGCACTGACCTTGAGCTTTTAATCAGGAAAAAGGAAGGATTCACCAAATAGTTGTACTTATTTGAAAAGTAAAATAGTACATCTCAGGAAGCACATTAAGTATAGCTATTTAGAAAATAAAATACCGTGACTTCTGCTTTTGGCTATTATGGAAAAATTGGGACTAGATTATTCTATCATGTTAAACAAATAGAAAACTGGATAAAATATGCAAAATAGCAGTTTTTAGACACTGGTCAATCAGCTGCTTGGGACTGTGATTCTTGAGAAAAGGGAAATGAAGGAGGGAAGTCCCTCAACTGTCCCAGTTACCACCTGGAGGAAGCTTCCAAAAGCTGAAGCACAGCAAAAATGCCAAATGGAGCCCAGCGGTGCCACTGAGGAGAGGAAACAGAGGCTAGCATTCAACAAAGCCAAGGGCGCTAGAATTCATGGGGCGGAATGCTGGTAAGAAAGGAGTCACACAGAGAGTGAGCTCCACAAATCTGCAGTGGGATCCCCCTCCAGCCTTTGGCTGAGTACTGATCAGTGCGCGTATGTAAGGAAACTACTGGAGACCAGGCCAAGGACCACCAGAAGGGAGTCAGCAAAACAACCTCTGGAGCCCACGATGAGTGGCCATTTGTTGTCTTCTCACCACCCAGAGTGGAAAGAACTCTTTGTACACAGGCAGTAAGGATAATACTATGGAGGACTCCACTTAAAAGCCATAGACTAAAGGCTGTTCTACTCTCATCTTCATAAAGCTAAAGCAGGCTTTAAAAGGATCAAACTTATTACAAGTAAAGTGACTTCATGCAAAACTAAAATACACTAGCTGTGCTACCAAAAAAAAAAAAAAAAACCCCCACAAAACACGATTTGAAAGAATACAACAATATCCAGCATCTAACACAGTAAATTCAAAATGTCTGGAATCCAATAAAAAATTACCAGGTTTGCAAAGAAGTTGGAAAATGTCATATAACGCAGAGAAAATTCAGTTAACAGAATCAGACCCAGAGCTATTAGAGATGACATAATTAGCAAACAAAGATGCTAAGATAATTATTATAAATTATGTCTCATATTCAAGGAGGTAGAGAAAAACATTAATATAAAGACAGAAATGGAAGATATTAAAAAGATCAAAATGTAATTTATAGAGATGAAAAATAGAACATCTGAAATTTAAAAACACAGAAAATAGGCTTAACTATGGTTTGACACAGTAAAAGAAAAGATTAAAAATTGAAGATGTAGCAATAGAAAATTTTCAAAATGAAACTGATCAAAAATAAAAAGGCTGAAAGTGAATAGAACAGCAATGATTTGTGGGCCAGTAAAGTGGTAATTGAAGTCCCAGAAGAAGACAGAAAAAGGATGACAGAAGAAATTTTGAAAATCTTGTTGAAATTTGATGAAAATTATAAACCCCACAGATTGAAGAAGCTCAACAAACCTCATGCATAAAAACATACCGAGACATGTCCTAATCATGAAAACTAGTGCTAAAGAGAAAATCTTAAAATCAGTCAAAAGATACATTATTCAGAGTAATAAAGCTAGCAGGACAGCAATATCTCACCAGAAAGTATGTAAGCCAGAAGACAATGAAGCAGCATCTTCACAATAGTAAAAGAAAGGGGAAAAAAGAAAAAGTAGATAAAAAAGGAAAAATTGAAGACTTTTTCAGACAAAAACTGACATAATTCATCAGCAGACCTGTACTACAAGAAATGAGTGTCTTCCTGTGGAAGAAAGAACAGAAAAAAGAAAACAAAACTGCTACCAAATGGACACTTATATTTACAGAAAGGAATGAAGAGAGCCAGAAATTACATATATGGAGGGAAATATAAAATACATTAAAATTTTAAAATTTTTAAAATAATTAACTGTTCAAAGCAGAAAAGCAATATAAGATGGAGTTTATAATACATATAACTAGTATTTACATATACTTGCTTTTTATATAATCATATAATTAAAACTATATTGAATTTATATAATTATTATATACAATTAAAATGCATGAAAACAATAACACAAAAAACAGGAGGGAGTAAGTAAATAAAACTGTTTCTGTGCTTGAGGGAGAAAACATGGTTTACCTCTACCGAAAGGGGAAAAGGATATATATGCAAATATGAGGTGATTCCCAATCATGGAGATTTTTACCTGGGAACATTTGAGACCATCTGGAGACATTTTTGGTTGTCATAACTATGGGTGAGAGTGTCACTAACATCTGGTGAGTAGAGGCCAGGGATGCTGCTAAAACATCCTACAATGCACCAGACAGCCCCTACAACAAACAATTACCTGGCCCAGGATGTCTCTAGTGTATTCACTGCTGAGAAGCTCTGAGCCAGAGACAGACTTCTAACTTCAAGGACGCCTCTGGAACACATGGGGAAGAGAGGCAGTCAGCACTTACAGGACCTTCTGTGAAGACTGGGATCCAGGAGGGCCGCCTTCTCTATAGGAGATGAGAGAAAGATCTTTGCCGGCAAAGTTAAGTCTCTGCTTTTTAATACATTGTCTATGTTTATCATCGCTTTCCAAGGAGCAAGTATCTTTCAATTCCATGGCAGAAGTCACCATCCACAGTAATTTTAGAATCCAAGAAAATAAAATCCATTTTCCCCCCTTTTATTTCCCATGAAGTGATGGGGTCAAATGCCATGATCTTAATTATTGAATGTTGAGTTTTAAGCCAGCTTTTTCACTCTCCTCTTTCACCTTCATCAGGAGGCTCTTTAGTTCCTCTTCACTTTCTGCCATTAGAGTGGTATCATCTACATATATGAGGTTGTTGATATTTCTCCCAGCAATCTTGATTCCAGCTTGTGCTTCATTCAGCTCAGAATTTTGCATGATGTATATAAATTAAATAAGCAGGGTGACAATAAAAGTTAAATAAGCAGGGTGAAAATATACAGCCTTGTCATACTCCTTTCCAAATTTTGCACTAGTCTGCTGTACCATGTAAGGTCCTAACTATTGCTTTTGACATGCATACAGGTTTCTCAGGAGGCAGGTAAGATGGTCAGATATTTCCATATCTTTAAGAATTTTCCAGAGTTTGTTGTGATCCACACAAAGGCTTTAGCATAGTAAATGAAGTTTATGTTTTTCTGGAATTCCCTTGCTTTTTCTATGATCCAATGGATGTTGGCAATTTGATCCCTGGTTCTTGTGCCTTTCCTAAACTCAGCTTGTATATCTGGAATTTCTTGGTTCACATACTGTTGACACCTAGCTTGAAGGATTTTGAGCATTACCTTGCTAGCATGTGAAATGAGTACAATTGTGTGGTACTTTGAACATTCTTTGACATTGCCCTTTGAGACTGGAATAAAAACCAACCTTTTCCAGTCCTGTGGCCACTGCTGAGTTTTCCATATTTGCTGACATGTTGAGTGCAGCACTTTAACAGCATCATCTTTTAGGATCTGAAATAGCTCAGTTTGAATTCCATTGGTTGTTCATAGCAATGCTTCCTAAGTCCCACTTGACTTTACACTCCAGGATGTCTGGTTTGAGGTGAGTGATCATACTATCATGGCTGTCTGGGTCATTAAGACCTTTTTTGTACAGTGATGTATATTCTTGCCACCTCTTCTTAATCTCTTCTGCTTCTCTTATGTTCTTTATCATACCCATCCTTGCATGAAATATTTCCTTGATATCTCCACTTTTCTTGAAGAGATCTCTAGTTTATCCCATTCTACTGCTTCCTGCTATTTCTTTGTATTGTTCACTTAAGAAGGCTTTCTTATCTTTCCTTTCTATTCTCTGGAATTCTGCATTCATGTGGGTATATATTTCCCTTTCTCCTTTGCCTTTTGCTTCTCTTCTTTTCTCAGCTGTTTGTAAAGCCTCCTCAGATAACCACTTTGCCTTTTTTCATTTCTTTTTCTTGGGGAAAGTTTTGGTCACCGCCTCTTACCCAAAGTTATGAACCTCCATCCATAGGTCTTCAGGCACTCTATAAGATCTAATCCCTTGAATCTATTTGTCACTTCCACTGTATAATCACAAGGGATTTGATTTAGGTCATACATGAATGGTCTAGTGGTTTTTTCCCTACTTCCTTCAATTTAAGCCTGAATTTTGCAATAAAGAGCTCATGATGTGAGCCACAGGAAGCTTCAGGTCTTGTTTTTGCTGACTGTATAGAGCTTCTCCATTTTTGGATGAGAAGAATATAGTCAATCATGATGGATACCTCTTTATGGTGTCCTGAAGTGGGGAACGCCATAAAGGAGGCGAGAGGACGTCCGAGAGGAGCTGGCCCACGTCCGAGGTCAGGGGCGGCAGCCAAGAGGAACTACCACACACCCGAGGTCAGGGGCAGTGGCCGAGAGGAGCTACCCCATGCCCAAGGTCAGGGGCTGCAGCTGAGAGGGGCAACCCCATGTCCAAGGAGCAGCCCCACGTCCAAGGAGCAGCGGCTGCACCGGGTGCAGGAAGACCGAGAGGAGCTACTCCACAGTCAAGGTCAGGAGGGGCGGCCATGAGGAGATACTCCTCGTCCAAGGTAAGGAGCAGTGGCTGCCCTTTGCTGGAGCAGCCATAAAGAAATACCCCACATCCAAGGTAAAAGAAACCCAAGTAAGAGGTAGGTGTTGCAAGAGGGCATCAAAGGGCAGACACACTGAAACCATAATCACAGAAAACTAGCCAATCTGATCACATGGACCACAGTCTTGTCTAACTCAATGAAACTAAGCCATGTCATGTGGGGCCACCCAAGACGGTCGGGTCATGGTGGAGAGGTCTGACAGACTGTGGTCCACTGGAGAAGGGAATGGCGAACCACTTCAGTATTCTTGCCTTGAGAACTCCATGAACAGTATGAAAAGGCAAAATGATAGGATACTGAAAGACGAACTCCCCAGGTTGGTAGGTGCCAATATGCTACTAGAGATCAGTGGAGAAATAACTCCAGAAAGAATGAAGGGATGGAGCCAAAGCAAAAACAATACCCAGTTGTGGATGGGACTGGTGATAGAAGCAAGGTCTGATGCTGTCAAGAGCAATATTGTATAGGAACCTGGAATGTTAGGTCCATGAATCAAGGCAAATTGGAAGTGGTCAAACAGGACATGGCAAGAGTGAATGTTGACATTCCAGGAATCAGTGAACTAAAATGGACTGGAATGGGTGAATTTAACTCAGATGACCATTATATCTAGTACTGTGGGCAGGAATCCCTTAGAAGAAATGGAGTAGCCATCATGGTCAACAAAAGAGTCCAAAATGCAGTACTTGGATGCAATCTCAAAAATGACAGAATGATCTCTGTTCATTTCCAAGGCAAACCATTCAATATCACGGTAATCCAAGCCTATGCCCCAACCAGTAAAGCTGAAGAAGCTGAAGTTGAACAGTTCTATGAAGACCTACAAGACCTTTTAGAACTAACAGGCAAAAAAGATGTCCTTTTCATTATAGGGGACTGGAATGCAAAAGTAGGAAGTCAGGAAACACCTGGAGTAACAGCCAAATTTGGCCTTGGAGTATGGAATGAAGTAGGGCAAAGGCTAATAGAGTTTTGCCAAGAGAACGCACTGGTCATAGCAAACACCCTCAACAACACAAGAGAAGACTCTACACATGGACATCCCAGATGGTCAACCCTGAAATCAGACTGATTATATCCTTTGCAGCCAAAGATGGAGAAGCTCTATACAGTCAGCAAAAACAAGACTGGGAGCTGACTGTAGCTCAGATTATGAACTCCTTATTGCCAAATTCATACTTAAATTTAAGAAAGTAGGAAAAACCACTAGACCATTCAGGTATGACCTAAATCAAATTCCTTATGAATATACAGTGAAAGTGAGAAATAGATTTAAGGGATTAGATCTGATAGAGTGCCTGATGAACTAAGGACGGAGGTTCGTGACATTGTACAGGAGACAGGGATCAAGACCATCCCCATGGAAAAGAAATGCAAAAAGGCAAAATGGCTGTCTGAGGAGGCCTTACAAATAGCTGTGAAAAGAAGAGATGTGAAAAGTAAAGGAGAAAAGGAAATATATTCCCATTTGAATGCAGAGTTCCAAAGAATAGCCAGGAGAGATAAGAAAGCCTTCCTCGGTGATCAATGCAAAGAAATAGAGGAAAACAACAGAATGGGAAAGACTAGAGATCTCTTCAAGAAAACTAGAGATACCCAGGGAACATTCCATGCAAAGAAGGGTTCGATAAAGGACGGAAATGGTATGGACTTAACAGAAGCAGAAGACATTAAGAAGAGGTGGCAAGAATATACAGAAGAACTGTACAAAAAAGATCTTCATGACCCAGATAATCATGAAGGTGTGATCACTCCCACTCACCTAGAGCCGGACATCCTGGAATGTGAAGTCAAGTGGGCCTTAGAAAGCATCACTATGAACAAAGCTAGTGGAGGTGATGGAATTCCAGTGGAGCTATTTCAAATCCTGAAAGATGATGCTGTGAAGGTACTGCACTCAATATGCCAGGAAATTTGGAAAACTCAGCAGTGGCCACAGGACTGGAAAAGGTCAGTTTTCATTCCAATTCCAAAGAAAGGCAATGCCAGAGAAAGGTCACACTACTGCACAATTGCACTCATCTCACACACTAGTAAAGTAATGCTCAAAAGTCTCCAAGCCAGGCTTCAGCAATATGTGAACCGTGAACTTCCAGATGTTCAAGCTGGTTTTAGAAAAGGCAGAGGAACCAAAGATCAAATTGCCAACATCTTCTGGATCATCGAGAAAGCAAGAGAGTTCCAGAAAAACATCTATTTCTGTTTTATTGACTATGCCAAAGCCTTTGATTGTGTGGATCACAATAAACTATGGAAAATTCTGAAAGAGATGGAAATACCAGACCACCTGACCGTCTTCTTGAGAAACCTGTATGCAGGTCAGGAAGCAACAGTTAGAACTGGACATGGAACAACAGACTGGTTCCAAATAGGAAAAGGAGTACGTCAAGGCTGTATATTGTCACCCTGCTTATTTAACTTATATGCAAAATACATCATGAGAAACGCTGGGCTGGATAAAGCACAAGCTGGAGTCAAGATTGCCAGGAGAGATATCAATAACCTCAGATATGCAGATGACACCACCCTTATGGCAGAAAGGGAAGAGGAACTAAAAAACCTCTTGATGAAAGTGAAAGAGGAGAGTAAAAAAGTTGGCTTAAAGCTCAACATTCAGAAAACTAAGATCATGGCATCTGGACCCATCACCTCATGGGAAATAGATGGGGAGACAGTGGAAACAGTGACAGACTTTATTTTTTGGGGCTCCAAAATCACTGCAGATGGTGGTTGCAGCCATGAAGTTAAAAGATACTTACTCCTTGGAAGGAAAGTTATGACCAACCTAGATAGCATATTAAAAAGCAGAGACATTACTTTGTCAACAAAGGTCCATCTAGTCAAGGCTATGGTTTTTCCAGTGGTCATGAATGGATGTGAGAGTTGGACTGTGAAGAAAGCTGAGTGCCGAAAAATTGATGCTTTTGAACTGTGGTGTTGGAGAAGACTCTTGAGAGTCCCTTGGACTGGAGACTGGTTGGAGATCCAACCAGTCAATCCTAAAGGAGATCAGTCCTGGGTGTTCACTGGAAGGACTGATGCTGAAGCTGAAGCTCCAATACTTTGGCTACCTCACGCGAAGTGTTGACTCATTGGAAAAGTCCCTGATGCTGGGAGGGATTGGGAGCAGGAGAAGAAGGGGATGACAGAGGATGAGACGGCTGGATGGCATCGCCAACTCAATGGACATGAGTTTGAGTAAGCTCTGGGAGCTGGTGATGGACAGGGAGGCTTGGCGTGCTGCAATTCATGAGGTCGCAAAGAGTTGGACACGACTGAGCGACTGAAAGAATGAATGAAGAGTCCGATTTCAGTATTGACTATCTGGTGATGTCAATGTGTAGAGTGGTCTCTTGGGTTGTTGGAAAAGGGAGTTTGCTATAATCTGTTTGTTCTCTTAACAAAACTCTGTTATCCTTTGCCCTACTTCATTATGTACTCCAAGGCCAAACTTGCCTGTTACTCTAATTATCTTTCGACTTCCTACTTTTGCATTCCAATCCCCTATGATGAAAAGGACATCTTTTTTTGGTGTTACTTCTATAAAGTCTTGTAGGACTTCATATAACCAGTCAATTTCAGATTCTTCAGCATTAGTGGTTGGGGCATAGACTTGGAATACTGTATACTGAATAGTTTGCCTTGGAAACGAACTGAGATCATTCCTTTGTTTTTGAGATTGCAAGTAATACTGCATTTTGGACTTTTTGTTGACTAAGAGGGCTACTCCATTTTTTCTTAAGGGATTGTTGCCCATAGTAGAGGATACAATGGTCATTTGAATTAAATTCCCCCATTCCTGTCCATTTTATTTCACTGACTCCTAAGATGTTGATATTCACTCTTGCCATGTCCTGCTTATCACATCCAATTTACCTGATTCATGGATTTAACACTCCGGGTTCCTATGCAATATTGTTTTTTATAACATCAGACTTTACTTTCATCACCAAACACATCCATAACTGAGCATCATTTCCGCTTTGGCCCAGCCGCTCCATTCTTCCTGGAGCTATTTGTAATTTCCCTCTGCTCTTCCCCAGTAGCCTATTAGACACCATCCAGTCTGGGGAGATCACCTTCTGGTGTCCAATCTTTTTGCCTTTTTATACTGTTTGTGGGGTTCTCGCAGGAAGAATACTGGAGTGACTCAGTCGCTCAGACGAGCCCGTCCCTCTCCCAGTGGACCACGTTTTGTCGTAACTCTTCACTGTGACCCGTATGTCTTGGGTGGCCCTGTACAGCATGGTTCATAGCTTCACTGACTTACACAAGC
The DNA here is from genome assembly GCF_019320065.1 of Cervus canadensis. Classification (NCBI taxonomy): domain Eukaryota; kingdom Metazoa; phylum Chordata; class Mammalia; order Artiodactyla; family Cervidae; genus Cervus; species Cervus canadensis. Next base: position 62,562,716 of record NC_057402.1, on the reverse strand, counting down.
CCCTTTCCCATGACAAGGTTGTGAGCTGTGAGGGAGAATTTCATTTAGATCACCATTTTATCCTTACCACAACCCTGTAAGGAAGGTAGGCAGTTACCAACTTGAATTAGAGAATGAAAGGTGGAGACTCAAATCAAGATGGCAGAGAAAGAGGACACAGAACTCACCTTTCCCCATGAACACATCAAAAATACACCTACATGTGGAAAAATTCTCACTGAAATCTAAGTGAAAATTGGCAGTAAACCTCTTATACAACCAAGACTGTAAGGAAGACACATGCAGGAAGGAAAGAGAAGCAATTGCATTTGGACCTGGGCCCTGGAGGGACTCAGAGGAAAAGGAGATGACATGGGAGGAGGTGCTTCCTGGGGAGTGAGTGGTTTGAGGCACATATTGGCCACCTCAGCCCTGGGTCCAACAGAGGGAAGGTGAAATCCCTTTTCTAGTAGGAGGACTGGTAACACGAATAGAAGGTCTGAGCGAAAGCTAGACTCTGCTCATGAGAAGCGTGGGAATACTTGCTTGCTCCCAAGGCAGGGTAGAAAGAGTGGACTGAGACCACATGGCTGTCTGACTGGTTTTCTGTGACTACCCTAGTATGCCCCTCAGCACAAGCTGAGCCAATACCCCAGCCCTGTTTGCCTTGTGTTGCAACTCCACATGGGAGCACGGGCAACCACAACCAAGGAAAATCTCAAAGATGAGATGCTGTGGCAGCTCAAATCTTAAGTGGCAACTGAACAGGGAGCAGGCAGCCAATCCTGGCGATTGCAGACACAAAACAGAGGCAGATCTCATCTCTGATGGCAGCCAGGCCGCCACAACCCCTGCCATGACCCTTGTTGAGTACCCAGCCTCTCTTACTCCAACTCTGCTACCCTTATGAGCTGAGGGTGCCAGGGCCAGGACACAGCACACACTTAGACAGAGCTTCTGCTCCAACAACTTGAAACATGAATCATGAATTAATCATGATTTACCCATTAGTGACAGTAAGCAGCTGGCCTTGGTGTACAGGCCTCAAAAATTATTGCAAGGATTACTTAACAAAATAAACTTTGACAATGATAAAAATATGCTAAGAGGATAAAATTATGAATAATCTCTGCCACAGCACTTCCATATACTCTGGGAATGACATCTGCAACCACAGCTTCAATAAAATTGCAGAGCTGTACTTCTGAAATGCCTTAACTAAACTCTGTGCTTGGGAATCTGTGGCTTTTTTTACAGTAATGGCAAAAGCACCAACAAGGGGGTGACACCCACTAGGCAGAGGTGGAAGTGCTACCTCTCACATGACTTTGGTTCTAGCTCCTCCTTCTCCAGGCCCACTTCCTTCCAAGGTGGGAACTGCCAGTTCACCCTGATGAAAGGCATGACTTATGTTCGTGCCAAACCCAGCTCTCCCAACAAGGCCACTGGGCACATGCAGACTGCATAGGGATGCTCCCACATAAGGACACCCCTTCGAGACTGCGATAGGTAATTATTTTACCTAATTTCATAGAGAGAAGAAGACAAGCAAAATAAGACAGAGGAATTTGCCTCAACTGAAGGAGCAAGAGAATCCCCCTTAAAAAACAACACTAATTAAACAGTAATAAACAATTTACTAGATAAAGAATTCAAAGCATTACTAATAAGAATGCAAACTGAATTAGGGAAAAGAACAGATGAACACAGTGAAACTTTTAGCAAGGAACTAGAAAGTATAAAAACAATCCAGTCAGAACTGAAGAATACAATAACTTAAATGAAAAAACAAAACACTGAAAGGAATGAACAGCAGACCAGATGATACAGAAGAACACATAAGTCAACTAGAAGACAGAATAATGGAAAGCACACAATCAGAACAGCAAAAAGAAAAAACCATTTTTCTTAATGGAAACAGTTTAAGGGATCATTGGGATAACATCAAGTATCCTAGAAGGAGAAGAGAGAGAGAAGGTGATTGAACATGTATTTAATGAAATTATGGCTGAAAACATCCCAAACCTGAAGAAGAAAACAGATATCCAGGTATAGGAAGCACAGACGGTCCCAGATAAGATGAACCCAAACAGACACACACCAAGAAAGATCATAATTACAATGGGAAGAGTCAAAGAGCGAATTCTAAAGGCAACAGGAGAAAAACAAAGAGATACAAGGGAACCCTTTGTATATGATAAGGCTAACAGCTGATTTTTCTGTAGTAACATAGCAAGCTAGAAGACAGTAGCATGATATACTAAAAGCGTTGAAAGGGAAACCCTGCAACCCAGGATACCCTACCCAGCAAAGTTACCATTTAAAATCCTGGTACAATTTTGTGGGGCTTCCTGGGTGGCTCAGTGGTAAAGAACCCACCTGCCAATGCAGGAGACTCAGGAGACATGGGTTCGATTGCTGGGTCAGGGAAGATCCCCTGGAGGAGAAAACAGCAAGCCACTCCAATATTCTTGCCTGGAGAATCCCATGGACAGAGGAGCCTGGCTGGCAATAGTCCACAAGGTCACAAAGAGTCAGACATGACTGAGTAACAGAGTGCATGTGCGTGCACACACACACACAGAGTGTTTGTGGGATTGTAGATTTATGCAGCCACTATGGAAAACAGTGTGAAGTTTGCTCAAAAAAACTAAAAACAGAATTACCATATGACTGAGCAACTCCACTACTGGGGATATATCAGAAGAAAACAAACACACTAATTTGAAAAGATATATTCAGCCTAATGCTCATAGCAGCATTATTTACAATAGCCAAGACATGGAAGCAACCTAAGTGCTTATCAACAGAAGAATGGATAAAGAAGAATGTGGTGGATGTATATATACACAATGGAATATTATGCAGCCATAAAAAGAATGAAATTCTGCTACTCACAACATGAATGGACCTTAATGAAGTAAGTCAGATGGAGAAAGACAAATACTCTACATTATCACTTACAAGTGGAATCCAAAAGATGAAACAAATGAATGTATATAATAAAACAGAAATGGACTCATAGACACAGAGGTAAAACTAGTAGTTACCAGTGGGGAGAAGGAAGTGGGAAGGGGCAAGATAAGGAAATGGGATTAAGAGACACAAACTACTATGTAGAAAATAAGTAAGCAACAAAGATATACTGTACAACGTGGGGAAATAAATATAGCCATTATTTGGTTACAGCTTTAAATGGAATATAATTTATAAAATATTGAATCACTCTGTTGTACATTTGAAACTAATATAATATTGTAATCAACTACACTTCAATTAAAAAAGAAAGAAAACAGAGATGAAAAATAAATAACTTCTTTGAGGCTTCACATCTAAGTGTCTGGGAACCCATACCCACTGACCTCTAGTCTGCCTCCCTACAGAGGGTAGATGTAGTTCTCTTTGTGGGGGCTGGTGTTAGGTTTACAGTAAGGCAGGCAGAGATTGGAGGCCACATGGACCCTATGATGCACAGCCCAGAAGCCCATTCAGGACCACAGCTCTGATTTCCCAGCCGTGAGAGCTTCTAGCTGTGCTCTTATCTGGTATTATCCATGGCTAAAGGGAGCTCCTTTGACCATAGCCATGCCCCTCCTCCAGAGGGCAGCCCACATCCAGTGACAGGTTAATGCTGGGGTACAGAGGTCTGGTCCCACTGCTTTAGCTGTAATATCTCTGAAGGGCCACTCAGCTCTAGGGTGCTCTAGAGGGTGGGCTGAGGCCTTGGTAGCAATTGCACCATATTTTAATTTCTCCCTCTGCCCAGTTCAGCTCCATTCCCTCCCTCACACGTGTGGAATCCCAGAGAACCCCTAAAGCCTTCTGTATATGCATCCACACACATACACACTCATCCTAACACGTGATATGGAGAAGAAACAATGGCTACAGAAAGGAGATAAAGTCTGATTGGGTCTCTTCTACATCTTCACTGAGTTTACCTCCCCCTCATTATTCTTTTACGGGATAGCGGAGATCCTGGGGCCTCCCTGGGGCTGGACTTTCTCCACACTCTTCATATCATCTTGCACCCAAAGTAGTAGATAAATTGATTGTTGAGGGTGCAGAAAGGTTGATTGGCTTCTATCAAATCATGATGTAAGTAGCCACCTAGTGAAGCTACTGAGTAGGACCAGTACTCACCTTAGCTTGCAACCTCATTGTGGCCAGGCCTCAACATAGTGCTCCAGTGATGGGATTGAAAGGGCCCAACCCAGCCAACAAGGAAGAACAGCCAATCCCATTCCCTCAGAAGACCTGACCACGGTTTCCGGGTTCACACTAAAAACATTACAGAAGCACACCTACAGGCCTGAGCTGCTCAGAGCAATGTTGAGGAGATGACAGGACTCAGGGCAGGCCTGCAAGATACACTTCAGAGCCATAGGAAGGGAGCATGTACCCGGTGCTGCTTGCTTTTAAGATTTCCTGAGCCTGACACGTGTGGCAAGGAGACACTAATTGCAGAAAATAGAAAATAGCTCCAATGAAAGTCAGAGTTCCACAGATGGTATGCTTCCTATTCCCTAAACAGAACTCAGATAAAGCCATCTGCATCATAAATCATTCAAGCGCTAAAACCCACATGATAAATCAAAATGAAAATGTTTTAAAAATGAACTAGTTTTATCCATATCTACAAGCAAAATGAATTTTAAGGAATAAGGTTCCTTTTGTGTTACGTAAAGCCCTCTCCTGAGTCTTATGCAGTAGGGGCACGGAGGGGTAATGGCCACAGAAAACTGTGGGAGAATAACAGGGACAGGATCGGCCAGGCACACTCTTCCCCCCATGTGCTCTTACCAATCTCTCTGGCCCAAGAGCCCATTAATAAAACTTTCACATTCTGGTGTGAATGTGTAGATTTATTAAAAGCCATGAATTGTGCTTGTCCCCTTGTGTAGGCTGATACAGAAACCGAAACTCAAGTTCCATATAAAACACTTGTGTATGTATGTGTGTTTATGTGCATGTACTTATGCATCTGTTTCTCCAATAATAAAATGAAGAATATTTATACTTTTTAGGAGTATATAAAAACCCATTCCATTTTGTGAAATTATTTTTAAAAAACATGAGTACAAGAGATGTTGGAGTTTCTTTCTTCTATTTTCACTTGGGTCTTCCCCCATAGTCCCCCTTCCTATCCAACTTCAGCAATACACTATGAGGGGAGCATCATGTCAACATCTGGGACAGAGGAAATAAAGGCAGGATTTAAGCAGCCATTGCTGTCCTCAAAATACTTCATGGGACAGCTCTCACCCGGACTGGAGCCTTCCTTCCACAACAGCTTCAGTCAACCGCCTGTCCATCAAACAACCTGTGTAGTCCAGTACCTCCAAGAACAGCATATTGATAACCATTGTTAGAAAACAGATAAGACAAGAAACTTAAGAGTATGCATAGGGAGCCAATACCTGATAAAGTAAGTATGGAAAAGCACCATATAATTACATAGTTCATGGGCAACTGCAGGAAAGGGAGGTTTGTCATTTTTAAAGAGACACTCAGCAGCTGAAATCTCCTAGAGGGAACAGGCCCCACTCAGCTACCAATACCCAGCCACTTTCCATGCCTGATTCCAAAGGAACAGAGGGTAGATTGAAGAAAACAGAAATAAAATCTCGTTTTTCCTTATTTAAAAATCCTAATATAATCTTTCTCCCTCAGAGGTCAGTGTGCTTGGAATTAAGAGCTGAAAAGATACACTGCTGTCCTCAGCCACAGGAAGAGGGGCTGCCTCACAGTGACTGGGTGTGGGCATCTTGCTGTGTGCCTCCCAGTGACTGTTTTGACAGAAATAAGCAACAGTTTAGAAAAAACCCAATGGAAGAATCGCCAAATACCTTAAGAAAACATATTGACCCGTGCCAGTGTAAGAAAATGCCTGCATAATGCTATCCTAGCGTGAAAAAGAGGTGTTCCTTGAGAAGGATGCTGGCAGTTCCAGTCTGGATTTGCATGGCCTTAGGAAGTCCCTTCCTCCCTCCACGCCTCCAATTACCCTTTGGGCAGGTGATCCTCTCCTTCCAGTTCTGTGCCACTTCCACCTCCACTGTGAATGTGAGGTTGGGGCTTCTCCCAAGCAACCACCTCGGGGCCCTGGCTGTACATGTGGGCCTATTGTGGAGGCCTCTCAGTAGAGGGCAAAGCAGCAGGGGTTCCGTTGGGGGCACGCGGCTTAGAAGAGGCCAGTCTACTCGTGGGCCTGGTCCTCACTCAAGATATGTTTTCTCTTTTATTATCTTTGACTTCTTTAAACAGCTCTACACTCAGGTGTAAAAGAGATTTATGATTGATTTAAGCCAGAAAATCTCCCAATGGGAATTTGCCCTCAGTGAGATTTTCTGAAGAGTAGCCTCTATGAAGAGTTGGAATTAACCAATTATTTGCCAAGGTAACCAAGCAAAGTCAATGACAAGATCATGAATTTTGTGGGAAGTGACCATAACCACACTAAACACACACACACAGATGTACACTGTTCCTGGGGAGGCAGAGAACAGCATTAACCTCAAGAACCCCCAGTCCTGTGTGGCCCTGGGTGAACTGCATGCGTTCCTCACTCAGCTCTCCCCTCCTCCAGACAACAGAGACAACCATCCACATGGACGTCAGGGGGTGGCAGCAGCAGCACCCTGAGGGGATCCTGGTTTCCTGGCAGACACTTAGTAGTCTCTTCCAGCTCCGAAATCCTATGCGATTCTCTATTTGTGGCTGGACTGAACATCAAGTATAGAAGAACATTCAAGTTTGAAATTCTTTGAGTCCAGTAACTTTGAAAAATTATTTTTGTTATCAAATTTCATAGATTCCACTGTTGCTCCTTGAATAGATTGTTAAACAAATTAATCTACATAATACCCAGACATATGGAAATATAAACCAATAGCATTTTTATAACACTCTACCTCAGCGGTCAGTCTTTGTGATATTTTTATCATGTCTTGTTCAGCTGTTTTTACATCCACTATTGCCGACTAAGAAAAGAGAACTGAAGTCGTCTTTGAAGTTACAGATTTTGTGTTTCTTCCCTAAAATGCTGATATCTGAGTGAATGTGTCCAAAAGTACTATCTAGAATGTGAGTTGTGAAAGTCAACTGGCAGAAGACAGCTTAGGAAACTGTCACTGGAGCCACTGGCAGAAAGTCAAGGACTCTGACCTCTGACATCAGCTGTATAGCTTTATCTAAGCAAATGGAAGGGAGAGCTTGACTGCAAGTAAACGGCCAGGTCACTTGAAACTCACAGGGTCTCTGGGATTCAGCACAAGGAATAGTGCTGCCTTGTAACAGTGACAATGATAATGACAGCTAACATTTATCATGTGGGCACTGGGTGCCAGACATTCTTCTAAGGGCTTTCTCCTACAAGGCAGGCACTAATATTATCAGCCTCATTTTATAGGTGAGGAAACTGAGGCAATGAAGAGAAATAATAATGCTCAAGATACAAATCTGCATAGAGCCATTAGTCTTAGCTATTACCCTACATGCTTTCTTTACTAGGAGGTAAAAAGTAAAGATTAAAAATCATTCAAAAAATAATTACAAAACTGTTTTATGCTTTTAAAAAGTTCAAAAACAAATCGAAGGACCTATGTTTTAATCGACTATTTTGATTATTCAGTTTGTTTCTGTACTATTTTTTACTCTATTAAACTGTTTTAAATTAATTTTCTTGTTATTAATCTTCTTCCCTGAAAAATTAGGAAAGGTTAAGTATTATAGGGCTTCCCAGGTGGCAAGTCTTAATGACCTGGATAACCATGCTGGTGTGGTCATTCATCTAGAGCCAGACATCCTCGAATGTGAAGTCAAGTGGGCCTTAAGAAGCACCACTACCAACAGAGCTAGTGGAAGTGGTGGAATTCCAGCTGAGCTATTTCAAATCCTAAAAGATAAAAAAAAAATCCTAAAATATGAGGCTGCTAAAATGATGCACTCAATATGTCACCAAATTTGGAAAACTTAGCAGTGGCCACAGGACTGGAAAAGATCAGTTTTCATTCCAATCCAAATAAGGGCAATGCCAAAGAATGTTCAAACTACTGCAATTGTGCTCATTTCACATGCTAGCAAGGTAATGCTCAAAAATTTTTCAAGCTAGGCTTCAACAGTACCTGAACTGTGAAATTCCAGATGTAAAAGTTGAGTTTAGAAAAGGCAGAGGAACCAGAGATCAAATTGCCAACATCCTTTGGATCATAGAAAAAGTAAGGAAATTCCAGAAAAACATCTGCTTCATCTACTATGCTAAAGCCTTTGACTGTGTGAATCATAACAAACTGGAAAATTCTTAAAAAGATGGGAATACCAGACCACCCGACCTGCCTCCTGAGAAACCTGTATGCAGGTCAAGAAGCAAGAGTTAGAACTGGACATGAAAGAATGGACTGGTTCAAAATTGGGAAAGGAGTACCTCAAGGCTGTATATTGTCACCTTGCTTATTTAACTTATACACAGCATACATCATGCGAAATGCCAAGCTAGATGAAGCACAAGCTGGAATCAAGACTGCTGGGAGAAATATCAATAACCTCAGATATGCAGATGACACCACCCTTTTGGTAGAAAGTGAAGAGGAACTAAACAGCCTCTTAATGAAGGTGAAAGAAGTGTGAAAAAGCTGGCTTAAAACTCAACATTCAAAATATGAAAATAATACATTTTTTCTGTGTCTCTGCTGTCAGTGTCCTTTCCCTCACTTGGAGTCACAGTCCAGCTCGCCTCCCTTATATGCCCTCCAACACTACACTGGTCTCTGGACCTGCTGTGGAGGCAGCTCAGACTCTAATCTGGTCCTGCTCCAGAGGTTCAAGAGGGAGGGGACATATATATATATACCTATGGCTGGTTAATATTGATGTCTGACAGAAAGCAACAAAATTCTGTAAAGCAATTATCCTTCAATAAAAAATAAACAAAATTTTAAAAATATTTCAACATTCAAAAAGATCATGGCATCTAGTCCCATCACTTCATGCCAAATAGATGAGGAAAAAAATGCAAACAGTGACAGACTTTATTTTCTTGGGCTTCAAAATCAGTGCAGATGGTGACTGCAGCCATGAAATTAAAAGACACTTGCTCCTTGGAAGAAAAGCTATGACCAACAGCTATTAAAAAGCAGAGACGTCACTTTGCCAACAAAAGTCCATATAGTCAAAAGTATGATGTTACGTGGTCATGAATTGATGTGAAAGTTGGACCATAAAGAAAGCTGAGTGCCAAAGAATTGATGCTTTTGAACTGTGGTGTTGGAGAAGACTCTTGAGAGTCCCTTGGACTGCAAGGAGATCCAACCAGTCAATCCTAAAGGAAATCAGTCCTGAATATTCATTGGAAGAACTGATGCTGAAGCTGAAACTCCAGTACTTTGGCTACCTGATGCGAAGAGCTTACTCATTGGAAAAGACCCTGATGCTGGGAAAGACTGAAGGCAGGAGGAGAAGGGGACGACAGAGGATGAGATGGTTGGATGGCACCATCAACCAGACAGACATGAATCAGAGTAAGCTCCGGAAGATGGTGAAGGATAGGGAAGCCTGGAATGCTGCAGTCCATGGGGTTGCAAAGAGTCGCACATGACTTAGCAACTGAACAACAACAATTATAAGTTAAAAGATTCACGGTCTTTTAGTCTTGACCTTACCATGCAATTACTGTGTGAATTTGGTTGAGCCTCAGTTTCCTCAGTTTCCCTTATTAGAGTGTTCCTTTCCCTAACTAAAATAGTTCTGCATGTGTTGAAGTGTCATTCTGTGAACTTAAGAGACACTGCTTGTCAAGAGCAGATGGCTAGGGCCAGTTGCCAAGGCACTGGCTTCTCCAGCCTGGCTGTAACAGCTGCAGGCTACAGTCCCACCTCCATGTTCTGGCGATGTACCAGTCTAAGATGTCACAGAAACATGCTTGAGTTGGCCAGCACCCGGTATGATATTTAGAAGAAAGAAAACAAAAACTTAAGAATGATCAAGTTCTAAGTAATATCAAACAAAAGCATGCTATGCTTCTTCTAATTTCCTCTGAAAGCACTTCTCATGTTTGCAAAGAGAGTAAGCTGAATATGTCAGCCCATCATACTTCCCGATGTGATGTGTGGGCTGGTAGTTCATCACAAAATTCTCCATTTTATAGGAACCAGTTAAGTTTCGATGCCAATTCTTATTCTTAACAGCAAGCTGCCTGCTAACCATGGTGTTTATATGTTAGTTTCCTGAAATTACAACAATATTGTTATTCTAAAGTAGCAAATTCATCATAAGCATGCAGAAACCCTATTGCTTAGGGAAAATAAGTTTTTCCTATTCTTAAAAAATCACTATTTTTTTAAAGAATAATCACTTTAATCTTTTCAGTCTACCATGCAAATTCATAGAGACCATAAACAGATTCATAAATTATTTTGTAACTTGCCATCCAAAATACTGCGGCTTCTTTTCCAAAATTGTTTATTCATCTGTATGTTCAAAATTACTTATTAGGGGCCTGTCAGACATAAAGAACTTGAAAAGACAAATTCTCAATGTCTGTTATAAGATTTTAAAAAATATTTTGGAGGCCTACAAACCTCTGCAATTCCATTTTATAAATATCAAGAATTAATCACCTTAGTAACAATTGTGTTATGTGTTAAATGCTAACTATTTACTAAACAGAATTGAAAACTGACTTGTTAGCTGTCCTCTAAAAATTTCAGCTCCTGCCTCTATCTCTTTCCTCCCCTTTGCAATGCAGCTACGCTTTCAAACAGCATTCTTTAAAAGGCGGCTTTATGGCTTTGGAGGAAGAAGCTGATTTCACAGCCAGATTTGCCACTGCTGTGGAAAACAGAGTGCACATGCAAGCCAGCTGAAGTCATAAGGGCTGCAAGGATTAGGGCCGCGGGGGCCTCCACTGCTGCTGTCAAACTGCAATTGGAAACAGCTTTTCCAAAGTACGGCATGAGAAATCAGGAATTCCTGTCCACAGCTCCCCAACCCACAGGGTTTTTAATCAGGCTTGGTATTACCCATTAGAGATCAGAAATATGAAAATCATGATGAAACCAAAAAAGAGTATTTTCTAGTTTCCAAGTTTTGTTCTGCCTGGATCCCTTCCAAGCCTGTAATTATTGTCACTCACCAGGAGATGTGGGTTTGATCACTGGGTCAGGAAGATCCCCAAGAGATGGGAATGGCAACCCACTCCAGTATTCTTGCCTGGAGAATCCCATGGACAGAGGAGCCTGGCGGGCTACAGTCCATCGTGTTGCAAAGAGTCTGACATGACTTAGGGACTGAACAACAACAATGACCAGTTAAAAAGGGAACCGCTTCTGACTGGGACAGGAGCTCTAGGAAGGCTGGACCTGAAGGCAGGGCAGGCTCAGTTCAGTGACCTGCCTTCCTTCCAACCCCTGGATATGCAGATTGTCTTAACTGCTCAAATTCAGTTACTTCAACTGTACCTGACACTTAGGGATGAAGTAATTTTTGCAGAGATCATAGAAAAACTATTGAGAACATTAATAAACTAGAATCATTCAATGAGAGGTTTATTTTCTAAGCCATTTCAGCTAAAGAAAAGAATCTTTTCTCAGGAAAACAAGTTCAAATCATCAATTTAGTTAAAAAAAAATTCAAGATTTGATTTGGGATTAATCCAGATGAAGCCTAATTTCTAATACCTTTGTCTAGATTTAGAAGACCTAGAGGTCATTTATGGCAACCTGAACTTTACTTGTCAACTTTTTAATGATCTTTGAGACATAAGTGCTAAAGTAGGAAAATAAATTAACCAGAGATTTCATTTTAAAAATGAGCTTATCAGATAAACTATAAGCACATCTGTTACATATGTCACTCATTCTGATCATGATACAATGCTATGTTATACAGGGATTAGGTAACACCCAAAAGTGGGCCAGCTGTAACTTTCACCTTGAAAGATTTTTAATTAAAATTCCCTCATATGTATGACTTCCAGGCAAGGAAGGAGTTATGACTTGATTTTTTCTTTAACTTGCCTTAAAAATTCCAGTCAAATTCCATCTGTACCAAACTTTCCCTGGTCACCTTGAGTCAATTTCTCTTTTGTTTTTCACAAGTTTCTGGGACCTCTCTTCAGCACAGGACATTCTATATAACAAATATAGTTGCTAGTAGATGAATATTCCCCAACTAGATTCTGGGTTGTTTCCCCAAAAGCAACGATTTGTGTCTTATTCATTTCTTTAAGCCATCTCCTCCACTGTTCTGAAATTAAAAACTAGAATTCTAAATCAAACAAACAAAAAAATTCCCTTCCATTGTCTAAAATGTATTATTCATTTCTTAGGGAAGAAAATAGTTTCAGAAAAAGAGTATCAGCAAATGATGGACAAAATTTCAGAGAGAAGAAAGTTCAGGGGGAGAGCATTATGCACAAATTGGACGATCAGCCAAGGTGAACTAAGGATCTGAAACAGCACTGAACTCTCACCATAATTTAGCCTGCCCCAAACTGGAGCAAATTTAGACTCGTTAGGACTTTCTTCAAGAAGCAGCAATCAATTCTTGAATAAAAATTTTCCAGAAAATTCCTGTCCTCTAATAAAAGCAATTTCTTAAGAACACCTTGGAAATCTACTTAATGACCATAAACAGATTCATAAATTATTTTGTAACTGGCCATCCAAAATGCTGTGACTTCTTTCCCAAAATTGTTTATTCATTTGTATGTTCAAAATTACTTATTAGGGGCCTGTCACACATAAAGAACTTGAAAAGACAAATTCTCAATCTCTGTTATAATATTTTTAAAAATATTTTGGAGAAATTCTCATCAAGATGATCAAATCAAGAAAAAATTCTGGTTAAGTATAAATTAAGTAGAATGTTCCATCATCTGGGCCTCACCTTTGTTCCGGCAATGAAATCTACTTGCTAAGAGCAATAAAACCTGAACGGCCCTTACCTTCGTGAATATACTTCTTTTGAGCATCTTCAGGATGAAGTAACTCCAATAAAGATTAAGAACTTGCAGGACCATGAGCTGTAGGTTGAGGAAGATGTACGAAAAGAAAGGTTGAAGGTAGTGCAGAGGCAGAATCAGCGTGCAATATAAAATCCTGAAAAACCAAACAAATGAGAATGTTTCATTATAGTCAAAGCACTTCTGAATTTTCAGTGAGGAAACAAGTATTTTTTCTCCCAAGGCATACAACATTTATTTTATTTCTAATAATGTCGGAAAGACTCAAAAAAAAATGGTAATATTACCTTTTATATCATTTTTGGAAAGTCACAAATGTTCCTCTACCTCAGTTTCCTCTCTGCAAAGAGAACTGTATATACTAACCCCACTCACCTTCCTGGGATTGGAGAATACGAGATAATGCATGTGTGCAAGGGTTATTATTGCCTTTTGGACACAGTCTCATTTATTTGGCATCAAAAGCAAATGGGAATTCTACGTGAGTAAATTTTCTGGATAAAACAGACTTTTAAAGAAGCAAAAATTCTATTATTTTACTTCCACTTGCTAAAGTGAATTGAATACTTTATTAATTTCATAAACAGACTCCTGGACACAATATGAACTGCCCTCAATGACCAGGATGCACAGTGCCTTCAGATACAATTGCAGTATGAAGGCTATCTGTTGTCTTCCCAAACTGCAAATATTGCTGTTTAGACATGTTTGTAAGTATATTACTTGAATTATAAAAATAGTTTGTTCATACAAAATTGGAAAAATAAGAAAGTTGCCCATAGAATTACAATTTTAAAAAATACTGCAATTTTGTGCATTACCTTCTAATTTTTCTTACATATATTTAAATTTTATTTTTAAATTAACATATAGTAAAATTGACTATTTGGGGGTGTGCAGTTCTACAAATTACAATAACAGCATAGATTTGTGTAACCACCACCACAGTACAGAGAGAGAGTGGTTCCATCAACCCCCAAACCTTTATAGTCATACCCCCAAGGCCTAGCACTTGGCAACCACTTATCTATTCCCCACCCCTTTAATTTCATCTTGTCAAGAAGGCCATATACATGGAATCATGCAGTGTGTCAGCTTTTGAGATTGCCTTCTTTCACTCAGCACAGAGCCTCTGAGAGTCATGTATGTTGTTGTGGGTATCAATAGCACTATTTTTTTAAACTAGTGAGTGGTATTCCATTGTGTGGGTATACCCATTAGTCACCATTTGCATTTTTTCCAGTTTTTGACAATTGTGGACAGAACTGCTATAAATATTTATGTAATATATATGTTTTTGTGTGCACGTGAGTTTTCATTTTTCAAGGGTAAATACATACAGGTGGGATTACTGGGTATCACACTGCCAAGCATATGCTTAACTTTCCAAGAAACTGAAAACTTGTTTTCCAAAATGGCTATTTTGCATCCCAATCAGCAAAGAATGAGAATGCCAGTTGCTGCTCATCTTCAGCAGCACTTATTATTATTCTGTAGAGACTTTGCCATTGTAGTAAAAGTATCACTTGTGGGATCTTATGTTCAGTTTCATTTAGCTTTAAATCAAAAACAGTTTACACACAATCCCTAGAACCCTATCTCTGACAAACAGCAAGGAGATCTGGACCCACAGGTAGGGACAATGCCCATGGTCAGCTTGAAGCAGTTACAGAAGATGGACCATCAGTCCCTCTGCTACTTATAAGGTTTTAAGAATCCAGACTCCTTGAGGGGGAAATCTTATAGCATGCAGGTAGCTAGATATGAGCAGAGAAATGGGGACAGGGACCAGGTGGCAGGAAATCACACAGCTTGTAAACAGCAGGGATCCATACATAGGCAGACAAAGCAAAGCAGAAATCTTCAGACTGATACGAAATTGGATGATAAGGGTCTGAACAGAAGACAAAGAAAGGTGGGAAAAGGTGGGAATCTCCTGTGTCCAAATGTAACCTTTTGCTCATTATGATCTTATTACAAATAAAATTAGCCTTATAGATAAGAAGTACCCATCATGCACTGACACTTCTGATCTAAGCTAAATAAGGACAAAAATCCCTCCTCCTCTCAGGAAAATGGAGCAGGCATGAAAATTGGGGAAGATGCCCCCCTCAAATTCCTCCTTAGTGAATATCCTGCCCCTTCATTACTATGCCCATCATAACCAGTTTACCAAAGAAATCCAGTGTGGCAGCTCCTCACCTGCCTGCTCACTCTCCCTGAGAGCGTATCCTTACTTAAATAAACCCCCACTTTATGTTTTTCTTTAAAAAAAGTTTACACTGTTTGAACAATTTGGCGTGTTAGGGGAAGCACACTGACTGAATCCGCCCACCCTGGCCAGGCACTATAGTCACCATTCGCATGAGATGTTCTACGACAGGAGGTCCTGGTAAGGAACATGGAACTAATAAGCCACCACAAACCGGAAGAGTTTGGGAAAGGTGAAAAGGAGACATCATGTGCCTGATCACATCCCAGAATCCTCCTCACTGGCATCCATCCTGGCGGAGCGATGTGCGCACCACCAGGAAGGACTCTGAGTCAGGATGATTGGTCAGAGACCACCCAGAAACTAATCCCATCACCATAAAACCTGAGACTGCGAGCCATGGGGCAGAGCAGCCCCCCGGGTTCCCTCAGCCGACTGCTCTCCCCCCGGGGGCCCTTTCCCAACAGAACCTCTTGCTCTGTCAGCACATGGTCTCCTCAGACAATTCGTTTCTGGCTGTTAAACAAGAGCCTGCTTCTGGGCCCTGGAAGGGGTCCCCCTTCCTGCAACAAATGGTGACTCTGGTGGGGACTCTTCTTCACCACAACTGACATACTGACCACTCAGGGTGCTTGGGGACCAGCTTGCCTGCCGATGGACCAGACCCAGCAACTCCAACCAGGACCCTTTTGTCCTTGGTCTCCTCCTGACGCAGACAACTGGCCAGGGTGCCCAGACCAGGTAAGGAACAAGAGACTTTATTGACCTCTCTCACCCTCCCTCTCCTTAACCCTTCCTATCCTACCATTTTTTCTAGTCCCCCAGTCTTAGACCCAGGAGTCTGCTCGAAGGGCCTCATACTGAGCTGAGGATCAGAGGCCAATGACCTCTGCTTGGGAGAGAACTAGAATTCTGATTCTGTTCTGGTCTGTCCTGGTTTCTGGTAGGGCCGATTTCTAGTCCTCCCTTCTCTGGAGGTCCAGAAGTCCCATAACACCTGAGTATCTGCAGGTGGCAAGAGACGTCTATAAGGTCACCCCTTTTGCTCCCCCATCCCGCCTCCTACCCCGTCTTCCTTCAGCCTAGCTTCCTTTCCTCCCTTTGAAATCTTTGAAGACTTGAGATTACTTTCATTCACTCTGTTAGAACTTGGATCTGAAGTTCTGTCTCTATAGGAGGTTTTCTGAGAGAATATAATCTTGCCTTTAAGGGAGTGTCTGATTGGGATGGTTGGGTATGTGTATGTGTTCTGTGTTGTGATTTATGATGGCCATTTGCTTTGTGTGGCTGCCATTTTCTTTAGACCTGATGCTGTTTTGTTAGAGCTTGGTTTTCTCTTCCTTGCCTTGAGATCAGGCTCTCAGGGACACTAATCTAGACCATCTCTAATTCTTAAGACTGAAGGGCAAATGGGAAGAAGCTTTTAAATATGTTATTTATCCCAACTGTTATTTATAAACTAGTGAATTTTATATTGTAATATCTGATTCATGACTAAGTTTAGAAAATGAAGCCAAATCTTGTGTTGTGGTTGTCTGGATATGTGTGTGTCTCAGTATGTGTCTTTGTCTCTGGATAATATTGTTGAGATTAATTTGTAAATGAGCTCTATTTAAATGGCTTAAACAAATGTAAGTGCTTACAAAGCAAACAATTCCAAATTAAGCTAAATGAATTTCAGATTCATGTGAACTAGGAAATATTCAATATTAAATTAATAGTGGTTATATAGACATGTCTTTAGAACCATCAATAACTATAACACTTCTGTTGTACCTAGATTTACTAGAGGTCAAATAAGACTGTATTCTGTCTGTTAAACAAACTTGTTAACAAGAAAAGGAACAAACACAATGTGGAAAAAAACTTTCAGAGAAGTGTTTTTAGTAAGAAAAGTTGTGAGAAATGAAAAAGAAGTGAAATGAGTGAGTTATGCATGATAAGGATTTTCTAAGATTGGATTACAATTAGTTGGGTAAGTAGATTTTGTTAGGAATGACTTAGCCACAGGAAAACTGGTTAGAACCAATGAAGTCCAAGATGGCAGAATCCACTTTCACTAGACTTTGAGCCTTGGTATTTATACCCATTGTGACACATGCAAGCTAAGTGACACACCCACCAGCATTGGCTAAATCTGACTGACTGTTCTAAACCCTTTTGATTTTTTGGGGACAAAATTTCCTAAATCAAATTCTATTGAAGTTCTTTTGACCTCTAGTTAACTTTGGGATGCTTCAGAGGGCCCCTGAAACATCCCAAAGAGAGATATATTAAACTAGTTGTGTTTATTTGGTTGGTTAAATTACAAAGGAATTATTATCAAATGCATAATAAATCCTCTCAGGTTGTATTGTATGATAAATGTTACTAATATAGATATCCTAGAACTTACCTGCGGAGAAGGCAATGGCACCCCACTCCAGTACTCCTGCCTGGAAAATCCCATGGATGGAGGAATCTGGTAGAGTGCAGTCCATGGGGTCGCTGGGAGTTGGACATGACTGAGCAACTCCACTTTCACTTTTCACTTTCATGCATTGGAGAAGGAAATGGCGACCCACTGCAGTATTCTTGCCTGGAGAATCCCGGGGACGGGGGAGCCTGGTGGGCTGCTGTCTATGGGGTCGCACAGAGTAGGACATGACTGAAGCGACTTAGCAGCAGCAGAACTCATATGGAGTTCCTAAAATTCTGTCATGTTCTGGTATTCTAATGGGAAACCTGATGACTTTACAAAGGTTAACAAAAGGACTGAACTGGTGAATATGCTTATAACTTTTATGGTTTCTATCTGAAAAAATTTACAGGTTTGAATCAGTGTTTTCCAGGAGTAGGGGAAATATTCACCTCAAGCTAATTATGACATTAATTTGGTAAAATTATAAACAAATGGAAATTATTATCTTTTCTATCTGACCCCTCCAGAGATGGAAACTCTTAGGTTTCCAATAACTTTACCAGATAAGTTAGGAAGGTTATGTCACTAGCAAGTACAGAAATCTCAAGGAATTTTTGAGACCTTGAAAAGTGAAGACTTCACCCAGATTTGTTAGGCAAAATCTGTGATAAGCCTTTGGCATGACTTTCCTAGCCCTGAAAGATTTTATTTTAAAAGTTCGGTCTGAGACTCTATAAAAGTTGCAGCAAAGCAAAAAGTCTATGATCAATTATGGTTATATAAATCATCAGGTCAGGTTTATTGAGACCAGAACTATTTTGCAAACAAACTAGTCTTAATTTGGTTATATCTGGTAAAAATGAGGGTGATTTTAGGGAGAAAAAGATGTTTCAATAAATGTTAAATCTCAGTTTGTTAATGAAGGTCTGTATCTACTAAGATCCATTTCCTGGATAGTTCTTTGCTGTTAGGGTATATTAATGCAAAATTTACTTGAATTATTAAGAGACACCCTAAGTTTGTTTCTGAAGCTTATCTCAGTAATCTATCTTTGGATGAAGAACAGATGCCTCACAACCTACAACCAGGACTGGAAAAGGACATAATTTAATGGACTGTCTCCAATCTGGATGGAAGGACGTTTTTATCAGGTGCTCTTAACTAGCTCATTCACAGTGAAATTGAAGGTAAACTGACTCTTAGATTAATTTCCACTTCCAAAGGCCCTTACACTGGACTAGTCTATAGAGAGGACAGCTGACCTGATCTCACCATAAAATGACACCCAGAGGAGAAACTGCACTACACCAGGATGAGAAGAAGACAACATCAGAGAGAGACAGTTTGCCCAGGATGTTGCACCTGATTCATACAACCATTTATAATGTTTTCTCAACTTCTTGGACCTTTGCATATAAATCAAAAGCTTTTCTATCCTAGGCCTGATCCTATGCTACTTTTAGAAATCAGTCCAATTGTTGGGATTGTGGCCAATTACCTGTGTCCAGTTCTAGGTTACCTTGGTGAATTTCTTCAAGCCAAGGCTCAAATTGGTTGGCCCTGAGGAAATTTACTTTAAAAGGAAAATTATAATCATGTTCAGGTCACTACTGATACTACTGGATGGGATCTCCTCACCTGGCCAACTAATAATGCCTGCTTTGACCCTGGCCATAAATTTGAGTTTTCTTCTATTACTCAAGCTCAATCAGAGCAATAAGCAAAGTTTCAGCAAAGGAAAAATATCTCCCACAATTACAGGATGGATTTATATAGATAACACCAGGCTATGATAATTTAGGTTTAAAGTCTCCTCTATGCTGGGAACAAATAAGTCATACTAAGGATAATCAATCTAGTAACACTAGGAAACTGGGTTATGTACCTTATAGACAGTGCCAATATATAATTTCCGTGGAAGATAAGGATTTGTATGGAACAGACTAAGTCAGATGACCTGGGATATACTGGGCTGCTTCTAATGGAAGCTCTAGCTTAATTCTTACTTATGACTTTACTAACACTGCTGGCTATGTTATTTGTATTTCACCTTTTTTACAGAATTGCTGTTTCTTACATTACCAAGTGTGTGACTGAGCCTCTGATAATATATAGTTTCATATGAGATTGATGATGATAACAATGTAACTCTAGATATGGGAAGAAGCAATAAGAGGGAATGTTTTCCTGGACCAAGAGGTTAGTAAGACAGGTGGTCCAGAGAATTTTGGATACTGCTTTATGGCCTAGTCCAGTAATAGCACATTGAAAGGCCTGTCAGAGAAATCTCTGCCAGACCTGGGAATTGTCAGCATTCTCAGTACCGTGGGACAAAATGGTCATGAGATGTGCCCCCAAAATCATGGTCAAGCTTATGACCATGAAGGGGCCCTATCAACTGGCACGTGCCATCTACCTCTGCGAAGATTAAATCATAGCCACTGCAGCTGCTGACGTTTAACACCCCTAAAAGGAGTTCAGGGTGGAGATAAAAAAATGAGGCACTCTGTGCTCTGTGAAAAACTGGAAGAACAGTCCTTCAGATAGATATTTTCAGGAAAAGATTTTACGAATCCCAATCCTTGCATTTTCTTATACCTAGAAAAACACTAACATTGTTAATTGTAATATCTGCTTTGGCTATTAAGGAGAATATCACAATTAAAAATCAAAATAGAGTAGCTATGGTTCAGACATCCATGGAAATAAGTAGGTCACAGTATGGGTGTAATTTCAGACTAATTCTCAGAACAATGTCTGTAGGAAGCTAATAACTGCAACCTTACTTTTTATAAAACTAGGCAACTGGCTACCTGGCTACAAGTGTCCCTAAAGTGCCAGGTCCAGACCTGGTTTCATGCTTATTCTTCTGAAAAGAAATGAGATTTATTCTGTCTATTAAAATTCCAGTTGTCACTCCAATTCCTTCTAGTTGAGTCTGTTACACCAAAATGGGAGACCAAGAGATTGAGATTTTAATCATACAAAACTCAGATCTAGGACTTGGAACTCAGAAATACTTCCAGTTCAGTGACTGTTCTCCAAACTGAGGCAGTCCTATGCCCCATTTTGACAGGAAGTTATCAGAGTCATAGTTTCACAATTCCCTGAATTAAAACTAAGCAGAATTCTGTGGGGCTCTAGAGTACAGATCTGTTCTGTGTTCTCCATTTCTTGTCTGTAGGATCTAGGCTTCATTCAGCCTCCTTGACCTTCCCTGAGTCCCAAAAGGCAGATTCAAACAGTTGCTGATTAGGGAAGGGAGGGATACAGAAACAGAGGAGGAGCAATCAAAACGGTGGAACAGCCTTGAGGCAGAGTCCTGGTTCCTACTCAAGAAATATGCATAACAATATCTTTGAGTCCTTCTGCAGAACAGGGCCCCGCCCAAGTGGAGGATGGTAACTTCAGGCTGAACACAAGATTCCTGGAGTACCACTCTGTGTTCACCACCAACCAATCAGAAGAAAGTCACACACCCTGCAGCCCTCACCCCAAATGTTGCCTTCTGTTTCTGGGGCCCAGTGATGACCACCATCCGTTTAGGCCTCCTGTTTGGTCCCTGTCTGTTTCATCTCTGACAGAGGCCAACAGTTTCAGGCTAAATTGCTGTTCCTACAAGGATGAATGCTGGTTTCAGGCAAAGAATACCCTGACTTAGGTTAAGAGAGACTTCTACTCTGCTAGGCAGGGTCTGTGCTCATGCACAGCAGGAAGAAGTTACAGAAGAAAGAGACCTCTGCCCCAGTTCCCAAGAAGTATCTTGAGTATGAAGTCTCAGGGGGGAGTTGTTAGGGGAAGCACACTGACTAAACCTGCCCACCTTGGCCAGGCACCAGAGCCACCATCTGCATGAGTTATTTTATGACAGGAGGTCCTGGTAAAGAACACAGAACTAATAAGCCACCACCAAGCAGAAGAGTTCAGGAAAGGTCAAAAGGAGACACCACATGTCTGACCACCTCCCCGAATCCCCTCTGGCATCCATCTTGGCTGAGTGATGCGTGCACCAGCAGGAAGGATTCTGAGTCAGGATGACTGGCCAAAGACAACCTGGAAACTAACCCCATCATCATGAAACCCGAGGCTGAAAGCCACGTGGCAGAGCAGTCCTCCTGGGTCCCCTCACCTGCTGCTCTCCGCCCACACGCCCCTTCCCAGTAAAGTCTCTTGCTTTGTCAGCACATGTGTCTCCTCGGACAATTCATTTCTGAGTGTTAGACAACAGCCCATTTTCCCCCTTCCTGCAACAGGTGTTTGAACAATTTCCCAAATCAAAGGTTATTTCTTTAGATATGTATGTTCCTAAACATGAGAATACTACTCCAAAGTATACAGTAAAAGTACAGAAGTTCAAGGTTATATTAAAAGCTAATAAGACTTTGCCATATTATTTTCCAAAATCATAAGCAATTTATGAAAGAAGAGTTTTATTAAACACTCCAGCCAGCACCAATTGGCTTTAAAATTTGCTAATTTAAAAAATAAAACAATTTCAGCTTGCATTATTTGCAACCTTTGACAGTTCCCTTAGTAGTTCTATTTCCTTTTTTTGTGAGTTGTTAATTCAAGACTTTTATTCAAAAAGCAATGATATGAACTCTGAACTCAATATAATAGTCATTTATCCATTTTACTTACATAATTTTTTTTAGAAACTTAGGAATTACAGAAAATATGAAGAGGTTAAAGTAAAAATCACTTAAAATCTCACAACTCACAGGTAACTCAGTACATGCTATGTCTGGTAAACATAATTCAAAACATCTTTCTTAAAAACACATTTTTATAAAGTATTTTCCCCTTCCCTGTTACCATATGATCTTATATAATAGGAGCACACTATGCTTGTGAGTTTGTACCCTGCTTTTGGGCTTCCCTGATGGCTCAGGGGTAAAGAATCTGCCTGCCAATGCAGGAGGCAGAGTTTTGATCTCTAAGTTGGGAAGATCCCCTGGAGAAGGAAATGGCAATCCACTCCAGTATTCTTGCTGGGAAATCCTATGGACTGAGGAGCATGGTGGGCTACAGTCCATAGGGTCACAAAAAGAGTTGGACATGACTTAGCAACCAAACATGTTACAGAGAGCTTTCCATGCCAATGAACATATTTATAAATTAGGGATCAGCAAACATTTTTTAATAGGGAAAAATAATAAATATTTCAGGCCTCTGGGCCATTTGGTCTCTGTTGCAACTGCTCAAGTGACCAGTGCAGTGTGAAACTAGCTATAAACAATGTATCAATTAATAGGTGTGGCTGTGTGCCAATAAAACTTTACTAGCAAAATAGTTCACTGAACTGGATTTTGCCTACAAATTGCCAGCCCCTACTATATACCATTCTATGTAACAACTGCACAGAAATCCATTTATAGATATCATAATTTATTTAGCTAATCTCTTATTGACAGACATTTGTTTCCAAATTTTCACTACATTATGAAGAACACTGTGAGAATGTTACTTGTGAAGACATTTTGATTAAATTGTTCACTTCCTCCCAAGTTACTAAAATTCTGAATCAAAGAGTATATTCATTTTATATTTTGGAGTGTATTGCTAAATGCTTTCCATCAAGACTGCACCAATTTATATTCTTAGACCCAGTATATGAGAGTGTCTGCTTCCTGGGATCTTGATCAACATTGTAGCCTGACAGCCTTTACCTAAAACAACATTATACTGCTTATATATTTACATATTTATTTCTTGTGAAATGAAGATATATATGAGTTTTTTAAAATTATTATTATTATTTGTACTTTGTGAACTGCTTCTCTGTGGTATCTGTTCAATTTTGGGGGGGGGGGGATGTTTACTTTTTCTGCTGACTCCTAAATGCTCTTTATATATTAAGGATAATGCATTACTTTTTAATCATGTTAAATAATATCACATGGTCTGATTTTTACAACTTTGTTTATAATTTTCTTGACAAATAAATTTTAAAACACTTCTGTAACCAATATTATCAATTATGCTTTAAAATGTTTTTCTCACCCCTAACATTATAAAATATGTCCTCAATATTTTCTTAAAATCCTGACTCTATGTAAGCTGAGTCACTTCTTTGTGTATATTCTAAACTGTAAAATGGAAGCAATGAGTACCTACCTTATTCATTCAATAAATATTTATTAAGCACCAAAATGATACCAGACACTTTGTGGGAGCCAGAATGAATAAAGCAGACTGAAATTCCTGACCTAGTAGGGCTTACATTTTGGTGCCTGCATCCACAGGGATTAAGGGAAATAATATAAATAAAGCCTCTTTGCTATTACGATTTGCTGGGTCTTTAAGCAACTGTGTGCCTTATTCTGTACTCTCTCAGTCTAGAATGCACTTCCTTTTTTCATCTGAAATGCTCACCTGTCAAAGCATGGACTTATCTACAAAAAAATCTCTCCTGATCACCTCTTATAACTTTCTTCAGGGCTCCTCTGCTACGAGCTTCTTTAGAGCATTGGGCTGATTCACTCTGCCTTACAGTGAAAGCTCTTATATGAGCTGACTCCTCATTAGCCAGCAAGCTTTCCACAGGCAGTGGCCATGACGCCTTCATGTCACATGTATTCTCCCATCACCTACTCCAGGACCTGGTCCCATACAAGGCCCCCTAATGGGAATTTGTCAATGTCAAAATTAACAAAGAAATCTACTCAAAAATACCTCCTTTATACATCCTATCAAGAATGTAAACAACTACCTAAACATACAATTAAACTAACTGTGGTCCATGCAAAGAAAAAAAGAAAAGAATAAAGGAGAATATTCCAGGGTTTTGACTGAAGGGAGATTTCCCTCTTCTCTCTATAGCTGAAGGGGAGACAGAGTTGGAGAGAGTGACATGTACAAAGCTCTCAGGTGGAGGCATTATGGAAAATTCAAGGGCTAAAAAGAAGACCGGTATGGCAAGGTGGGTGGGGGCAGGGGGTGGGATGGGGAGGAGGAGGGGTGACGTGGGTTGGGTGTGTAAGATGAAGCTGGATTGGTGAATGCAGTCATCTCCCACTGGCCTAGAAAGCCAAGGTCAGAGGTGTGGCCTTCCCTGTAAGAGCTTTGGGAAGCTCTGCAGGTTTTAGGAAGGAGAGTAATAAAGGCCCTTATACTCAAAGCTATGGCTTTTCCAATAGTTATGTATGGATGTGAGAACTGGATCATAAGGAAGGCTGAGCACTGAAGAATTGCTGCTTTCGAATTGTGGTGCTGGAGAAGACTCTTGAGAGTTCCTTGGACTGCAAGGAGATCAAACAAGCCAATCCTGAAGATCAACCTGAATATCCATTGGAAGGACTGATGCTGAAGCTGAAGTTCCAATACTTTGACCACCTGATACAAAAAGCTGACTCATTGGAAAGGACACTGATGCTGGGAAAGACTGAAGGCAAAAGGAGAAGGAGGTGGCAGAGGATGAGATGTTCAGATAGTACCACCGACTCAGTGGACAGGAATTTGAGCAAACTCCGGGAGATAGTGAAGGATAGGGAAGCCTGTTGTGTTGTATGCAGTCCATGGGGTCTCAGAGAGTCAGACACGACTTAGCGATTGAACAACAAAAACAATACTTGGCCTAGCATCATCAGAGCTGGGCTCCGGGACTGAGGCTGCTATTTTTTGCCTGGCAAACTATACAATCTCCTGTTCCTTGGGTAGAACTAACCCCACCTCTCTGACTGAGAGGCTCCAGAGAAACACAGAGTAAGCTTTGCAAACTTAAGAGTTCTAGAAATGGAAGAGTCTGCCATTTAATGCAAACAGCTCCAGAGAAGCCACTGCAGAGAGGAGAGGTCAGTCAATGGCAGGGGCGCTGGAGCCTGCTACATTTGGACCATGGTTTCCTTGTAGATGTTTCATCTACAACAAGTTGCTGGCTTCTCTGGGCTTCAGTTTCTTCTGTAATAAAACAGAACTCACCTCATCAGGTTGTCATGAGGATTAAATGAGTTGACAAATGGGAAGAGCTTAGCATACAGTGAGCACTCAAAAATGGTAGTTATAACATTATTATGACCACCGCTATGATGAGATGACTTTCCACCACCACCCTCTTTCCAACTGCAAAGGGCTAGTTAATAACACATGGAGGGCAACACAGTGTTTGGGTCCAGTCTATAGATTCCAGTTTGATTGGTCTGAATTAGAACCTGGCCATGAATATTTTTTTAAGGCTCCACAGGTTTACATAGTCAGCAGGTAACAAGCTGAACTGAAACAAAAAGTGGAAATCATGGGAGATCTTTTGGGGTGAGATCCAGAATGATACCTAAAGGATAGTCCAATCTCTCAGCCTTAACTCTTCTCATCCTTTACCAAAAGAATAGGAAGGAAAAAAACAAAACATATCTGCCTGTCTAAATTTTGTGTGGCCCAAACACATGTGTATCAAGTATGTGTCCTGAACACACATGTATCAGGTATGCAGACATCTGTGAACACAGAAACACTTGCACATTTACCTTGTGGGGCCTATGGAATCTCCCCTTTCGCAGAGAATACTCCTCAGTTCTGCTCTGTACACTAGTCTTTAACCTGTCCAAATGGACACACTACCATGGTGCCTATGGATGGCAAACCTTGGCCTTTTCTCTGTTTTGGGTTTTGTTACCCATCTTTACTCTTTCAATTGCTAAAGTTTACATGGTTTGAAAAAATCACATTGTTGGTATAAATAGTTGGTTTTGTTGGGCTGGATAAGGCAACCACCAAAAATTGTTTTTTTCTAATAAAAATTAAAGGTCTTTTTTTCTTGCTAATTGTGGGTGTAAGTATTAAGCCTTTACAGGATAACAAATATTGGTTCTATAGGTGTTTAATTGCCTATCTTACATTTTAGAGACAGCTTATATTTCAAAATGACCAAATAGCTGAAGAAAACTTTCTAAAACTTAGGCAAGGCAGCCATGTCTATCTTATCAAATTAAGTAACTTAGTTGGAAACATACTTGTTTTGTGTTTCAAATGTCCTGTTTCTAGTCTTGATCCTTTCATAACTAGCTGTGCAATCCTAGAACTATCTTAACTTCTCACGTGAAAAATAAACCAAGTTGCAATTCTTCGACAATGTCTATGACGTGAAAGGCAAGAAGTACCTAGCACAAGAAGGACTATTTCAGGCAGATGACACCTGAATGCAAAATGTGATCCTGGCCAAATCTGGTAGATTGCTACCTTTCTTAAAATTGATGGAAGATTCTGTAGAAGAATGTCCTTGTCCTTAGGAAACACACATTGAACTATTTAGGATTAAAAGGGCATGATGATTTCAACTTTAAATGGTTCAGAAAAAAATGTGTGTGTATATATATATACACATATACACACACACGTGAGCGTGTATGTGTGTGTGTGTATTGAGAGAGAAAAAGAAATAAATACAGCAAACCAGGGAAATGTTAATTGGTAAATCTGGGTAAAAGGAACAGGTACGAGTTCTCTGTAATATACTTGAAATTATTCTGCAAGCTTGAAGTGATTTCCATACAAACAAACAAATAAAGGGGTTGCACTAAATAATGAATAAAGCCCCTCATTCTAAAGTTCTATGGACTGTGGTAGTTGTCTTTCATAAGTTTACAAACAGCAGCAGAAGTGCCAAGCCGGTGGGGTGTGGGAGAAGCTCCCCCACCTCCGCCCGCAACCCCCCCCACCCCCCCGCCTGCCGCCCCATTCCCCCCCACCGCCCCCCGACTCCCGCCCGCGAGGGAGACTCTGAGCAAACACTTGCCGGTGACTTGTGCTGTCTCCTCCAGAAGCCGTGTGACTGGAAAGTCTAGTTCTGAGATAGGCATCTGCAGGGCAATCCCAGGGAGCAGCCCCAGCTACAACAGAGCCCTCTGGCCTGGCGCAGTCCCTCGTCTCCTCTGGTGACTGAGGGAAGGACACTGACACTCCAAGCGGGCGTGGAAGCTGACTGGGACACTGGCAGACCCTGGCTTGCCCCTGACTGACTGTTTAGAACTGAGGCCTCAGGCATTAAAAGGAAAGAAAAAGATTATCTTGTCCTCACTCTAGTCTCCCTCTGATGGACATCACCTGAGAGCACTGCTAGAGGCTTTTGGCTCTGTTGTGTTTTGTTAAAACTGTCCTCTCTCTTTAACAGCCATTTCAAGGGTTTATACTGTCTTATCGCCCACAAAATTCTTTTTCATATGAGGCTTCTCAGGGTACCATTTTTTGATACCAGTGAGACCTGGATCATCAAAAGATGAAGCCCAAGGTCCCGTGAACCAGTGGTGGCGAAATAAAGTTACCACTAGCATACGTATCCTTGGAGGTGAGGAAGTTGTTTATTTTTCACAGCTAGAAATGTTTTATTTTTTAACCATTTTTAAAATTGAAGTATAGTTAATTCACAATGCTGTGTTAGTTTCAAGTGGATAGCAAAGTCATTCAGCTATATATATATATGTATCTGTTCTTTTTCAGATTTTTTTCCATTATAGGTTATTTTAAGATATTGAATACGATTCCTCTGTAGGCCTTAGCCTTTTACCTGTTTTAAATATAGTAGTATGTATCTGTTAACCTCAGATCGCTAATTTATCCCTCCCTCACTTTCTCCTTAGGTAACCATAAC
This sequence comes from Cervus canadensis, assembly GCF_019320065.1. Taxonomy (NCBI): domain Eukaryota; kingdom Metazoa; phylum Chordata; class Mammalia; order Artiodactyla; family Cervidae; genus Cervus; species Cervus canadensis. The sequence continues at coordinate 62,534,581 of NC_057402.1, read as the reverse complement.
TTTGTTTTCTATGTTTGTGAGTCTATTTCTGCTTTGTAAGTTCATTTGTATCATTTTTTAGACTCTACATATAAGTGATATAATATGATATTTTTCTTTCTCTGACATTTCACTTAGTATGATAATCTCTTTAAGTCCATCCATATTGCTACAGTGGTATTATTTCATTCCTTTTTACTTCTAAGTAATATTTCATTGTATATATGTACCACATCTTCTTTATCTATTAATTTGTCAGTGGACAAATTAGATTGCTTTCATGTTGTGACTATTATAAATAGTATTGCTATGAACACTGAGGTACATGTATTTTTTTGAATTAGAATTTTCGTCTTTTCCTATATGCCCAGGAGTGGGATTATAAGATTACATGGTAGCTCTATTTTTAGCTTTTTAAGAAGCTTCCATATTGTTCTCCTTAGTGGCTGCACCAATTTACATTCCCACTGACAGTGGAGGAATATAGGAGGGTTCCTTTTTTTCCTCATCCTCTCCAGCAATTGTTATTTGTAGACTTTTTAAAGATGGTAAGCCATTCTGAACAGTGTGAGGAGATATCTTACTGTAGTTTTGATTTGAAAGAAATGTTTTATTATTTTATTTTTGGAATATTCAAAAAATACAGGTCAGTATTAATACTTCTCAAATATATGAATAAGGTGGTGGATACAAAGATCTCTTCTACTGCCATCATGAACTCCTGCAGGCTAGGAACTGCATCTCATCTATCTGTGAGCTCCTCAGAACATCTAATGATGAGTTCAAGAAATGAAGGAATGACCCAGCATTGCTACCTGTAAACATCAGCTGAAACATGTTCCTTCCCTTCAGATCAACCATCTTGGACTAAATCAATGTCTTTTTATTTAAGGAGAAAAACTGTCTGGATTCAGGGGAATCATTTATCTGACCTTAGGAGGATCTTTTTCACTGAATGGGCTTCCCTGGTGGCTCAGTTGGTAAAGAATCCGCTTGCAATGCGGGAGACCTGGGTTGGATCCCTGGGTTGGGGAATGATTTTCAGGTGGTATTTGTATAAAGTAGAGAGATACATCCAATAATTCGCAAATATAGCAGCCATTATTTTAATACAATAGATGGGAATACAAAGTGAAAAACATAAGCCTGAAACTTAAATGCTTTTGAAGAAAAACACAAATAAATAGGGTAACCAAGAAATTAAAGCAGTTTGGCCAGTGCCAACGGGAATGTCTACCTCATGTTGACAGTAGCAATGCTTAGAAAATCAAAGCAGTTAACTCTTGCTGACATTGACTGAAAAATGGCTATAAATAAGTTCCCTGAAAACTGGAGGAGAGGAGAACTGGCAACACAGTTGTACAAACACATAAGGAAATTCATGAAGCTGAGGGAATAATGGGGAAAGGAGAAGAAAGAGAAAGACACATGTGATGTCAAACTCCTGTTCTCTTCCTCAGGTTTCAGATCCCTTTCAGATGGCACCACCCAGCAGCTTTCTCCACACTCAGTCCTTCATCTCACCACAAAACGTGCAACAAAACAACTGGGAAGAACAGAGCAACTGGATGGCGAACCGCCTCCCACAGCACCTCTAAAATGTCTGACTTTTGAAATGGGCCTCTTGTCTGCACCTTGTTTGGTCCACGGTAAATTCCCAACAAATCTGGACTAATAAAATGTCCTTAAGAAGTGAATCTGCAGAGTTACAAATTTTAGACAGATGTCTGGAGCCAGACTAACAACAAGGAACTGACTTTTCCTCTTTGGCACCACAAGATGGTTGTGTAACAGGTTCAAGCTGATGGGATAGCTATTTAAGCCAGAGTAATACACTACAACCAATGCTTTTGAAAACCATGAAAAACCCAGCTCCCAAACTTCCAATAGCTTGTTGAGGTTTTCTTTAACCCTCCAAATGAGGATCAGTCAACATCAGTACAGAAAAAATTTCACCCACAAGAAATTTTTATACTCAAGTCTACTAATACTGGTTTATTTGCAGCCCAACTCTCTGAAGACTGCAAACCGTGGTATTGGCTGCCCTCTGCAGTGAGCTGCTGAATTCAGCAAAATATCAAGATCAAGAAAATGCCAAATGCATGTAACTAATTCTCCTTGAAATCCAGAAACGCTGGCAAGAGAATGAGTTCTTATGTCTAGGATTTTAAAGTTGAGGGTGTGTGGGAAAGTAACATACCGCCTCCCAATCACTCAACCCTAACCTGATGTTCAACTGTCTGTGAGGCTAGGGTAAGCTTGCCTGTTGATTTTGAGACATTAAAGTTCTAGGTGAGATCCTTTGTTGCTGAATCACAAATCAACCAATATCACAAAGCAATACTTAGAAACTTTTCAGAGGGTTCTCTAGACTGAGAACTTCCATGGTATGTGTTTTTAAAATATGTTTATAAATTATTTGAAAGTACGCCCAACAAGAAATGGAGGCTAATTTTACTTCCCTTAAATATGAACTGGGCTTAGTGACCTGGATCCAATGAAGAAAATGAGGTTGGACACGACATGCTATGACATCTGAAGCTGAGTTACAAAAGGAAACACGGCATCTGCCAAGCTCTCTCTTGAACTGCTCATCCTTAAAATCCATCTGCTGTCCTAGGAGGAGGTCAGGTCAGTGAAGGGGCATGGGCATGCAATCCAGCTGACAGGCCTGCAGCAGTCCCAACCAACAACCAACATCAACCAGTTGATGTCATGGGTGTCACCTGAACCCTGTGCCTGAGGAAGCCTTCAAGAAAACACTAACTCCTACTGTCCAGTTACCATCTGACTGTAACCACGTGAGTGAAAACCATGTAAATGAGGTCAGTTAACTCCGAGATCCATAAAAGGTAATAATAATGATAATAATAATGTGTTATTTTAAGAGAGAAGCCTGTCAACTATGGCTCGCTGATAAAGTCTGGCCTGTAGAGCTTTTTTCTACAGCCAGTGATCTAAGCTGGGTTTGGTACATTTTTAAAGGATTGTAAAAGAAATAGAACAAAACAAAGAAAAACATGCAACAGAGACCATATATGGCTCTTAAAGTCTAAAACAGTTATTCTATGGCCCTTTATAGAAAAAATTTGCTCACTACTGTGTTAAGCCACTAAGCTTTTTAGAAGGTTTGTTACACAGCTATAAATAATTGGAACACATGGTACCTTTGAAACAAAATAAGCAGTGGGCATATGCTAGATTCAGAGCACCATGAAAGTGACACTAAAAAGCCACAACTTAACTGCTATCTGCAAGTCAATTCTTATCCTATCAATATTGTACAATATTCTAATTTTACAAATACACTTGATCAGCCAAAGTGAAAGTGATGGTAGTATGATTCATAAACCAAGAAGAGCATCTTAAACATGCATCTAAAATTTGATTCTGGATTAAACTCCAAATTCTCAGAGACTCATTAGTAATTTCAGTAATAACAGCTGGCATTTACTGAGTCTTTACTATGTTCCAGACACTGTTCTAGGCTATTTAATATTTATTATCTCACTTAAGCTTCGTGACAATCCTTACATTTTACAGATGAGAAACTGAAGCAGAGAAAATTGATCTAACCTGTACAAGATCACACAGGTAATAAGTCTGCAGCCAGGACTGACTTGTACCCATGAAATTCGTCACTGCACTCTGATGTTCCTATCTAGAAAAAGTATCTAAGCAAGACACCCAGTCCTGTGTTAAAGAACGCAGCTGGCTTCCGCAGAGCGGCCAGCACCCACTGAACGCTCTAAGCAGTCTTCCTGTGTGCTCTCCTCTCACAAGGAATCTTGTGTCTCCATCCTGGGTCTCCATCTCTTTCCCCTGGAACCTAGGACTTCCAACAACACTAGTTTTTCTGTTGAGAGTATCTGAAACGCCTAGGCTAGCCCCAAACTACAGTTAGTTTTAAGCTGTTCTTTCCAAACCCTTAAAGTCTTCCTCACATTTTTCCTCTGGTTTCTGTCAATCGACACATGGGAAATTACACTTGCTGAAGGAAAGGCTGTCAGGAGAGACACAACGTAAGTTCTACATTGCCAGCTCTTGGCTAAACAAAAGCAACAGACTGAGCAAGAGCCAGTGGTCCAAACCACTGTTAGGACCAGAGATCATGAAGAATGAAATCAGCATCAGTTTCCTCAAATGTGAAGTGGAAGTGATGACACTCATCTTTATGGTTTGCTGTATAGCTAGTGCCAAGATGTATAAGGGCCTAATCCAATGCCTGGCATTCAATTAATGGTGGTTATAACTATTGCAATTTTAACACAGAATTTGCCTCTCTTTTAAAGAACTGATAATTGACCAATGACATTTCACTGAATAACTGGAAAAGTTGTTAATCACAAAAAAGATCCATGTTCATGAAAGCAGACACAAAGTATGAGATGCTGCTTTCCATTGGTCACACATCTTTTATCTTCCTTTGTAGCAAGCCTTTCACACTGGAAGGTGTGGTTTTAATTATCTATACAAATGGCCCCTTCACATTCTTCTGTCCAGCTAAACCTGGCACAAATAGCTGGAGATCAGTGTGAGAAAAAAAGGGCAATGCCCCAACCTGAACAGCATGCAAGGCCACCTCAGCATAGTGACCAAAGGCATGCACAGCGCCTTGTCTACTCACCAGAAGGGAAAAATAATGAGGCGACTGATCAAAAACACGGTGGAGAAGATGAAAAACAGGGTGTTACAGGTTTGCTTCCATCCGGCATAAGAAAACATCTTAGCAGACTGAGAAAACAGAAAGAAATTGCATTCAGATAGGGTGATAGTCATGTAAAATTAAATATCTATAAGTTAAATTATATCTGGGATTTGCTTCAAAATCTTGGTGGGGGTTGGGTTATGGATAAGAAGTAGATGAAATAAGATTGGCCACATTAATAACTATTAAAGCTTGATGGTGGGTCCATTGGGCCCATTATATTCTTTACCTTGTCATATGTTTGGAACCTTGCATAATACAACATTTAAAAAATTAGTTAGAATGACTGTAATATTACTCTTGTATTACAATATTACAATATTACAAGTGTAATATTACATAAGCACTACAAATTAGCATAACTACTTTTAGCATGTATGTTAGCTTGACATTTATTGAACTCCTCCATTTAACTGGGAGGAGAGCTGGAGTGAAGAAAGGCTGGGATATGAGTGAAGCCCGGGGCTGGGCTGGGCACGCTGCAATCAAGGCAGCTACTTTCAGGCGGATGATACAGAGAATGGAGTTAAGAGGCAGCCCTTAGGGCCCTAACCTGGTTGAAGCAGAGTTTCAAGCACTTGATTTTTCCTGCTTACTTCATGCTAGTCTGTAGTGTTCATATGATTTGTGTTGCATAAAAAGAATTACAGAAAGTGCTGTTTAATGTGGTATTAATGTAATGAGGATTCTCTTGCATTATCCATTGTAGCTCAAGGCTGAATGGGAAAGTGTCTGAAGTTGGGGGTGGAAGCTGGGCAGAAGTGTGGCTTAGGCCTGCCAGTTTTAGAACTGAAATCTCCCAGGAAAGTCAAGGTCCATCTAGAACAAGAGAAGCAGCTTATTACACTTCAGGAATGGTTTACACTGCATTTTCCATACTTTTCCCTATTTACCAAGGGGTAGGAATGTGATCAGGCTATTGTGTTAGCAGAGGCCCAAAAGGAAGTAGCCTTCGCTGCTGAAATGGAAGGCTGGCATGCCGGCGAGGCACAACTTGGGCATGGGGAGAAAGCCAGAAGCTTACAGGGCTTGGAGTATAGGGAGCTGTTTGAAGGGTCCACAGCCAGGCCTGGCAGGAAGCTGGAGATGTGCATAGATGGGAAGAGAGCCACCTGAGTTGGCAAAGTAGCACTTCTTTGGGCCCATGTACATGCCACCTATTCTGGACTGTGCAAAGATGGATATCAGACAGTTACCTCTCTCCTTTGCAGTCAAGATACTGTTAAAGTGTTGGGTCCTGGATCCAAGCTTAACATGTAGAAAAAGAGGATCATAAAGATACATGAAGAAGGCACAAGACTGCCTATGAGTAAAAACTGTAGATGTTGAGGCTGTTCTTCCTTGCAAAGAAAGAACTAGGAAATGACCCAATAACTCTTTTGTTCAGTCTCCATCTTTTGGAAGGTCTAAACAGGGGGAAAATTTGTACTCTGTCTGGGTGAGTTGAATTAGAACTTAACTGAGAGGACGAACACTAAAACAAAATATTCAAAGAAGCTATGGAATAGGTACTCCTGGAGAACATCAAAAATAGGCCCTATACTATTATTCAATGTTGTTTCTACCACCAGCTGATAGAAGGTACTGGCCTTGCTCACTGAACCTCAAGTTAGATCATGACTTTTAAATTAAGAATGATTCATGATCATTAACACCATGAAGCTGTTCTCATAGTTTACCCATGTAGGGACTTGAGTTTGACATTTTATTATCCTTCTTTTTACCTGTGGACCTCAGAACAGTTTCAAACAGTAATGAATATATATATATATATATTCATATGATATCATATATATGTGTATATATATATATCATAATATATCCTAAGGTATAAATATGACTTCTCATGTTACAGTTGAGGATAGAAAACAAAGCAGTAAGTGGTTTGTCCAGGTCACCTAGGGAACCTATGTCATATCAATGTCAGGGTAGGCAGGAACAACACGGTGCTTATTCCCAGTCCTAACACCTAAATCTCCCTTTTAGTAACTCAATGAAGCTGTTTTTATGGTGGACACACACCAAAGGCAGTTGAACTAGAGGGCTAGAAGAACAGAGTAGCATAAAGTTTTAAAGTCACAGCCAATGTGGTCTTAATTTTCAGGAAGGTTACTGAGATATGATTGGAGGAGGAGGTGATTATAACAGAGACGGCTACATTTAGAGAGCAACACATGGAAGAACTGGCATAATCCTCCTTCTGCTAAGTCATTTGCTACTCTGAAGCACATATAATAATCTTTACCCTTAGAACTAGATTTACATGTCTAATTATGGTTACATACAAGAAACACAATTCTGTGCTTAGCCAATTTTAACAGTAGCCAGTTGCTTTGAAATGTCTTCAAATGACTTCTGGTTACATCTGCAACAGGGTTTGGCAAATTACAACTCAGCCTAGGGACTAAAGCTGCTCAGCCCCTTGAGTTAAGAATGGTTTTCACATTTTTAAAGGAGTATAAAAGAAAAGGAAAAACAACAGAAAAAGAAGAATGTGACAAGAGATCATATGAAGTCCACAAAGGTAGATTTACTACCTGGCTTTTTGCCAAAAAGTTTGCTGAATCCAGCAAGGCTATGGTTTGTCCAGTAGTGATGTATGGATGTGAGAATTGGACTATAAAGAAAGCTGAGCACCAAAGAATTGATGCTTTTGAACTGTGGTGTTGGAGAAGACTCTTGAGAGTCCCTTGGATTGCAAGGAGATACAATCAGTCCATCCTAAAGGAAATCAGTCCTGAATATTCATTGGAAGACTGATGTTGAAGCTGAAACTCCAATACTTTGGCCACCTGATGTGAAGGGCTGACTCATTTGAAAAGACCCTGATGCTGGGAAAGATTGAAGGCAGGAGGAGAAGAGGACTACAGAAGATGAGATGGTTGGATGGCATCACTGATCAATGGACATGAGTCTGAGTGGACTCCGGAAGTTAATTATAGGTAGGGAGGCCTGGTGTGCTGCAGTCCATGGGGTCGCAAAGAGTCAGATACGACTGAGCGACTGAACTGAACTGAACTTGCTGAATCCTGATCTAAAAGAACAAGATCTTATTAAATTAATTTCTTCTATATTAACGTACATTTAATTATTAGCCCTTTAAGAGGTGATCCTGAATGCAATATATTAGTATCATTTCCCCCAGCTTGGGTTTCCCATGTGGCTCAGCTGGTAAAGAATCACCTGCAATGTGGGAGACCTGGGTTCGATCCCTGGGTTGGGAAGATCCCCTGGAGAAGGAAAAGGCTACCCACTCCAGTATTCTGGCCTGGAGAATTTCATGGACTGTACAGTCCATGGGGTCACAAAGAGTCGGAAACCGACTGAGCAACTTTCACTTTCATTATAAATGAGTGTATGTAAATAATGAACAATGTGGCTCTAAGTATAGCAGGACCCACTGTCTCAGGGTTAACAGAACCAATACACAACAGAAACATGTAGAGAAAACAATCCTAATTTTGCTTTGTTTCTTACATTTTGTATGGCTCGAGATTAGGAAGACTCTTGTTTTAAAGTCTCCTGCTCTGAAACACTGCTTCCTTAGAAAATAAATATCATTTAAATAAACATTAGTTCTCACTCCTTAAAGCTGGAGGAGGAACCCTGCAGGGCAGTGCAAGCATTTAGTGCCTATTTAGCTTTGGCTTAAGTGAATATATGGAGACAATCAGCTTTAAAAATCCACAATGCCATAGTCCAGGTTTTCCTTTTAAAAGATGAGAATTCATTTTTTCTTCAGATACCTCAGCTTACTTCCTAAGCTAATATCTGCATACAAGTTGCATAAATAGAATCCCACAAAATAACCCCTCTCTCTCGACTACCAGGGAGAAAAAAGATTAGAAACTAAAAACTGAAAGCTTTCCTTTCTTTGAGCTTGAAAGATCTGGGGACCTAGAGATATCCACACTTTAGGTGTTTTCAGAACTGAGAGCTCCGCTAAATCACTCACAGAGTTCTTCCTGTAAAGAGTCACAGTTAACCCAGGACATGGTACTGTTATTAGTTTTTTAATGGCAAACGTTTACCTCTAGCCAAATGTCGGCCACATCATGGACAATCATCACGAGGGTCCCACTGCGAATATAATTAGCACACCAAGAGAAGCTCATCAAACTGACAGCAGCCAGGTGGTGGATGACATGCGCTAGAAAATCCTACATAATGAGGGCAAATGACACCATTAAGTACATGCAGCTATTTTCCAAGCAGTTGAATAGATAACAATAATAATTTAAAAACTAACAACTTACATCTGCATATTTTGAAATTTGTAAAATGCTTTCACTTTCATCCTTAAACACAGCTCTTACGATAGAGACAGAACAAGTGTTATCCTCATTGATGAAGTCATTTAACTTTGAGGTAACACTGAACAGTTGCCATCTAAGTCCTAATATCTGCTGTTCTTCCCACTGCTCTACATTGGGTATATGTACACTTTAAACACATAGACAAGACATATATATACATAAGGATATTCCTATGTACATTTACATTTATTGTTAATTCCCTGCCTAATTCCAAGACAGATGCAATAAAATTACACAACTATTAAAATAAGTGTTACTGCATATGAAATAAGTAACAAATAAAAGTGGAATAACTACATTAGCGAAATATCGAAGTATTTTGCTAATACTAAACAAAGCAACAAACAAAAATAAGCACTGGCTAGAAGGTGGAGAAGTTGGAACTATTATACACTGCTGGTAGGAATGTAAAATGGTATGCCTGCTTTGTTGAATAGTCTGACAATTCCCCTAAAGGTTATACATAGGACTACTATATACTACAGCAATTCCACCCCAGGTATATATCTGAGAAAAATAAAAATGTATGTTCATGTAAAAATTTTCATATAAATGCTCACAGTAGCATTATTCATAATAGCCCAGAAGTCAGAAACAACCCAGATATCTATCAGTTGATAAATAGATAAACAAAATGTAATATTTCCACATAATGGAATATTATTCATTAATAAAAAGGAATAAAATACTGATGCATGCTACAACATGAATGAACTTTGAAAACATTATGCTAAGTGAAAGAAGCCAGATATTAGGTTGGTGCAAATGTAACTGAAGACTTTGTGAATTTTAAATCATTATAACTAGGCTCAAACACATCTTTATTAATCAAAATAGGAACCATTACAATCAACACATTTTTGCCAGTGAAAAATAAGTTTGTTTATTCTTGTAGCATAAAAATCTGTGCTTCAATTTGTCAAACTCTTCAAAAGCATTTCCTGCCTCTTGCTGGTTGCAGAAGCATTTTGCCTGCAAAAAGTTGTTGAGATGCTTGAAGAAGTGGTAGTCAGTTGGCGAGAGGTCAGGAAAATATGGTCGATGAGGCAAAACTTTATAACCGAATTTGTTAATCTTTTGCAGTGTTGGTTGTGCGACATTCAGTTTGGCCTTGTCATGGAGAAGTACTGGCCCCTTTCTGTTGACCAATGCCAGATGCAGGCATTGCAGTTTTCGATGCATCTCATTAGGTTGCTGAGCATACTTCTCAGATGTAATGGTTTTGTTCGGATTCAGAATGCTGTAGATCAGACAAGCAGAAGACCACCAAACAGTGACCATGACTTCTCTTGGGGCAAATTTGGCTTTGGGAAGTGATCTGGGGCTTCTACTCAGTCCAACCACTGAGCTGGTCATTTCTGGTTGTCATATAAAATCCACTTTTTATAACTTGTCACAAACTGATCAATAAACGGTTCACTGTTGTTGTGTAAAATAAAAAAAGACGACACTTGAAAACAATGATTTTTAAAAAAAATTTTCAGTCACTTCATGAGGCACCATTTATCGAGCTTTTTCACCTTTCCAATTTGCCTCAAATGCCAGAAGACCACAGAATGGTCAACACCGAGTTTTTCAGCAACTTCTCAAGTAGTTGTAAGAGGATCGGCTTCATCAACTGCTTTCAGTTGGTCTTTGTCACCTTCTGAAGGCTGGCCACTGCGCTCCTCATCTTCAAGGCTCTCCTCTCCTTTGCCTCTCCTCTCCTCTTCTTTAACCACCGCTGCACTGAAGGTTCATTAGCAGTTTCCTGGGCCAAATGTGTCATTGACCTTGCGAGCTGTCTCTGCTGCTTTATGACCCATTTTGAACTCGAATAAGAAAAATGCTCAAATTTTCTTTTTGCCTAACATCATTTCCTTAGTCTAAAATAAATATAAAATAAACAGCAAGTAATAAGTCATTAGCAAAAAAACCGGTGAGAAATGTGCATTACAATGATGTATAATATTATCACAATTTATTTAAGAATGTATTCCAATATCAAATGGGAAAGTTCAACAATGCAAAACCACAATTACTTTTGCATCAACCTAATACAAAAAACCACAAATATTGTATAACTACATTTATATAAAATATCCAAAAGAGGCAAATGCATAGAAACAAAAAGTAGGTTAGCAGCTGCCTGGGTCTGTAGAGGTTAGAAGAAATGGGGAGCGACTGCTAAAGGGTACAGAATTTCTATCTGAGCTGATGGAAATAGAATTGACTGTAGTGTGACTGCAGAATCCCGCGAATATACTAAAAGCCATTGTATTATGTACTTTAGATAGAAGAGTTGTATGGTATGTGAATATCTTCATTAAAATGTTTTTCAGTTCAGTTCAGTAGCTCAGTCGTGTCCGACTCTTTGTGACCCCATGAACTGCAGCACACCAGGCTTCCCTATTCATCACCAATTCTCAGAGTTTACACAAACTCATTTCCATCGAGTTGGTGATGCCATCCTGCCATCTCATCCTCTGTCATCCTCTTCTCCTCCTGCCTTCAATCTTTCCCAGCATCAGGGTCTTTTCCAATAAGTCAGTTCTTTGCATCAGGTGGCAAAAGTATTGGAGTTTCAGCTTCAGCATCAGTCCTTCCAATGAATACTCAGGACTGATCTCCTTTAGGATTGACTGGTTTGTTCTCCCTACAGTCCAAGAGAATCTCAAGAGTCTTCAACACCACAGTTCAAAAGCATCAATTCTTCAGTGCTCAGCTTTCTTTATAGAAAGAAATCTCACATCACGTGACTGCTGGAAAAACCATAGCTTTGACTACATGGACCTTTGTCATGTAGTCAGCAATGCTGCCTAGGTTGATCATAGCTTTTCTTGGAGCAAGCATCTTTTAATTTCATGGCTGCAGTCACCATCTGCAGTGATTTTGGAGCCCAAGAAAATAAAGTCTCTGTTTCCATCATTTCCCCGTCTATTTGCAACGAAGTGATGGGACCAGATGCCATGATCTTAGTTTTTTTGAAAGTTGAGTTTTATGCCAGCTTTTTCAGTCTCCTCTTTCACTTTCATCAAGAGACTCTAAAGAGCCTCTTCATTTTCTGCCTTTCGAGTTGTATCATCTGCATATCTGAGGTTATTGATATTTCTTCCAGCAATCCTGATTCCAGCTTGTGCTTCATCCAGCCTGACATTTTGCATGATGTACTCTGCACAGAAGTTAAATAAGCAGGGTGACAATATACAGTCTTGACATACTCCTTTCCTAATTAGGAACCAGTCTGTTGTTCCATGTCTGGTTCTAACTGTTGCTTCTTGACCTGCATACAGATTTCTCAGGAAGTAGGTAAGGCAGTCTGGTATTCCTATCTCTTTAAGAATTTTCCACAGTTTCTTGTGATCCACACAGTCAAAGGCTTTGGTGTAGGCAATAAAGCAGAAGTAGATGTTTTTCTGGAACTCTCTTGCTTTTTCTATGATCCAATGGATGTTGGCAATTTGATCTCTGGTTTCTCTGCCTTTTCTAAAACCAGCTTGAACATCTGGAAGTTCCCGGTTCACATATTGTTGAAGCCTGGCTTGGAGAATTTTGAGCATTACTTTGCTAGCACGTAAAATGAGTGCAATTGTGCGGTAGTTTGAACATTCTTCGCCATTGACTTTCTTTAGGATTGGAATGAAAACTGACCTTTTCCAGTCCTGTGGCCACTGCTGAGTTTTCCAAATTTGCTGGCATATTGAGTGCAGCACTTTCACAGCATCACCTTTTAGAATTTGAAATAGTTCAACCTGAATTTCATCACCTCCATTAGCTTTGTTCATGGTAATGCTTCCTAAGGCCCACTTGACTTCTCATTAAAAAAATTTTTTTAATGCTTTTAAAAAAACTTAAAATTTCAGTTTCCTTGTAGCCAAAGTAAAAAAAAAAAAAAAAAAAAGGAACAATAACAGCCTAATTTATTGAGTACTTTCTATATACCAGAAGGTGATTTATATGGATTAACTTGTTTAATCCTCACAACAACTGGAGGAGATAGAAACTATTTTTAACTCTATATATGAGAAGATTAAGTTTAGTGAATATAATCAACTAGCTCAAAATGTTAGTGAGTGGTGAAGACAGGATCTACACTCAGGCAGTGTGACTTCAGAGCCTGTGCTTTACCCAATTCTTAACAATTTTTTGTCTCTGAAAAAATATATTTTAAAATATATGATGTAAATCTATATTTAATTTTTTGAAAGGTGCTATGGACCTGTATATAATAAAGAGAAAGCAACTATTGAAAAAAATCAAAGGCTCAAAAGTGGGAAAAGGATGATTACGGGGTCATCCTACCTGAGTCTGTCTATTAAAGACCTTCTAAATAATGATTATTTTCAATTCTATCCCTTGAGAAAATGCCTCAATTAAAATTTGGTGTATTCTTAGCCTAACCTAAGTTAATAATAATTAAACTATAGCGATCAAGTTTTCTGGAAAAGGAAATCATTTCAGTCAGATTTTCCACACTATGTTCTTATGGTTTATTCTGTAAGTTTCTTTTTAGATCTTCAGGTGAGCAGCTGACTGTGCCCCTTAGTGGTAGATAATGTACACCATCACTTAAACATCATTTAGTCAAGCCAGCTTGGTTTTAGCTCCTTAATACGAATTCCACTTAATTTATCATACGAATTTTGCTACAAATGGATCTTTTATGTAGAGTATAACATATAAAGTACATGCCAAGAGTATTTGTCATTTGACCTGTACCGCTCACGCACACAAGAAAGTCTGTGACTGAACGGAGAGTGCAGAGCAAAAAAAATGTTTTCAAAGTCACTGAATACATCAAAGAATAAAGTAGTCTATAATCAACTAAAAGATATGGTTGTAGAATTAAAACTACTAGCACTTTTCTTTGCACTGAAGAACACTAAATTCCCAAACCAAGAGAAAGAAACAGACATCATAAAGGAGAGTCCTTTTCTCATCGAACAAGAGTAGAACTTCAAAGTTAAAGTTTTTATATTTCACTACAAATTATCAAGTAACCAAAGAGTGAGCATATTTGCACTATTCTATGTGCTATAAAAGTAAAAAAAAAAAAAACCTATCAACAAGAACTAAGAACACAAAAATATATAATTTAAAGATTAGATTTGGGGAAGGGGGATGAACATTTTTGAAAAAAATGGATAAAGCAGCTTTGTAAATAAGACACTTACCTTCCTCTTGACATCAGAGCCAAGGCTAAATAAGAGAGACCAATAAAAACTCATCTCCAAAATGTAGTACCAGTACTGGGATGGCAGCAAGGGCTGAGGAAAATAAGAGTATTCACTATTTTAATGCCACCATATAAACAACTCATTTTCAGGATTAAAAATATTGTTTATACCTATTTGGCTATACAGTCCATGGAATTCTCCAGGCCAGAATACTAGAGCGGGTAGCCTTTCCCTTCTCCAGGGGATCTTCCCAAACCAAGGATCGAACCCATTTCTCCCACATTGCAGGGGGATTCTCAGCTGGATTCTGATACCAGCTGAGCCACCAGGGAAGCTTATATACCACAAATTCCTCTCAAATAATAATGTTTTACATTTCAACTTCTGAGAAGGAATTAGAGACAATATTTTGAGGCATTTTCTTTCTAAAAAGGGGGACAAGAATTCCGAAATCAAGTTAAATGTTTTGTTTAAAATTTAATAAAACTACAACAGGTGTAACTGCATTCTTTTAGTTGACTGAGAGTTAAATTAGATGGAAAAGTTCTTTTGCTGGCTCAACAAAATACCTTGTTTTATGTTTATTGAGTTACTCAAATCTGATGTCCTAACCTCTTTTCCGGTGACAAGCTGGTGACCCAAATTGGCCCATTCTCAAATGGGACGGTAGTAAAATATATACAATTATTTAGGTAGTCTAAAAATGTCTCCTAAAAAATAGAATGAAATTCCTACGGCTAGAGTTTTCTTTAAGGCAAGGGGTGGTGTGCTTCTTTTAAATAAGCTGAGACATTATATTACTTGGTGTGATGGGTTGTAATGTTAATGCCCTCAATGAATCTCACCTCATATTCATGTCCTGGTAAAGTTGCCTCCAACATGACCAGGAATTTGAATTCTGGGCATTGGCCAAGGGGACATAGCAAATATGATGCAATCAGAGACCTCATAAGCACCAAGTAAGAAACATGAGGCTAAAGCCTTTGACTGTGTGGATCACAATAAACTGCAGAAAGCTCTTAAAGGGATGGGAATGCCAGACCATCTTACCTGTCTCCTAAGAAACCCGTATGCTGGTCAAGAAGAAACAGTTAGAACCCTATATGGAACAACTGATTGGTTCAAGATTTAGAAAGGAGTACGACAGGGATGTCTGTTGTCACCCTGTTTGCTTAACCTATATGTTTAGCCCATAATGAGAAATGCCGGGCTGGATGAATTACAAACTGGAATCAGGTATGTGGGAGAAATATCAACAACCTCAGACATGTGGATGATACCACTCTAATAGCATAAAGTGAAGAGGAACTAAAGAGCCTGTTGATGAGGGTGAAGGAGGAGAGTGAAAAAGCCAGCTTAAAACTAAATATTAAAAAAACAAAGATCATAGCATCCGGCCCCCTTACTTCATCGCAAATGGAAGGGGAAAAGGTGGAAAAAGTGACAGATTTCCTCTTCTTGGGCTCTAAAATCACTGAGAATGGTGACTACAGCCATGAAAACAGAAGACAATTGCTTCTTGGCAGGAAAGTTATGAGAAACCTAGACAGTATGTTGAAAAGCAGAGACATTATTCTGCCATCAAAAGCCACATAGTCAATGCTATGGTCTTCCCAGTGGTCATATACGGTTGTGAGAACTTGACCATACAGAAGACAGAGTGCCAAAGAATTGATGCCTTTGAACTCTGGTGCTAGAGAAGACTTCTGAAAATCCCTTGGAGAGCAAGGAGACCAAGCCAGTTAATCTTAAAGGAAATCAACCACAAATAATCATTGGAAGGACTGATCCTGAAGCATCCAGTATTTCGGTCATCTGATACAAACAGCCGACTCATTGGAGAAGACTCTGTTGCTGGGAAAGACTGAGGGCAGAAGGAGAAGAGGGTATCAGAGGATGAGATGGCTGGATGGCATCACCAATGCAATGGACATGAACTTGGGCAAACTTTGGGAGATGGTGAGGGACAGGGAGGCCTGGTGTGCTGCAGTCCAAGGGGTCTCAAAACGTTGGACACGACTGGGCAACTAAACAACAACAAGAAACCTGAGCTACCCTGCTGGAGGCCACAAAGTAGAGAATCAAGATGTCCACTGACAAAAATACAAATGAGGGCACATGTGCTATCCCCTAATCCCCTATTCCCCTAACTGAAAATACATTAATGAACTCAGCTAACACCAGATGGAAAAGAACTGCTTGGCTGTGCCTAGCCCAAATTGCTAATCCATAGCATAAGCAAATAAATGGTTGTTGTTTTAAAGTACTAAGTTTTGGTGATGATTTATTATGCACCAGCATAAACTGGCACACCTGAGAAGTGAAGAGTAAGGCTAATACATTAAATGGAATAGTTTTCTGATCAACACATCATCCTTGATAAGGCCATAAAAGAAAGAGAACTTTTGCTTTCTTCTATGACAAACAAGTCTGTATGAGACTAACCCTCCTAGTGAGAACTACTTCAAAAATATGGAAAAGTACAGATAATATCTGTTTGAAGGTACCAAGGAACAACCAAAGCATCCTGAAGCATCCCATGGAGCCAAAATTTCAAAGAGAAGAAAAATGCGTTAAATGTAATCTTTTATTTCTAGTGCATCCTTAATTCAAGAAGTACTACAGACGCTACACAGGATAATTTCAAAGAAAACTACACCTATGTATAGCATAAAGTCCATGTTTGCTGATTTACAAGCACTATTGAGCCCAGAGACTATACTCTCTATATTCTCTGAGGTATAAACATTCCTTTATCTTAAAAATATAGTGAAAAGAAAATATCTAGATATTCAAACACAATGTTATTTCAAACACAGAAAAAGTTCAATTGAAATAAATAAAAGAGAGTTTCTAGAAAACACCAGCTCAAATTTCTAAGCAGAAGTTAAGTAGGACTTTCGGCAATCTTATAGTGCGAGGAAGCAAACTGATGTTCAGGGCCAGCCAAGGAAAAGGAGTCCTGGTAAATACTATAACCTTTTATTTAAAACCACTCTAAGAGAATTCCCTAGAAATACAGATGAGTTATATATAAATATATCTGCCCTTACAAAGACTGGAATTCACATAAAATCACTTCAAAACATATAAAACTTAAGATGATCTGTCTCAACTCTAACTGCTTAACAGAAGCGAAAATAAGTCCATTCAGGGGGTAGATAATATCATTCCTAAGTATAATTTTTCATATGCAATGTCTATCATTCAACCAAAAGTTATCAAGCAAAAGGGGACAGGAATAAGAAAGAAAACACTTGATCAAGATATTGGATTTATCAGGCTATGACTTTTAAAATTAACTAGGTCTTTTAGGTTATTTTTAAAAATTAGTGAGAATTTTTAATAGAGAACTGGAATCCATGAAAAAGAATTAAGTGAAAATTTGAGAACTGAAAAATACCATAACTAAAATTGAGAACTCAAAGGATGTGTTTCAGAGCAGATTAGACACTGCTGAAAAATGTACTAGTGATCCGGAGGACATGAAGTAGAAAATATCCAGAGCTGTGAAGTGTCTGTGATTTTACCCTACTTGCAAGTTATCTTGTCACAGTTTCATGAATGCTGGTAGGATATATGAGACTCCTGGGTCAGAGATTAAGGATAGTTTATTTTTCACAGTCCTATAGTTGCCAGATTAACAATATTTGGGCCAGTTCTCCCATTCCAATTCCCATAGCTAAACAAAAGGGTCAGTTCATGCAAAGATGGGCACAATTAAAGACAGAAATGGTATGGACCTAACAGAAGGAGAAGATATTAAGAAGAGGTGGTAAGAATACACAGAACTATACAAAAAAGATCTTCAAGATCCAGATAACCACGATGGCGTGATCACTCACCTAGAGTCAGACACCCTGGAATGAGAAGTCAAGTGGGCCTTAGGAAACATCACTACGAATAAAGCTACTGGAGATGATGGAATTCCAGTTGAGCTATTTCAAATCCTAAAAGATGATGCTGCGAAAGTGCTGCACTCAATATGCCACCAAATTTGGAAAACTCAGCAGTGGCCACAGGACTGGAAAAGGTTAGTTTTCATTCCATTTCCAAAGAAAGGCAATGCCAAAGAATGCTCAAACTACCACACATTTCTACTCTCTCACACATTAGCCAAATAATATTCAAAATTCTCTAAGTCAGGCTTCAACCCTACAAGAACCAAGAGCTTCCAGGTTCAAGTTGCATTTAGAAAAGGTAGAGGAACCAGAGATCAAATTGCCAACATCCACTGGATCATCAAAAAAGCAAGACAGTTCCAGAAAAACATCTACTTCTGCTTTATTGACTACGCCAAAGCCTTTGACTGTGTGGATCACAACAAACTGGAAAATTCTTGAAGAGATAGGAATACCAGACCACCTTACCTGCCTCCTGAGAAATGTGTATGCAGGTCAAGAAGTAACAGAACTGGACATGGAACAAGACTGGTTCTAAATTGGGAAAGGAGTATATTGTCAAGGCTGTATATTGTGACCCTGCTTATTTAACTTATATGCAGAGTACATCAGGCGAAATGTCAGGCTGAATGAAGCACAAGCTGGAATCAAGATTGCCAGGAGAAATATCAATAACCTCAGCTATGCAGATGACACCACCCTTATGGCAGAAAGTGAAGAACAAAAGAGCCTCTTGATGAAAGTGAAAGAGGAGAGTGAAAAAGTTGGCTTAAAGCTCAACATTCAGAAAACTAAGATTACGGCATCCAGTCCAATCACTTCAAGGCAAATAGATGGGGAAACAATGGAAACAGTGACAGACTATCTTGGGGGCTCCAAAATCACTGGAGATGGTGACTGCAGCCATGAAATTAAAAGACGCTTGCTCCTTGGAAGAAAAGCTATGATCAACCTACACAGCATATTAAAAAGCAGAGACATTACTTTGCCAATAAAGGTCGATCTAGTCAAAGCTATGGTTTTTCCAGTAGTCATGTATGGATGTGAGAGTTGGACTATAAAGAAAGGTGAGTGCCAAAGAATTGATGCTTTTGAACTGTGGAGAAGACTCTTTAGAGTCCCTTGGACTACAAGGAGATCCAACCAGTCTTTCCTAAAGGAAATCAGTCCTGAATATTCATTGGAAGGACTGATGCTGAAGCTGAAGCTCCAATACTTTGGCCACCTGATGTGAAGAACTGACTCACTAGAAAAGACCCTGATGCTGGGAAAGATTGAAAGTAGGAGGAGAAGGGGACGACAGAGGAGGAGATGGTTGGATGGCATCACTGAGTCGATGGACATGAGTTTGAGTAAGCTCCGGGAGTTGGTGATGGACTGGCGTGCTGCAGTCCATGGAGTCGCAAAGAGTTGGACATGACTGAGCAACTGAACTGAAGTGACATTTGCACATGCAGTGGGTTTTGTTACCAGAGAGGAATCCCGAAATAGGGAACCTAAATCTTTCATAATGGACAATAATATGTATATCCACTGTTCCAGAGGAGAGACTGCCTCCATCTTCCAAGCTTGTTTGCCATACAAACATCTTTCAAAAGACAATACAGTATGAACAGAAGTCAGCCTGTGGTTCACTTCATATGACATGCAGAAATGCAAGAGATCTGTGGCGAACTGTGTTCCTATAGATTGAAGCAGTGAGGCAGAGGATAGAAAATATGAGAAAATGTATGTAAGAGACTTGGGACCTAGTGTAAAAGTCTAGCATATTAGCACCCTTGTAAATTGAAATTCCAGAAAGAGAGGAGAGAGAAAAAAGAACAGAAGCAACCACTAAGAATTTTTCAAAATGTACTTAAGACATCAAGCTACATATTCAAGAATTACTATGGACAATAAGCAGGATAAATTCAAAGATGATGACATTTATGCCTATCACAATCATACTGCTGAAAGACAAATACAAAATGTTTAAAACAGAGGAATAAAAAGATATCATTCAAAGAAGCAAAAATAAAATGGACAACTAAATTAAAGAAACTGAGGGGATCCAGAAGACAATGGAATGACATCTTTAAAGTGCTCAAAGAAAATAACTAGTAACCTAGAATTCTATGCCCAGGAAAACTTTTTTAAAATAGGGTAAAATGATGATATTTCCAGACAAGCAAGCCAAAGGGGCTCCTTCAGCCATGAGGATAGTAGCGCCAGATGGAGGTGCGGAAGTGCAAGGCGCCACGGCCAGCAAGGAGAGGGCACACTGACATTTACAGATCAGTCACAGTCGTGACCCGCAGGCTTTAAAGGTCTCAAGGAGGACACAGGCGCAGTCTGATGGCCTTTCACTGACTGGAAAGAGGTAAGAGCATCAGTTTGTATTAGACTCTAATAACTGAAGAGTGCAAAAGGTAATGTCTGGGAAAACTACTGAAAGAATGTGTGCATGCATGCTAAGTCACTTCAGTCGTGTTTGACTGTTTCAGACGCTATGGACTATAGTCCGCCAGGCTCCTCTGTCCATGGCATTCTCCAGGCAAGAATACCGGAGTAGGTTGCCATGCCTTCCTCCAGGGGAATCGTCCTAACCCAGGAATTGAACCCATGTCTCTTATCTCCTTCACTGACAAGCAGGTTCTTTACCACTAATGCCTGCATAACTGAAAAGCTAATATAAGGGAAGAAATAAAGTAATAATTTGAACCCCAATGTTCACTGCAGCACTGTTTATAGTAGCCAGGACATGGAAGCAACCTAGATGTCCATCAGCAGATGAATGGAGAAGAAAGCTGTGGTATATATACACAAGGGACTATTACTCAGCCATTAAAAAGAATACCTTTGAATCAGTTCTAATGAGGTAGATGAAACTGGAGTCTATTATACAGAGTGAAGTAAGCCAGAAAGAAAAACACCAATACAGTATACTAACGCATATATATGGAATTTAGAAACATGGTAACGATAACCCTGTATGTGAGACAGCAAGAGAGACACAGATGTATTGAACAGTCTTTTGGACTCTGTGGGAGAGGGCGAGGGCAAGATGATATGGGAGAATGGCCTTGAAACATGTAAATTATCATATGTGAAACAGATCACCAGTCCAGGTTCTATGCATGATACAGGGTACTCGGGGTTGGTGCACTGGGTTGACCCAGAGGGATGGGATGGGGAGGGAGGTGGGATGGGGGTTCAGGATGGGGAACACTTGTACACCCGTGGAGGATTCAAGTCAATGTATGGCAAAACCAATACAATATTGTAAAGTAAAATAAATTAATTAATTAATTAAAAAAATTAAAAAATAATAATTTTAAAAACTTCACTGTCCTATAAAAGTAGTAAGAGAGTACCAAAAAAGGAAATGTATCCAGTGATACAAGTAGAAAATAAACAGTAAAATGGTAAATTTAAATATATAATTACATTAACCATAAACAAAGTAAAGGAATTAGACAAGTGATGGGTAAGTAACGAACACGAATGAGTAAGCTCCAGTAGACAAAGCTCTAAGGACTGCATGAACGTGGACAGAGAGCAGGAAGGGACTCAGGCCGAACTCAGGGAGCAAGCTGCTGAGGAGGGGAGGGACTATATCAGGGGGACTTACCTGTCTGGGATAGCCATTCCAAACTTCCCACAGGTCATATACCCAAGGTTTCTGAAAAAAGCAAGGAACCAAGAGAAACTTTGTTCAGAGTCAAAGGCTGATTTCAGCAGAAACCTAAGCCCTTCCTGATGTTGCTGATAGGGAGGAAACATGCACAGTGAGATACTTTCATCACATTCCTGCTCCCCCAGCAGTATCTTCCTGCTTCCGCAGGTATTTCTACTTGTTCTTATACAATACCTCTGTGACATGCAACAGTTCTAGTGAGTCTGGGATCAATAATAGTCCTGATTCTCAAAGGAAATTATTTATTTCAAACAAGTGCCTCTTCTAATGAAATTGTTTCTGGACCAATTAGATTACTGCTTCTGTAGCAATAAAAACTCTTGAAATATACATAGCAACAAAATATCTTAAGAGAAATCTTAAAAGAATCTTTAGAGACATCCCCAAAAGCTAGTTATCTTTTTTTCTGTTAACAATTTACTATTAATTTTATACATCAATTAATGAGATAATCATTTAATAATTACTGTAACAGACAATGCAAAGGGAATATGATAAGGAGAGATTTGATTTCTGATGGGCAAGTAATGAAAGTCTTCATAAACAAGTGATTGGAGTGAGTAGAGGTTTAAAAGCTGGTTACCTTATTGAAAGTATATCTCAAGGGATTCATAAGCAGGAATTTTTAAAATTAAAGACAAATTACAGTCAAAGATATATCAAAAAGAAAACTTACATCATAAAGAAATACAATTCCAGCAATGGTAATAATTAGGTAAAATGTAAATCGCCAGCTGCCAAAAGAAATAAAACACTTGTTAAGGTGACTGACATCTGAGGAGAAAAATATTTGGTATAACAGTTTGGAAAGAATGCACATTCTGGAGTCAGAAAAAAATCTAAGTGAATATCCTGATTCTGCCACTTGTTGGATGGCTAAAAGTTCAGGTATGTCACTTAACTCAAGGAGTCTTAATTTCTTCATCCATAAAATGGGAATAACAAAACTAACCTCCAAATGTACAAATACTGAAGATAACTTATGAAAAATTATGGTATAGTGCCTGGTATGAACTAAGCAACCAGTGTTAAGCTATTGTTATCACTAATATGCCTAGCCTACTTCCTGACACATGATAAATGATGTTTGATAATCAGTTCAGTTAAGTACAGTCACTCAGTCATGTCCAACGCTTTGCAAACCCATGGACTGCAACACGCCAGGCCTCCCTGTCCATCACCAACTCCTGGAGCTTGCACAAACTCATGTCCATTGAGTTGGTGATGCCATCTAACCATCTCATCCTCTGTCGTCCCCTTCTTCTTCTGCCTTCAATCTTTCCCAGCATCAGGGTCTTTTCAAATGAATCAGTTCTTTGCATCAGGTGGCCAAAGTATTGGAGCTTCAGCTTCAGCATCAATCCTTCCAATGAATATGCAGGACTGATCTTTAGGATTGACTGGTTGACTCTCCTTGCAGTCCAAGGGGACTCTCAAGAGTCTTCTCCAACACCACAGTTCAAAAGCATCAATTCTTTGGTGCTCAGCTTTCTTTATAGTCCAACTCTCACATCCATACACGACTACTGAAAAAACCACAGCTTTAACTAGACGGACCTTTGTTAGCGAAGTAATGTCTCTGTTTTTTAATATGCTGCCTAGGTCAGTCATAGTTTTTCTTGCAAGAAGCAAGCGTCTTTCAATTTCATGGCTGTGGTCACCATCTGCAGTGATTCTGGAGTCCAAGAAAATAAAGTCTCTCACTGTTTCCATTGTTTCCCCATCTATTTGCCATGAAGTGATGGGACTGGATGCCATGATCTTAGCTTTCTGAATGTTGAGCTTTAAGCCAACTTTTTCACTCCCTCTTTCACTTCCATTAAGAGGATTTTTAGTTCCTCTTCATTTTCTGCCATAAGGGTGGTATCATATGCATATTTGAGGTTATTGATACTTCACCTGGCAATCTTAATTCCAGTTTGTGCTTCATCCAGTCTGACATTCTGCATGATGTACTCTGCATATAAGGTAAATAATCAGAATGACAATATACAGCCTTGACGTACTCCTTTTCCTATTTGGTATCAGTCTGTTTTCCATGCCTGATTCTAACTGTTGCTTCTTGACCTGCATACAGATTTCTCAGGAGGCAGGTCAGGTGGTCTGGTATTCCCATCTCTTCAAGAATGTTGCACAGTTTGCTGTGATCCACACGGTCAAAGGCTTTGGCATAGTCAATAAAGTATAAGTAGATGTTTTTCTGAAACTCTCTTGCTTTTTCGATGATCCAGTGGATGTTGGCAATTTGATCTCTGGTTCCTCTGCCTTTCCTAATCCAGCTTGAACATCTGGAAGTTCACGGTTCACGTACTGTTGAAGCCTGGCTTGGAGAATTTTGAGCATTACTTTGCTAGCATGTGAAATGAGTGCAATTGTGTAGTAGCTGGAACATTCTTTGGCATTGCCTTTCTTTGGGACTGGAATGAAAACTGACCTGTTTGATAATACTGTTATCTAATTACTCACTTCATCCAAATTTAATTCCCAGTGAAAAGGTTTCTATGTGGCCAGACTTTAGTTATCTTTCTGAAAAGCACATGTTAAAAGAATTTTTTCTCATGTATGGAGAGGGATATATATAGATTAAGAGACACTTAAAAGACCAATTGTAATGCACAGGTCTTATTTAGAGCCTGATTCAAATAAACAAACTACAAAGAAAAGTATGAGACAATCAAGGAAACCTGAATAGTGATTGAATATCTGCTGCTATTAAATAAATTTTTGAGGTATGACAATCTCTAAAATGGGCTTCCCAGGTGGCATACTGGTAAAGAATACGCCTGTCAATGCAGGAGACTCAACACATGCGGGTTTGACCCGTGGGTCGGGAAGATCAACTGGAGGAGGAAATGGCAATCCACTCCAATATTCTTGCCTGGGAAATCCGATGGACACAGGAGCCTGTTGGGCGACAGTCCATGGAGTCACAGAGTCTGACATGACTGAGCGCACACACTCACACACACAATATCTAAAACAGTTCTTATCACTTAGAGACACATACTAAAATACTTACAAATGAATCACACAATGTCTGATATTTGCTTCAAATGTGATCTTCAAGAGTAACTGGATGAAGGTGATCAAAAGGGACAAACTTCTAGTTATTAATTAAATTGGTACTGTGAATGTAATGTATAACATGATGACTCTATTTACACTGCTATATGGTATATTTGAGAGTTGCTAAGAAAATAAATTCAAAAAGTTTTCATCACAAGGAAATTGTTTCTTCTTTTTCCTTTATGTATCTATGTGAGATGACAGATGTTAACTAAACTGACTATGGTAATCATTTCACAACATTCGTAAGGTAAGTCACTTTAAATTTATACAGTGCTGTATGCCAAATATATCACAATAAAATTGAAAGAAAAATATTATCCACATACAAAAAAAATCTGGTAACAGAGAAGCAGATGGGGGCAGAGATGACACATGATAGCCTTGAGTTGATAATTATTAAAGTTGGTGATGAATACATAGCATACACAGCTTATTAAGCCAGACTTCCTACTTTTGTATATGTTTGTGTGTGTGTGTGTGTTAATCATTTAGTCATGTCCAACTCTTTGCAAGTCCATGGACTCTAACCCACCAGGCTCCTCTGTCCATGGGATTCTCTAGGCAAGAATACTGGAGTGTGTTGCCATGCCCTCCTCCAGAGAATCTTCCCAACCCAGGGATCAAACCCAGGCCTCCCACATTGCGGGCAGATTCTTTACCATTTGAACTACCTGGGATGTTTTGATTATATTTACTACTTTGCTGGGCTGGATGAAGCACAAGCTGGAATCAAGATTGCCAGGAGAAATATCAATAACCTCAGATATGCAGATGACATCACCCTTATGGCAGAAAGTGAAGAAGAACTAAAGAGCCTCTTGATGAAAGTGAAAGAGGAAAGTGAAAAAGTTGGCTTAAAACTCAACATTCAGAAAACTAAGATCATGGCATCTGGTCCCATCACGCATAGCAGACAGATGGGGAAACAGTGCAAACAGTGGCTGACTTTATTATTTTGGGCTCCAAAATCACTGCAGATGGTGACTGCAGCCATGAAATTAAAAGACGCTTACTCCTTGGAAGGAAAGTTATGACCAAAATAGACAGCATATTAAAAAGGAAAGACATTACTTTGTCAACAAAGGTCCATCTCATCAAGGCTATGGTTTTTCCAGTGGTCATGTGTGGATGTGAGAGTTGGACTATAAAGAAAGCTGAGTGCAGAAAAATTGATGTTTTTGAACTGCGGTGTTGAAGAAGACTCTGGAGAGTCACCTGGACTGCAAGGAGATCCAACCAGTCCATCCTAAAGGAAATCAGTCCTGAATATTCATTGGAAGGACTGATGCTAAAGCTGAAACTACAATACTCTAGCCACCTGATGTGAAGAACCAATTCATTGGAAAAGATCCTGATGCTGGGACAGATTGAAGGCGGGAGGAGAAGGGGACAACAGAGGATGAGATGGTTGTGTGGCATCACCGACGTGATGGAATGAGTTTGAGTAGGCTCCAGGAATTGGTGATGGACTGGGAGGCCTGGCATGATGCAGTCCATGGGGTCACAAAGAGTTGGACATGAATGAGCAACTGAACTGAACTAAACTGGAGGCCATTCCTCAGTTCACACAGCCAAGTAGTGACACAGTCAAGGCAGTAATGTAGGTCTTTGAACCCTGAATCCAGTAGTGTTTCCGGAAAACTGTCACTGCTTCTAAGCTACATGATGGTTTTCCTTCATGGCAACAGATTAGGGAAAAATGTAGGGTTCAATTACTCAGAAAGTTGAACCATAAAGTGAGCCAGTTGAGAATTGTTCCCACTTGTTTCATTTACTGCTGGTTCAGCAAAGCTGTGTGCTTAAATGTAGAGAGCATTTCCTTGATCCTTAATTATTCTGGCCAAACAGGAAGTACAAAAATGAGATGATGAGATCTGCCAGGCCCAAAGGAAGCCATAAGCTTGGTGGCACATCTCAAAGCATTTGCGTCTCAAACATGTATTGACCTCTTAATCCTGTTTCAGGAACCATGCTAAGCATACTTGTGTGATGCCATATTTTCTTCTTTACAACAAGCTTATGAAGTAACTCCTTTTGTGGGTTGTTGCTTGGTTCTCACAACAACACTAGAAGGTAGATGAGATGAAAACTAAAGAATGTTAAGCTTGAGAGAGATCACATAATTCACCCAAGACTGTATAGTAACAATCAGTATTGTTGTTCAGTCACTAAGTCATAGAGTCATGGGACCCTGCGACTCTATGGACTGCAGCACCTCAGGCTTCCCTGTCCACTATCTCCTGGAGTCTGCCCAAATTCATGTCCATTGAGTCGGTGATACCCTGCAACCACCTCACCCTCTGCCTCTTGCTTCTCCTTTTGTCTTCAATCTTTCCCAGCATCAGGGTCTTTTCCAATGAGTTAGCTTGCTGCATCAGATGGCCAAAGAATTAGCATCAGTCCTTCCAATGAATAATCAAGGCTGATTTCTTTTAGGATTGAATTGTTTGATCTCCTTGCAGTCCAAGGGACTCTCAAGGGTCTTCTCCAGCACCACAATTCGAAAGCATCAGTTCTTCGGTGTTCAGTCCTCTTTATGGTCCAACTCTCACATCCATACATGACAGATGGGAAAAATGCAGCTTTGACTATACGGACCTTTACTGGCAAAGTGATGTCACTGCTTTTTAAGCAGCGACAGTGTACTGTCTAGGTTTGCCATGGTTTCTTTCCAAGGAGCAAGCATCTTTTAATTTCATGGCTGCAGTCACCATCCACAGTGATACTGGAGCCCAAGAAAATAAAATCTGTCCCAATCAGATGCAAGAGTAAAATCCAAGTTTCACATCCTCCTGGACCAGCCCTATCAGGTCTATTACACTATTCCAGGGGTTCTCAAAGTCAGGGATTTCTGACATCAAAACACTTTCATAATGATAATGAAAAGTTATTTGTCTTATTTCTTACTCTCATTTCCTCCCAAGTGTGCAGTGGCATTTCCTAGAGGCTACATGTCCTGTGATGATATCATTGCTCTGATAGCTGATGACATATGTGCTTGTGTAGTCTTATATTTTAGTTTCCATTTCTAGTACAGTAAACATCAATCCCAAAGAAAGGCAATGCCGAAGAATGCTCAAACTACCGCACTATTGCACTCATCTCACACGCTAGTAAAGTAATGCTTAAAATTCTCCTAGCCAGGCTTCAGCAATACATAAACCGTGAACTTCCAGATGTTCAAGCTGGTTTTAGAAAAAGCAGAGGAACCAGAGGTCAAATTGCCAACATACAATGGATCATCGAAAAAGCAAGAGAGTTCCAGAAAAATCTCTATTTCTGCTTTATTGACTATGCCAAAGCCTTTGACTGTGTGGATCACAATAAACTGTGGAAAATTCTGAAGGAGATGGGAATACCAGACCATCTGACCTGCCTCTTGAGAAACCTGTATGCAGGTCAGGAAGCAACAGTTAGAACTGGACATGGAAAAACAGACTGGTTCCAAATAGGAAAAGGAGTACATCAAGGCTGTATACTGTCACCCTGCTTATTTAACTTATATGTAGAGTATATCATGAGAAATGCTGGGCTGGAGGAAGCACAAGCTGGAATCAAGATTGCCCTGCATAACCTCAGTCAGATATGCAGATGACATCACCCTTATGGCAGAAAGTGAAGAAGAACTAAAGAGCCTCTTGATGAAAGTGAAAGAGGAAAGTGAAAAAGTTGGCTTAAAACTCAACATTCAGAAAACTAAGATCATGGCATCTGGACCCATTACGCATGGCAGACAGATGGAGAAACAGTGCAAACAGTGGCTGACTTTATTTTTCTGGGCTCCAAAATCACTGCAGATGGTGACTGCAGCCATGAAATTAAAAGACGCTTACTCCTTGGAAGGAAAGTTATGACCAACCTAGACAGCATATTAAAAAGGAGAGACATTACTTTGTCAACAAAGGTCCGTCTCGTCAAGGCTATGGTTTTTCCAGTGGTCATGTATGGATGTGAGAGTTGGACTATAAAGAAAGCTGAGTGCCAAAGAATTGATGCTTTTGAACTGTAGTATTGGAGAAGACTCTTGAGAGTGCCTTGGACTGCAAGGAGATCCAACCAGTCCATCCTAAAGGAGATCAGTCCTGGGTATTCATTGGAAGGACTGATGCTGAAGCTGAAACTCCAATACTTTGGCCACCTGAGGCCAAAAAGCTGACTCATTGGAAAAGACCCTGATGCTGGGAGGGATTGGGGACAGGATGAGAAGGGGATGACAGAGGATGAGATGGTTGGATGGCATCATCCACTTGATGGACATGGGTTTGAGTGGACTCTGGGAGTTGGTGATCGACAGGGAGGCCTGGGGTGCTGTGGTTCATCGGGTCGCAAAGAGTTGGACATGACTGAATGACTGAACTAAACTGAAACATCAGTAGGTATAACTTACACAAGCAGATGCTCTTTGGGTTCTGTAATAGCTTTTAAGAGGACAAAGGGGTCCTGAAACCAAAAAGCTTGGGAGTTGCCATGCTTCACTAATTGTGAAGCAATTGACTAATTGTGCTTCATTAATTTTCCTTGCTTCAGATGAACCTAAAGCAGTAAAATGTCCTTTTTTCCAGGAATGGCTGAAACAAACATAATTGTGAGGGGGAAAAAAAAAACTCTTGGAAGAAAGTTTGACTGGTTAGACACAGATGGCAAAGTTGAAAGATGAAGGCTGCTGAGTGAGATCAGGGAGGAGCCAGACAGAGGGAACTCAGGTGACATAAGACAGGACAGACATGGTTCTCCACGGTGGCAGGGCAGAATGGAGTAGGCAGTGGACCTGCCCAGTGGCCAGCTGGGCAAGTGGCGGTCCACTGGCAGGAGAAGAGTGCCTCCCACCAGCATGAGACACACCAGGCACTTGGAAATTGTGTGCGTGCATGCTTAGTCATGTTGGATTCCTTGTGACCTCATGGACTATAGCCTGCCAGACTCCTTTATCCATGGAACTTTCTAGGCAAGAATATTGGAGCAGGTTGCTATTCCTCTTCCAGGGGATCTTTCCATCCCAAGGACTGAACCTGTGTCTCTTATGTCTCCTGCATTGGCAGTTGGATTCTTTACCACTGAGCCACCAGGAAAGCCCATTTGGAAATTGCTTGGTGTTTTAAGTAAATTTCTCATTGCTAAATGGAAATACTTATTTTAAAAAGAAAAGTGACCATTACACACCAGTCAGGATGGCTGCTATCCAAAAGTCTACAAGCAATAAATGCTGGAGAGGCTGTGGAGAAAAGGGAACCCTCTTACACTGTTGGTGGGAATGCAAACTAGTACAGCCACTATGGAAAACAGTGTGGAGATTCCTTAAAAAACTGGAAATAGAACTGCCATATGACCCAGCAATCCCACTTCTGGGCATACACAC
The DNA here is from genome assembly GCF_019320065.1 of Cervus canadensis. NCBI lineage: Eukaryota > Metazoa > Chordata > Mammalia > Artiodactyla > Cervidae > Cervus > Cervus canadensis. Next base: position 62,504,419 of record NC_057402.1, on the reverse strand, counting down.
TGAGGAAACCAGATCTGAAAGAGACACATGCACCCCAATGTTCATCGCAGCACTGTTTATAATAGCCAGGACATGGAAGCAACCTAGATGCCCATCAGCAGATGAATGGATAAGGAAGCTGTGGTACATATACACCATGGAATATTACTCAGCCGTCAAAAAGAATTCATTTGAATCAGTCCTAATGAGATGGATGAAACTGGAGCCCCTTATACAGAGTGAAGTAAGCCAGAAAGATAAAGAACATTACAGCATACTAACACATATATATGGAATTTAGAAAGGATGGTAACGATAACCCTATATGCAAAACAGAAAAAGAGACACAGAAATACAGAACAGACTTTTGAACTTTGTGGGAGAATGTGAGGGTGGGATATTTCAAAAGAACAGCATGTATACTATCTATGGTGAAACAGATCACCAGCCCAGGTGGGATGCATGAGACAAGTGCTTCGGCCTGGTGCACTGGGAAGACCCAGAGGAATCGGGTGGAGAGGGAGGTGGGAGGGGGGATCGGGATGGGGAATAAGTGTAAATCTATGGCTGATTCATATCAATGTATGACAAAACCCACTGAAATGTTGTGAAGTAATTAGCCTCCAACTAATAAAAAAATTAAAAAAAAAAAAAAAAAGAAAAGTGATCAGTTAATATGGAATATGACTTAAAAATAAGGATTCACTATGGATTAAAATCCTGAATGCTGTAAGACAGGGCTTAGGGGTCATCCTTAAGTAATCTAGGAAACAATACACTGAACTTAAGGTGTTCAGAGATTAACCATCCTGGTATTGTGGAGAAGTGTTGGCCTGTTGGAGAGTAATTTGTAAGAGTTCTGTGTTGGGGAATAAGTTTCCTGAGATTTCCAAAATGCCTGGGGCTAGGTATGTCTTGCTGTTTCCTGTAGTACATCTCATAGGTAAGGGAATAAAGTGCAGTCCCTACACAATTAAAGAGCTTGGCATTTTGCTTTAGTTTATTTATTTGATCCATAATAACTTTTAACAGTTCACTGACATAGGAAATTTATGACACTGCTAAACAACAAGGTAAAGCTTACGTTTTATTTGTGGGTTCACTTCAGTCTCCTAAATATACTGTACTGCTTCCTGTCTTGCCTTACTTAAAATATGCTGCCCTCAAATCATGCTTTCTTTTCTTATGGAAATCTGACCCATCCCTCAAGGTCCAGCTTACGCCTGACCTCTAGAAAGCCTTTGTCTAATGTATCCAGCCCTGCTGACACCATCTCCTCTGAATGCCCAGAGGACACCTGAACATGACTACAGACTATGTTCCACATATAGACTATGTGTAGCTGTGGGCTCTGTGTACACCATGTGCGATTGGACAGAATGGAACAACAGATGTTGCAGTTTCGTAAGTGATAGTCTTATCTCCCTGATTAGTTGCTTTGGGCCAGTGACATACCTTCCATTTCTACTTCCCTGTTAAAATCTACATGTCCACAGGATCTAGGGTAGTTCCACTTACCATGAAGATGGTCCACACAACCCTCTGCGTTGCCTGACGATTGATAATGGCAACTCATAATTCCCTTCCCTAACCTGAACTTTGTGGCTGACTCTCGGCAGACTCACTGACAGTCAGACTCCCAATGCTGGACTCTTTCGACCCAGTTACTTGACACGTGGGGCCCCTGCTTCTGAGAGGTCAGCATTAGGTAGCAGGGGCTGCACAGGAGTCAGAATATCTGAGGGCAACAGGTCCCCCAGCAGCAGGTGACCTTGAGCAAGTACATAAACTAGAGAATGTGCAGTTTCTCATTTCTCAAACAAGGCCAGTCCCGCTTTCCCTGACTGCCCCACACTGTGACTGACAGGGAGGCTCAAACCAAGATTATTTATAAACTGTAAGGCATTATGATTTATAAGAAATTACCATACTCCTTCACTGGAGTATGATTCAGCTCTGAGGCAGAGACTTAGTCCCTGCTTGGGACTTTTTATTTAAGATAAGAGTCATTTGCTAGAGAGAATGAATGATAACAGAAAAATAAAGATGTAATGTGAAACCAGTTCCACTTTGTAGTGTTTTGTGGTGATCGTCAAGAGAGATTCACCTGGGCCAAGCTGACATAGTGGCAACACAATATTAACTAATCTCGCAATAAACAGAATAATCAGAATAATCAGGGATAAACAGAAAACAAACCAGGTCATATACCTCCAGCTGCTGTGGGAAAGGCAATAGAAGCCCATGATCAGAAAAAAAAATGTTCATCTTGAAGACACTATGAAGAACTGATCTGTGCTTCTAAATATACATCACCAGCCTTACATCTGGATGACTGTACTCAGGAATGTATAGGTAGTTAAAGTAAGTCATTAAAGTTTAGCCTCTCACAGGCTTGATTTCTTTGAGAGTCTTATACCAAATCCCTATCTATTTCACCATCAAAACAAATATATCTGGTGAAAGTCATTAGGCAATCTGAGGACCGTAAGAAATAGGCAAAGTGAAGGAATGCTATTGGTGTGTAGAATGTGGCATCAAACACAACCCAACTAACATTTATTGGTCTGGATATAAAGAAGAAGAACAAAGTGATAGCAATGACCTAGACCCTCTTCCAGAGAAGGCAATGGCACCCACTCCAGTCCTCTTGCCTGGGAAATCCCATGGACGGAGGAGCCTGGTAGGCTGTAGTCCATGGGGTCACAACGGAGAAGGCAATGGCACCCACTCCAGTGCTCTTGCCTGGGAAATCCCATGGACGAAGGAGTCTGCTGGGCTGCAGTCCATGGGGTCACAACAGAGAAGGCAATGGCACCCCACTTCAGTACTCTCGCCTGGAGAATCCCACGGACAGAGGAGCCTGGTAAGGCTGCAGTTAATGGGGTCTCGAAGAGTCGGACACGACTGAGTGACTTCACTTTCACTTTTCACTTTCATGCACTGGAGAAGGAAATGGCAACCCACTCCAGTGTTCTTGCCTGGAGAATCCCAGGGACAGTAGCCTGGTGGGCTGCTGTCTGTGGGGTCACACAGAGTCGGACACGACTGACGTGACTTAGCAGCAGCAGCAGACCCTGTTTTTGGCACAGGTGTCAGTTTTTGCCACGAAGGGAGTGACCTAAAGTACTATAATACTCTGAAGAAGAGGAAAAAGCAGAATTTTAATAAAGCCAAAAATAAGTGTGATAAAGTCACACTGCCCTCGGAATGTATCTGAAGTAGCCAGCTCTGCAAAAACTCTATGTGGTGCCCAGTCCATCCAGACCTCCTGCTAAACCAGTGGGGAAACCCAGAGGAACTGGTTGTCCAGTCCACAAGCAGGAGTAGGGTAAGAGTCAAGTTGAGACAGAAGAAAGTCCTCTCCGCCAGTACTGAGAGAAGAGGACAGCACCCTCTCAGACCTTCTCTACTCTTATAATGTGACAGAATATCTATAATGTGATTGGAAACAGGAGATAGTCTGGTGAGCTAAGGCCAAGTGCTACCCTAGAAAAGATAAATACCAGTTAAGACATTTTTATGATTTTTCTGGACTTCAAGATAAGTACATAATATCTCCTGTTTAACTGAGACAGTTCATGTCTTACCTTGTTTGATAAAGAGGGAAAGTGAAGCACAAGAGGTGGATGAGTGGCTAGCATGAAACTCTTGATTCATGTGATAAGTGATAAAGCAGTTTCAAACCCTTCTTCTGCTGCAACCTCAGGATTCTTTCTGAGATGACTGTTCTGCTCCATACAAAACGGTACCATTTCAAAAGCTTTAACTATCCTTCTTACCAAGCTTCCTGGAATTTCTTCATCCTGCAAGGCCTATCTTGATTCTGCCGACTCCTAAACCATCTTTCAACCTGGCGCTCTGTCAAGTTACACTTCTTTGCCAGTCCATAAATATCAGTCTGAAAGGGGATGAAACAAAAGAGTGAGTGCTTAAGAGCAGAGTAGGCTGGCAGGCAAGCAAGAGACAGTGAGACTGAGTTACAAGCATTTGTGCACTGGAGACGAGAGAGATTCTGCATTAAACCTTGGGCCAGTGCATTTACCCCTTTTTTTCATGGAATCACACACATCCATCCCAAAACAGAGAGAATGTTAATTCCCAAAAAACTCAGTTGGTAAGAAAGACAAATTCTCTGTAAGTTGGTATCAACCCATACATTCAAGTTCCATACATGGCTCACTTCTTCAGCCAATTTTATTTAGGGCCTCCTAGGTGCCTGGAGAATCCCAGGGACGGTGGAGCCTGGTGGGCTGCCATCTATGGGGTCGCACAGAGTCAGACATGACTAAAGCAACTTAGCAGCAGCAGCAGCAGGTTCCATGTAGAGTAGTATAGTTTAAGATGTCAATAAAACCCAATCTCTGTATTTTTTCCTGTGAGAAAAATGGGACTCCGAGAGTTTTAACAGCTTGTCCAAGACCTAAAACTGGTAGCAAAGTGAGGATATGAACTCAGACTCCTGCCCTTTCTGTTACTTTATACAGTCTTTCTAATAGATCCAAAACTTTCACATTTAATCATATGCACAGCCTATTTTGGAGAAGGAAATGGCAACCCACTCCAGTGTTCTTGCCTGGAGATACCATGGACGATGAGCCTGGCTGGCTACAGCCTACAGCGTTGCACAGAGTCGGACATGACTTAGCAACTAAACAACAACAGCAGCATATTTTTAACCAACCTTAAATAATTCCAATTATAAAAAATAAGGATTTTAGATTATAATAATGATGACTGCTTCTCTTCTGGAAGGCAGAAGTTGCAGGTTATGGTTTACAATTGAAAACAATGTAGATGATAGATTCGCTCAAAGATCACAAATCTGAAGTTCTCCCAGGGCCAAACAAGAACCCAAAACGACTGACAGAACTAGCTCTGCTTCCTGGTGGTATTTTAAGCTGTGTTCTTTCAACATGGGCATGTTTTATATGCTAAACCTACAGTACTTTCCACTTCCACAAGGAAATAAGCTCTGTAATTTTTTTTAAGACACCAGTCTTCTTGATCTTTCATTTTGCAACGCTGAGTACAAGAAATATTTCAGTTTACTCCTAACTTAATGCATGCTCAGTCGCTTCAGTCGTGTCTGACTCTTTGCAACCCTATGGACTGTAGCCCACCAGGCTCCTCTGTCCATGGAATTCTCCAGGCAAGAATACTGGAGTGGTTGCCATTCCCTTCTCCAGGGGATCTTCCTGACCCAGAGATAACCGCAAGCCTATTACTTAATCTGAAGAGAAAGAAAGTAAAACAAAACATAGACAAGACATATTATACTGTTTCCCTGTAAACTGTCATCTCTAATACTATTATTTTATAGGCCAAGGTTTCACCCGCTGTTCTTTGCTGTTTTGGTTTGTTTTTGTGTTTTTGATGGCCCTAAAATGGCAGGTATTCATTAGTGAATATTTCCTGCAGGCATTGTGCTTGGCATTGAAGATCTAAATGAACAAGATCAGTATTTACAGGGCCTCCCCTTCATTAGGTAAAGTCTGTCTGGTAAGGAAGTCAGAAAACGCAACAAATAATTCTAATAAATTATGATGAGTGCTGAAACAGGGGACGGTCAGGGTACCATGGGACCTAACTTTATGTAGGCAATTCCTGGAAGTTACACTTATGCTAAACCCTGAAAAAAGTCCCAAGAAGGAGAAGATGAAGAAGGGAAGTGTCCTGGCAGTCTGTGCAGTCACCTGGGGATGACAGCAAAGGGGAACTGGGAGCACTCAAGGGACAGAAAGAGGTCTTGCAGGGAAGTGAGGAGGAAAGATGTGGCCAGGGCCACAGCAAGGAGGGCCTTGCCTGGAATTTATCTGTAGGTTACAGAATGTTTGCATTTTGAAGTCTTCCTCTTGCAGTGTGTCAAGTATGAAGCACCAGGAGTAAGCGGAGGTGGAGACAGTGTTTACTTTGCCCTGTTATCCCTGACCTCTCTCAGCGAGGTCCCCAGAGCAAGGACCTTGCACTCCAGATGGGACAAGTTTGGAGGTCTGGATACACTCTCCCAGGTGGCACCAAACTTGTCACAGCCCTATTGCAGGAGGAGAGAACACGGCAGGTTTTGAGGCAACAGAATGCAGTAGGAATGGCAGGGAACTAAAAACAGATCGAGTTCTGCTACTTCCTAGCTCTGCAGCCTTGAGCTGTGTGCTCTGACCCGCTGTGGAAAATGGGGCATTGACAATGAGTGGTTGCATCCTGTCTCGTGGGAGTGATTTAGGATCTCAGGGCTCTATCTAATCATCTATCATGTGCTACATCAATGTTAGAGATTATGGCTGAACCCAGAAAGGAGACCATACACTGAAAATCATTTCAGAAAAAAATATTTCTCTACTCCTAAAATAACTTACAAGCATGAATAGATTCCCCCAAACAGAAGATATAATTTAAATCCTATTGCTTGGTCCACAGCAGAACATATTCTGAAATGCAGCAGCACTATATTCTGTACCTTCTGAGACTGAAAGGGCTCTGGGTCCAGCTTGACTGCTTTAAAAGTTTTATTCATTCAATCATCACCAATGTTTACTGAGCCTCTACTCACTAGTGCCAGTCACTATTCTAGGCACTGGAGATTCAGCAATGAGTACAGTTCCTGTTCTCACAGTAGAATTTCCTGAGATCCGAGAACAATCCAATTTTACTACCTCATCATTTCTACAGACACCTGATGAATAAATGCATCTAGAAGATACTGATCAAACATGATTTGAAGCATTTTTTCCTGATTTGGAGCACAGATGAATCTGATTCAAAGTCCTGACAACACTGGCCTCATATATCTACAATATTTTTGGGATAGAAGTCCTCTTGCAAACAGAAGTCTTTAGTAGTATTTTGTTATTAATATACAAAACAAACATTTATTGAACACCTACTAGGTACAGAAAGTTGTGTAAGATATTATGGGAATACAAACAAGCATACCTAGGAAACAACTGATGTTCCCTTGGGATAATTAATGTTGGGAAGATATATTTGAGAATGCTCCTCTAGAAGTCTACATGATAGGTATAGCCCATGAATAACAAGAGCTGACCTTGACTGTGTACCAGGCAGTATCCTAAGTACTCAATTCAATCCCTGAATTGAGAGTCCTATGAGGTAACTGCTGTTAACACACTCAGTTCACAGAAGGGGACACTGAGGCAGAGGGGTTAATCTGCTCACCTTCACACACAGTCTGTTCTCACAATTCGTGTTTTTAGCCTGGACACTACAGACAATGTATCCATGGAAGGGAAAGGCTCTCGGGCAGAACCTAGGAGAGAAGCAGTGTGGCCTGAAATGGGCCACGAGGCCTGGCTACTTGATGCAAAAACCAACTCTCTGGGACCATGGAGGAGCCACTCAACCTCTTTGTCTTTCACATGTCTCACCCATAAAATAAACTGGCCTGGAGAGCTAGAGAGCCTTTTGCTCTAAAAATGTGTGAATCCATGTTTGAGACAAACTAGCAAACTGGAATGCCCCTATGGACTCTTCTCCAACTATGGACCACAATACCTGCTTTATGTCAGTCTTAAGGCACCACGTTTTCTTTAGATCACCTTTCAGAACTACACATTCATTTGTTCTGCAACAGTTCTCATTGTATTCTTGCAGAGGAAAAGGCCTTGTTAATAAGTTCTGCTGTTATTTCATTTTACCAACAGCAGGAAAAGTGATCTGTTGGCCAGAGCTATTGGTATGTTCTCATGATTCTCTATCAGTTATCATGATTCTCTCTCTGAATTTCACCTTGAAATTGTCATTGAGATACACATAGAGAGAGACATAGATATATAAACAGTGGACACACAGCTGCACATACACAGTCACAAAGTGTGTGAGACAGAACAAAACTCCAGTGGCAGTTCACAGGTACAGCTTTTTGGACCTCATCAACACCATGTTATATCCTCTATGCTAACCAGCATAGAATTGATACTGTGTATCTGAACTGTTTTTGTTTGTTCTGGTGCAGTCTGTAGCAGCTGAAGAAGCATCCTTGATTTGTGTCCTCAGTTGTTTTAATAAAGTCAGATGTTAAGCACCTGTATTACCACTGCGTGCCCTGTGATTACAGATTTGGAATACTTTGTTAGAGGTGATACCCACCCATTCCTTGAACCAGCACATTTTATTTTAGTCTTCCCAGCAACTTGTCTTAGCTCAGCTATTAATTAAGCAAAACTGCTGTCTGTATGACATTGGCCAAGTTAATGTGTGGAAGTATTGTGGTATCATTTTGTTTCCACATCTGAAATCACTACTAAGTCATTTACTTTGCCTTCTTCTACTATATTCTATCTTCCCAGGTTCTAGTACTTTTATTCTATGGGCATTTTACTGGCCAACTTGTTGTCATCTTGATCTGTTATACAAATACTACCTTGATTTTGTAATCTATGAGCAATATAAATTAGATATCTTAATTATGTCCCTTCATCTTCATAGTTTAGTAGAGGAAGCTTTCTAACACTTGGGGGTTGATATATAACATTTCCTCTATTACCTGATGCAAATGTCCAAACTATAACTACATTAAGCCATACTGTATTGTCAACTGAGCTAGAATAATTACTTACAAACATAGCTCCAGCCTCTGAAATACATTTTCAACATTCTGTACACAGTTAAAGACATCACTTAGGCATAGTAGAAGCGGCACTTGACAGGGAGTCCTGGGCCAGGGTCCAGGTCTGGATTCAGCCATTAATTAGCTGCATGACCTTGGACAGGTCCTCTGTTGACCTTACTTTCCTCATCTCAATTGTAAAGAAGAAAGATGACCTAATCTCTAAATCTCTTTCAGCTTTTCTTCATTTTTCTTTAACTGTCAGGTGGCTAATTTATCTTCATAGCTGAGAAACTTGCTAAGAGCCAAATTTTCTACATATTTTAAAATTATTCTCAGATAATAATCCTATTAATTATTCTCAGATAGAAACAAAGGATAATAAGGATTCTCTGAGAGAGTCCTAACTTTTCATAAACACAACTAAATAACTTCCCCTCTGAAAAATGTAAAATGATGCTTAAGCATTACCACCAGTGGTAACAGCAGTATTTAGGTGAATGACTTCAGTCTTTTCAAGCAGGTAGAAATAAAGAACACACAGAGACGGCTTATCAGACTGTCCTCATTTTAGGAAAAAAAGGCACATACAGAAGCTGATGGCAGACAAGTTAAAAGACAGTGCTGGCTAGCCATGAATAATTCTGAACATGATGCCTGGTGCTATATGGCCAGATTTCAGTATGTTTATTTGTGCAGGGAGCCCACCTGACCAGTGACAGAAAGTGTCATAGAAAAAGCAAGTGAATTCAGCAGATAAGTTCAGGACCTTAAAAATCTATCTATCCTAAAACCACAGTAGCACATTATTTTTGACTTTTAAAATTACTAGTGAGAGATGTCTGTATTTGTCGGAGAGGGTATGCCAGTTTTAGAGAAGTTTTTATTTCATCTCATTTAAATGTGGGGTATAATGAAACTAGACTTGCCTGGACACTACTATTTTTACATAACCTTTAGGTTAAAGTCTTTTTCTGTGGTGTAAACATGCAGTGCACTGTAACATTTCATCAAGTACCTCTCGTATAGAGAAGAAAATTGTGACTCTCCTAAGGATTCCATCTCTGGGGAGTGGGCAGGAGCACAGAGTATTTCTGAGTATTTTGAAGCCTTGGATAAAATAAAGTGTTCTGCTCAGGAAAGCCACCCCAAGAGATACTTTTGTAATGTGCGCCGTGTGTACTGATGGTGTCACAGTCATCAAAAGTGTCAGATATGGGCTACTCTGCCTTAATAATGATCCCTTTTCATTGGTATACTTTGTATATATCCTACCATTGAAAATTAAATTTTGATCTTTACACCCAAATTGTCAGTGTTCAACACTAGTTAAATATCTGTTACTTTCTATCATTATAAATATATTGTATATTATTATTGTGTCACTTTATATTATGCTAAGAATGCTTTGTAACTTATCAACAGAGGAAAAAAATCCAAATGAAATAATTTGCTGCTCAACTGAACTTTTTTCATAGATAAGGTAAGCAACAGATGATGGAAGTATTAAGAAAGGAGATTTTTAAATCCCAAAACAAAGAATTTGTACTTACTTGAGATGGTTTGCTTGTGGAATGTTTGAAAAAATTCTCTAAGACAGTATTTGGTGTAATCTTCTTTTGAACTTCCTCTTTAATGCCAAATGTTTTTGCTAGAGGTGAAGCAATAAACCTATGAAAATATAAACAAAATAAAGAGTCAGACATGGCTGAGAAACTAACACTTGCTTTTCAAGTTCAAAATCTGAGAATGAATCTACAATGTCACCAGGAAAGTCAAGCTGTAACTTTAGATTCCAAATTAAAGATCAGTCATTAGATTACCTAAAGCCAATATCTGCCTTACAGAAATTCAAAGAGCAAAATTTGAGATCTTTATACAAGCAATAACTTAAAATACAAAATATATTTGACTAAACACACAGGGTTGAGGGGTGCTAACAGTGCAGTGAAAATCCTTTTCATATAGCTTATAGTCAGCCCCTAGGTTTAAGTGTTTCCTCCTTATTCAAGGTTTCACATCTATGGGTTCAACCAACCGTAGATTTAGCACTGTAGTATTTACTACTGTGAAAAATCTGCTTACAAGTGGACCCTGAAGTTCAAACCTTTGTTGTTCAAGAGTCAACTGTACTTGCATAGTTCTAAAATCCATTTTATGTAAACTCAAATATATTTATATACAAGATCCAGGAACCAGGATAAACCATTCTATTCAGTTTCATTTTTAAGACTACTAGAGATTGAGATAAATGTTTTGTTATTATTTTCTTTGGTGATATTATTTTAAAGAAATTATTATGTCCCCTATTGAAAGTTCTAACTAATGAAAAATGGCATGACTCTTGGGAAAATATTTAGCAATGGGATTGATAAGTTGTACGGCAAGTATACACTTAAAAGAACTTAGTGAATGCTTTCCAAACTCTCTATGCTACTTTACATTTCCATCAATAATGTGCCAGAGTTCCAGTTATTCCATATCTCTGCCAACAGTTGGTATTGCCAGTCTTTTTAATTTTAGCAATTCTACTGGGCGTGTACTGGCTTTTATTGATTTTATATTCTAATTTCTATTATTTCTTAACTTTCTTGTTATAAATTCAGTTTGCTTTTTTCCCTTCTTTATTAAGGTAGAAGGTTAGATTACTGATTTGAGATCTTTTTTCTTTTTAAATATATGTGGTTATAGCGCTAAATGTCCTAGTAAGCACTGCTTTTGCTGAATCCCATAAGTTTTGGTATGGTGCTTTCTTTTTCATTCATCTTACAGTATTTTCTAATTTACCTGTGATTTCTCTTCTGACCCATAGGTTATTTAGAAGTATACTGTTTAATTTCCATATATTTGCTAATTTCTCAATTTCCTTCTGTTTTGGACTTCTAATTTCATTTAACAGTGGTCAGAAAACATACCTTGTATGATTACAATCTTCTCACTTTTATTGAGATTAGTTTTAAGGCCTAACACATGGTCTATTCTGGAGAATGTTCCTTGTGCACATGAGAAGAATCTGTATTCTGCTGTTATTGGTGATGCACTCTATAGATGTGTGTTTGGTCTAGTTCATTTATAATTCATAATAATTCATTTATAAATTCAGTTGATCAAGTCTATTTCTTTGTTGATTTTCTGCCTAGTTGTTCTATTCATTATTGAAAATGGGGTATTGAAGTTTACAGCTATTATTGTTGAATTGTTTATTTCTCCTTTCAATTCTGTTTGCTTCATGTTTTGGGGACTATGTTGCTAGGTACATATATGTTTGCAATTGTTCTATCATCTTGATATGTTTACCCTTTTATAGTATAAAATATCCTTTGTTTCCAGCAACAATTTAAAGGCTGTTAAACTGCCTGGTATTAGTATAGCCAAGAACAGAGGAGCCTGAAGGGCTACAGTCCATGGAATTGCAAAGAGACGGACACGACTTAGACACTAAACAACAACCAAGTATAGTCATCCCAGCTCTCTTTTGGTTATTGCTAGCATGATATATATTTTCTCATTCTTTCACTTTCAACCTATTTATGTCTTTGAACTTAAAATGTGTCTCTCATAGAAATTATATAGTTGGATCATATATTAACATTTCTACCCAGTCCTCCTATCTTTTAGTTGGAGTATTTAATTCATTTACATTTAATGTAAATTACACTTAATTACTGATAAGACAGGATTTATACCTGCCACTTTGCTATTTATTTTCTATACAGTTTCCACTTTTTTGTTTCTCTATCCTTTCATTACTATCTTCTCTGTGTTAAACAGATATTTTCTAGTGTATTCTTTTAATTCTTTTTTATTATTTTTAAAAATAGGGATTACAATTAACATCTGAATTTATAATCTCCTAATTCAGATTAATAATAAAACAATTTAAGCACTATACAGAACTCCATTACCTCCCCTCTCTCTGCTGCTATTGTCATATAAATTACGGACCTATAAACTGTGGTCTCATCAACAGACTTTTATGATTATTAGTTTATGCAGCTGTCTTTCAAATCAGACAGGAGTAAAACATGTTACCAAAAAAATGCATTTATTCTTTTATTTCTTGTGTGGGTGCTTTACTGGTGCTCTTTATTTCTTCACGTGGATTCAAGTACTGTCTGCATCCTTTGCTTACAGTGACCAGGACTCCCTTTAGTATTTATCATAGGGTAAGTCTGCTTAGCAACAAATTCTTCCAGTTTTTGCTTATCTGGAAATGTCTTATCTTCTCTCATTTTGAAGGATAATTTTGCTTGGTTGACAGTTTTTTCTTTCTTGTAATTTTTCCTCCTATTGCCTTTGGCTTCCACAGTTGCTGATGAGAAATCAACTCAATCTCATCAAAGATCACTGTTACATGATAATATGCTTCCCTCTCATTGCTTTCAAGATTCTTTCAACAGTTTGCTTATGATATATCTAGATATGAATCTCTTTAATTAAGCTTATTCTTCTTGGAGTTTGGTTAGCTTTTCAAATTACAGATTAATGTTTGTCATCAGATTTGGAGAAATTTTTAGCCACTTGTTTCTTCAAATATTTTTTATCCTGTTCATTTCCTCCTCTTCTGGAATTGCCATTATACATATGTTGTTATGCTTGATCAGGGCTCACAGGTCTCTGAGGTTCTTCATTTTTCCATTCTTTTTTTTTTTTTTTCTGTTCCTTAGATTGCTGACTCTTTCTTCTGCCTGCCCAAAAATGCTGTAAAGGCCCTCCAGTGAATTTTTAATATGAGTTATTGTACTTATCAAGTCCTAAATTTCTATTTGATTTCTTTTTATAATCTATAATTTTATCTCTTTACTGATATTCTTAATTTAGTGACTTTTTTTTTCCTTTTCCATCTTTTATTTATATATGTAAGCATGTATGTATTAACTTTCATACCAGTTTGAACTTGTAAGTTTCTAGTCTCTTCAGTCAGTTGTATTTTAACACTTTCATCATTTTTTTCCCCAATTATCTTTCCTTAGTTTTTAAGCATGGTTTTCTCTAGTTCTTTGAATATTTTTTAAATAGTTGACTTAAAGTATTGTCTAATAAGTTTAACATCCAGGCTTTGTAAGGGACACACTCTATTGACTGCTGTTTTTTTTTTTTTTTTTTCCTGTGTATGAGCTATACTTTCTTATTTTTTTGCATGTCATAATTTTTGCTTAAAAGTAGACATGCTTACTAATATAATGTGGCAACTCAGGAAATCAGAATATCCCCCTCTTCAGAGTTTGTTGTTGTTCTTGCTGTTTTTTGTTGTCCATTTGTTGTTTACTTTTTTAAACTGATCTGTAAAGTTTATATTCTTTATGTGTGGGCACTGAAGTCTTTATTAGGTTAGCTTAGTGGTCTACTAACGATTAGACAGAGATGTCCTTAAATGCCTGGAACCAATAAATCTTCCAGTGTTTGCTAAGGGGATAATGTACACTTCAGGGGACACCTTCAACACTCAACCAGGCAGTGGACAACTTTGCCTTAGCCTTCACTTCCTGTTTGCACAAAGCCTTAAGGTCATCCAGAGGTGAGAGCTTTGGACTCACCTCTTGATCATACTTTTCTTTATCATGTGGGTGGCCCTGGGCATGCCAAAGCTCTACAAATTCAAGTGGCCTTCTAACTTCCAAGAGTATGTCAGAGCTTTTCAAAATCCCCTATGGACATATTTCCCAGCTTATCTTTTAAAAAGGAAAGCTTTTTGTTTATTGTTTGACCCACTAGTTATCCACTACCCTCAGTTCAGTTCAGTTCAATCACTCAGTTGTGTCCAACTCTTTGCCACCCCATGGACTGCAGCACACCAGGCTTCCCTGGCCATCACCAAGTCCCGGAGCTTCCTCAAACTCATGTCCATAAAGTCGGTGATGTCATTCAACCATCTCGTCCTCTGTTGTCCCCTTCTTCTCCTGCCTTCAATCTTTCCCAGCATCAGGGTCTTTTCCAATGAGTCAGCTTCCCATCAGGTGGCCAAAGTATTGGAGCTTCAGTTTCAGCATCAGTCCTTCCAATGAATATTTGGGACTGATTTCCTTTAGGATAGACTGGTTGGATCTCCTTGCAGTCCAAGGGACTCTCAAGAGTCTTCTCCAGCACCACAGTTCAAAAGCATCAATTCTTTGGTGCTCTGCTTTCTTTATAATCCAACTCTCACAGCCATACATGACTAGTGGAAAAACCATAGCTTTGACTATACAGATCTTTCTTGGCAAAGTAATGTCTCTGCTCTCTAGGTTGGTCATAGCTTGGATCCCAAGAAAATAAAGTCTGTCATTGTTTCCACTGTTTCCCCATGTATTTGCCATGAAGTGATGGGACAAGATGCCATGATCTTAGTTTTCTGAATGTTGAGCTTTAAGCCAACTTTCTCATTCTCCTCTTTTAGTTTCATCAAGAGGCTCTCTAGTTCTTCTTTGCTTTCTGCCATAAGGGTGGTGTCATCTGCATATCTGAGGTTATTGATATTTCTCCTGGCAATCTCAATTACAGCCTGGACTTCATCCAGCCCGACATTTCACATGATGTACTCTGCATAGAAGTTAAATAAGCAGGGTGACAATATACAGCTTTGTTGTACTCCTTTCCCAATTTGGAACCAGTCTGTTGTTCCATGTCTGGTTCTAACTGTTGCTTGTTGACCTATATACAGATTTCTTAGGAGGCAGGTAAGGTGTTCTGGTATTCCCATCTCTTGAAGAATTTTCCACAGTTTGTTGTGATCCACACAGTCAAACGCTTTGGCATAGTCAAAAAAGCAGAAGTAGATGTTTTTCTGGAACTCTCTTGGTTTTTAATGATTCAATGGATATTGGCAATTTGATCTCTAGTTCGTCTGCCTTTTCTAAATGCAACTTGAACATCTGGAAGTTCATGGTTCACGTACTGTTGAAGGCTGGCTTGGGGAATTTTGAGCATTACTTTCTAGCATATGAGATGAGTACAATTGTGTGGTAGTTTGAACATTCTTTGGTATTGCCTTTCTTTAGGATTGGAATGAAACTGACCTTTTCCAGTCCTATAGTCACTGCTGAGTTTTCCAAATTTGCTGGCATATTGAGTGTAGCACTTTCACAGCATCATCTTTTAGGATTTGAAACAGCTCAACTGGAATTCTATCACCTCTACTAGCTTTGTTCATAGTGATGCTTCCTAAGGCTCACTTGACTTCACATCCCAGAATATCTGGCTCTAGGTGAGTGATCACACCATCATGGTTATCTGGGTCATGAAGATCTTTTTTGCATAGTTCTGTGTATTCTTGCCACCTCTTCTTAATATCTTCTGCTTCTGTTAGGTCCATACCATTTCTGTCCTTTATTGTGCCCATCTTTGCATGAGATGTTCCCTTGGTACCTCTAATTTTCTTGAAGAGATCTGTAGTCTTTCCCATTCTATTGTTTTAATCTATTTGTTTGCATTGATCTCTGAGGAAGGCTTTCCTATCTCTCCTTGCTATTCTTTGGAACTCTGCATTCAAATGGGTATATCTTTTCTTTTCCACTTCACTTTCACTTTTCACTTTCATGCACTGGAGAAGGAAATGGCAACCCACTCCAGTATTCTTGCCTGGAGAATCCCAGGGATGGGAGCCTGGTGGGCTGCCATCTATGGGGTCGCACAGAGTTGGACACAACTGATGTGACTTAGCAGCAGCAGTAGGCAGTTCCAAAATTAATCAATTGTCTCTAATTGTTTCAGACAAGTAACCCATCTCTTCCCAAGGGAAAAGGGAAATAAAGACAGTTCAAAGAAGCAGCAGACAGGTCAGAGAAGGACAATTCTCTGGGAATGATGGTTTGAGGGCGCTCCAACTCTGTTCTGCTTCCTTCAGTGGTTACCAGGCTGCTGGTTTCCACTGAAACTGTGCGCTGTTGGTTTTTCAAGGCTATCAGAGAGGAGAAAAGTTAAGGATAGAAATAGGGCAAGTCAAAATGCCACAAAGCTTGCTGCTCTTTCCGACAGTCAACTGTTTTTCTTAAATAACACTCTCTGGATTGCTGCAAGCCTCTGGTTAATTCTGAATTCTGAAAAGTTAATTTGACAATCTTTGCTAGTTTCCTGATTTTATGAAGGAGAAAATTTTCAGAGGTCCTTACTCTGACATTTTTGTTAACTTCCAATGCATAGTGGTTTTAATTTGCATTTTGGTAATGACTAATGATATTGAACATCTTTTATGTGTTTACTTGTTATTAGTATCTCCTTTGGTGAGACTGCTGCTCCAACTTTTGCCCATTTAAAAAAAATCAAGTCTTTTTGTTTGTTATTAAGTTATGAGTTCTTTACACATTCTGACTTTAAGTCCCTCATCAAATATATACAAAATGTCTTGTATAGATTTTCTCCTAATCTGATTTACTGCTCCATTTTATTGACATCTTTTAAAAATAACTATTAATGCATTTTTACATATCCTATAATTCATCATATCAAGTATAATATTCAGTGATTTTTTTTTTTTGTAAATTTACCAAGTGGTACAACTATTACCATGAATCAGCTTTAGGACATTTTCATAATTCCAATATAATACCTCATATATATTTACTTTAATCCCTGCTCCCTGTTAATCCTGTCACAGGTAATCACTACTCTACTTTCTGTCTTCATAACTGCCTTTCCTGGATATTTAATGTAATAGAATCATATAATATGTGGTTGCTTGTGCCTGGCTTCTTCCATTGAGTAATGTTTTTGAGATCCATCAATGTATCTGGATGCATTTGAAGTTCATTCATTTTTATTGCCAAATAATCTATTGTATAGATATATATTTACATTAACAATGCCTTTTGAAGAATACTTTAGCTATTTACCAGGAGAAATAAAAGCATATACCTACACAAATTCTTCTACTCAAATGTTCACGGAAGCTTTATTCATAAGAGGCCAAAGCTGTAAACAATCCAAATTTCCATACTAGTTAAAGGATAATAAATTTCAGTATAGCAACATGTTGAAAGACTACTCAGCAATGACAAAGAATCACTGATACATATAATGACATGAAAAAAAAACCTCAAAAGCATTATGCTAAATGAAAGAAATCAGACACAAAAGACTATAATCTATATGATTCCATCTATAGGAAATCCTTGAAAAAGGAAAATTATACTGACAAAGCATTTTAGTGATTGCAAGGAGGCAGTAGGTAGGAAGAGAATTAACTACACAGGGTACGGGGATGTTTTCAGCCAATTGAAATCTTCTACATCATAATTGTGGTGATAGTTAAACGACTGTATACATTTGTCAAAATGCATCAAATTTTGGATGAACTTTCTTATATGTAAATCATACCTCAATAAAGCTGATTAAAAATCACATGTCCCTATTTTTCCCTTAGTTCTAACAAAGGCTCCATTGTCTGCTAGGTCAGGCTATTCTAGTACTCAGAAGTTTCTGTATGTAATTAAATGCTGGAAATTTTAGTTATAAATGATCATTTAGCTCTTAAATTCATTTTTGTAACCATGGAGTTGAATAAAAATTTTCCTAGGGATTTCCCTGGCAGTCCAACGGTTAAGACTCCGAGTTCCCAATGTAGGGGGCATAGGTTTGGTCCCTGATCAGGGAACTAAGATCCCACATGCTGCATGGTATGGCCAAAAATTAAAAAAAAAAAATAAATTTTACTAAAATACTCTGATAAAATGTATTAGTTAGCCTTGGTGTTAGCTGCGCAGTCGTGTCCAACACTTTTCGACCCAATAAACTGCAGTCAGCCAGGCTTCTTTGTCCATGGGATTCTCCAGGCAAGCATACTAGAGTGGGTTGCCATTCCCTTCTCTAGGGGATCTTCCCAACCCAGGGACCAAACCTGGGTCTCCCACATTGAAGGCAGATCATTTATCATCTGAGCCACCAAGGAAGCCAGCATAAAATGTGTATAAGCCAATCTAACTTCCAGATGGCCTAAGTTCTCCTGGAAATGGCCTATACATTTCAAAGCCAAATAAAGTATAACATTTCCCTCTAGAGGGTCATGTGGAGATAAGCATACACAATGGATAAAAATACAGATCTATAACATACTTGCTGATATGAGGAAAATGTCTACAGTCAAAGCATAAATTTAAAGAAGAAAGAGAAATAATAGTCCTGTTTGTTAACATGTCCAGGCTTCAAGAACAGAAATAACATTTTCCGTAAAACAGAGGAAGTATATATGTAAGCACAGTTTGCTACTTTAGCATTATATTTCTTTTCAAAAGAATCTAGACAATCAATTCACCTTTTACTTATATATTCACTTATACTTATGTAAGTATACGTAAATATGAATAGGTTCTTAATTAAAAACTTATTTTTAAAAAGGAGAGAATAAAGAAGCACATAAATATTTGATAAACTGAACTTAAAAAAGGAAGGAAATGACAGGTCTTAGCTCTATAAGGACCTTAGACATGAACTTGCCTGAACTTTCATTTTATTGATATGGAATAGAAGGGGAAAATCTAAGAGGAAGAAAAGAGAATGTGAGCTTCTACTCCCATGTAGAATGGTTCAAAGTTAGGTTAATTACCAGGGCATGAGTCACAGGTTTGCTACTATTGCAGAACTGAGCCCTCAGATGGCCTCTTTCAGACACCTCTTCACTTAGCACTGCAACAGTTACCTGTGAGCCAAAAGCTGAGCAATCCCAGAGCACTACTCTACACATACTTTTTTTTTTCTCAATATTCTCTTATGGAATAAAGAAGAAGGCAAGCCTAGGCATTTATTAAGCATGTGAAGTTTAAATACTTCTCCTAGACAGAAACAATAGCCTACTGCCATTAACATTGACTCCCAGTTCCTAAGAATTGAAAGGCTCTGTGATCAGAATTTAATCAGAGGGTTTTATATGAAAGAATAAAGATCTGAAGCAATGCAAGTCTCAGATAACATTTAAGTCCAATGTATGTATTTTGAGACTTTCAACTGAAGATAGTAACAATCCTTTTTCAATTCCTGTAAACTGCTACACCTACCCTTCTTTAAAGAACCCTTAACGTCCTCCTGTTGCTCAGTAGAAATGGCAGAGGCCAGAAACCTATTCATTGTATCATTAAAAGTAAAAGAAAAGGGCTTCCCTGGTGGCTCAGTGGTAAAGAATCTGCCTACTACTGCAGGAAACACAGGTTCAATCCTTGATCCTGGAAGATCCCATATGTCGCGGAACAACTAAGGCCATTTACCATGACTACTGAACCTGTGCTCTAGAGTCCACAAGTCACAACTACTGAGCCCAACGTGTACTGCAACTACTGAAGCCTGAGTTCCCTAGGGTTAAGAGAAGCCACCTAAATGAGAAGCCTGTGCACTGCAACTAGAGTGTAGCCCCTGCTTGCAGCAAATAGAGAAAAGCCCTCAAAGCAATGAAGACCCAGCACAGACAAAATAAATAAACAAAATTATAAAAGTAAAAGAAAAAAAGTTTACCTTCTGATTTTACCACCCTTACCCTTGCCTTGGACACTTCCAGGGCCATAATTTACTCTGAGATAATGTGCTTATTTCACAAGTGATTAAATTTGAGTAGCTTAGATCCCCTCTAAGTCATACTTAAGACACAAAGAACAATGTATAGAAGAATCTGGATCTACTAGTTAGTAATTGCTATTCTAGACCCCTCCCCTCAAAAAATCAAAACATAAGGCACAAATTAAAACTTGTAAGGAAACGAAATTCTAAATAGAAAGCAAATGTCAGTAACTTTCAAATGATTGACTTATTTGTTCTTCATCTCTCTATTTCTCTACTCCTTTCTGGGATGGGCCCTTTCTCATTGTGAATGGCTCCTGCCTAGGATAAAAATGAGCCAGACAAATCACAACTCCGGGTCACTTCCTAGAATGAGGAGGTATAGCAAAAACAGAAATGCAGGACGAAAGAAAGAAGCTTTCTTGTGATATCACAGGATATGCTGAAACATGGTGTCAAGTTTACATGAGGTTTTGATAGGAAAGTTCACATTTGCTATCATCCCCTTAAGCCTTATCTTCTATATTTCCAAAGGATATTAATTTACTGCCTTTGCCATCAGGAGTACTTCACTGTGAAAGCCCTAGAAGTCCTGGTTCAAGGGAAAATAAAAGCCCATCAGCCCTGAATTTGGCATCACAGCACGTGGGCTCATCCCAGTCTACTCTTTGCCTACACGTGCCTACTGGCCATGTGACCTTGGCCAGCTCACTGAGCTCTCACTTTCCTGACTGAGATCATACCACTTATGATTTTATATATCTCTTAAACTATAAGCTTCTATTCAAATGCAAGGTGTAAGTAATATCTTATGATCTAAGCAGTTTAATCTAATGCAAACTACATAGAAGCCTTGAAAAAATATTAATTTCTACTTCAAAAAGCATGATCTTGCTCTCATGTTAAATTTTCCTTCCTTCTTTTGCATTAAAAGAGATATGAAAAGATATGAAAAAAAGAGATAAGAGATCACTGGAGCAACAAAGAGTTTTTTCTAGTGTCATGGGATGGAAAAAACTAAGGCTGAGTTATTGGGAGTTAAAGTTATAAGGAGGTAGGAAAGACTATACTTAACCCCTTGAGAAGAAGTAAGAATGGCCCTAAGGATTAAAAGAAGATTTGATTCCTTTCTGATCATTGTTGGAAAGGACAAGACCAGGACACAGCAAGTTGGTCTTCTACAGCTATGCTGCTCTGGCAAGCAAAAACACTTTTCTAGTTCACTGTCTGATCAAACGTTGAAAATGGAGCTGTCCACCCCAAAGTAGGAAATCTGCAAGTGTACAACCTGGATGTCAAATTCAAAGATCATCAGACACTACTCAAGAAAAGCAAGTATTTCAGGACAGCAGAGTAATTTGCTAATTTACAAGTGCAGTAGCACAATTCTAATTTAGGCATTCTTTGACAAATCTAAACATGTGAGTAAAAGCAGAATTAACTGTCAAAAACGAAAAACATTGTTAAACATTCTCAGCTAGAGTTCAGTGATATCAAGCAGCTTTCTTTTCCTCCCCCTATCAATAGCACATTGCTGGCCAAAGTAAAGTTGTTATTTGTACAGAAACCTCTTGGACAATCCATGAAACCAAACCCTCAAGATGAGAACCCTGCAAATGGTTAAAAACGTGCGATCTGCACCACAGTTAGTCTTGGACAAAATGATCTTTATCAGATTTTGTCTTGAAAGAAAGTGAAAGTGAAGTGAAACTGCAAATCACTCAGTCGAATCCGACTCTTTGCAACCCCATGGACTATGCAGTCCATGAAATTCTCCAGGCCAGAATACTGGAGTGGGTAGCCTTTCCCTTCTCCAGGGGATCTTCCCAACCCAGAGATCGAACCTAGGTCTCCTGCATTGCAGATGGATTTTTTACCAGCTGAGCCAGAAGGGAAGCGCCCAAGAATACTGGAGTGGGTAGCCTATTCCTTCTCCAGCGAATTTTCCTGACCCAGGAATTGAACCGGGGTCTTCTGCATTGCAGGCAGATTCTTTACCAACTGAGCTATTGGGGATTTTGTCTTAACTCTTGACATTTGAATATTCTTTTTGCTCCAAAAAAAATTAATCGGAGACAACTACCAAAATTATAGATGAACATTTATCTTCAGTTACCATGACACTAGTACGGTTTTAATAAAAAGGTTGGAAGTAATATCTATTTAAAGTAAATTAAGAAAAAGAAAAGTTCACTTTTTCTGAGAAAGCAAATTGATATTTTTTCTTTGATTTCCTTATCCTTTGGAATGAAGGCTTGCTATTAAAATTTTCAAAAAACCTTTAAACTATGCTATAGAACAATATTGTTTGGTCTTTAATGAGCCATTTCTGCTATTTTATAGGCATTCTAAAACGATAACGCATCCACTAGCTGTACTCTCCTAATACTGCCGACAAAGGACACGGGCGTGCATGTCTGTTGTCAGACCACATGGTACATGGAAGATGAGCCAAGTTCTTTACCGTCATTGACTCTAATAAGCTCTGTGATCCTCAACCTTTCCCAACCTCAATTTCCTTCACTGTAAAACTCACGTACTTGTGGAAACAGAATTTCTGATTCTCATTTGCTCAGTTTCTAGACAACATTTAGTGTGCATCTGATTTCATGAGCGCCCATTAGTGGTGACCTCTGAGCAACAGATTAAGATTCTTTAAGGATCTTACCAAAATTCTTTACTCTAGAGGTGGGGCAAAGGGGAATGGAGAGGAAAGACACACAAACATTACTTACTTTTGAAAAAAATGTCTGATAATTATCAAGACAAAAGCATATGGAATAGTCATATATAAATGAGAGGGCTTCACAAAGATGAGTCCATCGTGATCTTCAAGATCTGACCATTTTATTGTTGGAGGAAGCCAGAATCTTTCCAACCAAAACCATTCTTTAAATGTCTGAAACATTCTAAAAAGACGAAAAAAGAATATATTAGACTTATAAAACAAATACTTAAAACTGAGACAACACTGACACCTTTACTCAAAATACCTAAACTAGAGAGTTCTCAACAGAGGGTGAGAACAAAGTACTATTATTTAATGGACGTCATGGCTCTTCATTGTATTAAACAGGTATCATGCTGCAGAAACTCTCAGAACAGTTTTGGTCATGGCATGGCAAACTGAAGTTTAATACACCACTGTTCATGCTCTTGGCACAACATACATTAATATTATGGGAATGTATCTTCCTCTTATATATTTCTATTGTATGAAAATTAATTTAACAATAACCTCTACAACTTCAATATGCCAAAGGCCAACTTCATAAAATCTCCAAGTAGGTATCCTAAGAATTTCTCTAGGAGACAAAGGACAAGTATATTTAACTTTGTATTACAATGAAGAATTCAAATTACTCCATGTCAACAAATATTTAGAGATCCCATTATTTGTCAAGCCCTGTGCTAGGCACTGAGGATGCAAAGATTAAAAATCCAGTGCTCCTCCCCTAAGGACCTTATATTCTGTGGGCAAGGCAGGCCTGAATGACTGACACACTTTTTTTTAGGTACAATAAAACATGTTTGTAGTGAGTGCTGAGGGCTTCCCTGGTGGCGCAGATGGTAAAGAATCTGCCTGAATTGCAGGAGACCTGGGTTCAATCCCTGGGTTGGGAAGAGCCCCTGGAGGAGGGAATGGCAAGGCACTCCAGTATTCTTGCCTGGAGAATCCCCATGGACACAGGAGCCTGGCGGGCTACAGTCCACAGGGTCACAAAGAGTCGGACACGACTAAGTGACTAAGACATACACACAGCGAGTGCTGTGGAACACGACGATCAGCACTAAGCCCAGCCAAGGCCTGGGACAGGTGACCCTCGGGATGTCTTGCACAATGAAGTGAAGTGAAGTGAAGTTGCCCAGTCGTGTCTGACTCTTTGCAAACCCGTGGACTGTAGTCTACTAGGATCCTCTGTCCATGGGATTCTCCAGGCAAGAATACTAGATTGGGTTATTATTTCCTTCTCCAGGGGATCTTCCCGACCCAGGGATCAAACCCGGGTCTCCCGCATTGCAGGCAGACACTTTACCCTCTGAGCCACCAGGGAAGCCTTGGACAATAAATGGAAATAAACCACAGAAAAGGAGGAAAATGGGAAAGAGGAAATAGAAGTTCTAAGGAAAGAAAGGACACTGATCAAGTAACTAGAAACACAGAACATACAGACGCTCCAGTCTCATCATTTGTGCTACGACAATTTTAATCTTGACATTTTGATCTTGAGGATGTTTTGACCTCATCATTCAATAGTTAATCAGAGAAAGAAGTAAAAATGTCCTCAGATTCACTACAGGGTAGTCAAAATAACTCTATCAAAATCTCTTGACTGATATAACCCAGTGCCCATGGAACACCACCAGCAGTGTGGTTCAGCCACAATGTAAGAATTCAAGGTGTGGGATGCTTGGTCACACACTGGTGCCCAGAGCCTCAGTTTGTTGTCCTGCCATAATTACTAACAGTGCCCCTTCCTCTCAGGAGTGCCCCAGTTTGGGTAATTAACCATACGGTGACTGTCATGAAAAGCCTGGTGAGACAGTTCAAACTTGGTCACAGAGGGTCTGCAATCCATGCTAAGGAGCTTGGGCTTTAGCTAATGGAACCAAGGAAGAGGATTATGCAGAGGAATAAAATAATCAGATACTTTAGGAAGGCTGCTTGGGCATCTAGGTTCTCTGTGAGCCCATGTGGTGTCTTTGTGCTGACTAGAGGATAGTGTCCCCTCTGGGCAGACTCAGCCCTTGGACGCAGCACGTGAGAGCTGGTTTTCAGCCCCCAGAACCCCTCCTCCCACCCGCAGCCAGGCACACACATGGCTGCTCTCTGGCAGTGTTACGATGCACATTTCAGGGCACTGGAAGACTCGAGCAATTTTGAGTTTGAGATAGTAGATACAGTTAGAAATGGGAAGCTGCAAAGAGCAGTGGCATCAGGGAGCTGAACATGCTGATAACAATGCTGTTCACAAGATTACACATGAGATCCAAAGTGGGCAGAGCATAAAGACAGGCCAAGAAAGAAGTGAGAACGAGGGGAAAAACAGAAAATTCAAGCAGCTGGAGGTCAAAGAACAAGTCTGGTGGGAAGGAGACTAAGCACCCGAAAGAGCGTGAAGACTCTGTCGGAGGCGAGGTTGAGAGAGGAGTACTGACGTTACAGACTTCTGACTTCAGATGAAGAGGAATTCCAGAGTGTGGACTCCAATATCCTTCAGAAAAGTCCATACCAAAACCAAACAACTAACCCTGGTGAGATACTCCCTATTTTATTTCATTTCTCATCCACTGCTCAGAGACATGCACATTCAAAGTGGCAAGAACCTAGTCACATCTACACCTTCAAGGCTTGTGTGGAGAAAGAGAAGGGCTGCTTTCTTTTTCAAGTATTAATCATTTTACTATAACTTCTACTCTGGAGGAGGATAAGCACCACTAATACAGTCACAAAAATTGTGCAAATATGGTGGAATAAAGGTCATCAAGGAGATTTATTGAATACTTTCCATTAGTTTAGAGGGCTACAGAAAGGAAAGGGGTGATCCTGGACTTTAGGGAGCTTACAACTGAGTGAGGACTGACCTGGATTGGGCTCAGGAAGAGACAGTGTGAACTGATGAAAGAGTTGTTAGGAGGAAAGAATTAACACACTTCCACAAGCAAACTAAGGATTCAGGGAACTGAATGCACTGGTTGCCTGGGCCATCTGACATACCTGACCAAATATGGAATCAAGAGGAAATCTATGATGAAGTGCACAGTCAGATACAGCTCAGAACAAGAGCAAGCACAAGTCTTTGAGTCAGACTACAACTAACGTTCAAACTTCCTACAGATCTTAGAAATGAAACCAGGCAACAGGAGTCTCTCTCATCAAAGACAAACCTCGTTCCAGGCCTGTGTCCTTCATTGCATCAGAATGAGCTACTCCTGCAAAGGCAAACCTATTTCTTCCTAAAAGTTTGCCTCAGCAAGTTCATTACATTATTGGCTCCAAATTTAATAAACTATGACTCAGGAAACAAATAGCAGTGGCAGTGAGTTTGTTTTGGTATTATTATAATAATCTTTATACAGAATAGTTTGCTAACTCCTAAAATGCATCTCCAGGCAGTACAGATTATTTTGTCTAGTGTGAAACATAACTAAAAAATAGCTTTCAATGGTTATATAGGAGTTGCCATGCTAAATAATATGCAAGCAACAAAATGAGATTTGTTGAAAGCCTAGTAACTTTAATACCCAACAACCAAAAAACATATAGAGAAAGAACTCAGAGTTGCAAGTGATCCCCTGGAAAATGTAGCTCAAACTGAGAAAAAATTACATTATTTACTATTTCTTCATGTACTGCCACCAAATATCAATTATTGCTGCTTCAAAAGAGTTAAGAATCTTTTCTTCACACAATACACAAAAATTAACTCAAAATGGAAGCACAGACCTAAATATAAGGGCTAAAATAATAACACTCTTATAAGGTTGTGTAGGAGTAAATCTTCATGACCTTGGGTTAAGCAAAGCTTTCTTGCTTATGACACCCAAAGCACAAAAATAAAAAACAGATAAATTTGGCCTCATTGAAATTTTGGTTTTCAAACAAACCTTTTGGTTCTCAACGGATACCATCAAAAAAGTTAAAAGAAAATCCGCAGAGTGGGAGGAAATATATGAAAATCATAGATCTGATAAGGGACTTGTATTTAGAATATGGCAGAAAGTAAAGAGGAACTAAAGAGACTCTTTATGAGGGTGAAAGAAGAGAGTGAAAAAGCTGGTTTGAAATGCAACATGAAAAAAACTAAGATCATGACATCCAGTTCCATCACTTCATGGCAAAGAGATGGGGAAAAAGTGGAAACAGTGACAGATTTTATTTTCTTGGGCTCCAAAATCACTGCAGATGGTGACTGCAGCCATGAAATTAAAAGACACTTGCTTCTTGGAAGAAAAGCTATGACAAACCTACACAGTGTATTAAAAATCAGAGATATTACTTTGCCAACAAAGGTCCATCTAGTCAAAGCTATGGTTTTTCCAATAGTCATACATGGATGTGAAAATTGGACCATAAAGAAGGCTGAGCACCAAAGAACTGATGCTTTTGAACTGTGATGCTGCAGAAGACTCTTGACGGTCCCTTGGACAGCAAGGAGATCAAACCAGTCAATCCTCAAGAAAAGCAGTCCTGAATATTCACTGGAAGGACTGATGCTGAAGCTGAAGCTCCAATACTTTGGCCACCTGATGCAAAGAGCTGACTCACTGGAAAAGACCCTGATGCTGGGAAAGACTGAGGGCAAGAGGAGAAGGGAGCGACAGACAAAAAGATAGTTGGATGGCATCATGACTCAATGGATGTGAGTTTGAGCAAACTCCAGGAGTTAGTGAAGGACAGGGAAGCCTGGTGTGCTGCAGTCCATGGGATTGCAAAGAATCCGACATGACTTAAGAGAATGAACAGCAACAATAATGCTATAACATGGATGCTCTTGAAAACATGCTCAATAAAAGGAACAAGGCACAAAAGGCATATATTGTATGATTCTATTCATGTGAAATGTTCAGAACAGGCAAATGTATGGAAACAGACAGGTTAGTAGTTTCGTAGGGTGTACAAACAGGTGTGGGGGGAAATGGGGAGTGACTGCTAATGGGTACAGAGTTTCTTTGGGGTGATGAAACTGTTCATAAGTTGGATGTGTGGTGTTGATTGCATAACTCTGTGAATATACTAAAAAACATTAAATTTCACACTTTAAATGAGTGAATTGTATGGTATGTGAGCTACATCTAAAGGAAAAAAATGTTAAAAACTCCCCTTCTAAGCTTCATCCCCTTTAAACCTTTACGTCTTTTAATCCATGGCTCAGCCTGAACTTCATGTTAAAGCTTCCTATCATTTCATTTAAGGGGTTTAAGAGTTATGTCCCAAATTCACCTGAGTCATGACTGTGTCCAAGGGGACTTCTCTGGCAGTACACTGGTTAGAACTCTGACATTTCATTGCCAAGGATGCACATTTAATCCCTGGTCAGGGAACTAAGATCCCTCAAGCCGCACAGTGCAGCCAAAACAAAATAAAACAAACAAAAAATTGTGTATATGAACTCAGAAACAGAAGTAAATGAAGGAAAGACTATATCCAGATTCAGACTTCAGCATGATTTTAAAGTTAACAGCTTTCTGTAAGGAAAAACGTTCAGTCTTTAAAAAGTAAAAATCAACTAACTCCTCTAAGAAGTGGTTCTCCCAGATGATAGCCCTTGGTATAGATTGTTCAATAGATGCCCACAGGCCAACATTCCAGCTCTGGGCAGTGGCTTTACTCATCCAGGCTGTTCCTCCAGTTAGCCTCTCTACCATGCCTGCTCTCGAGATGCGATCTGGGGTTAAACTGCGACAAGCACTCTCCTCCTCCTTCCTGTCGTTTCAGTCTAGCAGCAGGAAGCGAGTCACAGTCTCTTAGCCTCTCAGCAGCTGTCTTAGGGCCAGAGGCCTGTTCCAGGACTGCGGGCATCCTTCATAGTCAGCCCTCCCTGACTCTAAGACATGCCATTCTGGAGCGAGCAGGACACCCAGCCCTCATGATAGCAGAGAAGTCATTACTGTGTGTGGAGCTGGCGCCATGCCTTTCCCTCTATGAAAGTCAAGGTGGACAATTCTCCATCTGCTGGCTGTTGGCCTGGGATGGCCTGGGCTTGACCAAATGGATGCTTTACCCTGGACTTGGAATCTGGAGCAGACAGGGACAAGCGGCAGTGTGGCAGCAGATGGCATTCTACCCAGCTGCTGCTGCTGAGAAGTCAGCTGTCACCTCTTGGCTTCCTGCCCTCCTGATCACCGGTTTCTACCGTGGTCCAGGTTTGACCTAGCACCCTTTCTTTGGTGCTGTGAGTCACTTTCAGTGAAGTCTTTTTTTTAAGGTAATAAGAAAACAGGTGGCTTCCACTGCTTATAATCAAGAGTGATGACTGATACACCTAGCATTTTCCTTACCCTCTTTTAGGAGAAAGGGACAGCTCCAACTCAACTGTCTGAACCATAAACTTAGCAACAGTGCCTGTTCTTAGGATTTCCAAATGGAGAAGCAGGAACTCCCCTGAATAACTGAGGAGGGGCAAGTAGCTTGTAGCATCCGTCAATTTCTCCCTCTGGTTAGCCACCATCTCTCTTGCCCACAATAGACACTCATTGGTCCCCTTTCCTTTCTTTCTCTCCCATATTTGCTCCTGTTTTGCATACTATGCTTCAAAGTTGACAGTGGCGCTCAGTCATTACTTAAACATTTTTTGGTTGTTCAGCGTAACATAGACTATTGGCCTCCCTGAGACAGCCTTAAAAAGCTTGGTGAATGACAAATATTATCTACACAGAGTGGAATGGTACCTGATGCTGTGTTAACTAAGTATCATAATATTTAAACAATCCTTAGATAGAAACAAAGTGAAATGGAAAGATCCCTGTGTTTTTAAAACCCCACAAGTTACTGCTTAAAAGCAAGTCCTAAGCATTTGCAACAATGAATCTCATTCTGGGACCCTACCCATGACTCACTCACTTTTGAACACTCTGAGAAGCTCACTAAATATCATATCAAACTCATAGCCCACTTCCCATCTTTATTAATTTGGCTGAAATCTAGGCTTTTCTGGCAACTGAAAATCTCCAAGAGTGTTGACAACTCTTCCGCCTCTGCTTAGAGTCCTCTGGGAAGCAAATGTATTCATTTACTCCTTGGCCATTCTCAGTCCCCTTTTTTTCTCATCAGCTACTCAAACTCCATTTTCCCATCCTTTGTACATTCTCTAAGTACTGAAATCCCTATTTACATAAAAAGAATATCTGAAGGAACTTCAATTTTTACCTATATAAAAAAATCTGAAGCTATTTTTTAAAATAGGAAATATTTGCAAGTAAAGTACCTGGAGTTATTTCCTTTTACTTGGGGAAGTAATGGAGGTGGCATCTTAACCCAGCTGTGTTTTCCCACTAATACTGTGGAAATTTTAAACCCTATTTTCAACTCCAGCTGTCAGTAGTTTGCAGGAAAACCATCTAATGCATGTAGGGTTTTATGACTCATTATTTTCTGACCTCATGGATACAGAACCCAGCAGGGTGAAAGTAGCCTGCTAAGCCACTTTCTTAGACACACACTATTAAATCTGACCTTAGGACTTGAAGAAATAAAATCATCTGGGTTACAAGTTTATCACTATTTGAAGCAACATTTTTGTAAAGTTCTGAAAAAATGTGTTATTCAAACTATTGCTGAGGTAAGAACTCTAAATCAGGCTGAGGTTTTGGATAGGTTCCGCTATCTATCAATCCAATCCCAACTATAAATACCGCATCAGTTGAGAAGATAGCTCTACAGAATATCTCTTGGATGTGAGGGGAATGAAAGAAAGCGTCTCTACAGAATAGAAAAAATTGCTCAGATAGAGGATGGTGATGAGAAATAGGAAGTTAAGAAAATAAGTTTAACTGAAGTAAAGGTAAATTCCTGAGCAATGTGAGTGAAAGAGAGACCCTCTTGAATCAATATTCTTGGTCTTTGAGTACTATTATGGTTGGAGGATATGAGAGTTGGTGAGAGTTTTTGAGACTGGGTGACCAGCTGGATTAAGTGGGACCAGGGTTTTCTGGTGAAGAAAAGTCAGCTCCAGAAGAGCAAGAATCTTGCCCAACTCATTCACTGCTGTATACCCAGAGCTTGCCACACAGTAGACACAATGTAAGTATCTACTGAATGAATCAATGGAGGGTTTATACTATGGTCAAAAATGATATCTAATTTAACTATGTACAACTTCATTTTTATTAGTTGCAAAACAACTTTTAAAATTTGGTGCAGAAGGTCAGGCAAACATGTTTATTTACCTTCAGTTTATTTTTTTCCTTTGGAAATAACTCTACTAACTCAGTCAAAACAACTGGTTTATGCCTTTAAGATAAAACATAAAGAAAAATACAAGCACCTAGTTGCTTCCTGTGAACTGTGCCAACTGTAAATTCCTATTCTAAAAGCATTTTAAGTTGTGCCTTTTTAGATGAATAAGACAATGCAAAGGACAGAGCAACTTAACTCTGAAGGATATTTATCATGACTAAGTTAGTGCATAAAAAGTTAATAAATATCTGGGCTTATAACTTTATAAAACTGAAGAGAAGGAAAAAAAGCCCTATACTTTAGGTAAAGAATTAACTTATAACAAGAAAAAAACAATTTTAATTCTCTCATATTGAATTTTACAGTTGTATCAATTTAAAGCCTTGAAGAAATTCATAATAGATTTAGAGACTAAAAGGAAACTTTCTGAGGATCTGTAGCAAAAACATGGTATCACCTTGAAGACGCCATTGAGGGGGTATCAGGATGTCCTAGGTATCCATGCATACTGACTTTTAGCTACAGACCCCCACCCTAACCCCCAAATTTAACCTGGACACGTGGCTGCCCTGCCATGCAAGACAACATTTCCCAACCTCCCTTTAGCATGGCTAGATGTGGTTATGCATGACCATGTCTCAGTCAACGACACAGGAACAGAACTGATTTGGGTAATCTTCCCAAAGACCAAGCTGCATGCCCTGGTTTCTCTCCTGCCCGACAGTTGGAATGGGGATAGCAGACCTGGAGCAACCTTTGAAGCCAATCAGCACATTAGCCCCAGTCTACCCATATCTGGACTGTTATGTGCAAGAGAAACAAACTTCTATCTCATGTAAGTCACTGAATTCTGATGCTGTTTGCCTGCTCTGTGAAATGATTCTGACCCCTTTAGTCCCTTTACCTATTTCCCTTTGCCAGCTGGCCCAGGAGCTTTGTAAGTAGGGAGTGGTGGAGAGACACTGCAGGATCAGAGAGTTTTATTTTTGGCTAGGGTGTGCTTCCAGTGAAGGCTCCAGGAGCCCCCGGCAGCCAGCAGAACGCATCAGCACCTTCCCGAGGAGTTCTGTGGCCACGTATCTGCAAAGAAACACTCGTCAGTTGACAGCACCTTAGAGAGCAAATTTCTTGCAAGTTCTGAGGGTTCTCAGAACAAGTTCCTGGTTCCGTCAGCAACTCTGTATGCGCTTTCAACTCCAGGAGTTGGTGATGGACAGGGAGGCCTGGCGTGCTATGGTCAAGGGGGTCGCAAAGAGTCAGACACAACTGAATTGACTGAACTGATGCTCTCTCAACAGGGTCTGCACATCAGCCTGGGGGGCTACTTCCTTGTGTACTCTATCCCAGCCCAGGGGTCGTGACTGCTTCCTACAGCCGTGATTCCTATAATCTTTAGAGTTCTTCCTATTGGCCGAACCTTCATTCTCTAATGCTTAGTGACTTGATGGAAAAGTCTAACAAACTTTATGTGCTTACTCTAATACCAATTAACAAAAACTAAAGTTATACTGAACAAAAAGCCTCTGAAATTGAAATGAGAAGAGCCTTCTCATTTTCCCCTTCTGATGCTGTACATAGAGTTTGCTTAGAGATTAAAAGTAGACTGGAGATTTCAGGAAGATGTGCTTCTCCATTTTTGCTTCCACTGATTCCAAAGCATAGGTTAATGTCTCCATGAGCCAGCTATCACTTTCTACTTAAGACAATACTTTTTCACTGTTAGTAAACATTATGGAAAAATTTCAAGCAGAGCTAATAAACCCTTAAAATGCCAACAAGGCACTTGGCATCTGTAAGGGGTCACTTTCTCTCTCAAGCCAAGGCTCTTCCCTGGTGTTGCTCTCTTCAGGCCATGTTTGTCTTGGCTCTGTAAGAAAACAGCACAATATGCCTTGATCTAGGTTCTGAACTTAAATAGCCCCTTCCTAACTCAAATAATGAACCAGTAATGTTTAATTCCTAGAAAAGTACAGGAAGGGTCACCACTTGCTGTTGTGTGCAGAAGAAACCCCAGGAGGAGATGGCTTTGCCTGTGGCTTATTGTCCAAAGCAACTCCAGCTGTGTTTGCAGGCAGTTCTCACTGCCTTTCCCCAGTGTGCACTCTCTCAGTGCACACTCTCACACTCTTCCCCAGTGCACACTCTCTAGTGCACACTCTCACACTCTTCCCCAGGGCACACTCTCTCAGTGCACACTCTCAGTGCACACTCTCACACTCTTCCCCAGGGCACACTCTCTCAGTGCACACTCTCTCAGTGTACACTCTCACACTCTTCCCCTGGGCACACTCTCACACTCTTCCCCAATGCACACTCTCTCAGTGCACACTCTCACACACTCTCACACTCTTCCCCAGGGCACACTCTCTCAGTGCACACTCTTCCCCAGTGCACACTCTCACACTCTTCCCCAGTGCGCACTCTCTCAGGGCACACTCTCACACTCTTCCCCAGTGCACACTCTCTCAGTGCACACTCTCACACTCTTCCCCAGTGCACACTCTCTAGTGCACACTCTCACACTCTTCCCCAGTGCACACTCTCTCAGTGCACACTCTCACTCTTCCCTAGTGCACACTCAGTGCACACTCTCACTCTCTTCCCCTGGGCACACTCTCACACTCTTCCCCAGTGCACACTCTCTCAGGGCACACTCTCACACTCTTCCCCAGTGCACACTCTCTAGTGCACACTCTCACACTCTTCCCCAGTGTGCACTCTCTCACTACACATTCTCACACTCTTCCCCAGTGCACACTCTCTCAGTGCACACTCTCACACTCTTCCCCAGTGCACACTCTCTCAATGCACACTCTCTAGTGCACACTCTCACACTCTTCCCCAGGGCACACTCTCTCAGTGCACACTCTCTCAGTGCACACTCTCACACTCTTCCCCAGGGTACACTCTCTAGTGCACACTCTCACACTCTTCCCCAGTGTGCACTCTCTCACTACACATTCTCACACTCTTCCCTAGTGCACACTCTCTCAGTGCACACTCTCACACTTTTCCCCAGTGCACACTCTCTAGTGCACACTCTCACACTCTTCCCCAGTGTGCACTCTCTCACTACACATTCTCACACTCTTCCCCAGTGCACACTCTCACACTCTTCCCCAGTGCACACTCTCTCAATGCACACTCTCTAGTGCACACTCTCACACTCTTCCCCAGGGCACACTCTCTCAGTGCACACTCTCACACTCTTCCCCAGTGCACACTCTCTCAATGCACACTCTCTAGTGCACACTCTCACACTCTTCCCCAGTTCACACTCTCACACTCTTCCCCAGTGCACACTCTCTCAGTGCACACTCTCAGTGCACACTCTCACACTCTTCCCCAGGGCACACTCTCTCAGTGCACACTCTTCCCCAGTGCACACTCTCACACTCTTCCCCAGTGTGCACTCTCTCAGGGCACACTCTCACACTCTTCCCCAGTATGCACACTCACTTCTATGAGGGAGAAACTTGTCGCACAGCCCTGGACCACTGGACCCCCAGTCTGCTTTTCTAGGCTCTCTTCTGCTCCTCTTCCCCTCACTTTCTGATCCCACAAGCAAGCTGGTTGACTTTATGGCCCTTAGAGCCAAAGGAAGCCAACTCTTTTCCTGCCTCAGGGCATGTGCATAGACTTCTCCTTCTACCTAGAATGCTTGGTTCATCCATCTTCACAGTACTCTCTCCTCCTTATCCTTCAAGTCTCAATTTGAGTGCCTGTAAGATCTTTATCGAACTTTTCCATGACCCCTGACCCCATCATTCCTACAGCTAAAAGAAACATTCCTGTTAGATTCTTCCATTACTGCATTCTTTTTCTTCGTAACATGTATCAAGTTTGTAATTATATATATGTTGATTTGACAAGAGTCCGTTACCCTCCCCAGACTTCAAGGTCTACTAGAGCAAGGACTACAGTTGTTTTGCTCACAATAGTATCTGTAAGTTGGCCTACAGAAACTGTAGAAACAGTAAGTTTTCAATAGATAATGACAGAGCCAGTATAACACAGTGGTCAATCACATGGACTTTGAAGACAGACAGTCTAGGTTCTGACACTTTAACTAGCTATGTGCCCTTGGACAACTAATGACAATTTCCTTATTTACAAAACCAAAATAATAATAGTACTACACTGATGAAGTTTTTAAAATGATAAAGTGAGCAAATATTTGTAAATGACTGTATTATATGCCTGTTAAATTGTAAATTGGAGTTAAGCTATTAAATACCATATTGCCCTTCTAAAGAGAGGAACTAAATGAACTTTCACTTCCTAAATTCTATACATGACACCTATTAAATTAGAAGACAAATTTAAAAATAACACTCAGTGCTAATGATGCTGTAAATGTTTTATATACACCATTTACATGTAAATATAAAACCATTACATTCCTATGTTACTGGTGGCAACATAAATGATACCACTGTCCTGGAATGGAATAATAAATTTTAGGAGACACTAAAATGTTTAAGCCTATCTAGAAATATGTGCTATCTGAATAAAAAAATTTAAACCCTAGTTAATAAAGAACACTTTAGTGTTAGTAAATAATGAATTTTTAAAATCTGAAATGTTTAAATACATTTTAAAATGTTAATTTTATGTAATAATACTCAATTAATGCTAAAAGTTGTGAAATTTATTGGAGAACGAAATGGCAACCCACTCCAGTACTCTTGCCTGGAGAATCCCATGGACTGAGGAGCCTGGTGGGCTACAGTTCAAGGGTTGCAAAGAGTCGACACGACTGAGTGACTAACACACACATGAAATTTATAAACATGAAAAGTGTTATAACATATTTAAAAAAAGAAAATTCAAAATTACATCTATACTATGAGCACATGATAGTATATGATCTATATAACATGCTATTTTAATCATATACATATATGTGTGAGCATGTTTATAAAGACAAAATCTAGATGAAACATGAAAACAATAATTGATATGCTAAAACAGCAAAATTCTGGGTATTTAGATTTGTAAATTATTGCTTTCCCAGTAGGCACCCAGCTTCCCATGACTAAAGGATGTTATTAAGGTGATTTATTTCACCTTATTTTTTTTAAGGGGCTAAGTTTTAAGTTAATGTTTCAAACACAAAAACTAATAGCTGATTTGAAATAAGGCAAGTTTGTTACCTAGGTAAAACTTATCACAGCCTTTCTATACACACAAACAGGTAACTAAAATTTTTAAATGTGCTTATTTGTTAACAGGAAGACAGATTCTTGAGACCTATAAACTGACTTTAGATTCTGGAGATAATAAAGATAACACAGCAAAAGGCATTTAAGGAGGCAGTAGTCACCAAAAAGTAATTCTCCTGGATGCCTCTTCACTTTTACCTGGTCTCTGGTTCATCTCTGACCTAGTCATTAACTGACAAAAACTGCCAAAGGCCAGCTCAGTACAGAGAAAGGCAAGTTACTGATGAAGTGTGTTCAGACTGGTAACACGGATAGGAGCTCACACAAAAACAGGTACGGCTGAAATCAGAAGGACATAAAGCAACATTACACAATAGGTAAGCTTCAGAAAAATGCAAATCCTAGGGTTCAAAGAAAAGGGGTCCAAGATGATTGAGAAGAAATCTATGAGAAAACAATACAGATTTGATAATTTTGCCTTCAAAGGTAGAATTCCCTTCCTCTCTTCCCCCTGCCCTGCCCCTTTTAGCTAAAGCTAACTTTAGAAGCCTAAAATACAAATTAATAGCTGGGTAACCAGAAAATGGTGTTGCAATGGAAAGAAATCTTAACGCAATTAGCATCATGTCAGCACATCCTTTCCAGCTGCTGTCAAGTACGTTGCTGTTCTCCTCCGAGTCCTTCCTCACAGGCTCTCCTCCCTTGTCTGGTGAGTCACACATCTTGCTTCACAAATTACCCTGTTATTAGTCCCAGGCACAAATGAGTGATGTAGGCAAAAGCAAGGGAGTTGAGAGCACTGTTGCTGCTAGTGACTCAGAGGAGCCCAAGGCGAGGCCCTCATTCTGTCTCAAGTTTTCCCATTGGAGAAACTGGAGGATTGGCTGGGTGCAGAGTCTGCAGAAGCTCCTGCCTCACTTAGTCTCAGGTCAGGAAGACTACCATACAAATCACAAACCTGCAATCAAAGAATTAAAAAAAAAAAAAAGGAATGCAGTGCTATGTACACCACTTCAAGTAGCTCACTGTCTTTCAAATAGCTGAAAAGAAAGAATCTTTGATCTAGAGTCAGAAGGCCTGGGTTCAATCTGTCACTTAATAGCTAAATGGTCTTGGACAACTCAGCCTCTCTGAATCTTCATCTGAATTACAATTAAATGGTGCTAATTCTACAAGAACCTGTTGTGGATTAAGAGTGATTAGGTATGTAAAAATATCTGAATACAGTGAAGTACAGAATCAATGTTATATAATGATACTATCTTCTTATCCTGACCTTATTGGGTAGGGGCAAGAATCCTTAAATCTTAAATAGCAAAATTAAATGCTAAGTTTAAAAAGATTCTCCAAGGGAGAGGAATGGGACACCTCCTGTCCTTCAAAGCTGCCTTCCTGCCATGAAGTTCACATCTCTCACAACTGAGAAAAGATAATTGATTTCGTATTTTTCTTTCAGTAAAGGAAGCCCACATAACAGACACAAACTATGCTAAACAGACAGCCTGGACACAAGCCCTGGAGAGGCTGTACTGGGTAGTGTCACCTGGTTCCGACCTCCCCAAAGATCACAAGGGGGATGCCCAGACCTCCCCCACAACACACTGGGACAGAATTTCAGGACAGGACGTGTAGGAACCCAAGGCCTACTGGCCTGTCAAGAATAAGTGTTTGGGAATCTGAACACACATCCTCACCCCTTTAAAGCTATATGATCTCATCTGTAAAACAGGTATAACAATTTTTATGTCTGTAAAATCTAGGTCAGGATTAATGAGGCCATGTGTCTAAATCACTAAATCATAATGCTTGGTATATAGTAAGTGCCCAGTAAACTGCAGGTGTTGGTACTGTGGTCGCTATTTACATTTCCTCCTCAACAGTACTGTGGACTTCCAGGTGGCACCACAGCCAGTCATCATTCACTGATTTCCTACAATACCTTGATCAGTATTGAGGTTACTTGACCAAGTGTTAGTCGGGAAAAGCTTTTCTGAGGGATAATTCATTTCCTTGACAGGGTGGGTAATTAATTTTCTCAGTATCAGCAGGATTTCTTACATCATGGTACTTGTCCTGTGCAGTATCAACAAAGGAATCTTCTATGACAGAAAGTGAAACCTATAGAAGGGTGCACAGCCACATCTTGATCAAGAAGGAATTTGGGGGTTTCCCAGGTGGTCCAATGGTTAAGAATCCACCTTGCAATGCAGGGGATACTTGTTTGATCCTTGGTCCAGGAAGATCCTACATACCATGGAGCAACTAAGCCCATGTGCCACAACTACTGAAGACCGCAAGCCACAGAGTCCTGCTCTGCAATAAGAGAAAGCCCAAACACTGCAATTGAGAAGCTCAAACACCACAACTAGAGAAAATCTGTGTGTAGCAATGAAGACTCACTACAGCCAAAAATAAATAAACAATTTTTTTAAAAGGAAGGAATTTGGAACATCTATCTTACTCACTGACAAAGAGGAGGCAAGTTACTTTTAGGGAAGGACTTAGTGGCTCACCAGGGAAGGCTTCCCTAGTGGCTCAGAAGGTAAAGAATCCGCCTGCAATGTGGGAGACCTGGGTTCCATCCCTGGGTTGGGAAGATCCCCCCGGAGAAGGGAACAGCTATCCACTCCAGTATTCTGGCCTGGAGAATTCTGCAGACAGAGGAACCTGGCAGGCTATAGCCCATGGGGTTGCAAAGAGTTGGACTTGACTAAGCGACTTTCACTTCGGTGTTATCAGGGCAACATGATGAAGCAAGCCCCCAATTTTAATATTTAAAATATTTGTTTATGAAAGATTTTCTGCTGCCTCTGCAGAAGGAAGCATCCCTTGGAAAAGAACAAGATGACAAAGATTCCCATAGTCTTTAGATAAGGGTGGCATGCATGGGTGTGAGGGCCTACAGCAGAGGATAGGGATGCAGTGAAGAAGTGCAGAAAAAAAATCTCAATTACATGTTCCCAGCAGCTCTCTCCTTTGACTCAGAAATCATTAAAAAAGAACAAAAGACGGGAGATTTCCACCTAGCAAGTAGTGCTGACATGAGATTGGGAAACTGGGCACCTGCTGGCATAGTTACTGTTTCCTCCTTTGAGCAAAAGGGATAGGTCATGTCCCTTCCTCAGCCAGGGCAACTTCACTGTCTATGGCCACCAGCTGCTGCTACTTACTCACCAAAAGAAAATAACTTGTAAGATCTCAAAACTGAAAAGAACTACTCATTCCTGTCCAGGGCTATCTAATGCAAGAAGTCCCTTAATGAAAAAAAATGCATATAACACCCAGATTTTAAGTAGATGGGGGAAAGACAGAGACAGCAAGACGGGGACAAAGAGAGACACGCGGTGTATTTGCAAAGTCTAGAATACAGGGAAAATATCTCATCTACTAATTACACTTCTGGGAGAATTAATGATTAAAACCATGACTTTAAATTTACGGATCTTTTGCCTGCAAAAGTACCTGGAGGGAAAAACATCCTGGGTACATTATATGAAAATGTAACATATTATTTAAAAATAAAAATTTCCCTAGGTTTCCACACTTTTCAAATATACATTCTTTTGAAAAGGGCATCCTTAAATTTCTTTCCAATATATATTTATATGATTATCATTTGTCTCTTTGATTTCTGCCATTAGCTGCTGCGAATCAAAGAAAACACCACGTTGACACATACCATGGTCCCAAGTCAGTGCCACATCAGGTGTAGCACCAATTCCCCTTCCCTGGCTGGGGAAGGTCCAACATGTGCCAATTCAACCTGCTGCTACTCTACTGATCATGGGGTGGGATCTACAGGTTTCTAAGCCTTTTTAAAATTCCTTCTTTTC
This sequence comes from Cervus canadensis, assembly GCF_019320065.1. Classification (NCBI taxonomy): domain Eukaryota; kingdom Metazoa; phylum Chordata; class Mammalia; order Artiodactyla; family Cervidae; genus Cervus; species Cervus canadensis. Next base: position 62,464,519 of record NC_057402.1, on the reverse strand, counting down.
TAAACCAAAATTTATTGAGTATTTCCTCAATTTTTTTTTTCTGCAAACACACAGTAACCTGATTCTGTAAAGCAGGAGCACTTGGGAACCCAGAGAACAGTGGCGGAACTGGGGCTGGGCTGACCCACGGGGCAGGCTGCTGGTTCCACGTGCTGTAAGAAGGGGTTTCAAGTTCCCCTGTGTCATTCATGTTGGTGAAATTTAATTACAAACGTCTTAAGGATGACCAAAAGGAAAAAGATGTTTGCAAAGTAAACAAAATCATCATATGATATTCAATTCTACTGTACCGAAGAGCACAGATCCAAAAGTTTATTGTTGTACCTGTCACATCCATATTAACACTTAGATCTTTATATATTTTGAGTTTAGAAACAAGATTTTCTCCATATAGATATTCAAATTGTCATTCTTTCCTTATAGTATCTATAATGTTATAAATCAAGGGTCTAATATGTATTGGAGTTAATGTATTGCATCTGATATGTAAAACAGAGGTCTATTTTTGGAATTTCTAGTCTTTTTCATTGGTCTAGTGTGATTTTGACTTTAATATATTTTTTTAAATTCCATAGTTAATTCTCCCTTTCAGCTAGTATTGAGAACCACTACCAGTTACAAAGGCTTTCCTGGTGGCTCAGTGGTAAAGAATCTGCTTGCAACGCAGGAGACACAGTAGACTCAGGTTTGATCCCTGGGCCAGGAAGATCCCTTTGAGGAGGGCATGGCAACCCATTCCAGTATTCTTGCCTGGAGAATCTCATGGACAGAGAAGCCAGGCAGGCTACAGTCTATAGGGTGGCAAAGAGTCAGACATGAGTGATGCACGCACCAGCTACAAAATTATTAGGTCAGACCAGAAAGGTTATAGAGTGGAATGGAATAAAAGAGAAAACATCAATACATATCAAATATTGTTTCGGAAACATTTTCCAATTAATGTGTGTGTGCATTCAAAGTGGAGATCTAAAAGTATTTACCATCAGTGATCATCAAAAAACAAACAAACAAAAAGGTTTGAAAACCACCACTAAAATGTAACCTGTGAAAAAAATTAGGAAAGTCCAACCTGAATATTATTTTACAGTCATCATCTAGCAAAGTTCTGAAGTTTTTCTCTTCCACAGGTGGTTGTAGACCAGAATTCACAGAAAGCAGATACACTGGAAACAAGCAAGGGAAAGCCACTTACAGCTAATGGAACAGGAGGAGCTCATTACAAGTCTGTAATGCTGATCTAAGGTCAGAAGTGACAGTGAGCCTGTGATGGGAACATCACACGTGAAAACTGCTCATCTGTACAGTGAGATTTGTTCAGCATCAGCATATTTTACAGCTTTAAAGTTTTAATCAGATGTCAAGCGAGAAAACAAAATTTGAGGTGAAGAAATTGAAGCCAATTTAGTTATTAAATGATGTTAAGTAATCTTCATTATTGAAGAAAAGGCTCTTAGAATTTTTGCTTGAATCTTTAAATAATTATTGTTCAGCCTGTCAGTCTAACCAGTGAGTACTTATTGACTATCTGCTAAAGTATGTCTGGCCAATGAAACCAAACGAAAGAAATGGGCCTTGTGTTTGAACGCAAGGACTCTATAAAGAACAAGTGGATTGTGGCATATGATTTTCCCTTCCTAATTACTTCATTTTAGAACATGGAAATGTAAGTAAAAATGATTTCAAATCCCTCAATGTAATATTTTATCTTTTCAAATAACCTAAATATATGTATTAGCTGTGAATTTTACAGTCTTCCCATTAATGAGAATTGTATTTGGTAATTATTTCACAATATATACAAAGATTAAATTATTATGTAACACCATCTGAAACTAATATGTAAATTATATCTCAGTTTTTTAAAAAGCTAGAAAACTGCTTCCATTTCTCCTTTCTCCAGGCCCAGTGACCACACATCACATGTTTCAGAGGGCAGAAGGCCCAATCCATTGCACTCTATGACATGAGAACTAAACTTTTGCTGCACACACAAAGTATGTATCTTTTGATTTTGTTTTTATATTATGCACACGAATGTGTGTGGATGTGTGTGTGTCTGTGTCTATGTCATGTGTGTGCATGTGTGTGTGTGTCTGTGTGGGGTATGTTTGTGTATACCAATCCTGAGCAGAGGGATTTGGAAATTCTGGTTAAGCATCTCAGTTTCCTGGTATTTCCTGAAGATATAATTCAGGGAAAAAAGGGAACATTTTCATTGAGTTGGAATTTCTGTACACTAAATGCCAGCTAGGAATCAGCTCAGTGCAGTTCACACTCCTTAGAACACTGCACAACTGCTCTCCAAAGACTTGCCAGGGACCATGTGGGCAAAAAATAAATAAATAAAGAGAAAATGGTTTTTAAAATGAACCGATTCAAGTCAATGCATGGCAAAACCAATACAATGCTGTAAAGTAAAATAAGTAAATAAAATGAACCAAAACATTTTCTATTTGAGCAGCATATAAACACTCACTGTCTGGGAAATTCTAAATCCTCCTACCTGGGAAAGGAGAAATGTATCTCAAGGTCACACTCCCTCTTACACAGCTCTCTTCCATTTGTTAATGGGTTTCCGCAGACTTTAAGGTCTGATAACAATGAAATTTCAAAATAATTTAACTGTTTCAAAACACAGTGATTGCTGCAGTCCACTTACAATAAAAAATCTGTCCCCCACAGAAATCCCTGGAGAGAATTCTGGCTATTACAGTATTATATAAGGTTCAGTTCAGTTCAGCTCAGCTCAGTCGCTCAGTCGTGTCTGACTCTTCACGACCCCATGAATCGCAGCACGCCAGGCCTCCCTGTCCATCACCAACTCCCGGAGTTCACTCAAACTCATGCCCATCGAGTTGGTGATGCCATCCAGCCATCTCATCCTCTGTCATCCCCTTCTCCTCCTGCCCCCAATCCCTCCCAGAATCAGGGTCTTTTCCAATGAGTCAACTCTTTGCATGAGGTGGCCAAAGTATTGGAGTTTCAGCTTCAGCATCAGTCCTTCCAATGAACACCCAGGACTGATCTCCTTTAGGATGGACTGGTTGGATCTCCTTGCAGTCCAAGGGACTCTTAAGAGTCTTCTCCAACACCACAGTTCAAAAGCATCCATTTTCGGTGCTCAGCTTTCTTCACAGTCCAACTCTCACATCCATACATGACCACTGGAAAAACCATAGCCTTGACTAGATGGACCTTTGCTGGCAAAGTAATGTCTCTGCTTTTTAATATGCTGTCTAGGTTGGTCATACCTTTCCTTCCAAGGAATAAGCGTCTTTTAGTTTCATGGCTGCAATCACCATCTGCAGTGATTTTGGAGCCCCCCAAAATAAAGTCATCCACTGTTTCCACTGTTTCCCATGAAGTGATGGGATCAGATGCCATGATCTTGGTTTTCTGAATGTTGAGCTTTAAGCCAACTTTTTCACTCTCCTCTTTCACTTTCATCAAGAGGCTTTTTAGTTCCTCAAAGATTCTTAATCTCTCCATCCACCTGCTGTTTGAGGGTTTATTACCTATGCCTTAACTTAATTAGGCTTTTAACTTAGTTTATATTTTCACCCTTTAAAATCCTTGCTACAAGACACAATCTTAAGGTAACATGACCCATAAAATGAGGAGACTGATTGTTGCACTGGACCTACAAAAGTAAGTCTTGCCACTTTAGAAAGCCTTCTTTCATAATGCCGACTCTCTGGTCTGGGCTGACACAGAGTTGTTCAGTCATTCTGGGTCTACCAACTACATAAAAAAACTCAGGGTGTGTAAGACCAACAAGGTCACTGGTATGGGGTATGCAGGTGTTGACAGGAAAAGGAAGAATACAGTTGCACTGGATTTCAGAAGGAGCTTCCCTGTGTCCCTCTAGTATCTCTCTGATATGATCTGCAGTTCATTGGGATTCAAAGTTAGGGACAGATACCAAAATACCATTCTTGATGCCAACTGGCATACTTAACTCCAGGCTTTTAGCTGGTAAGTAAGTCAATTGCTCTTGCCCCCAATCTGTCTTTATAAAGGTATATTATCTCCAGTTCAGGCTTTGTCCCTAAATTCACACTGGGGAGGCCCTGGAAAGCCCAGGGCTCTTGAGTAGATGGCCTGGGATCTAAAGCAAATGAATGGTTGCCACACTACACTCTGTTCCATGAGTTCTTGGAGCCAGACCCTCCTCCCACACCTATCCTGTCAGTAATGCTTCCACTGTGGCTTTCTGGGCCCAGGAAAACTCAGATGAATTCTGTGTGTGTGTGTGTGTGTGCATGCACGCGCGTGTGTAAATGTTTGCATAAAAGCACATCCTTCCTGACCTCTAACTCTGAAATGATTAGCAGAACAAACTGACTTCTGTAAAAGAAGTATCTGATGTTTTCGCTTTTTGCCTGATTTTACTATGTTTTAGGGGAATCTTTGCACAGGACTTTCATCACCCTGCTTCAGAGGCTACGTCAAAGCCAGACTGTATCCACCATAATCATAATGTGATTTTCACAGAAAGTCAGTCACACAATGATATAATAAATAAGCATCAGTTAGCTCCATGAGGGCAGGGTGTTGCCTCTGTTGTCACTGCTGATATCCCCATGCCCAGAACAGGATCCACCATGTCAAAGCATCAACAAGTTACTGGAGAAATGACTATTATTGATCGAAAGTCTACCATTTTTCAATCATGCAGATGGCACTTTCATTATTTGTCTCTCTAGTCCTTATAACAAGGCTATGTGATGGACATTATTATAATCAGCTTATAAATAAGGAAACTGAGGTTTGAGGAATTTCACTAATTTGCCTAGGTCACATAGCAGGGATTCAAATCTAGGTCTGTCTGCCTTTCCAGTCTATGTTCAGTCAACTTCATCATGACTTCACGCCCAGAGCAGAAGCAAATATAGATTGACACTTGGTCCTTTGCTCTATCAGATATCAAAATTTGCATTTTATTATGGATTCAGAAACTCCTCCAGGTGACAAGGACTCATAAAGAGCTGATGGAAAAGGATAGGAATACAGAGGGCTCCAACCATACATATATTCCTGTGTGCAGAAAGGCAACAGAGTTCTGGCTCTCTCACTTGCCTACTATGCTGCTATAAATCTCACTGAGACTAAACTTCCTTATCTGAAAATGGCATGAGTCTTGTCTCATCGAATTAAATGTGAAATGCATAAATACACAATAAGGACTCAATTAGTGCAGTTTACCACTAAACCCAGAATTATCTTCAAACTTATGTAAATTAAGGTGATTGCTTTTAGAAATGACAGAAATTTTTTAATAGACTATACAATTATTATCTGAATCTATTTTCCTCTTTAAGAATTTGTCCCTTTTACTGATGACATTTTAAGTGGAAACCTCCTTTTTAAAAAAGGCTTGTAGGGGAGGGAAATGAAAGGTGTTGTTTAAAGTCTGAACCCTCACTTGTAGTGGAGAAAGACCTTGTATATTACAGATTACTGAATGAATCATCACCCAGAAAGTTTCCCAAATTTCTTTCCCTTGCTCTGTATAAGGCTTTTCAGGAAATAAAATTGCTCAAAAGAACATCCTCACTAAACATGGGTTAGAAAAAATAAAGTTTTGCTTTTGTTTTGTTTTTCTGCACAAAGCTGGAAGTTTTAGAATTAATCAGCTAATGTCTTCTAGACATGACATTATCTCCCTCAAGATGGAACAAGCTTAAAAAAGCTTGTCACTGTGAGATGAGCAAGCTCTGCCTTGTTCCAAATTTATGACATTCTTAAGTAGTCTGAAATGGCCTTCTCCGTGTTGCCTGGAGATCCATAGGCACTCTTTTCATTACAGCTTGAGTCAAGGCTTTCCAAATAAATCAAGCTACTCTGACAGAGCGTTCGGCCTCGTGTGATTTCACTCTCTGAACAATTCTTCCTGTGCCTTCAATGAATCAGTTTAAACTTGCCAAAGAGCAAGAAATACAAGCTAGAAGTAGAAGTTTGAATTCACCGTTTACTCTCCACTACTACAAACTTATCAAGCAAATGGCTTTGAACCTCTGTTTTCTGTCTCTCTCCCGCCTCAGGCCAAAAAACAAACATTTTGATCATTTCTCTCTCTCTCTCTCTCACGCACACACACATACACAGGGTCAAGGCCAACTTGGTTTTGAAGGTGCTCAAATAATAACAACATCCACAAGATGGTGCCTACCTTTCTGAAACTTCAGTGCACAAAGATGCCCCTGGTTTGTGAGGAGAGTCAGAGCCAGACTCCCAGTGCTCCAGCCAGCTTCGTTCTCATCAGAGAGCAACACACCTCACTGCTGTGTAAGCTCTGAAATACTTTCAGAGACCCACCCTCTAAAGTTGCAGGTCAAGATTTCTGACTGAGGGCAATCAGTGACGTGGGGCTCGGCTCCTGGAGGACACCTTCAGGTTATTCCTGATGCGATGCTGTTTCCTGTTTCACCACTTGGGGAGGAGAAGAGTGGAATCCATTGAGACAGTGAATTACAAATGCATCAATTGCTTCATCATTATTGCATTTCAGCGCACACAGTCATTCGTCAACTACTACTCAGGATACTCTTGTTCTTTGTATTAAAAGGAAGGGGTTTAGTGGCAGAGAGAGACCCAAAACACTGCTGACAGCCCTACACAGTCCTCTGAGCTGGTCTGACAGCGCGTTACTCTCCAGAAGCCTGAAACGTGGGCATGGATTTTGCTAGCTAAATCACCACCACTACGACCACCACCACCACACCACAAAACTAACTGAGGAGCATCACTCTCAGAAATGCAATTTTTCCACCTGTTTCCTAGCAATTGAAAAAAATCCCCTTTCTGAACCATAATGTGACTCAAAAAATCAGGTCATCTTTTTTTTTTTTTAGAATAGTTGGATGTGATTCGCTTTGTTTTGTGTCTCAAAGAACAATCATCACAGACTAGGAAAGACAAACTTAGTGGTATGATGTAAATGTTGTTTGCCTGCTTCAGACACTTCCATTGTAAAGGCAGGTGGCCCTCATTTTACAGAGCTTGAGATGTTACACCTTTTGGGACCATTTTCACTTTCCTTTGGGAAGATGAAACAGCTGCAAGCGTGGATTATTTAAAGGTGCTCTGACAAGTAAAAAAGCTTCAACAAGTTGATTCCTGTCCATCTCACAAGCCGAACCTCGCCTCCCAGGAGGTCTGGGCAGTGCCGCCTCCCTGAAAACCTGGTTTGAGGCTCTCCTCATTGGCTGACTCCAACCGCTGAAAGACAGCTTTCTTCTTCTGTCAGCTTAATAGCTGACAGCAAAATAAAAGTTGACTAGAAGCAGAGAAGGGGAAAATGCCAGTTTGAAGTTCTCTGAAACTTTACAGTTTCTCAAATTTCCCTAATGAATTTAGTTCAAACAAGGAAAACTGGTCAAGGCCCTCTCACTCAACACTTGCTTATGCAATTCTCCTAGTCTGGTTTTCTCTTCTCAGATTTTTTCTATTAAAGGGTTCATAAATTTTAAAGCTCATTTGGCAGGCAGTGATCTTTCAGCAGAGTGGGCACTAAATGCACAGACTGTGGTTCAGATCTTATCAGATCTTTCCAGGAGACTATGCAGAATTACCCCACACTGTACTTTTCTAGTCTGTTGTTCAGTCGCTAAGCTGTCTCTGACTCTTTGCAACCCTGTGAACTGCAGCATACCATGCTTCCCTGTCCTTCACTATCTCCTGGAGTTTGCTCAAACTCATGTCCGTTGAGTAGGTGATGTCTTCCAACTATCTCATCCTCTGTTGCCCCCTTCTCCTCTTGCCCTCAATCTTCCCCAGAATCAGGATCTCTTCCAATGAGTTGGCTCTTTGCATCAGGTGGCCAAAGTATTAGAGCTTCAGCATCAGTCCTTCCAATGAATACTCAGGACTGATTTCCTTTAGGATGGACTGGTTGGATCTCCTTGCTGTCCAAGGGACTCTCAGAGTCTTCTCTAGCACCACAATTTGAAAGCATCAATTTTTCGATGCTCAGCCTTCTTTATGGTTCAACTCTCACATTTGTACATGACTACTGGAAAAACCAGAGCTTTGACCGTATGAACCTTTGTTAGCAAAGTGATGTCCCTGCTTTTTAATACTCTGTCTAGATTTGTCACAGGAGACAACCAGTCCTTTAGAATCTCCTCTTGCCCTTTCCCACTACTTTCCAGGCAAAAGAAGCAGGCAACTTCCATGCCTGTCCACTGGCTGCTTTCTGCTCTCTCTTACCTGATGGAAGCCTGACTCCCTTGCCAAGTCCCACAGCTCTCAGCTCACCCTGTTGTGTGTTTATAACTATATTACAGCACTCTACTATTACAACTTAGCTGGTTTTGTATCTGCTTCCCCACTACATGGGCTTCCCTAGTGGCTCAACGGTAAAGAATCTGCCTGCGTGCAAGAGACACAGGAGATGCAGGTTGGATCCCTGGGTTGGGAAGACCCCCTGAAGGAAGACATAGCAATCCACTCCAGTATTCTTGCTGGGATAATCCCGTGGACAGAGGAGCCTGGCAGACTACAATCTGTGGGGTTGCAAGAGAGCTGGACTCGACCGAGCATGTATGCAGTCCCCACTACATTGGGAATTCCTCTGGAACATGCCTCACACATCCTTATATCCCTGGAGCTTAGCACCGTGCTGAGCTGTTCAATACATGTCAATAGTTAACACCCCAACTTGTGGGCAACCAACACTCAGTTTCACTCTGTAGATATCTGGGGAGAAGGATACTTCTGAACTCCACTCTGGATTCCCTTTCTCAGAATTAAATAAGCCAAAACAGTACTGTAGGACCACATGTTTTTTTGTTTGTTTGTCAATTGTATAACTAAATATATGTCATCTACTGATAAGACATATGTACAAATCAAAGATGAAGTATTTATACATAGCTCATAGCTTCTCAATCATCAAAAGAATCTCACATTCTGCTATATTTCTTGAGTCAAGGACAAGGTATAGTTCCTCGTTCTTTAGAGACAGGTGAAAAACCTGTACAACAGAGGACAACAGCAAGAAGGGTAGAAGTGAGGAATTCTGGAGGTTTGCTGGTTGTGACTTGGGGGAATCATTAGCCTGAGTTCCTCTGAGGAGTTTCTCTGAGGAAGATAAACACAAACATGGTCCTTCGAGGACTCCTAAAGTAAAGCTTTTCTTTTTCCTCTTTCTCACTTGTGCCACATGATAAATATATCAGTTCCTTGCTGACAGAAAACAGGGAATACAAAGGAAGAAAGACAGAGCAAGATGCATGTGTGGGTGTCACTTCCAGAAAATATTGTTTCATTTTATTAGAAAACTATAGGACTCAAGGCAGTAAATCAGTTTTATATATTTGAATCCCCATTAATAGATATTAAATCATTTATTAAAATATTAATGATTCATTACATTTTAAAAAGTGAATGTTACCTCTGACAATAAAATGTAAGCAAGTAAGCCTGATAAGAGTGGAGAGGTTTTGAGGGGAGTAATAAGACATGTGTTAAAAAACAGATGAGTTTTTATACACAAAGCAATCTTGTCATTAAATGTTACTGAAGTAAGAAAGAGTATAAAGAATAGTTCACAGGGTAAAAAAGGGGTAGGGGGTAAAAGCAGGCAAATCCAATCAGGACTTTGGAGGGCTACTTAGGAACTCAGAAGAGGAACACAGAGGAAGCAGGACACAGGAAAACGGACTCTGGGCCCTAGTGGGAAGCAGACCTCTAGATAGGGTGCCACAGCTCTGCTAGCAAGGACTAGAGGGTACCCAGCTGCATGTGGTGGGACATGGAGGAAAGGGAAGCAGGGCAGCTTCTGATATTCTAAGCTGCGTGTTATATTTGAGACCAAACCTTAACTTAATTTTCTAGAGTAGAAAATGTAAGTTTAGTAGCGTTTATCTGCTTTTCTCCTCAAAGGAGAGAATCTCTTTCAAGAAACAGTTATCTGGCTATGTGAGCAGGCTCTCCACAGCCTCATTTACCACCCCTGGTGAGGGCCAACCAGATGGTCTGTGCCTCGGTGATGGGGCAGGCCACACCTCAACTGGTCTCCTCCAGAAAGTTTTTGCTGCTGAACCCCAGTGCCTCTTTGTGCTCATTTTGTGATCTTTTTCTTGCTGACTGTGTGACTCCAGGCAAGTCACTTAAGTCTCAGTTCCTCCGGTTTCTCGACTGCAAAATGGGGATGATAACAGCAATATCTTACAGAGTTAGGAAAACATTAAATTAGTTAATATCCATCAAAGCTCTTAGGAGAGTACCTGGCACATAGTAAGCACTTTGTAAATTTTAGCTATGATTATAATAACCAATATTATTAATATATTTAATCTATATGCTTTATTCCTATGTTTATTCCTAATAATAGACTTTAGATTTTGCACATAGACTTAGTCTCTCCAATTAAATCTTGAGTATAAGGATTGTATAAAGTTTTCAAGTAGCACCCATGACCATTCTCTGAACAGAGTATTTGTTCATTATCTCACTTAGCATGCATTTACTGAGTTCATACTATGTGCCAGACATAAAACATTATGTGTTTTGAAGGATCTAAGGATCTCAAGAATAAAAATACACAGTGACTTCCCAAACTGATACAGATGCATACTCACAGAGATGAGCAGTATTGTTCACTAACGCTATAATAAAGAGTGCAGAGGGAAATGGACACATGTACATGTGGTACAAGTATATCTATATGCTCTACCCAGGCATACAGTGGGACCATAGAGGCAACAGACTTCAAAATTTACTACTACGTAGCCTTTGTGCATGCAAGCATAAGCCATGGATTTTAAATGAGGAGCTCAGACTGCACAGTATGGCATCAGGAAACAGACTGGAGTTAGCAGATAAACTTTTCATCCTCAAAATCATTAACCCCATGATTGTTCCAGTCTGTGAAGGCTTGAATTAGTAGCTTTAACATCTACACTCCTTTAATCCAACATTGTGCCAAGCATTCCATATACCTTATGAGTTGCACCAGCACCAAACAGGTGTGAAGAAAGAGGTAGGAAGGAGATGAGTGTTTGAATAAATATCTGGGCCATTGACACCATGTTATGCGTACCAGACAATCAGGAAACAAAATGTCCCTTATCTATCCAGTCATCATTCATTCAATACATGTAATTGAATAAGTTGCTTGAAACACAAAGATGAAGGTGAGACCTCTGAGCTCAAGGAGCTTCCTGTCTATCTTTTCCCTCTCACTTGCATTCTCCCTCTTATCCCATACCCTACACACCATGTGCCAACAAAGAACCAAGAGAAGATGTGCTTGGCAACCTGAGCCCACCAAGGATGGGCACCTCTCTTCAGTTTGTGAACTCTTGGGAGCAAGTTTTTAAAAGGCAGGATGAAGTCCTTTATGAAAAACATAAGCTGGACTAAATTTCATGATGTCAGCAACTAAGATTCATTCCCAAGAACAAGAATTCACACTTATCTCTCCTTATTTGACTTTGTTACTCCACAGGGCGTTAGAAACACAGACCAGGCTTGAGGCTGAGACTGAGCACGTGTGGGCTTGTGGCTGTTGAACAGGTGTGGACACCCTTTGGTCATTTCCAGACCTTCCTAAAATGAAGTTCTAGGACAAATGCATTTCCCCTCATTGGTTGCTTTTGCGCCACCAAAGCATCCACAGTGACTAGAACATTGTCATGTGACTGAAAGTAGTACTGAAATCCTAGTCCTGGGGTCTGTGTTCTGTCCCCCTCTAGTCTCTGAGGGAGAGCTCCTCCTTTAGAGCACTCTAAAAACACAGCCTTCAACAAAATACTTCCTTACTCCAGAACTTACAACTTCTTTATGCTGGTTACATGAAATCTAACTTCCATGACTGTCTATTTCCTAGCCTCTTCTCCAAAATATGACCCCCAGGCAGCCTGTCCCACTTTGCTCCCCACTGTCCCCTAATACCAATCTCCCCTTGGGGTGAGCCAGTGGCTATGCTCATGCCCCGCCTGCCATCCGTCCTTATCCAAGCCCCACCCATTTCCTCTGGGAAACATTGCCTCTCAAAGCAGCTTGAATCAACCTTTCTCTTTACACTTATCATCCAAGTCACACTGTCAGGCGCATTTTATGTGCAGTCCCATTCTTTAACAGTACAGCACAAAAATCCTCTTGTAACTCAAATTTATCAGTATATTCCTTGTCTCCCCTAAGCTGGAAAGAGCCCGTGAGCCCAGATCTCACCCCAGAAACACTACTAGGTTCATAGGAGACCCTCAGTAAATACTAGTTAAGGATCTGATAATACTCTTTCCTCCTATGTTTTAAGCTGTATGTACCTTCTGCTGCTGCTCTTCCTCCTTCCATGGTATTTTCATTCCTTCAACAATTATTTATTGAGCACCTCCTATGTGCCTGAAAATAGGAAATCACAGTGAACAAGGCACAGGGAACAAGCGATGGTCCCTGCTTTCTAGCTACTTAAGGATCTCAAACTTTGGCTATTGCTGGAAAAGGCAAGCACATTCCCTGAATGTCAGCAGTCATTTGCTCTATTAACAGATCAACTGAACTACACAGTGAATGCTGGAGTCTAACACTTTAGAAGAGACTAAAGGGATATGAGCAAAATACCACATACCAAACTGATTATAAAGTGCCCCTCACAAGTTTCTACTGAGATCTCAACTGAGGAAAAACAATCCCCTGCCTTCTTAACCTCTTTTGTGTTAGGCTGGTTTTGAAATAGAAATTTAGATATCACTTTACTCGTTTCACTGTTGGGTGCGGTTTGAAAGTGTCCAATAGGACAGGATGACTTCCATTCACTTATCTCTTTTTAAAATAGATGCCTTATCATTTCTCTGGAATAAAACTGCCAAATGTTAGTTCCTCTTAAAATAAATCAGGTATAAAAATTGTTTTGCTAAAAACTAATAAGATGTATCACCAAATGTTTATATGAATAATTTATAGAGTTCATTAATTCATACGTTTGTGGAATTCCTATCATAGTAGTTACCAATCAGTACGGTTAAAAAAAGTAGATTGCTTGATGATGGTACACTCTTTGCAAGGTCCATTTGCAAAATAAAATATTAGCCAGTTAAAATTAAATGTCGGACAGACACATCAGAGAATAAATCATACACTGGGAAATTAGTTTCAACAACTATAGTCCAAACTTCAAGTTATCTAAATCCTTAAAATCAAAATCAACTAGTCAACAAATAAACACAAATATAAAATGCAAAAATAATTATTATAGCAAGCATCACTGACTGAATGGACAAGAATCTGAACAAACTCCAGGAGATAGTGAAGGACAGGGAAGCCTGGCATGCTTCAGTCCATGGGGTTGCAAAGAGCTGGACATGACTTAGTGACTGAACAACAACAACCATTAAGAGCTTTAAATTTTAGTTAAAAATTTTAAAAAATCTCTTATCAAAGCTGAAAAGAAAAACATCTTTCAATAACAAAACCCCTTTGACGTCAGATATGCTCTGCATCAAGTTTTCAGAAAAAGTAACATCATAATTAGGACAGACCAGAAAACTCTTGTATTATTTAACTTCATTACTGAATTTTAGCAGAGAAAATGTAAAGCAAAGATCTTCATATGGTCACACACGGCAACAACAGACATAACCTATAAATCATGCATATTTTTGCCATAACAATGATGGTTTGTGGCTTCTGTTATCAGCAACAACTAGAGTGACTGATCTCATATATTGGAGCAATTTTGCCATTCCATTCCTTACACATCAGCAATGATTTACAATGAACATGATGGATCAGATACCCAAACACATGCCATGCTAATACCCTGTGTAGTAATTATAAAACATGGAGCTAATTAGGGCAGAAATACCATTTGACTCTTTCATAGTTTCAATCTTTGCAAATAATTGATATCACGATAAATTATTACTACTGCAAAGTTACTTTCTATACATGTAACATATTTGTCTTGATCTAAACCTGTAACAATTTTGAAGATGTAATCCACAATAAGTATACTTTACATCACAACCTAGTACAAATATACCTATTAAATATACATAACTGAAACCTTCCCCAGTGGTTCAGTGGGTAGGGTCTGCTTGCAATGCAAGAGACTCAGGAGAAACAGGTTTAATCCCTGGGTTGGGAAGATCCCCTTGAGGAGGAAATGGCAACCCACTCCAGTATTCTTGCCTGAAAGGTCCCATGGACAGAGGAGCCTGGTGGACTACAGTCCATGGAGCCACAAAGAGTCAGACACAATTGAGCATGTATGCTCAACTCAAAGTTTCACAAAACAATACTTATCCATACTATTTATAATGTACTCTATTGTCTATTCTAATCTTAAAAAATGCTGGTCTGGACCTACTAAATTTGTTTACTGAACTATTAATGGAAGATAAGGCACAATTCACAGTAGGCAAACCAACCTAAGTGGATCAGTTTACCCTTTCTACAGTTTCACATTCCACCACCCCCCTCATTTCAGTTGATTTAAATTTAAATGATTTCTTTTACCCCACATTTTCTGATGGGGTAAAAGAAAAACTGGAATAAACATCAAAGATCATAGGGTGATTTAGGCCTATAAGCTATGACTATGAGGAATAGGATGGGTGCCTTTCATCTTTGAGGTCCCAGCCCCCAAATCTCACAACCGGGTGTAAACACATACTGGGTCCTTGATACATTTGGTTGCATTTTAGAGTAAAAAAGGGTATTGTTAAGAGTTTCCTTAAAGTCACACCGGGATAAAAACTTTCACCTGAGAAAAACGAAGGCCCCTCAGAAGTGCTGGCCAGGGATACTGAGAGCACAGCGGTCTATGAATCGAGTCTAGGCCTTGAGTCCACTTCCGGACAGTCTCCCGGACTCCCTTACCTTGAACTCCGCAGAAATGTGGACTTGACCCCTAGTCACCTGAGTGAGAAGATGCCAACCCAGCAATTCACAAAAACCCATGAGGGCAAGACAAAGAGGGAAACCCGCTTGGCACTGGAGTCCTGGGACGAGTCTAACCGACTTTGCAAAGCCGGCAGGCGGGCTGCAGCGAGACGGCGGAGACTCAGCCCAGGACTGGACAGGGCTGCGGCCTGCCGGAGGCCGGGGCCGGACCTGGCCTCGACCTGCGCGGCAAGGGGCCTGGTACATGGCTCACCGGCGGACAGGGCATGGCCTCGGCCTGCGTCCGCACAAAGGCCCGACACGGCCTGCGCGGGGACCGGACCGGGACTGACCTCAGCCTTCGAGGCACCGCGGGCCCCGAGCCACACCCTCTCCGCAGCTTTCTCTCTCTGGCCTGAGGCCGGGCTCCGTCGCCAAGCCAAGCCACACGGTCAGTGCAGCGGTGCATCCTGGGACGCGGGCCAGGCGGCCAGTGCGGCGGTGCATCCTGGGACGCGGGCCAGGCGGCCAGTGCGGCGGTGCATCCTGGCACACGGACGGCTCATGGCCGCTGGGTGCGCGGCGCCCGGGCTGGGCCGGGGCGGGTGGGCCCGCAGGCCGCCACCCACCACAGTCAACAACGTGCTGACGGTGGCAGGGACTTCATCTGGGGCGGCACGTCCTCCGACACGCACGGTGACACGCTAACAGGGGCGAAGTAACTTGTCCACGGCTGCCACATAGCACAAGTGGGCTTCGAATCTGGGTTTTTCATTATTTCAAACCCGGTGCCCTTGCTGTTCAACTACACAACCTCTCCAGGGGGCAAATACCACGGTAACTGGCCTACAGACTGCTCATAACTTGGAGCGTAGGGACAGGAAGAGGACCCGCATTTGCAGTGATCTCTCATTACAAGGTTGAATGAAGACATAGATCGGAACTGGAAGACAGAAAATGCGGCAGTGAAAAAAAAATCTCCAGTAAAAGGGGAGTGTTATTCTTTTGAATATTTTATTAAAATATGAAAGTCGTTTATAGAGAAGATAGTATAGTGAGGTAAGGAAAACGGGCTTTGGAGCCAGAGAATCCTGGGTTTAAACTTTGACTTTTCAATTTATTAATTTTGGGTTGTCTGACCTTGGACTTTTTAGTATTTTTAAATGCTTTTTTCCTCATGAGTAAAATAAGGTTAATAATTACTCCTTGCAGGGTGTCCTAAGGATTAAATGAGAAAAAAAATGTCTGGAAAGTATTTAGTATGGTATGGGCTTCCCTGGTGGCTCAGATGGTAAAGAGATTGCCTGCAATGCGGGAGACATGGGTTTGCTCCCTGGGTCAGGAAGATCCCCTGGAGAAGGAAATGGCAACCCACTCCAGTATTCTTGCCTGGAAAATCCTATGGTCAGAGGAGCCTGGCGGTCTACAGTCCACAGTGTTGCAGAGTTGGACACGACTGAGCAACTTCACACTACTACTATGTGGTAAAAATTAAGCACTCAGAAAATGACAGCTATTTTTACTATTTGAGTGCACAAAAAATGTAGAAAAGAATGTTCTTAATAATAACTTAATTATTAAGTCTTATTAAGTGTTAAGTCTTATAAGTTCCCCAGGAAATAAAAACATAAGGCATCAAGGAGTGCTCAGGATGAGATAAAACAAGGAGTTGGAATGCAGGTAATATATGAAGAGATGGATGAAAGGAGATTACAAGGAAGTAGAAAAATAATCATAATTTAAACCTGCTTTGGAGGTGATGATGAGTTGAACTGACATTGGAGAAAATCAAATCAAGTATGAAGAAGGGCTGCTGCTGCTAAGTCGCTTCAGTCGTGTCCGACTCTGTGTGACCCCATAGACGGCAGCCCACCAGGTTCCTCTGTTCCTGGGATTCTCCAGGCAAGAATACTGGAGTAGGTTACCATTTCCTTCTCCAATGCATGAAAGTGAAGAGTGAAAGTGAAGTCGCTCAGTCGTGTCTGACTCTTCCCGACCCCATGGACTGTAGCCTACCAGGCTCCGTCCATGGCATTTTCCAGGCAAGAGTACTGGAGTGGGTTGCCATTTCCATCTCCAGTGAAGAAGGGTAGAGATATTCCACCAGAATACACAGAAAAGAGAACAAAGTTGAGGGTGTTAAGAGAGGAAAGTAAGCATGGAGATTAGAAAGCAGAAGCTCAATCTGCAAATAAATGATGATTTCAAAATGAAATGTAAACACTTGCCATGAAGGCATGGCAAAAGGGAACCCAGAGAACATATCTGGGATGGTATGTAAGACTCATCTTGTTCCAAGCAAGAATACTCAAAACAGTGCCAGACCTAGAGAGAACCTCAGGATGTTCTTGAATTTCAAGGACAATAAATTATTTTGGACACAGCCATCAGAAAATCAGATAACCTAAAAATAATCAAATGAGGATGGTTTCAGCTTTCTCTTCCAGAAGCTAGAGATAGAAAACAATAGAACAAAATGGCAACAGTTTAAGAAAAGTTGCAACACAAAAACTATTCCCAAACAAGTTGTCAAATCCAGTCAACAAAATGAATGGTAACCAAAAGACATTCTGATACACAATATATGAGGTCTCAGAAAATATATCCCTCTTCCTAGAAAAACTGCTGAGAGGTACCCTAGACTTTCCTCTTGGAAACATTACCCAAGAGGAACCAAAATTGAGATTAGTTCATTGGATACAGTGTGAAAGGGAGTTAAGACTAACTAACAAATAAAATGGTGATAATGAAATGGCATCTAAAAGGCAAAAGTAAAATTTGTATAAGTCATATATTCTAAAGGAAGCTAGAAGCTTCCTAGAAGCTTTGGGGGGGGGGGACAACATTTTGATTAATGAATTCAGATGAAATTAATAATGGCCAGAAAACTAAATGGGGCAATAAAAGGAAAAGTGAACTAAATTTGGCACATAATGGAGTCTAGGCTTATGGCTTCAGTCTTGGCTTTGATGATAAAGGAATTTTCAAACATGTTTTTTGAAAGCATAAAAGGTAATGATTTGTATAGTTTAAAAAGTAGGTATGTTTTCCAAGTAACTATGAGACATAGGTACAAATTACTAACAACCCATTTGCAAGCCAAGAGAAAGCAGGAAATATCATGGAAGAATAAACTATTCATGGCAAATAAGTAATTTATGATGAGAAAAATCATTTTAAGATTAAAACTATGCTACATTTTAAAAAGGAACAACTTTTCAGCTATTAAAAGGGAACAAAGTTCTGATTGTGTTTATAATATAAAGTTCATTTATGTATTATCTGCTGATCACACATGATCAGACCAAAGAACTCATACCCAAAGTTTTAGCTTATAAATCACAGAATACATTTGGAACCTCAAACCCTGATCTTGGATGGTCCCAAGGCACTTTTCTTCAGATACCACAGTGATTTTTTCCCATCCACTGGTTCACAAATCAAGTAGCACAGCCCGGGTGGAAAACACAGATGGCATGAGTTCGAGTGTCATGTATTCTTATCCCACTGCTGTGTTTGTGCGTCCAGCCTCCTACAGTGGGCATGTCACCACTGACCTACAACAACTGGGATGACATACCTTTGCTGCAGATGGCCCTGTAGCCACCCTCCATAACAGACTATTAAAGAAGAAAACAAACAATACTGTTAACTAACTTTTTACAATGCTGTTAAAAGAACTACTTCTGATGGAATCTTAGTGGTTTCTTCACTCTCCATGCTGATCCAGGAAGTGCAGTGCTGTTCAAGGTCCATTCCCAAATCCTTATGCTCATACTGACATACTTTTTACCCAAACAGACATTTCAGAGAATTGGGCTGTCTGTGATTACTCCTTACTGTTACTCTGGTTTCACTATTAGTTTGTAATAAAACTCATTTGTATAGGGAAATGCGGTTGCCAATCAATCTTGTCTCCTAGTCCACCACTCATTTCCCTTCCATATAACCATAAAATCATTCATTTCACACATTAAAAGCAACACACAAGTAAGAGGACATGTGCCATATTCAAACAAAGAATGCTACATGATACCAAAAATGATTTACTTGTCAACAATCTAGTGAGTAAGGGAAATCTTTCCACTTTATTACAGAAAGAAAAAAAAATAGCTAAACCAGAAAAAAAATTTAAAAGACAATTTACAGGAAAATTGGCAGTCAAAAATTCAATTATATTTTACCATAGTGGGCTATACTACTCTTATCTTTTATAGACATCAACAAACAAAAGTCAGCAATTTAGAAATGAAAAATAAACTTCCCTTAGCAAATTAAAAAAAAAAGTTTGACTGCAGGAAAACTTGCTCAATAAATTAAAAAACAAAGTCATAAGCAATCATAAATGTGCTGCTGGCGTGTTCACTCTGTGGGCCTCCGGAGAGAAGTGTGTCTGGCAGGAGGTCTAAAGCACTTTTTAAAAAAAGCATATGCTGTCATAATGCCACAGACAATCCCAATCCCCACTCCTAGACAATATCTGTAATATAAATCCATGTTTTAAACTCTGCAGCTTTCAATGATTAGGGAGACGCTTGTCTCAAACCAGACTAAAAATGCTTAAACTTTTCTCACTGGTAAGGAAATCATACCCTGATAACATTCCATTTCTCAGTTCCTCTAAGTATTAGGAAACTATACCTACCTTGAAAAAAAAATAGCAAAAATCCCAAAGAGAAAAAAAAAAATGCAAGCAATCCATGGTATATATATAAATATGTATTTTACCCAATGCGGTGAGTAACCGCACTACAGTTTAATCAATCTACTTGAAAGGTTAACGTCATGGCAAATTTAGAAGGGGACCCCTGTTTTTCTATATCTTAAAAAAATATACTAGTGAGCCGAATAATTAGGAGGTTAACTGTGATGGCTTTGATCTGCTTTGTTCAGCTTCACTTTCCTTAGAATAATCAGAAAAACTTACAGTTGGTTTGCTAGTCTGAGCTATGATTAATAATACAGTTAGAAAAGGCATTTTATCGACCACAATTTTCAAGTGAGTATTTTAATATAAAGCAAGATAACTCTGTATGGTGTCACAAATGATACAAAAGACCAATTAAAGCTCATGTTTAAGATCACATTCCCACACCCCTGAGCAGTCCGAGTGGGCTGGCTGGGACCTGAGGAGGGAGGTGAGAGGCAGGTCCAAGCCTCAGCCGGGGCTCGAGGACCAGACATTGCCTCTGGGGACGGCGTTCAGATCCATGCCAACACAGGCATTTCAAAGACACCACGACAGATCCCAGTGTTCAGAGGGACAGAGGACACAGATCAGTTGAAAACCACTGTCCTCGTGGTGTCCACCTCCTCTCCTGAGCACGCCTGGGTCCACACGTGGTCTCTCACAAGTGACCGAGAGCTTCCTGATGGTTAAAACACCCAGAGTCTTCTTCTCAGATACTAAACTCCACATAAACTTCCCTGTTCAAGCCGTACTTGACCTGAGTTTCCACAAAGCATTTCTTGTTTTCCTGTCCCTGGAATTCTTTCCACTTTCCTTCTTCACCCAGGCCTCTTTCCTCTCCTCTCTCCAGTCTCAGGGAGGTCAGACCTTCTTCCGTGAATTTCTTAATGCTCTATGCAAATGACTCCTGCTGTAATGTGGATCTTCTAATTTTCAACACGGGATTTCTGTCTGTCTGCTGGGCGTCAACACGTGCTGAAGACAGTGCCTGAGTCACCCGGTTAAGAGCAAAACTCTTTCTCTTTGTGGAGTTCCACTTCACACGTCACAATCTGTGATGTTCCACTTCCCTATTTCCGGGAATAGCAGCAGGAGCATCTCCCACTACACAAGTGCAAGTGAGAACGCAGGCTAATCCTCTTCCTTCTTCATAAAATTTAGTTTGCTTTTTTTTTTTCTCCCAGTTGTATGTTCGTATATTGTTTAAAGACTCGGTCTTTCAGTTCTGGAAATTTTTCCTGGACTTCTTTGGTACTTCCCCCTCTCTGCTCCTACTTTTCTATCTAGAACTTCTGCTATTCAGTTATACAATCTTGTGAGCTGTCTTAAAATTTTGTTGTTTCTATTTTCCAAGTTTTTTTTTTTTGTCCTGCTGTTATACTTTTTGAAGATTTCCTCAACTTACTACATTTCTATTGCGTTTTTCATTTCTGCTATTGCATTATTTGTTTATAAGAAGTTTATTTCTCCTCCTGAATATTCTAATATCTTTATAACCATTTATCTCTGAAGATATCACTAATTTCCTCCTTGCTTAGTCTGTCTTGTTTTAGGCTCTGTAATGTTAAAGAGACTTTCCACAAATGCCTTGTGTTCCTTGGCTATTCACTCCTTTCTAAGAGTTGGACACATAAATGCCAACTAGAAACTCTCCCCACGGGTGAAGTTTGTGACTGGATTTCAGAGTTGGCAGGCTTGGTGGAATAATTTCTTTGGGGAAGCCCCCCAAACCAGTCAGTCCTAAAGGAAATTAACCCTGAATATTCATTGGAAGGAATGATGCTAAAGCTGAAGCTCCAATACTTTGGTCACCTGATGTGAAGAGCTGATTCATTGGAAAAGACCCTGATGCTGGGAAAGATGGAAGGCAAAAGAAGAAGGAGGCAGAGGATGAGATGGTTATAGTATCATGGACTCAATGGACACAAATTTGAGCAAACTCTGGGCGATGGTGAAGGACAGGGGAGCCTGGCATGCTGCAGTTCATGGGGTTGCGAAGGGTTGGATATGACTTAGTGACTGAACAACACTGTATCTTTAGAACTTTTCTCTTAGGTTGGTCAGACTCCATGGACATTTCCTCTAATTTTCTGGGGAAAAGTGTAATGGTGGGGGTGGGGGTTGGCTGTCAACACTCAGACGTCCCTAATTAATCCCCCTGCAGTGTGGCATCCTGTCCTCAGGTGGGTCTAGGGTCCCTCAGGCCAAAGACTGGCTAACACCTTGTCTTTCTTGGACTGTAAGTCAGTCCCTGCATGGCGCACTGCTCTTTATTCGAGTTTTAATGAATCTGTGGACGGAGGGGCCTGATGCTGAAATTCAGCAAGAAGGCTTTACTCCTCCTCCTCCATTCTCCTTGTCCCTGACGCCAGCGGGATGTTCCCAGGACTCTTTCCAGTCTTTTCTACTTGTCTGCCTAGCCACTGGTACTATAGTGCTATTTAAGTCACTTTCTTAAAACACAAAACCAGTCACTGACTTGAAAACCACATGGGCTCTCCACTGCCCACAAAACAGTCAAAACTCCTTAGCACAGCACACAAGGTCGTGAATGAATTGGCCCTAAGCTAGCCTGCCAGCAGGGCTTCTCTTCATACCACTCACCACGCTCACAGCAGCAATGCTAATATTAACAGTGCATCACCCCCTGCTTGAAGACAGTCAGTCAGTTATGGAGAGGAGGTTGGAACTAGACTGACTAAATGCATTATCTTGACTCTGTCACCTTACCAAATTAATCTCATCTGCAAAACAGGGATCATAATAGTACCTGCCTATTATTATGAGGATAATCTGAGCACTTGGAACAGCAGCTGGTGTATGGAAAGTGTAACTGATGTTCAAGTTAAAGATTCTAAGTTTTTGCTCACCTGTCTGCCCCAGGAGACTATCAAGTCCTTGGAGAGGATCTCTTCTCATTTATTCAACACTTGTGGTTGTGTTTATTATAATGGGGCAGACATGATGCTATTCACAAGGGACAATGTAAAAAGAACATGGCAAATGGAGGCTGTTAAAAAACTATTAAAACATAATGTGACAAATGCTATGATATAGGAAAGAACACAGTGAAGAGAATACAAAGCAGGTAGGATCTAATGGTTCAAAACAGGTGGAGGAGTTTTCACAGGTCCAACATTTAAGATGAGGCTTAACCAAAAAATAAATAAAATTTTAAAAACCCACAACAAAAGGCAAAAAGATGGGGCTTCACAAATTTATAGGGCAAAAGGTGGTGTTCCTAAGACTGGGTTGGGGGAGAACCATAGGTGAGGCTAGAGAAACAGGTTGGGGCCAATTACACAAGGTCCTGTATAACCTGTTTCAGTCTCTATTTTGTTTCAACCACTATCAATTTCATCATCCTAGCACACTGGGAGTGCCATATACAATTTTAAGGAATTATAAGTATTTTGTTACTAGTAACAGTTGAAATGCAACTACTTGGCAATTATTTAAAAAATAAATTAGAACATGCTTCCAAATATCATTGAAGAAGCCATATATAAAAGAACATATACTCTATGATCCATTTACATAAAAGGCTACCGGTGAGTATGACTAGAGAGGGTTCCCAGGGGGACTCCTGAGTGCCAGTAATGTTTCTTGATTCAGGTACTGGTTTCATAAACATGCTATTTGTGAAAATTCAAGTCATATATGTATGTATTTTGCTGCATCTATTTTAAGTTAAAACAATAGATTCATAATTTATTGATTTATAAATTTAGATTAAATAAATGGTGCTCACTTGAACACACATATGTATTTACTTGGAGAAGAGGTGGAGTTACAGACTAGGAACTCATTGTGTGAGTATCACTAGTTTTGTGTTTTCCCTTATGGACTAACTCAGGACAGCTCTGGATACTCTGAACAGCCAGGAAAGTTATCACATTGCAGCATCAGTCATCTTCACCAATACTAGGGCTTCAGTGAGGGTAGGACAGACTGACTTACACCTAAAGTTTAGTTATACATGTAGCATCTCTGAAATCCCAGCACTCAGCATACACATGAGATTGCCTTTTTCTCATTTTACACATAACAAGGGGCTGACGGTTCCTTATTAATCTTATACAGAAACACAGGTAAAAAACACATCTATATAAGCATGGCTTTTAGTGCATTTAGCATTTATGTACACCTAGAAACAATAAAGAATCAGGTTTCTTTTCTTTAAAAAAAAGTAATTTTAACAACAACAAAAAAAAAAGGTATTCAGTTAAAAAGTAAGAGTAAAACAAGATATACAATGAGAAGTCAAGCTTTCTACTCCACATCTGTTTCCCAGGGCAACTGCTATTAGTATTTTCTTATATGCTGTTACATATTTTACAAAATTTTGTTACATATTGTTACAAAAGCATATATAAATATGTTAAGTGTGTGCATTACTCCTTCCCTGACTTCTTTCCTTAAACAAATGAGACTCTGATGTTTTTTATTGTAGGCGTTTCATTTCTGTAAACATGAATATGGCCCATTCTTTCCAGAAGTATACATGTAACTTAGCACATATACTATGAGTATGTATATTTTGACATTTAACCAGATATTTCTGGTCTTTTGCTTTTATAAGCAGAAGATACATTCTTTCACATAGAAGAAGCTGCCCCAATGAATACCCCCAACTCTGTTACCAAACTTTTTGACCTCTGCATTTCTCTTTGGTTAATATTAGCATCTCATTGTTATAATGATTAAGCCATCCTCTATTTAGTTCCACTGATTTTTCTATTTCTACCTGAATGAGTACTAATTTGTTTTATTAACACAGCCTTAAAATATATTTTAGGCTTCCCTGGTGGCTTAGATGGTAAAGAAACTGTTTGCAACAGACCCTGGATCTGTCCCTGGGTTGGGAAGACACCCTGGAGGAGGAAATGGCAAACCACTCCAGCATTCTTGCCTGGAGAATCCCATGGAGAGATGAGCCTGGCAGGCTACATACAGCCCATGGGGTTGCAAAGAGTCAGATAGGACTGAGTGACTAACACTAAACTATATTTTAATGTCTGGTAGGTTCAGTCTCCTTATATTTATCTATAAAAGGATCATTTAAAAATGTTTTAAGGATGACATTTCAGACTGCCTTACGGACAGACTCACCAGCAGAATACAGTTACACTCTCAGTATACAAATTCCTCACAGGCAGACCTTGGAGATACTCTGGACTCAGTTCCAAATTATCACAGTAAAGCAAGTATCACTGTAAGGGGAATCACACTGACTTTTTGGCTTCTCAGTGCATATAAACTAGTTACATTTACACTATATTGTAGTCTGTAAGTGTGCAATGGCATTATGCCTACATACTGTAATAAAGAAATATTTATTGCTAAAAAAATACTAACCATCATCTGAGCCTTCAGCAATGCTGAAAATGTTAAAGCCATTGCTTTATCAACTAAGCTTATAAAATATTTTTAAATCTTTTGTTGTCATTTCAGCAATCTTAAGAGAATCTTCACTGGGAGCAGATTTTATCTTAAGAAACCACTTTTTTTGCTCATCCATAAGCAGCAACTCCTCATCTGTTAGCAGTTTTATATTTGTAACAAATATAATAATGAGAAGGTGTGAAATATTGCAATTACAATAATGTCACAAAGTGAGCAAATATTTTTGGGAAAATGGCACCAAAAGACTTGGATGACACAGGGTTGCCACAAACCTTGAACCTGTAAAAAATGCAGCATCTGCAAAATACAAAGTGAAGCACAGTAAAATGAGGCATGCTTGTAATGACATGAAAACTTGAATTTACTGCCTCCTCTCTAAAAGACAGAATTATTCATACCACAACAATTTTAAACAGGAAAGAATTTCTTTTTAAAGTATCTTTAAAAAATATACTTGTGTTCTCATAGATCACACACACACACACATATATATACACACACATGAAGCTAATCACTTCTCTTTAAAAAACCACTAAGATTTAAGTTTTTTACATATCACATTACATGTAAACACCTAAAGGGAAATAATAAAGGTACTGACTTATAGTGTCCCTCCCAAAAATTCACGCCTACCCAGACCTGTGAATGCAACCTTATTTGCAGATAGGGTCCCTGCTGATATAATTAAGCTAAGATGAGCTCATACTGGGTCTCTCCTGGTGGCTCAGCGATAAAGGCTCCACCTAGTAATGCAGGAGACTAAGTTTTGACCCCTGGGTTGGGAAGATCCCCTGGAGGAGGAAATGGCAACCCACTCCAGGATTCTTGCCTGGAGAATCCTCACGGACAGAGGAGCCTGGCGGGCTACAGTCCATGGGGTCTCAAAGAATGGGATATGACTTAGTGACTAAACAACAGACAACAACAACAAGAGGTCATACTGGATGAGACTGGGCCCTAATCCAGTGACTGGTATACTTAAAAAGAGGGAAACTGGATACAGATAGACACACAGGGATGGAGAAGGAAATGGCAACCCAATCCAGTGTTCTTGCCTGGAGAATCCCAGGGACAGGGGAGCCTGGTGGGCTGCCATCTATGGGGTCCCACAGAGTCAGACACGACTGAAGTGACTTAGCAGCAGCAGCAGCAACAGACACAGAGGGAAAACATCATGTGATAACAGAGAAGGAGATTGAAGTGATGTAGCTACAAGTCAATGAATACTCAGGATTCACAGCAATGGCCAGAAAACACAAAGAGGCAGGGAAAGATTCTCCCCTAGAGCCTCAAGAGAAAGTGCAGTCCTGCAGACACCTTGATTTTGAACTTCTAGCCTCCAGAATTGAGAAAGAATAAATCTCTGTTCTTTGAAGCCACCAAGTTTGTGAGAATTTGTTATAGTATCAATAAGAAATTAATACAATAACTATCCCAAATTTGAGCAAGTTTGAACTACCATAGATTTCAAATGTTGTGCAACTATTATCAAGTGACTTGTTATTTGATGTATCCTTTTCAGTCACTAGGCTGCTCCCAAAAGGCAAAAGAAAAGCATGGTTTAGAAAACTCTTTTGAGGTTTATTAATTATTTTTAATACTGTTATCTCATTAAAGCACAATTATATTAAGGAAAAACAGTTCCTGGAAATAAAATGTCACTGTTATACAATGGGGTCATACTTTTATTATATATCATCTCAATATGTTTTAACAACTTTAAAAGTGCTGTTGGATTATATGGGAACAGATTTTTCTTCTGCAAACGGTAAATGGCACCTTGTAGCTCTTCAAAGCACTTTACTGTTCTGTAAGATATTCCCACTTCAGAAGCAGTGTTATCTGGGGCTACGTCACAATAAACAGAGAATGGGGTATTAGATTCTTTAGCAACCAGAGGCCTTGACTGAGACTCTGGGCTAAGTTCTTTTTTATCCCCACTTGCTCCAAATGTGTCCTGAGTTTTCTTCATTGCTTCTTGGTGTGAAGATGTTAGTCTACTGTTTACTAAACACAGGCTTGTGGATCCTTCTTCAGAATCATCAGAGCTGTCATAATCTACCAGACTTTGAGAAGCTCCTGGGGTAGAAAGACAATTAGCCTGGGGCTTGGTGTAGGCCTTCTCTGTCGTTACACCATGGTTCAGTGATTCAGAAGAAGCAGCAGAGGCCCAGGAGACCCAAGAATGAGCATTTGTGTGACTACCAAGAACAGCCAAAGGACTAGCTTCTGTTGGGTTGCTGTTTCTATTTTGGACAAGTGAGGAGATACAACAACAAATATGTATGTTATCTTTAGATTCAGTTACATCAAAATAGTTGCAAATGGTGAAAAAATTATCCCAGTCTTTTTGCAATAATTTTAAGTATCTAACAAAATATTCAAGAAAACAGGTTTCTGATGAAATCAAAAAATCAAGAAGAACAGTAGAATCAAATCCTATATTTTTTAATAAAAATAAAAAAATACAGTGTGGATTATAGCCATTTTCATGTGTGTGATGGTTCCACATTTCTTTTTCTTGGGTCAAGCTTTCAGTAGCTTC
Source organism: Cervus canadensis (assembly GCF_019320065.1). Classification (NCBI taxonomy): domain Eukaryota; kingdom Metazoa; phylum Chordata; class Mammalia; order Artiodactyla; family Cervidae; genus Cervus; species Cervus canadensis. The sequence goes on along the minus strand of NC_057402.1, from coordinate 62,437,046 downwards.
ACATTCTCTGAAAATAACAGACACCTCAGATTAATGACTCTATAAATTTAAGTTTTGACAGATATAATTCACATACCATAAATTCTGCCAGATTATTTTTTAATCTATGCATTATTTTAAAAAGAAAAAAATTCAAAACAATCTCTTTCTCTACAAATTCTATACAAACCTGATCCAATAAAATAAATAACATCCTTTGACTTTGGTAGTTCTAGTTTTTATCTGTCCAACAAATGTCCTCAGTCTTCCTGTCTATTGACATCAGAGTCTCTTATTCCTGCTGCTGCTGTTATTCCTACAGGTAACTAATTCCACATGGTAAGGTGGGAATTAACCTCCTTCCTTTCCTTCCACACTCGTCTCAACAGGGATGGGCATGTGTTCCAGGCTAACTAATCAGAGTACCCATGGTCCTAGACACCATGATTCCAACATGAATCTGTGACCCATACAGGTTAATCAGACCTCCTCTGGAATTTCTGCCAGCACTATTAAAGATCTTATCTGTAAGGTTGCTGTAAGTCTGGCACTGCTGGTGACCCTGCCTGAGAATGAACTCAAAGCTATGAGACAGAAACAAAGAGAAATAATCAGTGACATGATTTGAGTCATGCACAGTTACACCTGATGCCAACTTGACTCCTTGGAATTCCCAGGAAGTAAATTCCTTTTTTGGCTTAGACTAGTTTATATTGATTTCTATCATTTACAACCAATCTTAGCCAATTCAGTTACATTAAAAAAAATACATATGACATGAGCACAGGCCTCTGTGATCACATGAAATTCAAGAAAATTAGAAATTCATATGCAAAATAAATTTAGTTCAGAAGCTTCCTGAGTCGTAAGAAGTCAGCTTTGAATATGACTATATATTCTTCAAGGCATATGTATTCAGACTGAATTTGTATTTGACCGTTTCTGAGCCTAATTCAAATCACATGCATGCATTCTGTGTTCTTGATTAGAACCTTTTGAAAATTGGCCCCAAACACTTACAGTCTGAAAGCAGTCATTGCCAGAAGTGTCATAATACAAGTAAGAACTGGCAGCACAACACTACACCGACAACCATTAGTAAGAAATCCCTTTCTCTGAAGCCAAGAAAGAAATGGAAATAAAGCAAATACTTTACGGTTTTAATAAAGCAGAAGCAGAAATACTGTAAAAGGTCATCAGTTATTAACTTCATAACCAATTACAGATATTTGCCATAAGATATAAACCAAGTATAGCTCTTTCAATAAACAGAAATAGGATCAGTATAAAATGTCATCAGTAATATAACTTCATAATAAATTTCAGATATCTGCCTCAATATGATATCAGTACCAATTCAACTGTATATTAAAATGGAAATTTACAAGTTCCTTTGATTACTTACAAGTTTGAATTCAGCTTTACAAAGGCAAAAATCACCTTACAGAAGTTCAATACAGACAAAGTTAGCCTTAAGGGTGAAAAGAGTTTCAAATGTCAATTAAATTATGACAGTGGTATTAACTTATTCTTGATCACACACGTAAAGCAAAGATGGAGACTCAGCCAGAATCCATATTGTCTAATCTCAGTTTAGTTCTAATCCCTAGATCTGCTTAGTCATCCAAGTTTTCATAATGAGAACTCAAATGTAATCTATTTGCATGTAGGGCAGTCTAAAAGGAATTGGAACTTACAAGGAAACCACAAGATTGTTAGGGATTTTTTTCCCCTAATGATGGAAAGTAAATTGTATGTCCAATACATGTTTTTAAAAAATGTTTTCTGCTTTCCTGGCCATGTTAGTTAGTATAATTACTTTAAAATATACAAACCTGGTCAACTTCAGATAGATGCCCAGCGATGCTTTGGCAGCCTCCAGCATGTCATCGTCTTGTTCTATGAAGACCCTAGACAACCACTCACAGAGATTGTGTGATTGCAGAGAGGGCTGAAGGTGAGGCTTTAAGAAGATCAGTAACTCAGACATGAACCTCTGTAAATCAACTTCAAAAAATGAAAAATTTAAAGAGAAAACAACAGTTTATGAATGCATTTATAACAACTTACCTATTCACATACATTTATAACATCTAGAGTACTTTAAAATGCATTATCATAATTCACACATTCAAAAGTTTGAGTTAGGGATTATCTCTACTCTGTACATTAGGAAACTGAGCTTCAGAGGAAAAAAAAAAAGACCCACTCGGTAGGATATAGTTAAAATGCACAGCCAGATCATCTATATCCCAGTGCCATATAGCTAGTATCTCTGATAAATAAAAGTTACACAAATTCTTGCTAAAAACATATAAATGAATAAATAGTAGACAACAGAATCTGCTTCACTGGATGACACAGTGTTTGTACTAGAGGCAACAATACAACCAAACAAAAATAATTTGCCTTCAAAATACCAGCAGAAAAAGTTTTTGTTTGTTTAAAGTTTTTTAAAGCATTACAAGAAAGTACTACTATTAAGCACAAAAGTCAAAAAGGTTTTGAGGTGTTAACTGCAATTTAAAACTCTTGACTTATGTAACGAACGCCATCTAGTGTTGTAAATGACAACTGCACAGGATTACACCCTACATTAGTTTAATTCAACTCCTAATTATCAAAACTCTGTATTAGTAGATATACCAATTTTGTGAAGGAAAATATGAATAATATACTACATATAGCTGAACATGAATTGACTAACATTGCTTACTTTGAAGAGACTCAACAATTTTTTTCTTTTAACTACAGTTATTAACTATGCTATGCAAATTCAGTTTAGCACACAAAACTGAAACTTTTTAAAAGACAATTCTAGCTTTTTATCTTTATTGGAAGAAAATTTAATAAGTTATAACTAGAATAAGATACAACTTAAGTTAGTGAAATTACAATCCTGAGCTTTGATAATTATGAATAATTTTACTTCAGTAAATAATTATCCATTACTTTACATACAAAAGGCATTCAGAAAGTTACCTTTCATTTCATTTGCTGAAGCACAATTTTGAAACTTGATTTCTAAGGATCTTATGATAAGTAAACTCAATGCTCTAAGAATCACATGATCTGGACCAGTGGCATGCTCATATCCAGGTAGGACTTCACCACCTCCAAAGCAGGAAGGTTTTCCACGGACAGACAACGTCCTCAACAAGCCCAAATCCACAGCTTGCAGAACAGCGCTGGCCAAAGCCAGCAGGTCCACATGCAAAGGATCATCTGGTGGCATGAAGGCAGGGACAGATCCCCGACAAAGGTCTTCACCCGCCTTGCACAGAAGGCACTTTTTTATGACGATGATCAACTTCCTTTTGACAAAAGCCTGAACAGGCCAGGTAATAACATCAAACACACAAGAAGCTTTCAAAAATAAAATCCTCTGGCAAGTGAAATGTAACTTCAGGTGGATTCTGGAGGCTATAAGAAGTTCAAGCAATTCCAGGAAACATATTAAACTGTTTATTAGTTTAGAAGCATCTTGGTGGTTTTCAAAATGCTGAGAAAATAAGGAATTATAAAAGACTTCAAAAAGAGTGTCAAAAGGAGTCAGGAACTGTTTTAGAATTTCTGCAATTATAAAAATAGTAATTATAAGCAACAGGAAAAACAAAGTTTTCTTAAAACACAATTTTACAATTCAATTTTTAAAATTATCATCACTTTGTAAGATGAAAAAATGGATTGGATTATTTACCTCTAACACAAACAAATGAAGATAAACATGCCAACAGCTAATAATCACGGTTAATATCCATTTTACAAATATCAGTAACATCAGACTATGCAAAGGACATATAAAAATGAAAAGCTTTAATTTCAATTTTTAATAATAGTGAAAAGAAAGTGAAGTCACTCGGTCTTGTCCAACTTTTTGCGACCCCATGGACTGTAGCTTACCAGGTTCCTCTGTCCATGGGATTTTCCAGGTGAGAATACTGGAGTGGGTTGCCATTTCTTTCTCCAGGAGATCTTCCTGACCCAGGGATTGAATCAAGGTCTCCCACATTGTAGGCAGACGCTTTACCGTCTGAGTCACCAGGGAAGCCCAGTAATAGTGAAGTTTTACATTTTCCCTTTTAAAAAGGTATCCTCAATCAAAGACTATGGGGCATGGTTTTTTAGTTTTTCATACTTCAAAACAATCAGAGGTTGTAAAATAAGTTTTACTCATAAAAATATAATGCTCCCTTGGAACAAGACAATGACAACTGTTTATGGGGGAACACAGTTCATACCTGTTTTTTGTGAAGATGTATCTTTAAAGATTTCCTTAATTACAAAGGTAAGTATCCAGAGGCAGTATACTACTTTATTACTTTCAGAATATTCAGAAATATTTTTTTGACAAAAAGAAATCCAGAAATTACTCAGTGTTATCTATAAGTGAGAAAAAAACTTTAAGTAGTAAGTTGTAATACAACATTTTCTTTGCCATTACAAATTATCTATTTTACACAATTCTATACAACACTGTTTACTTCATTCCAAAAAAAAAAGTATAATATTTGTTAAAACAAGGACATAAATATCCCAGTATTCCTTAAGTTAAAAAAATTTAATACGCCATAGAAATAAAAAACCAAGAAGGAACATGAAATATTAGCAGTGGTTATTATCTCTGGTGTCTGGAATGATATGAAATTTTTATTTTGGTCTTTATACATTTTCCCTTTTTCCAAATTTTCTATTGTACATACCACCTTTTTGAATTCAGGAAAGAATGTTATTTTAAGAAAGGAACAAGCAATTACAGCTAAAAGAAGTCAGTAAATGTTTATATATATTAACTAATTCAGAGATAAGAGAAAAATTTGATTAATTTGTTCATATTTTTTCATTACGCTGAGGTCCACTCTTAGAATTTATATTAAACCTATGAAAATGGTCTTAGTCTCAAGCAGGGGCTCCTAAGCTTTGTTTTTGGAAGGGAGCAAGGAAGCCCACCTACTCCTTTGAGAATCTGAACAGTTATGGACTCTGCGACCTGCAGTCTATCTTTTGAGTTGAGAATCTTATCTGTAATGATTTATAACGTTTTTAAGACTCTAATCCTTGAAATAAGTCACCAACATATTATTCTATTCTTAACACTTTTGTGGATTTACACATTATGTAAGCAAATATTTTATTGATTAAAAACTGAATGCCAGAGGTCAATTTTAAAGAAAATATAAAAGTAATAGTAACATAATTTGATTACTTATCTTACCTTTTCCTTCAGTTGGAAATACAGAATTAGTGCAAGGCACTTTGCTGCCATGTGAGATAATAATTTTTCCGAGTTCTGGAACATACAGGTCTACAGGAAAACAAATACATTTACCTACTGTAGCTGAATGTTTTAAAATTTTGTTTAAAAAATCTAGATCTTAAAAAAAAAAAAAAACACAAAAAGCAAATGGGCTTACTAATTGAGACTCGATGTCAGATGATTTTAAAAGAATTTTAATTATATCTCTGTATTTCTCCTTTGCATGGAATTCAGTTTCCACAGACAATATTCTGGTTATCATCACTCTGATCACTGTTAACTGAAGGAGCGTTATTTCTCGGGTATTGCTCATCTGAGAATGTCTCTGCAAACACACAGGTGCTACGGACAAGGTAGGCAAGCTGACAGAGGATGGCTCTTGCTTGTCCTGAACATCAAGGGCGTTTGAGCAGTCTGGGGAGGTGCTTGCAGAACAATCTTGATCTGAAAATGCTGGGTAGAGATAAAAGACGTAATCATGGCTGTCATTTTCAAGTGTGGCTCCAAGAAGTACCTTCTTGTATAATTGTTCTAAAACTTCAAAGAAAGTTTTCATTTTGATGGCCAAAGTCTTTCTTATAAGAAGGTCAATAACTCCAAATTGTAAATGTTAATCTTGGAAATGCGATGACTCTCTAAGATGTTTCTTCGGTGAAACCTAAAATAGGAAAAGTAATTTTAAAAGTGCAAGTGTTATACACATTACAAAGGAAAGGCACCTGTTTCTTTTTTAAATTTATTTTTAATTGGAGGATAATTGCTTTACAAAGTTGTGTTGGATTCTGCTGTACAATAATGTGAATCAATCTTAAGTGAACAAATATCCCCTCCCTCTTGAACCTCCTACCCCAGCCACCCCTCTAGGCCATGTTACATAGCAGCTTCCTACTGGCTATCCATTTTACATATGTTAATGTAGGTGTTACAGTGCCACTCTCTCAATTCGTCTCACCCTCTTCTAATGGAAAAGCATCTCTTTCTATTTATTTAGTCTCTCAAGTTAAAGGTAATATTGTGTAATTTTTTAATATGGAAAATTGGTAATAACATTATTTTTAATGTATAAAAACAAAATGTATGTTTTTCATGTAGATTTAAGACCATAAAATTATTTTTAGTTTTATCATAGCAAAAACTTCAGCTTTCTTCTAACATTCTTCAATGGGCTGTTAGGGTTTCTCAATATTGGCATGATTAACAGTAGGAACTGGGTAATTCTGCTTTGGTAATTCTGCTGGGCAATTCTGCTTTTGCTGTCTTATGCATTGTAGGAAGTTTAGCAGCATTTCTGGCCTCTACTGATTAGATGTCAGGAGCAGGCCCCGGGGATTGAGGGTGGGGCAAAACTGTCTAGGTTGAGAACCACTTGGCCCATAACACAAATTCATTAACTTTCACCTTCCATTTACAGCTGAAAACCTAACATTAGAATGCTATTTGGTCAAATTATTATGGTTATTGCTGATTAACTCCCAACTTAAAATTATTTAATCTAAAGAAACCTTGGTAATCATTTATAACGTTGTTCTTCAGTCTCTAAGTCATGTCTGACTCTTTGGGACCCCAGGACTGCAGTATGCCAGCTTCCCTGTCCTTCACCATCTCCCAGAGCTTGCTTAAACGCATGTCCATTCAATCAATGATGCCATCCAGCCATCTCATGCTGTCACCCACTTCTCCTCCTGCCCTCAATCTTTCCCAGCATCACAGTCTTTTCCAATGAGTCGGCTCTTCTCATCAGGTGGCCAAAGTGCTGGAGCTTCAGCATCAGTCCTTCCTATGACTATTCAGGGTTGATTTCCTTTAGGATTAAATGGTTTGATCGCCTTGCTGTCCAAGGGACTCTCAATATTAATTTTCATCACATTAAATTAAAAAAATTTAAATGCCATCCCAAGAAAAAGACAGGATATTAAGCAAAAGCAATCCAAACATGAGCAAACTAATTTGCATTTGTAGTTGGTTATAAATTTATATATCCTGGATGTCCCAGGCTCCTTTAACCTGATGGAGATCAGAAAGAAGGGAAAAAATCAGACATGGCTTTTAAGGAGAAAAATGGGTAAACAACTGACAGATGAATATTAGAGGAAGCATGTAGTTACTATAGAGCAGGGATGGCTAGAAAAAACTAAAGACCGTGGTGTGACCAAGAGAGATTACTGAATAGCCTTTCAATGGAATAACGGGGCCCCTGGGAATTACCTGATCCGATGTGGCTTGGTCTTTTCACCGCCTTTGAGCTGCTTTGTTGTTGTTGCTTAGTTGCTAAGTCATGTCAGACTCTTCTGTGACCCCATGGACTGCAGCCCACCAGGCTCCTCTGTCCATGGGATCTCCCAGGCAAGAATATTGGAGTGGGTTGCCATTTCCTTTTCCAGGGGCTCTTGCCAACCCTGGGATCCAATCTGTGTCTCCTGCATTGGCAGGCATATTCTTTACACTATTTTACACCTTCATAAATTGTAGGTAACTAATAGCAATGCAAATAATTCTTGTTTATGGACATGCCCATAATTGTCTGGTGAAAGGGCAACCCTCCCTGTAGTGGGAAAATCCAGTTTTACTTCCATCAGTAAACTCATTTCAATACTGCTTCTCTATATAAATTCACAGTTCATAGCTTTTAAAATGGTTGTGACATTTGGCTAGTTCTTTAATTAGTTAAATAAATTCGTTCCACATTGATTTAACATGGGTCATGATGCTGTCCTTTTAAAATGCATCCTTTAACAAAATCCATGGAATTCTCTCCTTTAGCCTGGCCCACTGACAAACGCCCATCTTTCACCCCTTCCCACCCCACTGGAAGCGGTCTCGGAGGGAGCGCTGTCACCTTCACTGGGTCCCACTTTGACTAGGGGCCGCTGGCCTGCCCCTGGTCTTCCACCCTCCCTCTGCAGTGGGTTCTTCCTCTCGCTTCGTTTAGAAGGACCTCCAACTCCTGGTCACCCCTATAAGGCAAAGCTGCCCTGTTCCAGTCCTTTAGTGCAGAAATATTAAGAATCCTATAGATTTTAAAGTTATAAATGAAACTTCTGTGGTGCGTATCTCACACAATTTATAAATGTAACTATGGTAATAGCAGTAACCCTGTTCCGTCCGGCAACGTTAAAACTGACCTGAGCCTTGTGCTCCCAGAAAGCAGTCATGGTTAAGAAGCACTACACCTTCTGTGTTCCAAGGAAGGGCTGACCACTGGTGATAGGACCCACCTCCACCCTTCCTTACTGACTTCCTAGTTTTATAAACTCCACATTTTCTCCTTTGAGAGGCTCCCCATTAATAAACATTCTCCCTGTTGCATCAGCTTGAATAAAATCATCTCATTAATTGTCTGGTATATTTTGTCTGTCACACAGCAGAAATTAGTTTTCACATTCTCCTTCAAAGAGGAATTCCATTGTGCTTATTTTTAGTTTAGTTACAACATTTCTTCCCAACAAAACTATTGAGATTTTTATATATAAAATATTCTATGATAATATTTCTATACATCCTAAGTTCTTAAATGTTACCACAAAGGAGAATAAAACTGCTATTTCAACTATTTTCAGCCTATAAGGGCCATTGCAAATGGTTCAATCATTTCAACACACAAAACTAAAATGTGAATGCCAATAAATAGGTAAACAAGCAAACACTTTAAGGGGTTATGGGTGGAGAGGAGAACTGGCTGTTTTCTATCATGGTGGGATCTAGGATCTTGCTAAGAGTGGTTATGAGAAATCAGATTGAAAAACTATAAACTTGAAGATACACAGAGTCAAAATATGCTTTACAGACAGAAGAAATCACAACAGCATAAACTAGGGGTCACAAACGGCAGGCAGATAATGAATGAATGAAGATAATAGGTGCTAGGCCGTTTCTACTCTATCATAAACTTTTCCTAATTTCAGTGTCTTTTAAGATACTAATACTGGCCAAACAAAATTGCACTGAAACAAATGTCTATGGTAGCCCACTGAGAATTGAGAACTGCAGCTGTTTTCAAGCAATTATACCACTAAGGGCAAGTTCAAATCCTGAGAAAACAAGCTAGGGGATTAACCAGCCACACTTTTTTCCTGGAACGGTTGCTACAAGATGGGGACATCTCAAGCTACATTACCATACTGGTCTGGAGAAAGGCACACCCCTCAAACACCAGGTTCTTAAGAGATTCCAACAAAGCAAAGTGTCTGGGAAAAGACGCTTAGAGTGCTGACAGGCTGTGGATCCAGTTATCCTGGATAAATGAGAGAGATCTGCCTAGCCTGGAAAGGACACAAATGTTAGGAGGGACCTAATTAGGACTAGTGAATGAGTGGTGCTCTTTGGAGTTTTTTTTCAGAAAACACCTCCTGGCAGAGGAGTGTGAACTCCCACATTAGGGGGCTAAGGGTGTGCCCATTACAAGTACAAAATTTGCTTAACTCTCTCTTGTAATGTTTAAGGGCTATAAACTATTTGAATTTTGCAGTCAAACCTTAATAGTACCACGTTAGTCTTAATATAAAAAAGATAGTCCCCACCATTTTCAAATTAAAAAGATGGTCCCACCCATCCTCACACAAAATGAATGATTTAGGGATAATGGTTGCTAAAGTTTATTGAGTGCCCACTATGTATCAGAAACTGTTTCAAGTGAGTGATAGCTTCACAACAGCTGTTAGAGGTGGATACTTAAGTACTACACCCATTTCACAATAAGGAAACTAAGGCACAAAGAGCTCAAATTATGGAGCCAGTTAAGTGGCAGAATCAGTATTTGAACTCAGAAAGTCTAATACCAGAGCCAGTACCCCTTCTTAAATTTCCTCTGATGCTCCAAAAGCCTCAGGATAATGGTTGAATAGAAGCTCTCTAATAAACTTCCTAAGTAAAAGGAGTAACTCCCACGGCCTAATCTTTAATGGTTTCTATATGTACTCCTGTAATACTGTAAAAGGGAATACTGATCCCCAGAACCACTTCTACCTGTTGCACTTCCCAGTGTAAACTACAATTAATTTTTTCAAAAAATGGCAACCAAAGGTTGAAACGTTAATCAGGACTCCCATTTGATTGACTTCTACATTAAATTACTTTTAGTAGCTACATCAAATCCTGGGTGAAAAGCCTATCTACTGATCATACTTTGACATCAGCTCATGAACAGTTTAAAGGCAGTACAAATATGTGACTACGACAGTGATTTAACTTCATTTAAAATAATTTCAACAATTCACAACAATTAACTCAAGATGGATCATGGGCTTAATACTTAAAATTAACCTTTTAGAAAAAAAAGAAAATCTTTGGGATCCAAAGCTAGGCAAAGAGCTCTTAGACTTGGCTCCCAAAGTAAAAAATGATAAATTGGACCTCAACAAAATTAAAAACTTTTGCTCTGTGGAAGACCCTACTTAAAGTGAAAAAGATAAGCAGAGACTGAGAGAAAATATTTGCTAACCACATATCCAACAATGCACTAGGATCTAGAAAACATAAAGAACTCTCAAAACTCAACATTACACTAAAAGATGTTCAACCACAGTAGCCATTAGGGAAATGTAAATTAAAACCACAGTAAATACCACTATCACAATGTCTAAAATAAATTAGCGACACCAAATTTTGGCCAGCGCACAGAGAAAGTAGACTGTTCTACATTGTATTAGGAATGTACAGTCACTGGAAGACAGTTTGGCAGTTTCTTAAAAAACTAAACATACTTTTAGAATACATCATTCCAGCAATTGTGCTCCTTGGTGTTTACCCAGAGGAGCTGAAAACTTACACCCAGACAAAACCCTACACATGTAATCACCAAACGTTGAAAGCAATCAAGGTATCCCTAACTAGGTAAATGAATATCTGTAACTGTGGTATATTCACTCAAAGGAATACTATTCATGCTAAAAAGAGTTATCAAGCCATGAAAAAACATGGAGGAAACTTAAAAAGCATATGACTATGTGAGAGAAATCGATCTGAAAAGGCTACATGGGTGTATGATTCCAATTACACGTGTGTGCTTAGTCGCTCAGTCGTGTCCACCTCTTTGCGACCAATGGACTGTAGCCACCAGGCTCCTCTGTCCATGGGATTCTCCAGACAAGAATACGGGAGTGGGTTGCCATGCCCTCCTCCAGGGGATCTTCCCAACTGAGGGATCGAAACCAGGTCTTCTGCCTCGCAGGCAGATTCTTTACCAGCTGAGCCACCAGGGAAGCTCCAATCACATGACACCCTGGAAAAGGCAAGACTATGCAGACAGTGAAAAGATCAGTTGCCAGAAGCTGAGGGACGAGGGAAGGAATGAATACGTGGGGCACAGGACCTTAAGGGCAGTGAAACTACTCTGATTGACACTATAATGAAGGGTACATGTGACCATGCATTTGTCTAAACCCACAGGAGGCACAACACTGAACAGAAACCCTAATGCGAACTATGGATCTGGGTGATTACGACACATCAATGTAGGTTTATCAGCTGTAACACAGGTACCACTCTGGTATCCCATCTGGGGATGCTGATAATGAGGGAGACTATGTATGTGTACAGGCAGAAGATATACGGGAAATCCCTGTACCTTTCTCCCAACCTTGCTGTGAACCTAAAACTGTTCTAAAAAACATACAGTCTTTAAAACAAAACAAAAACTAAGTATGCAACTACCATCTGATCCAGTAATTACACACTTGGGCACTTATTCCAGCAAAATAAAGACCTCTATTCACACAAATACCTGTATGTGAAAGTTCAGGGTAGGTTTATTCACAGCATAAAACCAGAGACAATCCAGATGCCTTTCAGTGGATGAACAGTTAACTATGAATGATGAATAGTTAACTATGAATGGATGAATAAATAACTGTGGTATATCCATACTACTCAGTTATAAGAAGGAAAGAACTATAGACACATGCAATGATTTGGATGACCCTTAAGGGGATCATGCTGAGAGGAAAAAGCCCATGTCAAAAGGCCGCATACTGTACAGTTCAATCTTGAAACGCCTAAAACTAGAGCGCTGGAGAGATCAGTGGTTGCCAGAGGTCAGGGAGGGTCGTTTCTACTTGGTGAGCAGGGTTATAAAGGCCCTATGATGACAGAGCTGATGGGGAACATGCTAACCTACTTATATGACAAACCTGCACTGACTAAATATACACACAGAAATGAATACAGGTAAATGGACAGCCCAAGCAGCAGTGCACTGATTCTATCAGTGTCAATCCTGGTTGTGGTACGGTACTAGTTTTGCAAGACACCACCATTGGAGGGTACACAGGATCTCTCTTCATTATTTCTTACAACTTCAAGTGAATTTACAATGAGCTCAGATTGAAGCTAAATTAAAAAAAAAACTTGTCTATAGACATCAGCCTTCTGATCCTTAGCAACAATATGCATAGGACTTCATTAATATCAAGGAATTCATTAATATCAATACTAAAATATAAACATAAACATATTAGGGCTTCCCTGGTGGCTCAAATAGTAAAGAATCCGCCTGCAATGCAGGAGACCTGGTTTTGATCCCTGGGAAGATCCCTAGGAGAAGGGAATGGCTACTCACTCCAGTATTCTTGTCTGGAGAATTCCATGGACAGAGGAGACTGATGGGTTATAGTCCATGGGTCTCAAAGAGTCAAACAAGACTGAGCAACTAATACTTTGGGTCTTTCAGGTGGCACTAGTGGTGAAGAACCTGCCTGGCAAGGCAATAGACAACCCAATGGTCTGGTCACTCACCTAGAGGCAGACATCCTGGAGTCCGAAGTCAAGTGGGCTTAGGAAGCAAAACTATGAACAAAAACAGTGGAGGTGATGGAATTCCAGCTGAGCTATTTCAAATCCCAAAAGATGATGCTGTGAAAGTGCTGCACTCAATATGCCAGCAAATTTGGAAAACTCAGCAGTGGCCACAGGACTGGAAAAGGTCAGTTTTTATTCCAATCCCAAAGAAAGGCAATGCCAAAGAATGTTCAAACTACTGCACAACTGCATTCATTTCACATGCTAGTAAAGTAATGCTCAGAATTCTCCAAGCTAGGCTTCAACAGTATGTGAACGTAGAACTTCCAGATGTTCAAGCTGGATTTAGAAAAGGCATAGGAACCAGAGTTCAAATTGCCAACATCCACTGAATCATAGAAAAAGCAACAGAATTCCAGAAAAACATCTACTTCTGCTTCATTGACTATGCTAAAGCCTGTGACTGTGTGGATCACAATAAACTGTGGAAAATTCTTCAAGAGATGGGAATACCAGACCACCTTATCTGCCTCCTGAGAAATCTGTGTACAGGTCAAGAAGCAATAGTTAGAACTGAACATGGAACAATAGATTGGTTCAAACTTGGGAAGAGTACGTCAAGGCTGTATATTGTCACCCTGCTTATTTAACTTATACGCAGAATACATCATGAGAAATGCCAGGCTGGATGAAGCATAAGCTGGAATCAGACTGCTGGGAGAAATATCAATAACCTCAGATATGCAGATGACACCACCCTTACAGCAGAAAGCGAAGAAGAACTAAAAGAGCCTTTTGATGAAACTGAAAGAGGAGAGTGAAAAAGCTGGCTTAAAACCCAACATTCAAAAAACTAAGATCATGGCATCCAATTGCATCAGTTCACGGGAAATAGATGGGGAAACAATGAAAATGGTGAGGCTTTATTTTCTTGGGCTCCAAAATCACTGCAGATGGTGACTGCAGCCATGAAATTAAAAGATGCTTGCTCCTTGGAAGAAAAGCCATGACAAACTTGGACACAGTATTAAAAAGCAGAGACATTATTTTGCTAACAAAGGTCATACAGTCAAAGTTATGGTTTTTCCAGTAGTCATAAATGGATATAAGAGTTGGACCATAAAGAAGGCTGAGCTTTGAAGAATTGATGCTTTTGAACTGTGGTGTTGGAGAACATTCTCGAGAGTCCCTTGGACTGAAAGGAGATCAAACCAGTCCATCCTAAAGGAAATCAATCCTGAATATTCATTGTAAAGACTGATGTTGAAGCTGAAGCTCCAATACTGTGGCCATCTGATACGAAGAGCTGACTCATTAGAAAAGACCCTGATGCTGATGCTAAGAAAGATCGAAGGTGGGAGGAGATGGGGACAACAGAGGACCAGACGGTTGGATGGCATCACTGACCCAATGGATGTGAGTATAAGCAAGCCCTGGGAGCTGACGATGGACAGGGAAGCCTGGCGTGCCGCAGTCCATGGGTTCCCAAAGAGTCGGGTATGACCGAACAACAGTGCAAGAGATGCAAGAGACACGGGTTTGATCGCAGAGTCAGATAGGACTCAAGCAACTTAGCACGCATGCATGTAAACATATTAGAACTCCAATCTTAAATCTGGATTGAAAACTGAGGATGGTCGCTAAGAGTCAGACTCGACTGAGCGGCTTCACTTTCACTTTTCACTTTCATGCATTGGAGAAGGAAATGGCAACCCACTCCAGTGTTCTTGCCTGGAGAATCCCAGGGATGGGGGAGCCTGGCAGGCTGCCGTCTATGGGGTCGCACAGAGTCAGACACGACTGAAGTGACTTAGCAGCAGCAGCACCTTTAAGTGCAGTCTATTTACTATAAAACATTCTCCCACAACTTAATTTTAAAATTATCAAAAAAGAAGCTGGTAGTAATTTACACCTTGTCTTGTAATAAAAAAGATGACCACTTCTTTTAGAAAGTTTTTATATATAACCTCTACATTAAATTCGGAATACAGGAAAATAACGACTTTCATGATCAATATATAAAGTAAAAAAAAACTGCTTTTCTATGAGAAGCTAATAGTTTCCAAAGTGACTGGAATCTCTCAATATGGGGCAACAATATGCCTAATGCAACAATAGGTTCAAACCTGACCAAAGGCTGACAGTTACTTTCTCTCTCTCTCCATTTACAAGGATGCTGTGATTCTTAAGGTAGAAGCTGAGGCACTCTAAACAAAGGCTGCTTCTGAGACTCCAGTCCCTTCCCCCAACTAATACAGCATTTCCTTTGTCCAGAAAAATAAAATGGGTCTGGGTCTGGTTAGACTCTACCGGAAGCTGGGAGGGGGAGGAGACCGTGGGTGGCAGTGCCAAGGTTTGGAAAGGCTGAAAAGGTGGTGAAGGCACTGCCGGCCCAGAGCAGGGAAGGACAGAGGTTCCCATCACCCATGTCCACCGCCAGGGCCATCGCCCCTGGTCAACTCTGATTTCAGGAGCACCTCCCAACCCCAGAGACAGAGAGAGAGGGAAGGGCATGTTCCAACACCGTGTCCTGTGCGAGGCACCTTCCCTTCGTCCTACTGGTTCTACTCTTCCCCCTTCTCCACACCCATACACGCTGCAGGAGACCTGGGGTGGGGGTGGGTGGGGACAGGCTGTTCTTTCCAGGTTCAGGAACTGTTCCTTCTACCTACCTGCAGGCCGAGAGCACGTACTGACAGTTACCAGGCCCCAGGGGACGCCGTCCCTTGCTCACTTCCTTAGAACAAGTTTTAGTGGCCTCAGAAGCACTTGCAAGGCACATAAGAGCAGACTGCATGCCCAGGAGTTTCAGATACAGTAGTTCTGGGATGGGGCCCCAAAGTTTTATTTCCAACAAGTTTCCAGGTTACTGCTAAAACGCTAAGAACACTTAGACCTTGTCTCACGTTTGTAAATTGACCTCCTATTAAATTCTTGTTGGCAGAACTCTGATACAGGTCAGGTAATATTTTTCTTTTTTTTTTTAGCATAAAGAAAAAGCCTGATAATTAACTTATAAAGACTTAAAATATATGATTAAGGCAATACTTAAAAGTGTTTTTCTCCCAAAGTGCTATATTGCTAAGAGCCTGGAATCTGGGGTCTACAGTCACACGTCTCCACCACATCAGGGTTACCACAGGGCAAGCTACCACCTAAGCCTCATTCTCCTTCCATGTTCAAGGACATGACGACTTTGGAAGGGTTACGTTAAATGTGGCTGTCTGCACAGTAACCCCCAGGGCACATCTGTCAGTGTTTCCCGCGCCCCAGCCGGCCCTGTTAGACAAGACAACACAGGGCGGACGGACTCCAGAGCCTGTCCCCCGACTCCTTTCTGTTACATCCTTTGCACTTGTATTTATGGTGTAAAATGGCTAAAAGAGAATGGACATGATGGGAGAAAAAACAATGCTCCTCCCCCATTTTTAAGGGGGTGGCAAGTTAAGAAAGGCACAAATAGAAAGGCACAAAAGAAAGGCACTGTTTACCAGATTCTTTTTTTTTAAATCAAGGTATAATTGACATATAACATTATATTAGTTTTAGGTGTACAACATGACACTCTCATCTATATATTGCAAAATGACCACCATGATATATCCAGTTAACATCCATCACCAACATTTCAAAAAAGTTTTGTGTGTGGTGAGAACTTTTAAGATATGCTCTCTTAGCAATTTTCAAAGGCAATAGTACTGACTATTAACCAAGGTGTACATTAGCAGTCCACAACCATTTTGGCACCAGGGACTGGTTTCATGGAAGACAATTTTTCCACAGACTGAGGGCTGTGGGGGGATGGTTTCGGAAGGATTCAAGTTCATTTACTGTGCACTTCACTTATTATTACATGGTATGTAATGAAATAATTACACAACCCACCATAATGTAGAATCAGCGGGAGACCTGAGCTTGGTTTCTTGCGACTGACAGTCCCACCTGGGGGTGATGGGAGACAGTGACGCCCGAAGTGTGCTGCTTATGTCCAGCCTACTCCATAATCTCATCGTGGTTGCCATCATTGCAGAAAACACCGCTTCACAAAGAGAGGATGTTGGAAACAGAAGCAGGCTTTTTAGTGCTTCTGTGGCAATTTCAGGATATTCTGCCTTGAGTTTAATCCAGAACACATGGAGATCTGAAGTTGTCTCAAACATACTTTTAAGGCCACTGTAATTTGTGATCTCAAGCAGTTAGTTGATCCTCTACTTGCACAAAGTCGATTCACCTGGCTTATTCACAAATGGGTCATGGATCCATTCCTTTCCAGCTCAGAGGTCTTTTGTGGTTGGGAAGTAATGCTGACTCTTTTGAAAGCTGACACAGGTGATCATGCACCAGCTGGGAGAAAGAAGACCCTGACTTAGTTCCTTTCCAAAATCTCTGCTAATGTTTGAAATATGTCAAAAACCCCAATGTTTTTTCACTCATCGACCCATAATTCCAGTTTGGCTTTGAATGCAGCCACTTTTTCTGCCAACTTGAACACACTGGTCCTTTTCCCTATAGTGACCAATTGAGTTCACTGAGCAGGTTGACTATGTCACACAAGTAAGCAAGGTTTGCAATCCATTCTGTGTCACTGAAATGTGTTGCCAGTGGTGACTGTTTTTCTAAAATAAATCTCTGGAGCAGCTCTCGTAACTCAAAAACTCTGGCCAGTCATCTAACTTTAGAAAACTATCTGTGTATAAGAGAAGACATATAAGCTCTGTGTCCATCTCCTCACATGGCTATGTGAACAGATGTGAGTTAAGGGCATGTACTTTAATGTGATTAACAATTTTAATCACATCCTACAAAACATGTTAAGCTCAGGTGGCATTTTTTGGCTAGCCAGCATTTCTCTATGGATGACACTGTGTGAAGACTCACAGTCAGAGGCGACCTCTTTGACCTGATTAGTGAAGCCAAACAGTCGTCCAGTCACGGCAGCCACGCCATCCGGGCACATACTGACACAAAATGACCAATTCAGTTTCCCCGATATGTAGTCATTTAATGACAGGAATAGTTCTGCAGCTGTGGTGTTGGCTGGCAACAAAAGTGCACATAACATTTTGTTATGCACACCCTCCTGAAAATATGGCATGAAGACAAGCTTTGTTGCCTTGTTGTCAATGCTGGTAGACTTGTCAACATGGATTACATGCCATGGCGACTCGTTAATCCTCCCTAATAATTGTGCCTCAGGATCCTCTGCTGTTTCATCAGTTCATCTAGTTACGGTGTTAGTCAAAAGAGGAACATGTGCCACCTTTTGAAGTGAAAGTGAAACGTGAAGTCGCTCAGTTTGCAACCCCGTGGACTGTAACCTACCAGGCTCCTCTGTCCATGGGATTCTCCAGGCAAGAATACTGGAGTGGGTTGCCATTTCCTTCTCCAGGGGATCTTCCCGACCCAGGGATCGAACCCAGGTCTCCCGCATTGGAGGCAGACGCTTTAACCTCTGAGCCACCAGGGAAGACTTTTTGAACTGAAGCCTCTCCTAAAAGTTCAGGACAATGTCCTTAAACGGCGGGCAAGATCATCTCTTCACCAACAGGAAAGGGATTCTTAGCTTTAGCGATGTTGTCAGCCACTAAGAATGATGCTCTCAGTGCAGACACATTTGATGAAGTGGTGGCCTTCAATAATTGCTTCTGTTGTTTGTATTCATGTCTTTTTTCTTTTGGAAAACTCCAAAGACTTGTCTTTTAATACAGAGTGCTTGGTCTCCAAGTGGCAAAGCATTTTCCAGTCTCATGGCTTCGTTGGATAGCCAGTGTCTCCACATATGATACAAAGTGAGCTTGGAGAATATGAAGCACCTGATGCAATGAACCCATAATTTAAGTGGAACTCAGTGTTTCTTTTAAATGCAGCTTTCTTTTTGCTGACAGTCTTAGAGTTTTCTGCTGTCTCATCATTGAATCTTTCCCTCTTTTCAAATGAACTCTCCAGTGATGTTTGTTTTTCACTCACGTTGGCTAGGGTTAGCTTGTGGGCTTACCAAAACTGTGACTAAGACAAGTGTGTAGAGTAGGAAAGAGGGCATAGACAGAAGTGGTAAATAAAATAACGGGCAGGCCATGCGCAGACTAAAATAAGTATCAGATTCTGACTAAAATCCTGCCACCAGATACAGCTGTACAGTTGAAGTATATCAGCTCACTTACCACTAGAAAGCCTAACACCAGATGTACTTAAATTGTCACTTGCCACTCACTGCTGGGTTTTGATGAGTCTGCAAGCAGTTGACTTATTACGGCTCTGTGCAGTCAAACCTCTCTGCTACTGATAATCTGTATTTGCAGCCCCTCCCCAGTTGGAGGCATCACCGCCTCAGCTCCACCTCAGATTGTTAGGCATAAGACTCTCATAAGCAGTGTGCAACCTAGATCCTTTGCACGCTCAATTCACAGTAGGGTTTGCTCTGTGAGCATCTAAAGCCACAGGTGATCTAACAGGAGGTGGAGATGAGTGGCAATGCGAGAAATGAGGAGTGGCTGCAAATACAGATGGAAGACAGAGGAAGCTTCCCTGCTTGCCTCTTGCAATGCAGCCTGGTTCCTAACAGACCATGGACTGATGACAATAACGGCTCCTGGCCCAGGCGTTGGGGACCTCTGCTGTACATTACAGCTCCACATCTTATTTATTTTATAACTGACTGTTTGTAACTTCAGATCCCCTTCACTCATTTGCCCTCCACCTCCACCCACCCCTCCAATTTCTAACAAACACCAATCTGTTTTCTGCATCCATGAGCTTGGTGTTTTTGTTATTTTCTTTATCCATTCATCCATCAACACACACTTAGTTTCTATAAACTGCACAGCAAAGGAATCAAGCAGTAAAATGCAAAGATAATATTTTCTCCCACAAAATGGGAGAAAATATTTGAAAGCCACATATCTGATGAGAGGTTGATATCCAGAACATATAACGAATTCACATAAATTCTGTAGCAAAGAATCCTCCCATGTCAAAAAACAAAAAGCTGATTAAAAAATGGGCAGAGGATCTGAACGGACATTTTTCCAAAGACATACAGATGGTCAACTGGTAATACTAAAAGATGCTCAACATCATTAGTCATCAGGGAAATGCAAGTCAAAACCACAATGAGATATTACCTCATACCTATTAGATCGGCTGTTTATCAAAAAGACAAGAAATAACAAGTCTCGGTGAGGATGTGGAGAAAATGGAACCTTTGTGCACTGCTGGTAGGAATATAAGTGAGTGCAGTCTCTACAGAAACCAGTATGGAAGGCCTCAAAAAAACTAAAACTAGAACTATTAAATGAAACAGCAGTTTCACTTCTGGCTATTTATCCAATGGAAATAAAAACACAAACTTGAAAAGATACATACTCCCCTATGTTCAATGCAACATTATTCACAATAGCCAAGATATGGAAGCAACCTGAGTGTCTATTAAACAGATGAATGGATAAAGAAAATGTGACTTATCTATAGATAGATATTATTGTTCAGTCATTAAAATAAAAAAAAGATGAAATCTTGTCACTTGTGACAACGTGTATGGACCTTGAGGGTAGTATGCTAAGTGAAATAAGTCAGATAAAGAGAAAATACCATATGATCTCTTTGACATGTGGAATCTAAAAAAATAAAATAAATAAATAAATAAAGTTCCCCGGTGGTGCTAGTGGTAAAGAATCCTCCTGCCAATGCAGGAAATCAAGAAAAGTGGGTTGGATCCCTGAGCTGGGAATCCCCTGGAGTAGGAAATGGCAACCCACTCTAGTATTCTTGCCTGGAAAATTCCATAGACAGAGGGGCCACGCAGGCTACAGTCCATAGGGTTGCGAAGAGTTGAAAAAGACTGAGCACACACACATATAAAAACAACAACAAATTCATAGGTACAGAAAAGAGACTGGTGTTTGCCAGTAACAGGGGGTGGGGTGGTCAAAACAGGTGAAGGGGGTCAAAAATAGTCATGGGATGTAATGTACAGTACAGTGACTATAGTTAACAATACAGTATTGTACATCGTTCCCATCGCTTAAAAGTTCTCATCACACACACACAAAACCTATATGAGGATATGCATATTAACTAGACTTATTGTGATGATCATTTTACAGTATATACAAATATTGAATCATTATGTTGCTCACCTGAAACTAATATGGGCTTCCCTACTAGCTCAGCTGGTAAAGAATCTACCTGCAATGCAGGAGACCCAGTTTGATTCCTCGGTTGGGAAGATTCCCTGGAGAAGGGATAGGCTACCCACTCCAGTATTCTTGGGCTTCCCTGGTGGTTCAGATGCTAAAGACTCCACCTGCAATGCAGGAGACCTGGGTTCGATCCCTGGACTGGGAAGATCCCCTGGAGAAGGGCATGGCAACCCACTCCAATATTCTTGCCTGGAGAATCCCACGGACAGAGGAGCCTGGTGGGCTACAGTCCATGGGGTCAAAAAGAGTCGGACACAACTTCGTGACTAAGCATAGCTCAGCTTCAAATATAATGACTTTCTCCAGCAAGCTTAGGTCCTCCTGATACCTAGCCTCAGTCTTCTAGAATCACTGTCGTCTTACAGAATATGTCACAACTGGACTTTAAATGATCCATGCAGTGATTTCTAAGACTCCTGCTTTAAAGAGGAGTCTGGTTCAACACTTCTTCCCCAGCTCCTAGCAAAATGCCAGGTACACAGTAGGCATTAAATATTTATTGAATGTTTTGATGGCTGAATATTGTTTCAGTCAAGTTCTCAGAGATCTATTAACTTCATTCATTTGGCGTTCATTAGTAATATGTATGTCTGAAATAATCCTAAAATCGGGTACTAAGTTCATTTTAGTACTGTTTTGATCTCAAAAAAACTTTTAACTGCTGTGTAACTTTTAACTTAAAATACAATAAAACTTTCATGTCAAAAAATAAATGTTATCCATAGCAGTACTATCCATGGTAGGGCTTGAGTTGTGAGCTCATTCTATCTTGTGTTACCTAACAGTGTGCTCAATGTGTTGGAGCTGCACACGTTGAGTCACAGTAAAGGGCGAATTAAGACTACCCTGAAGGGGAAAACAGTCTGATCAGGCCTATAAGGAAGCTCGAGAGCCAGTAGTTAGCTTCCTTCCTTTCAGCACTTTTTTTGTTGGGACTGTAAGGTCAAAGTCTATAAAGAGGAATTTCTATATCCAGCCCCTTCCCCCTTTCCTGCCAGGTACCGCTGAACAAAGTTGTGGTGAAAGGCAGATGATAGGCTGTCTGGTGGCCGTATTAACATGTAGGTCTCAATTTCCCCGCAGTCACAGAAACGGTATCTGCTGTCATTCACAGCATAGCGTGCTCTCTCTGTATTATCAATACCGCTGAATTTAAGGGCTGAGACACAGTCTTCCGGGCAGTGATTCTTGACTTCAGTCACACAGTGAACTCACTGGAGCACTAGGAAAAAATGCCTGAGCCCTGGGTACCAAGTAAGTCAGAGTTGCTGCAGTGGGGCTTGAACATTTTTCCAATGATCAAGTACTCCTCTATATCGGGTAGAAACTCAATTAAGACTGAGTCAGGGTTTTATGGGGGCTTCCCTAGTACCTCAGCTGGTAAAGAATCTGCCTGCAATGCAGGAGACTGTGGTTTGATTCCTGGGTTGGGAAACCCCCTGGAGGAAGGCATGGCAACCCACTCCAGTGTTCTTGCCTGGAGAATCCCCATGGCCAGAGGAGCCTGGCCTAGTGGGCTTGAAGGGCTGCAAAGAGTCGAACACAACTGAGTGACTGAGCGACTAAGCACAGCAGGGTTTTATGAACTAAAACATCATAAACGCTGATCTGGAATTACTTCATTTATCTGTTGCAAAATTAGTGTTTCCATTTGTGTGAATTCGATATCACCTAATTGGATGCAAAGTACAGTATGTCTGGTGAAATCTAATCAAGTTTAATTTGCTAAAAATATTATGCAATTTAAACTGCTAAATCAATGAAAAGTTACAGTTTAAGAATAATCAAATTTGAGATCACCAACACAATAAATCAATTTAGAATTATTCAGTAGCACGTTCTATGAAGCATGGTATGCCATGTTCCCTGGTTGTGATAGAATTATCTCTCAGTAGTCTTGCAAACTGTTGCAACCTGAACAAAGGATTTCAAGTGAAAAATAAGTGACCAGAGAAAAGGAAAAGCTAGGAAAAGTTAGGACACAACTCATATACAAACTTCTGTTAAGAAGCTCGGAGACCTTCATGTCTTGGTTGAAGCAATATTTAGCAACAAACTGAACTGCATGGGGCTGATGATGCTGTGAGACTGAACACGTCCTCCACAACTTCACAGATTTATTCATTTATTTTATTCTTTTTGGAATTTGAAACTGCCTGATTCTGTAGTCAGTAAACTTTATAAAACTGAACTTTATATATAATTTACATTCATACTAGCAAAATACCACTGTCAACAGAGTTTTTTTTTTTCACTGGAGTCCCATTGCTAAGAAACCTGAAAATCATTGGCCCAGATAATTCGTAAAGCCTCTATGCAATTCCAGAACCCAAGAGTGCTAGCGGATGTCAGGTAGCAATCTGACTTTCCAAGATGGAGGCAGCAATTATTTAGGCAAAATGTACAGATAGTCTAGAAACTCATAACACAAGTTGGTTTTTTTCTCTTTTTTTGGCCATGCCATATGGATCATGGGATTTTAGTTCTCTGACTAGAGAATGTGTAGTCCAAACCCCCGGACTGCCATGGCATCCCTCAGGGCACATGTATTGTTGAAAGTGTCTGAAGACAAAAAAGGAGCATGCAAAAATAAAGTTGGCAGTTGTATTGAAGTTTAGGTATTATAAGCTGTTGTCCAAACTTTCTGTGATGTTATTTGTTTTTATAATAAATCAGGAAGAAATCATAAGAGAATTGAAAGATCAGAAGTTGCTAATGTATCATACCACTTAATATGTCTGAATATAACTGGTTTCTAGAGAAATTAATTTTTTTAATTGGAAATTATACACACAAAAATATGTAGTAGCCTTCAAAGTAGTTTTTTTAGGAAGAGTAATCTCCAAGTAGAGTACCATTGTTCCACGCACCTGTTGAAATCCCTTTGGAAACTGCTTGCAGTCCTGCACATATTTCTTTGAATATACAGTTAGATACTATACTTCCTGGGTGGGTTTGGTTAAAAAAAACAGAAGTTTTAAAAAACTTATCCTGTATAATTTGCAGCCTGGCTCTTAGTAGTATAAAACTTCTACTTTTTTTCTAATTTAAGCAAATGTTTAGTAAGAATGTTCTTTCAAGAATTTGTATTTTCTGAAAAGCCTGACACAGAACAAGAGAAAGAAGTCTTTAGGGCTACCACTGTGACTATTAATCACTGATCCACACTATTTCAGTGTCTTCTCTATCATGCATGATGATTCTCAATTTATAATATGTCTTTTCACTCTCCTCCCCCTGCCAAGTCTTTAAGGGTTTTTCCTAAAAGGAGTTTCTGCTTACAATTTCATCAGCAGAATTGCTGGCCAAAGGGCTATATTCTTTAAAGGAGAAATAGGCACATGTTCACACAGATAATAATTGTGTAGTCCTCCATTAAAAAATATTTTGCCTTGGGATTCTCTGGTGGTTCAGCAGTTAAGAGTCCAAGTTTCCACTGAAGGGGGCATAAGTTTGATTTCTGGTCTAGGAACTAAGATCCTACGTGGCATATGGTGCAGCTAAAACAATAAATAAATAAAAAACTTTGCCCTTTTCTATATCCATGTCGTTGCAAAGAGTTGAACATGACTTAGCAACTGAACAACAACACACACACACTAATTCCTGACAAGTCAGTTTCTTTTGGAGGCCTTTCTCCCTCTCTGGAGAGTCCTTCTCAGATAGTTCTTCTCCTACAATCTTTTCTGGGTAGAAACTGGTCCTAGGACCCCTCAGGGGTACCAAAATCAGTAGATGCTTAAGTCCCTTGTTTGCATATAAATAACCCAGGCACATCCAACAGTGGTTAGATCAGAGAGAAAGCAAGGGAATTCCAGAAAAACACCTACTTCTACTTCACTGACTACTCAAAAGCTTCTGACTGTGGAAAATTCTTAAACAGATGGGAATACCAGACCATCTCACCTGTCTCCTTAGAAACTTGTATGCAGGTCAAGAAGCAACACTTAGAACTGGACAGGAAACAACAGACTGGTTCAAAACTGTGGAAAGGAGTATGTCAAGGCTGTATATTGTCATTCTGCTTATTTAACTTATATGCAGAGCACATCATTCAAAATGCTAGGATGGATGAAGCACAGGCTGCAATCAAGATTGCTAAGGGAAATATCAACAACCTTGGATATGCAGATGACACCACTCTAATGGCAGAAAGTGAACAGGAATTAAGGAGTCTCTTGGTGAGGGTGAAAGAGGAGAGTGAAAATCTGGTTTAAAACTCAACTCTGAAAAAACTAAGATCATGGCATGCAGTTCCATCACTTCATGGCAAATAGAAAGGGAAAAAGTGGAAGCAGTGACAGACTTTATTTTCTTGGGCTCCAAAATCACTGCAGATGGCGACTGCAGGCATGAATATAAAAGATGCTTGCTCCATGGAAGAAAAGCTATGATAAACCTAGACAAAGTATTAAAATGCTGAGACGTCACTTTGCCAACAAAGGTCTATCTAGTCAAAGCTATGATTTTTCCAGTGGTCATGTATGGATGTGAGAACTGGACCATAAAGGCTGAGCTTCAAAGAATTGATGCTTTTGAACTGTGGTGTTGGAGAAGACTCTTGAGAGTCCCTTGGACTGCAAGGAGACCAAACCAGTCAATCTTAAAGGAAATCAGTCCTGAATATTCATTGGAAGGATTGATGCTGAAGCTAAAGCTCCAATACTTTGGCTACTTGATGCAAAGAGCTGACTCACTGGAAAAGATCCTGATGCTGGGAAAGACTGAAGGCAAAAGAAGAGGGAGGCAGAGCACGAGATGCCTAGATAGCATCACTGACCCAATGGACATGTATTTGAGCAAACTCTCAGAGATAGTGAAGGACATAAAAGCCTGGGGTGCTGCAGTCCACCGGGTTGCAAAGAATTGGACACAACTTAGCGACTGAACAATAACAGTAACAACAATGCACATCCTCCCCTATACTTTAAATCATCTCTGGCTTACTTAGAATATCTTATACAATGTAAATGCTATGTAAATAGTTTCTAAGTTGGTGGCAAGTTGAAGTTTTGCTTTTTGGAACTTCCTGGACTTTTTTCTTGTTACAAATATTTTTGAATGGAGGTTGACTGAATCCACAGAAGCAGAACCCATGAATACAACAGATTGTAGTCTCTTTAATGTTTCACAGTTTCTCAATGTCTTCAATTAATATCTTTACGCTAACAACTCCAGAAAACACAATTAGGTTTAGCTCTCTTCTGGGGTCCACTCTCAAATATCTAAACGCCAGTGGACAGCTCCACTTGGAATTTCCACAGCACCTTAAGCACAAACTCAACTCACTCTATGGTCTCTCAAAGTTGCTATCTCAGTATATGGCACCTGTATCTCCTAGTCACCCAAGCAAGAAACCTGGCTATCCTCCCAGACCCTCCCTCACTTCACTTCTTTCCATCCTTCCTGCCACTGTGACTGTACACCACTCCTACCCGGGAGAACCACAACAGAGGCCTTGCCAAGTGATTATATCCTGGCCCATCCGACATGCACTTCCTTCTGAAAAACTTCTCCACTTTGATTCAGATAAAGTACAACTCCCTGAACATAGCTTGGCATGCCCTTCAAGATCTGACTCTTGGGGTCTTCTTATGTCTGTGCCCCACAAAGTTAGCTCCAGGTTTTCTCTGAGGGCCTCAGAAATTCTGCGCACTTTAAGGATGACTTTTCTTGGCCCATTCTCCCTAAAATCATACTCAGCCTTTCCCCTCCCACTCTCAACCTTCAAAGAGAAAACCTCCAGTCTTGGGGAGCCTATCACATATCCAAGTCAGGATTAAAGGGCCTGGCCAAGTGCTCCCTCAGCCTATACATGGTATTTCTCTCACTGAATTGTCTGTAATAATTTTCTAATTTGGTTTCCCCACACTTGACTATGAGCTTCCCTGGGTAGACCTGAGCCCAGTTTGCCTACCTAAGCCAATAAACAGCTTATGTAGAAGGCAGCACAATGAATATTCTTGATAAATGAATAATAATGTACAATAAAATACCAGGATAGCAATTCGAAATGTTTGCAGTGACCCCCATCTGCCACAAAACATCTTAATGTATTTTATTACATAAAAGTAGTTGATATGTTGAAATACATACTTTTTTAAAAAATTAGATAGGCTTTTCTTGAGGACACTCGTGGTAGCCAAACGTCTGCTGTACTGGCTGAGTAAGTTTAAAATAATGTCAATTGTTGCCTGAACTACCACAACAGTCTTTCACATCTGCAGTAACCTCACTCTCAGCTACAGTATTCTCCACTGAGCAGCCAGTGATCTTTTCAAAACATAAATAGATCTTCCCGACCACCTGCTACAAGGTCCTGCAAGATCTGCAGGCTGTCGCACACCGTCCACTCCCACAACCAACTTCATGATCAATTTCCTTGCTTGACTAGCTGGCCTTCTTTCCTGCAGTTCCTAGCAACGGCACAGATTATTCCAGCGTCAGAGACTTTGCACTTTGATGTCTCTGCCTGCAAAATCCGCCCCCCTCCCCCAACTCAGATCTTGGCATGGCTGAGTCTTCCTCACTCAGATGGCGAGTCAAATATCACTTCCTCAGAGACCCTTCCTAGCTAAAAGAGCCATCACGTCCAAGCCAAGCTCGACCCCATCCTTATCTGATAAATAATTTCGTGTCTGTCAGTCTCTTTGCTAAAGCGAAAGCTCCTCGAGGGCAAAGGATTACATATATCTTGTTCGCTGTTGTCTCCCTGACGGCAAGGACACTGACCAGCTTAGGATAAATACCTGGTAAGTGAAAAACGCACTTAATAAACATGGCCATCTCCCACATTTTCCACTCTTTCCCCTTTCATTCGCCGGAATTCTCAAGGGCCGCTGTCTTCGCAGGAAAGCCCCTGAAGCGTCACCGCCAAGCCACAGTGTCGTCTTCCGCGCGAAGCGAGGCGCGCCCAGCTGGGAGCTAACGGAGCCTCAGGCCTTGGAGCGGAGCCTGCCTAGGAGCCGGCGCTCGCGTCCGAAAAGTACGGCGGGACGAGGGCGGCGGGACGAGGAGCGCCTCCCCTCGCTTCCTGGGGACTGACACCTCCTCAGTCTTAAGCCCCGGAACAGCCTCTCAACGTCCGCACAGCCGCTTCCCCAGTCGCCGAGCGTAGCGACCTTTCCCAGTTACTTGCTGGGGATCTGCCCCAAGCCACGCCACCTCCGCGTTGCCTTTCGAGCAAGCACCGCCCCTTCCGGGCCACCGTAGTTCACAGAAAGTACAACGCGCTGCCCCCTCCCGCATGCGCAGACGTCCTGTTCGGCGTGTAGTGTCTCTTAGCAACCGCGTGGAGTCCCTCCGCCAGGGGCGGAGCGTTGGGAGCCACGACGTGGGGAGGGAGTGAATGTGGCCAATCAGAGGCGACTCCTAGCCTCGCTCGGCACGCCTCCTCTAACTGTCGCGAACACGCAGGCCTCTTTACGGCAGGCAAAGGGGTGGGGGCTGCTGGGGTAAGGAGGAGAGAAGGAAGCAACCAACCAACCAAGTCGCCCCCACCCCCCACCCCCCACCCACCTCAGACCTGGTTTACGGCTCCAGGCTCCGGCTCCAGTGCGGCCGCTGATTGGCTGCTGCGAGCTTGGTCCCATCCCAGTGACCCCAAAGTGCTGGAGGGAGGGGGCGGGGGTGGCCCGGTGCAAAGTGCATCCCGAAAGCCCCCTGCCTGGCGCCCCGGCGGCCGGCACTCCGGGCTCCGTGAGAGCCCGGCCCTCGCCGCCCCGAGCCCTCCCGGGCCCCTCAGTGGCCGGGCGCCCCCGTCCAGGAGCGCGGCAGCCCCCTGCCCAGAGCGCTCGGACCGGGGCTGCCCCCCGCCCGCGCCGGGACTTCTTCCCTGCACCCCTGCCCCAGGCCGCCCGGCGGCCACCGCCGCCGCCTCCGCCCGGCCGGGCCGTCTGGATGCTGGCAGGCTGGGGCCGGGAGGCGCCGCGGAGGAGTAGGGACAGCCGGGTCCGGCCCTGCCCGGGCTGTTTCCTCAATGGAGAAGTTGGTGAGTGTGGAGGCGGCTGGAAGAAGGAAGGGAGGCAGCAGCTGAGGAGACAGGTAAAAGTCGGTTACCCCTCTGAGGGGAAGGGGCCGGCCCGGGACGGAGGGGAAGCCTGCCGCTTCCTGCCGGCCCGCCCCGCTCTCTGCCCCGGGGCCCCCTCCGTCCCGGCCCCGGGGCTCTGCCCCGCTCACGGGTCTCTGATTTCCAGGTGTGAGCTGGCTGGGGGGCGAGCCACGGCAGGAGAGGGTCTGCCCACCCGCCCGAGCAGCCGCGGAGCTCTGACCAGCTTCCACCGTCAAGGTAACGAGCCAGCCCTCCCCTCCCCCATTGTTTATTCCTGGCCCCTACCTCATTAATCGGTGCTTTCTTTTCTGAATAGTTACCTGGCAATGCACCCCTTTCCTGGCCTTTAGCTTTCCAGCAAAAACAAAAACGCTGCCCGTGCCCCAGTCTTTAACATTTTAATAACTTCTCTTTCCCAGGACCTTATTTTACCCCTTTCCCTCTGAACAGTGTGTTTCCATGTGTTGCATTTATCTTTTGGTACACTCCACCATTTACCCTGCTCAGAGACTTTGAGACCTTTTTTTGTAGCTCCCCTTGCCCCTCTTATTCTCATAGGAATTCCCCAATTCCTTGTTAATTGCTTGTTAATTCTGGATGACTCTGCTTTTTAATTAAACCACAATTTTCTGTTTTCTCCTCTTCTTTGCTATCATCTTTCCTCTACCACCATCAGAATATCTTTTGAGTTACCTCACAAGAGTTGGTGAAGGAAGGTTCAGTAATAGCTTGAAATTTGTGAGTTTCAGAAAATAATGTGACTTTTTTTCCTATAGTAAAAAGTGAATTTGTGTACCTTAATAATGTGAATGACGTGAAAGCAATACTCTCCTGAAGCACTTATGTATAATTAACTCTTTGGACCTTTGTGTGTTTCTGTGTGACAGATGTGTACGGGCTATGAAACTCTTATAAAAAGATCATATTTGCTAAATCTCAGATTTTCTAGTACTTATGAAACTTTACACAATATCTTGTTAATCATCTGACGCTCAGGAATTTAAAAGCAAAAGAATGTTTTGATATGTTTAGAATGTAGGGTTTTATTTTGGCACTTTTCATAAGATTTCTCATTTTGAAACCCTTATAGAGAATTTGTTAGATTGAAATTTAAGCATCTGTATTTTGTTGCCACCTTAGAAAATGCACTAAAGGTAAGTTTAGGACATTCATGTAAGTCCTAAAGAGGGGATATGAACAGGGAAATCATGTAAGAGTTAATTCAGAAATGAGCCAAGTGAATAACTTCTCTAACATCCAATAACAGGAGTATAAAGTCGCTTGTTAATCTCAGAGTTATTTTAATATCACAGGTTTTTTAGGGAATTTTACATGCAAAGAAGTGCTTAAAATAGCAAAAATTGTTAGGAAATCTTTGACTTGTTCTCTTCCTCTGGACTTTCTGCCTTCTGGATAAAAAAATTAGTCTCTTACCTGATTCTTTTAATTGTCAAGGTGCAGCCAAGGGCTTTGAGGGTTTGCGTATTCTTGAGACCTGGAACTGGATACCAAAATGAGAATGTATGCTACTGAATGGGATTTAGAATCAGTATTGACTAATGACTATTCCATAGTGAACATTTAGGGCACCTTTTGTACCTGCATGTAGAGTGCATGTATGGTCAGCCATGTCCGGCTCATTGTGACCCGATTGCCTGCAGCCCACCAGGCTCCTCTGTCCATGAAATTTTCCAAGCAAGAATGCTGGAGTGGATTGTCGTTTCCTTCTTGAGGGGATCTTCTCCACCCAGGGATCGAGCCCACATCTCTTGTGTGTCCCGTATTGGCAAGCAGATTCTTCACCAACTGGGAACCTGGGAAGCCCCCTGTACGTGTAGGGTTCACTGCATTTCACTAAAAGCTAGGTAGAAGGCAATTTTCATTATTTAAATATGTGAATCCAGAGAAATGCCTAATGATTACTTTAGACCTTTTAAAAAGTTGCTAAAATACTTGAAGCATGTTTTTAAGGTAAAGATGAATTATGTATATTTTCTATTCAGGCCTTCTCGGTTAAATGTTTTTCTGGTTTAGATTGAACTCTAGCATGTTTTCATTTCTGAGGGGTTTTATCACCTGTGCTGAGTCAAGTATATAAGGTAAAGAGAGAATACTACTTTTCCTCTCTGTTCATTCTAATTTCTTAACTATTTCATTGATCCTCTCAGCTTTTGGTGGTTCTTCTAAGATTATGGAGTATATATAAATTGTCAACATCTGTTCCTAATATTAGCATGATTGAGAGTATTTGGTCTAGATTATGCCAAACATTTAATGTGAATATTGTGTTACCAAAAAAGCCTATTGACTGGTTTATATTCTTCAGTCTGGTAGTTAACTTTGTGTTAATTCTATTGTCAGTCACATGGTTTTGAAAAGAAAAAAAATAAACAAGTTTTTTTGGTAACTAAGTAAGATTTATGAGCCCATAGGGAGAATCACTGATTTTTAATTGAAGTGATGCATTTTGAGTATGCTGTGGCCAGCACTTATTGTCTTCATACCTAAAGCGATGCCATTCACAATTATGTTATGACACATACAAATACCGCTTTATTTCGTTCACACTTAACTTTGATAACACAGAAGTACATATGATTGCTAAAAAGTCTGTAAAATCAGGTCGTTTGTGTAAGCATATCTAATACCTGACTTTCAACTTTTTCACTTCATCGTCAACAGAAAGTATGCCCTACATAGAAGACTTATCTCCTTTCTCATAAACTTAGGTACTGACATGAGGCTGCTAAGATGGTAAGGCCAGACATAGGTTAAAAAGATAAGGTTGACAAGATTTCATCATTTATGATACTTGTGATTTATACTTGGAATTGAGTCAAAGTAAGTGAACTACAAAATTTCCTCTGTTGCCTTGTCCACATTTTGTTGGTCTGTCTGTTAGAACTTAGGAAGCTTATAGAAAAGTTGTGCATGATAATAAATGCTTGCTATATGGAGGCCCAGTAATTTGGAGGAAATATGAATACCCTCACTTGTTTTGGAGCAGAAACACTGTGGTGCTCAGCTGAGTGATATAAAATACACTTCTACTTCATTTTGGGTTCCAGGCTTTTGGTTATATGAGTTGACTTCATCAACATCCATCTCAGCCATGTTACATGCTTTGGGCATTGTAGTGTTTCTGCATCCATCTTCCCTCTTGGGACTTGTGAGCTATTCATGGTTTTTGGTATTTTTTTTTCCCCCTTAGAGCCAGTATCCTTGGAGTTACTGATTTTATTTCCTTACAGCCTGTATCTCTGTTTATTCTGCAAAGAAATGCTTATTTCTTTTTTTGAGTAGCAAGCTGTTACCTTGTTTCCAGTTCGTGTGAAATCTGAAAGCACAGTTCTAATTTGTGTCCCTTAATCAAAAAATGTGTGGACTTTCAGTGAAAGTAATATGCAAAAGCTATTAATGACTAATCATTTATGCCAAAGGAAATTGGGGACATGTGGGCAAATTTGGTGCAAGTTATGTAATTTAGACAGATCTTAAGTATATTTTGCTTTATAGCTATTTTATTCTTTATTCCATGAATATAGATTTCTTTTAATTAAATGAAGCAAAAAGCTTTGGTTTTAACTTAATGAGGTTCACTTGACATCTGTATGGAAATTAGATGGCATTTAATTCCTAAATTTGTAGTTTCTAATATGGTCAACATTGTGAAAGCTCGGAGGCCTAGATTGTTTTCTTTTTTAAGAAAAGTGTAAAGTAGAAAAGATGAATTTGTAAAATTTAAACACTATTAACGTTGGGCAGTAAAATCTTTTATAAAAGTGATATACATTGGGAAGCAGTTCATTTTGATATATAATTCTGAAGTCTTCCTTGTTAGTATGTTTTTTTTTTTTTCCCTTTTCTGACTGAAACCTAGAATGGAATTGCTAAAGATTGCACCCTCAGAGTTTTAGTCATTCTAAGTCAACTTACATTGTACATATGTTTACTTAAAAAATTGCCTCCTTCACCATATTCTTTTATAGGTGACTCCATGAGCTATCAGATTTTCAGACTTGCACTTTTTGAGGGGAAATAGATTTTTTCCATCTTATCTCTGGACTTCCTCTGTAGTTTTTAATAGGTAACTTTACCACTGAATATTACGTTTACTTTCTGAGTTCAGTAGCCTTTTTCCCTTTACTTACACATACATGGATGGTTATACTCTATTAAATGCAAACTTTCTTAAAATTACACCGTGATGAAATTAAGTTGTTTGATGCTTTAGACTATTAGGATACTTTGGTAATAAGTCTTTGGCCTTCATACTTTAAGCAGACAGGAGTCGTGTGTGCATGGTATGTGTGTCTATGTTTTTTTTCCCATAAAGACTGAAGCACAAAGTGCTTTTTTTGCTTTAAACCTGTGTTTTTTTTGTTTATAGACCTTGGTATTGTCAGAATAAAGAAAAATGATCTTAACCATTCTACGAATATTTGATTCGTTTGAAGTATGCGAAAAACTCTATTATAAAGTTCTCTCCAGGGATAATACCAGTGGCCAAAGACTCATAGTATGCCAGGTACTATAAGGTACTCAGTACACTTTTGTTTGTCTGATTGGAATAGATGATGTGGGATTATCATGAGTTACTGTTGTTTGTGCATCTTGCTTATAGAGAGGAATAATTGAGTCACTTTGACTTTTAGCACAAAACCTTTCTTGATATTAGTAATAAATTAATGCCATTTAATATTCTCTTCAACTCCCTCCTCACTTGCCACCCCCCACTGTTTCCGCTGCCTTCATGGAAGTGGTGATGGGTGTATGGAAGGCAACAATAGCAAAAACAGGGACTCTTAAAGGCTCAAGACTGTAAAAAGTCATCTTCACTTTTCTTAGGAGGACAGGGGTTACCGAGGAAATACTTATAAGTAAGGCATCCGGTGGTGTTCATTCTTGAAATGGAGGTGTGGATCACATGGAGAATAATGACATGTTCTGTGTGGAAATGCTGCAGGCTCATCACTGACGACATTAGTTTGCATTTTTTATTTTAGTACAGTTTTAGATTTGCAGAAAAATATTGAAGGTGATACAGAATTCCCATGTATTACACACTCATCTTCCCCTAATTAACATCTTACATTAATAGACACATTTTCACCATTATTGAACCAGTATTGAGTAGTTTTGTTAACTAAAATCCATACTCTGTTCAGATTTCTTTAGCTTTTACCTAATAACTGTTCTCTGTTCTAGGATCCCATCCAGGATATCACATTCCATTTAGCTGTCCTGTCTCTTTAGGCTCCTCTTGACTGTGACAGTTTCTCAGATTCCTTTGTTTCCTTGTTTTTGATGGTCTTGACATTTTGAAGAGTTTCAGATATTTTGTAGAAAGCACCTCAATTGGAATTAGTCTGTTATTTACCTCACGATTAGACTGGGGCTGTGGGTTTTGGGGAGAAGGAGCACAGAGGTAAATCGCCATTCTCATCATATCATACTAACAACATGGTGTGGAGCTCTTGATGCTGGCCATAATTACCTAGCTGAGGCACTGTTTTTCAGGTTTCCCACTGAAAAGTTTCTCCCCCCGCTTCATCCTCTTTGAAAGGAAGTCACAGTTAAGGAGAAAGGGGAGTTGTGTTCCACCTCCTTAAGGGTAAAGGGAGGGGGTCAATCTACACGCATTATTTGGAATTTTGCACAAGAGATTTATTTCTTTGCTCCCTTTTTAATTCAATCAGTTGCTCATTATCAATACAGACTTACTGTTACTTGTGTGTAGTTTGGGTTAGTATCTAATAGTACTTTGATTCTTGTTCGATTCGTTCCACCTTGGCTATTGAGAGCTCTTCTAGTTAGCTCCTGTATCCCCTTGACATATCACACCCCCCGCCTCCATCTTTGCATTTTTCTTGGAGTACTTCCTTCTCTTTTGGCACTGTAAGATGCTCTAGGCTCATCTTCTATATTTCCTGCCCAGTTCCAGTGTCAACCATTTCTGTAAGGCTTGTTGTTGTTCTGTTGCTAAGTTGTGTCTGTTTGTGACCCCAAGGACTGCAGCACGCCAGGCTCCTCTGTCCTCCACCGTCTCCCAGAGTATTCATGTCCATTGAGTCAGTGATGCTGTCTAACCATCTCATCCTCTGCCTCGCTCTTCTCTTAGCTTCCATCTTTCCCAGCATCAGGGTCTTTTGCAGTAAGGTGGCTCTTTGCATCAGGTGGCCAAAGTATTGGAGCTTCGGCATCAGACCTTCCAATGAATATTCAGGACTGATTTCCTTTAAGATTGACTGATTTGATCTCCTTGCAGTCCAAGGGACTCTCAAGAGTCTTCTCCAACACCACAGTTCGAAAGCATCAATTCTTCGGTGCTCAGCCTTCTTTATGGTGCAACTCTCACGTCCATACATGTTGTTGTTGTTCACTCTCTGTCGTGTCCGACCCTGCGATCCCCTGGACTGCAACACGCCAGGCTTCCCTGTCCTTTACTATCTCCTCGGCTTTGTAGTTTTTATAGCTTGCCGTGTAGGAGTGCTGATCATGCCTAGTTTGTTTATTTAAAAGTGTTAGGCAGTTTTAAGCTAAATATTATTTATTTCCAAGTGCATGTTTGCAGAGTCTTTGGTTTCCTTGAAGAAATTTGACAAGGAAGAATAGGTTGTGAAAAGAGGTAAGGGTCAAAGTAGTCTGCACTGATTTGGGTTGGTTGAAAATTCTGGTCTGCTGCCTGTGACTGCCTGTGACTGCCACTTTTCCCCATAGCTCATCCAGGTGCTGGGCAGTGTGACCTTTCCTTGTTTAAGTGACAGAGGGCTTGGCACACCCACCCCACTAGAATGGGATGGCAGTTCTCCCAGTGAGAAATTCCTGGAGGGTTTCTCGTGTAATGTGTGGAAGTCACTTTGCATGTGTTCTTAACCCTAGTGGAATTCATAGATCTAGGATTTAATGGACGTGAAGAAAGATCCCTTTTCTTTTAGTTGTAGAGAATTTTTTCAGAATTCATATGGGAGAAGCCAGCAAGACTATTGTTAATCTTTGCCTAGTTTGGTGTATGCATAATGGCATAATAGTTTCAGAATTATTAACATGATGTCTTTTGCATATACGAAAAACAAGCATTTAAAGACAACCTCCAAAAAAAAAAAAAGACAACCTCCTTTTAGTGTCATAGATCCCATTTTGGCCCTGGCTACCTACTGTATTGTAGGCACATGTATTTTCATTGTTTAGAAAGAGCAAGAAATTAATGATGTCACTTAAAAAGTAATTCAGTTCTGAAAATATATTCTGAATAGACCCCCCAAAAAATTTGTGTTTGCTTCCAAATTCCAAGTATGTGATTTATTATTTTCTTTATTTAAAAAAAAAAACAACTGCCTTTTCAGAAAAAAAAATAAAAAATTTCCCCCAATAAATCATATCCTATACCATGTTGGAGATTAATGTAGATGTTGAGATAATTTCTTCTAAGAATTGATTTGAGTTCTTTCTTTGCTCTGTAAGTTGTTGTAATGTGCTGAAATGTTAGCTCATCAAAAGGTAGACTATTTAGGCAGCTATGGTTCTTTATTATTTTTAGAAAATTTTCCATGATTGTTATTTCATTTGTTTTCAGGTTAAGAAAGAGTTTATTAACACCATAATCTGGAGACACTCTAAGCCCCCACTCACAATGCTGTATGTGCACAATGATTATTAGGCAATCCACATATCAGGAAAAGGGGCATTCTTTCATAAGGTAAGTGACTGAGTGACATAGGTTGTCTGTGCTGTTCTAGGGGAAAATCCATTTCATTTTTATTTCTCATTCAGATTACCTAATGTATACTAAACACAACACTTGCTTAAAGAAAATCTGGGTTTGTTTTGATATTGTTTAAATCTTTTTCCCTGTATAGAATGCCTTGTTTAAGTGCCAAGGTAATCATCCCAGTTTAAAAAAAAAAAAAAAAAATCTGTTAAAGGTGATTGTTTTGAGTATACAGTAGTAGTTTCTGTGAATTTCTTCGAATGGTTTTTACCTTCCCTTATAATGCTAAAAATAAGCAAAAACCTAGCCCAGAAGGATTCTTGGTTTTAAAATTTCTAAGGCAAGAGACTTAATTTTAATGTCAGTTAAAAAAGTAATTAAGTGGAAAGATAAGGGGAAATCAAAACAAATTGTCAGGAAATTTCTCATTTTCGAGTTTTTGTTGAGGAAACAGTTCTTTGTAGCAGTGGTCTGATATTTTTTAAATTACTTTACTTTGTAATGATACTTAGGAGTTTGTATCAATAATAACCAATTTCTGTGTATAAACAAGGTAGGATATTTGATTACACCGCTGAGCTAAGTTATGACCTAAGTTACCTTAAGCTGACCTTTGTACCATCTATAGGGATAAGTGTTCCAAGGTAAATTATTATTGGTAACAAGATTGTCCCAAGATGTCTAACCTACATATGAGACCAGAATGTCTTTAAGGGACTTTCACATAATTTTTTTTTTTTTAGAAGTGAAAGCTACTCATTAGGAGGTGAGTCTAATCTAGTCCTTAAAGTTAGCCCAGGTGGAATGGCTTCTTAAAATTATGTTAGTTTTAAGTTTCTGTGTGTATTTAAAAACTTAAAAATACACTAAAAAAAGTTTTTGTATACACACATATAAGATGTAACTTTTCATCAGTTCAATTTGAACTTTTCCTATTTGCATGAAGGAAATCTCATTTTATACTGAGTTTGAGTACACACCTCTTTTGACCTATTAGAAAGTGTAGAAATTCAATATACTACTTTTACTTTTTTATGTGGTTAATCAACAGATTGTTTAGACTTCTTTTCTTTTAAAATATTTTTTATGATGTTGCTACTTTGCATATTTGTAGAATAAAACTTCTGGAAAATGCAAATTAGAAAAGTGCCAGAGAAATGTGGCAGAAAAGGAGGAGTAGTAAATCGTGTTTCCTAAAGTGGAAAGGATAGATAGAGAAACAGAAATGAAAGGAATGTAAATATAATCTGCACATTTTTTTTCTCTAATGTGCTTAACCCCACCTACTTCCCCTTCCCATCCCCCACAGATTTCCACTCTTTGGGGCTAAAAATAAAATATTATTGAAATATTTTGGGAGACCAGCCTAAAGGTCTTTGCCTTTTTTTAAATGTTAAACTGCTTCTCATAGTTGGAGGTCTTTTGTCTTCCTAGTCTATGAATTGTCCATTTGATACTCAGTATTTCACTGATTGATATGTGATAGATTTCTTGAATAGTTTATAACTTAAATTTTCCATGTGCTTTAGATAAATATGAAATCCTAAAACAAGTGCTCATTTGCTTCCTCTGTTGTATCCATCTTCAGCTGCCCAGCATCACCTTCCCTTTTATGTTGTATTGATTGATATTTGCTTTGAATTTACAAAAGGCTGTAAGAGAAAATTTCCTGTTTCAGCATTTTAGAACTTTATGCCTTGCTTTCTTTTTGAAATCTTTAATAATCTTAGAACTGAAAGTTCTGGTCAAAACAGATACATGTTAATTTATTATAGTATCAATTGTCATCACTAAGGCTTACATGAGTTAGCAATGGAAAATTCTGGGATATTTAATGAACACACTGTCAGGTGTCAAGTATTCTAAATTTTATGTATTGTGCCTACCCTTCAAGGCTGATCCCTGTGACCTAATGAATCCTTTGTAAAAAAGTGGACTCAGCTAGGATGTTACACCACCATTGTCGAAGGAACCCTGAACTCCAGGAAGAGTTGCAGATTCAAGCTGCAGTGGCTGCTGGGGATGTTCACACAGTGCGGAAGATGTTAGAGCAAGGCTACTCTCCAAATGGCCGGGATGCTAATGGCTGGACCTTGCTTCATTTCTCTGCAGCAAGAGGAAAGGAAAGATGTGTTCGAGTATTTCTAGAGCATGGAGGTGAGTTTACTAGGAGCAAACCTTGTTTCCCCAAGGAGAAACAAATGAAATTCTATTTAGTTTAAAGTAATGTGTGCATGTATATATAATTTCTAATGTTTCTTTTTTCTGATACTCGACTTCTCTCCTTTGTAAAGATGTTATAATTATGCTGAGTTTTGTTTAAAACCAGATTGTCTGAAAAATTGCTTTGTTGAATGTGCCTTTTTTCCCCTTGTAACTCTAGTTTCTATATAGCCAGATTTCCCCAGCTTATTTCAACTAAAAGCAACCCTTCTTCAGGTTGTCCCCTTGCTTTGTTTCAGAAGCAGAAGTGGCTGTGGTCCCAAAAACTAAGAATTGCTCAAGTTCCCCCTGTTGAGAATTGCTCAAGCAGACAGAGATACCATAGGTCCCTAAAAATACCATGGCCTTCATGATACCCTATCTTTTGAATTTATCTCTTCTAAAAGCATTTTTAGATGCTTTTATTACTGTTTTTAGCTCTTGCCTTTTCTAGAATTGCACAGAGTTTCTAGGTATCCTTCAAGATTATCTGAGGTCTAATTTTATATATAGTTGGAAGCTACATTTGCCATTTTATGTTTTTGCTTTGAAAAACTGTCCATTCCCATAATTAATAGTAACTAATAATTGTCTTAAACTTACTTTTTTCCCAATTAGATTTCCACTTAATTTATTTTCCTAAAGTGTACAAGGTGAACACTTGTACAAGTGTACAGGGTGAACAAGTGTATTTTTTTGTACTCATATTATTTTGTAAATTATGATGTAAAGCAGCTTAGTTGGAACTCAGGATTCATTATGTACTACTCTGGGGCCTGGATTGCTTATTAACAATCATTTAGTTCCATTTCTATGGTGTACTTTGACTAGTCAAACTGGGAAACTATTTTGAAGTACGGAAAATGCACAGCTGTCATGAGGATTTTGTGAAGATAGGAATATGAAGGCTGTGATCGTGGACTAACTGCAAGCCACTGCTAAACTGAGACTAGGAATCATCACATGTCTGAGTGGCCCTGAAATAAGAATTATATCCCCGAAATATCTGGCCGTTGACAGGACCCTGCCGTTCCCCGGCCTGGGCCTCCTTTGTGGCTGTCCTCCGCTCCTCCTTGTGGCCCTTGCTTATGCCTCATTTAACCTTGAAACTTGAAAACCTCAGTGTGGAAGGCCATGAAGGAGTACTGTATGAGGAATGCCAGAAGAAAGATCTGGAAAAACTAAGAAGTGGGTATAGAATCAGAATAGTTAAAATTCTGATACTGCTTAGTAAAATGAAGGAACCGAATTCAGATTTTTAAATTCTACCTAGTTGTGTTACTTTCTGCATCTGCTAGCCTTGCTTTTAAAAAACTAATTAAAAAAGAAAGATCAATTACTCATCTTTCACCACAACCAACTTTGAAACATTTCCATTACCCCAAAAAGAAGTCTTGTCCCCAAAAAGAAGTCTTGTACCTATCCCATAGTAATACATACAGGTTTATGTGTGTGTGTTTAGTCACTCAGTTACATCCAACTTGTTATGACCCCATGGACTATAGACTGCCAGGCTCCTCAGTCCATGGAATTCTTCAGGCAAGAATACTGGAGTGGGTTGCCATTTCCTCCTCCAGGGATCTTCCTGGCCCAGGGATCAAACCCACATCTCTTACTTCTCCTGCATTGGAGGCAGATTCTTTATCACTGTGCCACCTGGGAAGCACATGTAGGTTTAGTCTGTTTTTTTCAGCTGCTGCCAAGTTGCTTCAGTCGTGTCCGACTCTGTGCTACCCCATAGACGGCAGCCCACCAGGCTCCCCTGTCTCTGGGTTTCTCCAGGCAAGAACACTGGAGTGGGTTGCCATTTCTTTCTCCATTTCAACTGCTAGGTAGTGTTTATTACTATGGATATACTATCATTTGTTTAAGTCATCCTTTTTTATTTTTTGAGAGAGGCTGAAAGTTTCTCAATAGGACATTTTATTTGTTGGGAAGGTAACACGTGATCCATATACATGATTAACATCTAAAGGAAAGGTGTAATGAACAGACTGTTGAGAGGGAAGCGTCTGCCTTTCAGCGTGGATCTCTTCCTCTCCTTCCCAGAAGCACTCTTACTGAATTCTTTTGTGTCCCTGAAGAGAGAGTCTGTGCATCTATGTGTGCATATTTTTCTACCCGCCACCTCCTCGCCTGCTTCCCTTTTGTTAATTGTTGGTTCTGCATCTTGATTTTTTCATAAAACAGTTCACTAAGTGATAGTTCCCTTGTCACTGATTCCATTGTATGGATGTAATTTCTTTAAACTTACTCCCTTTTGTTGGACATTCTAATTTTTCATTTTCTTCTTCTAGGAACACTATTACAGAGAATGTCCTTGACTAATCTTTTTACATGTGTGAGTTTATCTCTTGGATAATTCCTAGAAGTACAATCAAAGGATCGTTTTTTTTTTTTTTTTAATGGATATTGACAAATTGTCCTCCAAAGAAGGTTGCTAATGGCTCTGTCCCTAGCAGGTATGAGAGGGCCTAGACCCCTGCCTTTGCCCGGAGTATATCGCCAAGTGGTTTGCTCTTCTGTGTGATTTGCTTGCTTCTTCCCCCGCTCCCTGCAAAAGCAACATGAGGAACAAAGCCCTGTGGGACTGGGCTGCTTGTGTGTCTTTTTCTGATTGCTTGTAGGAGTTGTTTGTATACTCTCTGCTGTTAGTTACATGTTGCAACAGTCTTCTCCCAGTTGGTAGCTTTTTTTTCACTTTCTTGTTTTGCTTGTTTTTATTGGGCAGAAGTTTACATTTTAAGTAAATTGTGTTTTCTTTTGGCTTATGAGTTGTGCTTTCTGTGTCTTGTACATCATACCACAGGGTCATTATTTGCCTATATTTTTTTTCTAAAAAGTTTCATGATGTTTAGGACCTTCATCCATCCAGAGTTGGTTTTGGTGTATCACGCAGTTACAATTTCATAAATTAAGGAAGCCTACATCATCCCTTCTTTCTCATGCCAACATTTATGGTTCCATTAATTCTATTGTCAGGATGTCCCTAGGTGAGTATAGTATTGTTGTAAATTATTGTTCTCTAAGAAGCTTTAATATCTGGAAGAGCAGATCTCCGCTCCCTGTTCTTTAGGATTCTCTTGGCTAATGCTTGTTGTTGGTATCTCAGCTGCTACATTGTATTTGACTCTTTGCTGCCCCATGGACTACAGCCTGCCAGGCTCCTCTGTCCATGGGATTTCCCAGGCAAGAATATGGGAGTGGGTTTTCATTTCCTTCTGCAGGGGATCTTCCCAACCGAGGGATTGAACCCGCATTTCCTGCATTGGCAGGCAGATTCTTTACCACTGAGCCACCTGGGAAGCCCTGGCTAATCTTATCACTTTGCATTTCCATATAAAATTTTAAAACAACAGAATTACATATTTTGCAGAAATCCCTCACTTATTCTTGTATGGCACGTTTTACTTCCTTCTTTTTCACGTTTCCTTAGTAGAATAAGAACTTCATGGAGTAGTTTTTAATAGCTCATTATGTGTCAATTTGGGAACATAAATAGGAGTGGAGCCCTTCTGCTCTCCGCTCGCCTTGGCCCTGTGTGCTGTTAGACACGCTCTGTATTTCGTCTTGGCCTGGCTTCTGATCTCCAGACCAGGGCTGCCTGTTCAGCGTCTCCTCACTCGTGGCTCATAGCACAACATGAGCTGCTGCTTGACCGTGTTCTTTTGTAGTAAAAGGCACCAAAGCTATGCCAGAAACCTAGAAACTATCCTTCTAAATAGTTGTCAGATCATTTCACTTCCTTTCATTGGAGGCACTGTTCTACCTCTGGGTATGGAGACCTTATTCCTCACCAGAACTCTTAAATGTCTCTTTCATCCCTGCTTCCAGTCAGCACCCTCGTGGCCAGTCTCCAAATGGAGTGATCTCTTAAAAATGACAGTTAAAGTATGTCTTCTTAAAATCCATCAGTGGCTTCCCCCTTCTCTTGGGGCAGTTCAGTTCAGTTCAGTTCAGTTCAGTCACTCAGTTGTGTCCAACTCTTTGCGACCCCATGAACTGGCGTGCTGCAATTCATGGGGTCACAGAGTCGGATACGACTGAGCGACTGAACTGAACTGAACTGAACCACAGCACGCCAGGCCTCCCTGTCCATAACCAACTCCCAGAGCTTACTCAAACTCATGTCCATCGAGTCGGTGATGCCATCCAGCCATCTCATCCTCTGTCGTCCCCTTCACCTCCTGCCCCCAATCCCTCCCAGCATCAGGGTCTTTTTCCAGTGAGTCAACTCTTCGCATGAGGTGGCCAAAGTATTGGAATTCAGCTTCAGCATCAGTCC
Organism: Cervus canadensis; assembly: GCF_019320065.1. NCBI lineage: Eukaryota > Metazoa > Chordata > Mammalia > Artiodactyla > Cervidae > Cervus > Cervus canadensis. Next base: position 62,393,633 of record NC_057402.1, on the reverse strand, counting down.
TTCCAATGAACACCCAGGACTGATCTCCTTTAGGATGGACTGGTTGGATCTCCTTGCAATCCAAGGGACTCTCAAGAGTCTTCTCCAACACCATAGTTCAAAACTAGCAATTTTTTTGCGCTCAGCTTTCTTCACTGTCCAACTCTCACATCCATACATTACCACTGGAAAAACCATAGCCTTGACTAGGTGGACCTTTGTTGGCAAAGTAATGTCTCTGCTCTTTAATATGCTGTCTAGGTTGGTCATAACTTTCCTTCCAAGGAGTAAGCGTCTTTTAATTTCATGGCTGCAATCACGATATGCAGTGATTCTGGAGCCCAAAAAAATATAAAGTCTGACACTGTTTCTACTGTCTCCCCATCTATTTCCCATGAAGTGATGGGTCCAGATGCCATGATCTTAGTTTTCTGAATGTTGAGCTTTAAGCCAACTTTTTCACTCTCCTCTTTCACTTTCATCAAGAGGCTTTTTAGTTCCACTTCACTTTCTGCCATAAGGGTGGTGTCATCTGCATATCTGAGGTTATTGATATTTCTCCCGGCAATCCTGATTCCAGCTTGTGCTTCTTCCAGCCGAGCGTTTCTCATGATGTACTTAGCATATAAGTTAAATAAGCAGGGTGACAATATACAGCTTTGACGTACTCCTTTTCCTATTTGGAACCAGTCTGTTGTTCCATGTCCAGTTCTGACTGTTGCTTCCTGACCAGCACTGAGTCCCTAATGTCACCTCGTGGCCCTGCAGCATCTGCTCATCTGCCGTGTCTCCCAGTTTGTCTCTGAGCCTCCCCCTTCCCCTGGCCCATCCTGCTTCACTCACCTCTCCCCACACTTCTCTGGGAAGCCTTCCCTCACCATCCGGACTTGGTCACATCTCTCTGTGATATGGTACTGTTAGGCTTTGTACCTTTGTATTGTAGCTCCTGTCACAAACAGTGAAATAATAGTTTATTTTATCAATTAATAATATAATAATAAAATAGTATATTCTTTTTGTAGTATTCTGTTTAGTTCTCTTCTAGTTTGAGGCTTTGTGAGGACAGAACCCATATCGGTATTGTTCTCAGTGAGAGAGAGAGAGAAGCAGCAAGCACCAGTTACCTAAGATAATTGTTCCCCAGCTTTACAGAGACAGGGCTGATCCTTTATTATTATTATTATTAAAAAATATTGATTGAGATGGCCAGTCTTCTGGTAGGATTAGAAAAGTGCCTGAATTCTTCATACCTGCTCTTTTCCTTAAACCACAGTTTCTTTAAGAGCTTTTAAACTTCCAGTTAGGTTGGCCCCATCCTGTTAATAAGCTTATTTTGTGGTGGACATTAAGGTGAAATGAAGTCAAAAATTCAAACATGGGGCAGGGAGAAATGCACAGAAACAGGGGTTCGCTTTCCTCTCTCTCTCCTCCCTCCCCCACCTCTGCACACAGAGAGAGAATCCACACAGGTAGAGGAGGAGGAGGCGGCCCGTTGGCCACTTGTTCAGGTATTGTTCAGCAGGTATTTGTTGAGCGCCTGACATATGCTAGGCCTTGGCCATGCCCTGAGATGTGGACCTAATCATTATGTTCCACTTCTGACACTCCACAGTCTAGTGGGGGGATGGATTTATAGCCAGCATTTGTTGAACATTTAGCATCAGCCTGATTCTGCACAGCTGTTCATGAGGTTAAGTAAGCGAGCGCTGAGAAAACTCAGCCACAGAATGGTGAGTAATTTGCTCACCGTCAGTTCCCCCCGTAAACTGATTCTGTGTGACCCATGAGAAGACAATGCAGTCCCAAGAGACTGAGCTGAGCACGGTCTATGAGCCGCCACCCACTGTTGTTGGGGTGGAGGTGGCAGGAGGGTCAGGGACGGCCTGCTGCAGAAAGCGTGCCTGGGTTGCGGTCGTGAAAGGTGAGGCCATGTAGGGTGCTGGAAGGGTGGAGCTGTGGCGTTATTCCAAACACAGAGGACACTGATGAAGGCTTGAAATAAAAAGGGAGCATGTTTGGTTTTAGGAACTGAAATTCAGCGTGATTGGAGCATATCCAGTCATTTATTTTGGGGACAGTGGTGAGCCGTGTGACAGAGAGGAGTGGGAGAAGCAGATGGAAGAGCTCACTGGTTGTAGCATTGTGAACTCAGTGAAAGGGCCCAAGACTTCAGGCGTTGCTCCCTGAACAGGACTGCAGCCTCATCTCCCTGACCCCAACATGCGTTTCCTGAGCACCTGCTTTGTGCCAGGCCCTGTTCAGAGGGCTGGGACTACAGTAACAAAATAAAGCCCCTACTGTCATGACGCTTACGTTTCAGTAACTGACAGTATACGATATCAGATCATGAAGAGAAAAGAAGCAGAGAAGGGATAAAGAGGTACAGACTGCTGTTTTAAATTAGGTATTCACGGAAGGTCTCTAACGTGACATGTTAGCTGAGGCCTGAAAGAAATGAAGACCAAGCCCTGTAGGTATCTGGGAGAAAAGTGATACGTGAAAACTCTAGGTTGGGAACATCTTAGCACTTTCAAGAAGAAGCCAGGAAGATGGTGGCTGCAGCAGAATGATGGGAGAGGGGACCAAACAGGGCTCATGAGAGTCAGTGACATGTTCTGTAGCTCCTAGACCTTTAACTTTGCTCTGAGTGAGAAGGGAGGGGTGCCATTGACCACTTCTTAACTGAGGAATGATATGAACTTCCTGAAAGACTCACTGTGGCTGATCTGAGAGAGATTGTAGATGAGCAGGGGAAAAATCAGAAAACCTGTCCGACACTTTGAAATAGTTCAGGTGAGAGATATCCGTGGCTTGGGCTATGTGATAGCAGTGAATGTATTGAGAAGTGGTCAGATTCTGGATATATTTTGAAAATGGAGACAACACGATGTGATGATAGATTGACTGTGAGGTGAGAGGGAAAGAAACCAAGAATAACTAAGGTTTGGGGGCTGAGGGTTAAGAAGAAAAGAGTTGTCATTTACTGAATGAGCAGGAGAAAGTTAGCCAAAGCAATTGGTGGGGGAGCCGGGGGGAAGACATAGAGGTTTAAGTTAAGCCTTTCACCCTACCAGAAATTTTTAATCTCAGGTACATTAAAGGATTGGATCTTGTAGGCAGATCTGTACACCTGCACAGTGAAACTACCAGTGAGTGATCACGCAGATCTGTCAAAACTCAAGAGCCCAGAAGTTACCCCTCTGTGCTGTGGTGACAGGGATGTGACCGCAGAAGGCAGCCTGGCTGGGGAGCAGCTGCGTGACGTGTGCTTGCTGCCACTGCGGGACAAAGCCAGTCTCACAGAGAAAACGAGCAACTTTGTATTAACTAACACTGTCTGTATTCCAAGAGGGGAAAAAGGTAATATGAGGCTGTCTTTAGTTTAATCTAAACCTGTGCTGTCTATAGCATGTGTAGCGGCAGGCATACCTCAGATACTGAGGGTTCAGTTCCAGACCATCACAGTGAAACAAATGTTGCAGTAGGGGGAGTCACTGGAATTTTTTGGTTTCCCAGTGCATATAAAAGTTATGTTTATACTGTAGTGTAGTCTGGGACCTGTCGAAAGAAACAATGTACATACTTGAGTTAAAAAATGCTTTATTGCTAAAAAAATTGCTAGCCGTCATCTGAGCCTTCAGTGAGTTGTTATCCTTTTGCTAGCAGAGGGTCTCGCCTCATGTTGATGGCTACTGACTCATCAAGGTGGAGGCTGCTGAAGGCTGGAGTGGCTGTGGCAATTTCTTAAAATATGAAAAAATGAAGTTTGACTTCATTTGACTTAATTGACATCAATTAACTCTTCCTTTCACAAATGACTTCCCCTATAGCCTGCAGTGTGTTTGATAGCATTTTATTCACGGCAGAACGGCTTTCAAAATTGGGGTTAATTCTGTCAAACCCTATTGCTGTTTTATCGACTAAGTTTATGTAATATTCTGAATTCTTTGTTGTGATTTCAACAACCTCCACAGCGTCTTCACTTGAGATTCCATCTTAAGAAATCACTTTCATTACTTGTCCATGAGAAGCAACTCCTCATCTGTTGAAATTTCATCATGAGATTGCAGTGATTCAGTCACTCAGGTCTTTAGGCTCCACTTCTAATTCTAGTTTTCTTGCTAAGTAATCTGCAGTTCCTTCCTGCGTTGGTCTTGACCCTCTCAGCATCATCTATGAGATTTGGAATCAACTTCTTCCAAACTCTTAATATTGATATTTTGTGCCCTTCCTCTGAGTTGTGAATGTTCTAAATGGCATCTAGAATGGTGAATTCTTTCTAAAAATTTTTCTATTTACTTTTCCCACATCCATCAGAGGAATCACTATGGCATCTGTAGCCTTAGGAAATGTATTTCTTCAGTAATAAAATGTCATAGTTGAAATTATGCCTTAACCCATCAACTGCAGAATGGATATTGTGTTAGGTGTGAAAACAGCATTAATCTTACTTATATCTCTAGCATAGCTCTTGGATGACTAGTTGCATTGCCAATGAGCAGTAATATTTGAAAGGAATCTTTATTTCTGAGCAGCAGTTCTTGACTTTGGGCTTCATACATTCAGTAAACTGTGTTATACACAGATGTACTGTCATCCAGGCTTTGTTGTTCCGTTTATAGAGCATAGGCAATGTAGTTTGATATAATTCTTAAGTGCCTTCAGATTTTGGAATGGTAAATGAGCACTGGCTTCAACTTAAAGTCACCAGCTGCATTAACAAGGATCAGCCTGTCCTCTGACGCTTTGAAGCCAGGCTTTGACTTCTCTAACTATGAAAGTCCTAGGTAGCCTCTTATTCCAATAACATTGAATCACTGTTGTTTAGTGTGGCCATCTTTATTAATTATCTTCTAGAGAATTTGCTGCAACTTTTACATCAGCACGTGCTGCTTCATCTTACATTGTGATGTTATGGAGATGGCCTCTTTCCTGGAACCTCATGAATCAACCTCTGCTAGCTTCAGATCTTTTTTTCTTTTTTTGAAGTTTCCTCATCTCTTGCAGCCTTCATGTAACTGAAGTGAGTTAGGGCCTTCTCAAATTAGGCTTTGGCTAAATTAGGGCATGTTGTGGCTGTTTGATCTTCTGTTTGGCCCACTCAGACTTTCTCCATATCATAAAAAAGGCTGCTCCACAGTTTTATTATTCCTGTGTTCACTGGAGTAGCACTTTTAATTTCCTTCAAGAATGTTTCCTTTGCATTCACATCTTAGCTAACTGTTTTGCACAAGAAGCTAGCTTTTGGCGTGTCTCAGTTTTCAACATCTTCCTCAACTAAGCTTAATCATTTCTAGCTTTTGATTTAAAGTGAGAGACATGTGACTCTTCATTTTCAACAATTAAAGGCCTGATCATTTGTGTCCCAGGAGATAGGAAGGCCTGAGAAGAGAGAGAGACTGGGGAATGGTTGGTTGGTGGAGCAGTCAGGACACATACAACATTCATTAAGTTGACTGTCTTATCATGGGTGTGTTTTGGGGCAACCCTAAATAATTGAAATAGTCACATCTAAGATAACTGACCACCATAACAAATGTAATAATGATGAAACAGTTTGAAATATTTCAAGAATTATCCTAATATTATACAGGGAGATAAAGTGAGCAAATACTGTTGGAAAATGGCACTGATTGACTTGCTGTAGGTGATGTTGCCAACTTACAATTTTTAAAAAACGTACTCAGTATCTCTAAAGTGCAGTAAAGTGTAGTGCAGTAAAATATATGCCTGTATTTACCAGTTAAGTTAAAAACTTCAGTTCTGCAGTCACACTATCCCTATTTACATATATTCTGTAAAATTCTGACTTTCCCACTTTTAGGATTTTATAATGTCCAAAACTATTTGAGCTTTTAAACACAGATGGGAAGCATATAATAACCTCTGTAAATATTCTGGTAATGTTTTTGCCCAAATTAGTGTATATATTTTAATCCTTAGAGCAACCAGTTTAAAAAAAAACCAAAAGATAATGCAAGAAGTATGGCTAGAACATCAGTGGAGAAATTAAAATGGAATGCTAAAAACTGTTCTGATAGTATTTAAAAAAAGGTAGTAAAGGAAAGAAGAGAGACTAGGAGACAAATGGAAAACAAATAATAAAATGGTAAATTAAATCAATTATATCAGTAATTACATTAAACATTAATGGACAAAACACTCTGATGAAAATCTAGAAATTATCAGAAAGGTAAGTAGACAAAACTCAGTTATATGCTGCTTACAAAGATACACTTTAAATATAAAGGTACAGGTAGGTTGAAAGTAGGTAGATGGGTGGGATATGTCATGGAAATATACCATGCAAATGGCAAGCATGTGAAAGCCTGAGAGGCTACGTTAGTGGCATATGAAATAGATTCCAAGACATAGGCTACTATCAGAACTAAACAGAGACATTTCATAGTGACAAATGGGGCACTTCACTATGAGGAATAACACTCACAAAATGTGCAGGCACCCGAAAAGGGGACTTCAAAATACGTGAGGCAAAAAATTGACAACGAAAGGGAGAAATGGACAATTTCACAATCTTGAATATTCTAACATTTCTCAGCAATTGATAGAACAACTAGCTTTAAAATATCAATATCTAAAGAAAATCTTAAAAACATCATCAAACACATTGACATATTATTTTTGAAAATAGCACCCAGCACCTCCAGAATATACATTCTTTTTGTGTGCATGTTATGGACATTAGGATAAACCATATGCTGGCAATAAAGTAAGTGTCAGTAAAGGTTAAAAGTAAAAGTTTAAAAGTAGAAGTTTAAGGGTATATTCCCTAACTGCAATGAAATTCTATTAGAAATCAACAACAATAACATATCTAGGACAGCCTCAGGCGTTTGGAAATCAAATTTTGAGCTCAACGATAGTGAAAGCACAGCATATCAGAATTTGTGGGATATACTAAAGCAGTGCTTAGAGAGGAATTTATAGCTTTAGATGTTTGAGTAGGAAAGACAAGCCATCTTAAGTCAGTTATTTTTTAACTTAAACCTGAAAAAGAAGAAATAGAGCCCAAAGTGGCTGTTCCCATTTACTCTGTCTGCTCTCCAGCAAGCTCCGTGTCACAGTGTCAGGAGAGCTGGAATCCTGCGGTGGAAGGGACTGACCTGATTTTGGAGCCCATGGAAATGCCCCGTGCCTGGACTGCCGTTGAAAATAACCCTGGTCTTGATCTAGGTGGTGAATAAACTGCAAAGGCCAGCAGCGCAGCTACTTGACTGAGGCTCTAATACCAGTTGAGGCAAGCAAAAGAGCCGACTCACATTTAACAGGAGACCTGACAAACGAGATAGCCATGTGGGCTTTGATAAGCTGCTATGTATTCCCGGGAATTTGGAAGGCCGCTGCATGCTAAGAAAGACCAGAGAGAACCCCAGTTATCTACTCATCTCTCTTTGAACTTGAAGCCAGAAAATGAAAGCTGTGACATATTTGTAAATTGTCTGATTATTAAATGTGTGTATCAACCTACACACAGACCTCCTTGACAAAGAATGGAGACCTTACTGGTTCAAATTGCTTAAGCACGATCTCAAACCAGTTACTGGTCAAACATCAGTTACTCCTAGGAGCAGCCCCTAGAAGCCATGCTTTGATAATAACAACTGAGCAGAGACACCCTGTATACTCTTAAGGAAGACAAACTGTAGAATTAGTTTAGGCAATTCACTAAAACTAATAGTGACAGCAGCCGACCTAGAAGAGGTAAGGATCAAAATTCAAGGATGCTGTGATATAGTCTAAGATGTTCAATTTTCAGTAAAATCAAGAGACTTACTAAGAAACTGGAATGTATTGCTCATACATAGGAAATGAAACTAGCTAATACAAAGTGTCTGTGAAGAGGCAGATGCTACATTTAACAAAATTTCAGAATAGCTATTATAAAGGTGTTCAAAGAACTAAGGAAACCATGTTCAAAGAATGAAATGTCAACATGTGACAGTGACTCATCAAATAGGGATGATCAATAAAGAAATTGAAGCCCCAATATTGTGGCCACCTGATGTGCAGAGCTGACGCATTAGAAAAGACCCTGATGCTGGGAAAGATTGAGGGCAGGAGGAGAAGGGGACGACAGAGGACGAGATGGTTGGATGGCATCACCGATTCGATGGACATGAGTTTGAGTAAACTCCAGGAGATGGTGATGGACAGGGAGGCCTGGCGTGCTGCAGTCCATGGGGTTGTAAAGAGTCAGACACAACTGAGCGACTGAACAACAGCAACTATATATGTATATATGTGTGTATATATATATAAAATATAGATAATTATATATATATAAAAATTCTAGAATTGAAAGTACAGTAACAAATGAATTCATTAGAGTGATTAACAGAGATTTGAACTGGCCCAAGAAGGAATTGGTGACTTTGAAAATTGATCAATAAACATTATCCAGTCTGAGGAACATACATAAAAAAGAACTTTGAAAAATAACGACAATAAGATATTTAACATAGCTTATGGTCAAAATAGTTTATGTTTGACCAGTAACTGGTCAGAGGTTGTGCTTAAGCAATTTGAGGCAGCAAGACTTTTACTTTGCCAATGAGATCTGTGTATTAGCTTGAGACACATTCAGTAATCAGATAATTTACCAGTATGCCCCAACTTTCATTTTCTGGCCTCATGTTTAACCAGAGATGAGTAGATAACTGGGGTCCTCTCTGGTCTTTCTTAAGCATGCATCAGCCTTCCAAATTTCCAGGAATATGTGTCAGCTTATCTAAGCCCATATAGCTGTCTGATTTGCCAGGTCTTCTGTTACATGTGAGGTGGTTCTCTTGCTTGCTGTAAGCAGTGTCAGAGCCTCACTCAGGGGCCCCACAAACCTGTGGAACATTATTAAGCATACCATCATATGCAAAGAAAGAAGTCCTTTCAGCTGAAAGAAAAGTACCATGTGTAATCAAAATTCACAGGACAAGTAAAAATCACTGGTAAAGGTAACTATGCATGTAAAAAACAGTATATTTGTTCCTATGGCTATTATTACTTCCCAGTTTTAAGGTGTTGGCCAGACTGTTCTCATCTGTAGGCTTAACTGGGGAAGAACTTGCTTCAAAACTCACTCAGGTTGTCATCAGAATAATTCCCTTGGGTGTGTAGGGCTGAGGGCCTTCGCTGATGGTTGCCAGTAGTTCTTAGAGATAAACTGCAGATTCTTGTCCTGTGGGCTTTCCCACTAAGACCTGTTAGTTCATGACGGCAGCAAGGAGAGTTGCTGCAGTGAGTCTGCTAGCAAGATGGAGCCTCGTGTATCATGACATACACAGTAGTGGCATTCCGTCACCTTTGCCAGGTTGTTTGGGGTAGCAGGAAGTCACAGGTCCTGCTCATATGCATGGGGATAGATTTACACAAGGGCATGAGCATCAAGAGGCAGGGATTATGGGAGGGGCCCCCTTAGGAGCATGCTGCCATAGACAATGTAAATACGTTTCCCCCTTTTCATGTCTTAAAAGACAACATAAATAATTATAAAACGGTTGTTGGGTTTATATAAAGATGTAATGTATATGACAGTAACAGTGCAAAGGAAGGGAGAGGAAGGGGCTCTCAGGGTACAGTTTCTATGTATTACTAGAATTACATTCAGAGTAAGAATAGGAATGAAATAATAGAAGAAAAGAAATCAGTGGAATTGAAAATGGACAAATCATGGAGAAAATGGATGAAACCAAGAAAAAGCTGGTTCTTTGAAAAGATCAATAAAATTGATGAACCTCAAGGTGATGAAGAAAACAAAAAATGCACATAACCAATAACAAGTATAGGTTTTCAGTACAGATCCTGCAGACACTAAAAGAATAATAAGGAATATAATGAGCACCCTTCTGCCATTTAGAAGGAATGGACAGTTTGCTTGAAATACACAAATGGCGAAAACTGACCCAAGGGAAAAACAGAATAATTAGTTTACATCAAAGAAACTTAGTTCATAACTAAAACTACACTAAAAACTTTAGACCCGGCTGCCTTTTCTGTTGAATTATTTCAAATAATAAAGGCATAAACATTAACAAACTGAGGAAATGATCCTAGACTTATTGTATAAGGTGTGTAGTACCCTGAAACCAAGTAAAGATATTTCAAGGAATGAAAACAACAGACCACAACAGATAGAAATACCCTTAACAAAGTACTATCAAGTCTCATTCACCATTATGTAAAAAAGAATATATCACAGCTAAAGAGTGTTTAGCCCAGGAATGCAAACTTTCCTTAATATCTGAAAATATAGAGTAATTTACCCTGTTAATAGAATAAAAGTAAATACCAAATGATCATTCCAATAGATGCAGAAAACGGAATCGACAATATGTTGTTTAGTTGCTAACTTGTGTCCGATTCTTTACGACACCATGGACTGTAGCCTGCCAGGCTCCTCTCTGTCCATGGAATTTCGCAGGCAAGAATAATGGTGTGGGTAGCCATTCCCTTCTCCAGGGGATCTTTCTGACCCAGGGATTGAACTCGGATCTCCTGCACTGCAGGTAGATTCTTGATCATCTGAGCCATCAGGGAAGCACTTCCCCAATTTTGAACCAGTCAGTTGTTTCATGTCTGGTTCTAACTGTTACACTCTTGAACTGCAAGGGTGCTCATTATATTCCTTATTATCCTTTTAGTGTCTACGGAATCTGTAGTGAAAACCTGATACTTATTATTGGTTATGTGTGTTTTTGTTTTCTTGACCCCATGGTTTCTTGGGAGATAGGTAAAGTGATCTGGTATTTCTGTCTCTTGAAGAATTTTCCAGTTTATTGTTAGCCACACAGTCAATGGCTAACACAGTCAATGGACATGGGTTTGGGTGGGCTCCAGGAGTTGGTGATGGACAGGGAGGCCTGGCCTGCTGCAGTTCATGGGGTGCAAAGAGTTGGACATGACTGAGCAACTGAACTGAACTGACACAGTCAAAGGCTTTAGCATAGTCAGTGAAGGAGAAGTTTTTCTGGAGTTGCCTTATTTTCTCAATGTTGACAATTTGATCTCTGGTTCCTCTGCCTTTTCTAAGCCAAGCTTGTACATCTGGAAGTTCTTGGTTCACATACTGCTGAAGCCTAGCTTGAAGGATTTCGAGCATAACCTTGCTAGCATGTGAAATGAGCACAATTATATGGTAGTTAGAACATTCTTTGGCATTGCCCTTCTTTGGGATTGAGATGAAAACTGACCTTTTCCACAGCAGTCCTGTGGCCACTGCTGAGTTTTCCAAATTTGCTGGCATATTGAGTGCAGCACTTTAACAGCATAATCTTTGAGGATTTGAAATAGCTCTGCAGGAATTCCATCACCTCCACTAGCTTTGTTCATAGTCATGCTTTCTAAGGCCCACTTGACTTCACACTCCAGGATGTCTGGCTCTAGGTGAGTGACCACACCATCATGGTTATCCAGGTGGTTAAGACCTTATGTAGTTCTTCTCTGCAATCTTGCCACCTCTTCTTAAACTCTTCTACTTGTGTTAGGTCCTTACTATTTCTGTCCTTTATCATGCCCTTGCATGAAATGTTCACTTGGTATCTCTAGTTTTCTTGTAGAGATCTCTAGTCTTTCCCATTCTGTTGTTTTCCTCAATTTCTTTGCATTGTTTATTTAACAAGGCTGTTATCTCTCTTTGCTGCTCTTTGAAACTCTGTGTTCAGTTGGGCATATCTTTCTCTTCTTTCCTCAGCTGTTTGTAAAGCCTCCTCAGACAACCACTTCTTTTTCTTTGGGATGGTTTTGGTCACTGCCTCCTGAACAGTCTTATGAACCTCCATCCATAATTCTTCAGGCATTCTGTCTGCCATATCTAATCCTTGAATCTGTTCATCACCTCCACACTGTAATCATAAGGGATCTGATTTAGGTCATATCTGAATGGCTTAATGGTTTTCTCTACTTTCTTCAATTTAAACCTAAATTTTGCAATAAGGAGCTCATTATATGAACCACAGTCAACTCCAGTTGTTTTTACCGACTGTGTAGAGCTTCTTAATATTTGGCTGCAAAGACCATAAATCTGATTTTGGTATTGACTGTCTGGTGATGTCCATGTGTAGAGTTGTCTCTCATGTTGTTGGAAAAAAATGTTTGTTAGGACCAGTGTGTATTTTGGCAAAACTCTGTTAATCTTTGCCTTGCTTCATTTTGTACTCTAAGGCCCAACTTGCCTGTTATTCCAGGTACATTTTAACTTCCTACGTTTGCATTCCAGTCCCCTGTGATGAAAAGGGCATCTTTTTTGTGTGTTAGTTCTAGAAGGTGTTGTAGGTCTTCATAGAACCAGTCTACTTCAGCTTCTTTGGCATCAGTGGTTGGGGCATAGACTTGGATTACTGTGAAGTTGGATGGTTTGCCTTGAAAATGAACCAAGATCATTCTGTCATTTTTGAGATTGCACCCAAGAACTGCGTTTCAGATTCATTTGTTGACTGTGAGGGCTATTCTGTTTCTTCTAAGGTATTTTTGCTCACAGTAGTAGGTGTAATGGTCATCTGAATTAAATTCTCCCATTCCCGTCCATTTTAGTTTACTTATTCCTGAGATGTTAGTGTTCTGTTTGGCCATCTCTTGCTTGACCACAATCCAATTTACCCTAACAGTGGACCTAACATTCCAGGTTAATATGCAATACTGCTCTTCACTGTATCAGACTTTACTTTCACCACCAGATACATCCACAACTGTGTGTCATTTCCACTTTGGCCCAGCTGCTTCATTCTTTCTAGAGCTGTTAGTAATTGCCCTCCACTCTTTCCCAGTAGGATAGTGAACACCTTCCAGCCTGGAGGCTTCATCTTCTAGCATCATATCGTTTTGCCTTTTCATACTGTATATGGGGTTCTCCAGGCACGAATACTGGAGTCAAATATCTTTTTGCCTTTTCATGCTGTCCGTGGGATTCTCCGGGCAAGAATATTGGAGTCGGTTGCCACTTCTCTGGTGGACCACATTTTGTCAGAACTCTATACAGTGATCTTTCTGTCTTGGGTAGCCCTGCACGGCATGGCTCATAGCTTCATTGAGTTATGCAAGCCCCTTCACCACACCAAGGCTGTGATCCATGAAGGGGTTGACAATATAGTATACCCATTTATCGTAACACTCTTAGCAAGCCAAAAGCAGAAGATAACTTCCAAACCCTAAAGAAAGGCACTTGTGGAAAACTGCAGGTTTTCCAAAGACTACAGAATTACATCATAGTAAATGAACTGCTGAATGCTTTCCCTCTAAGATCAGGAACAAGGCAAGTGTATACGCTTTTACTACATTTATTCACATTTTGTTATTCACATAAAAGTCCTGGAATTGGAAAGGAAGAAGTAAAGCTGTCTTTATTTGCAGAGAACATAATTGTGTATTTAGCAAATTGAAAGACATCTACAGAGATGTCTAGAACTATAAAGTGAATTTAGCTAGATTACAGAGTATACAGGCCAATACACAAAAGTCAATTTTACTTCTCTGTACCAGCAAATTATATTTAGAGAATGAACTGTAAAGCAATTCATTATAATAGCAGCGAAGTTTAGTAATAAGTGTAATGAAAGATGTACAATACTTAATACACTGAAAAGTACAAAATATTGCTGAGGGAAATTAAAGAAGATCTGAATAATTAGAGAGGTGTTCTGTATTCACGTTTAGAAGAATAAATAGTATTTAGATAATTTGGAACAGGTTTACATTTTTGGAATATTTAGCATATTCCAATCAATATTTTAACAGGCTTGTTTGAAGAAATTGGTAGGTTGGTTCTAAACTTTATTGGCCAAAACAGTTTTAAAGAAAGTTTGAGGATGTTACCTGCTATCAAAACTTACTATAAAGCTCCAGTAATCAAGATAATCAGGTATTGGTGTATGGTTACACTTTTAGATTGGTGAAACAGAATGGAGTTCAGAAATAGATCCACACTTGTATGGTAAACTTTTGTGGCAAAGGCACCAGGATAAATAATTGAGGAAAAGGTAGTCTTTTAAACAAATTTGTTTGTTGTTCAGTCACTAAGTTGTGTCTGACTCTTTGCAACCCCATAAACTATAGAGCCCCAGGTTTCCCTTTCCTTCACTATCTCCTGGAGTTTGCTCAGACTCGGGTTCATTGAGTCAGTGATGCCATCCAACCGTCTCATCCTCTGATGCCCCCTTCTTCTCCTATCCACAATCTTTCCCAGCATCAGGGTATTGGAGCTTCAGCATCAATCCTCCCAGTGAATATTCAGGGTTGATTTCCTTTAGGATTGACTAGTTTGATCTCCTTGCTGTCCAAGGGACTCTGAAGAGTCTTCTCCAGTACCACAATTCAAAAGCATCAATTCTTCAGCACTCAACCTTCCTTATGGTCCAACTCTCATATCTGTACATGACTACCAGAAAAACCATAGATTTGACTGTGTAAACCTTTGTCAGCAAAGTGATGTCTCTGCTTTTTAATATACTGTCTAGTTTTATCATAGAAATGAGCAAGCATGTTTTAAATTCATGGCTGCAGTCACTGTCCACAGTGATTTTTTAGCCCAAGAAAATAAAATCTGTCACTGTGTCCACTTTTTGTCCTTCTATTTGCCATAAAGTGATGGGACCAGATGCCATGATCTTTGTTTTTTCAGTTTTGAGTTTTAAGCCAGCTTTTTCACTCTCTTTCACCCTCATGAAGAGGCTCTTTAGTTCACTACTTCCTCTTCACTTTCTGCCATTAGAGTGGTATTATCTGCGTATCTGAGGCTGTTGATAATTCTCCCAGCATCTTGATTCCAGCTTGTGATTCATCCAGCCTGGCATTTTGCGTGATATATTCTATATGGAAGTTAAATAAGCAGAGTCACAGTGTACAGCCTTGACGTATTCCTTTCCCAATTTTGAACCAGTCTGTTGTTCCATGACTGGTTCTAACTGTTGCTTCTTAACCTGCGTTATAGGTTCTCAGTAGACAGGTAAGATGGTCTAGTATTCCCATTTTAAGTATTTTCCTCAGTTTGTTGTGATCCACACAGTCAGAGGCTTTAGTGTAGTCAATAAGCGGAAGTAGATCAATGTTTTTCTGGAATTCCCTTGCTTTTTCTGATACAGCAAATGTTGGCAATTTGATATCTTGTTCCTCTGCTTTTTCTAAATGCAACTTGTACATCTGAAAGTTCTTGCTTCGTGTAAACAAATAGTGATTGAACAGATAGACACTTATATGGAAAATAATGAACCTTGATCTGATGTTACACTCTACACTGAAACCAGCTAGCAGTGGATCATTGCTCTAAATATGAATGTTAAAGTTATGAAACTTCTAGAAGAAAACAGAAAATCTGTGTGATTTTGTGTTAGGCAAAGATTTCTTAAACAGAACACAAAATGCACAAACCGTCAAAGAGAACAAATGACAGTAGACTTCATCAAAATTTAAAATTTTTGCTCTTTCAAAGACACATTATAGAAAGTGAAAAGGCGAGCAGTAGACTAGGAGAAAATACAAGACAAAAAGGCTTGTATCCAGAATATATACACAGTTGGGTTTTAAACTCAGTTATGAGTAAAAGTACATAATAAAAATGGGTAGATGATTTCAAGAGACACTTCCCGTAAAGAGTGTATATAAATAAGCCCAATATCACTAGTCATTGGGGAAATGTATATTAAAATCCCACCAAGTTACCACCTTATACTCAACAGAACTGGTAAAGTTAACATTACTAATAATGCTGAGTATTAGTGAAGATGTAGAACATTTGGAATTCTCATACATTGCTAGGGACTGTGATATTGTGTAGTCATTTAGAAAAGCAGTTTGGTACCTTTTTTAGGTTAAATTTATATTTAGGGATTCTTAAGGGGCTCAGTGGTAAAAAAAAAAAAAAAAAGATCCTTCTGCCAGTGCAGATGTGGGAGACGCAGGTTCGGTGCCTGAGTCAGGAGGATCCCCTGGAGGAGGAAATGGCAACCCACTCCAGCATTCTTGCCGGGAAAGTCCCATGAACAGATGAGCCTGGCGTGCTACATTACTGTCGTGGGGTCTCAAAGAGTTGGACACAATTGAGTGACTGAAAAGTGAAAGTGTTAGTTGCCCAGTCGTGTCTGACTGTGTGACCCCATGGACCATAGCCCGCCAGGCTGCTCTGTCCGTGGAATCCTGCAGATGTATATTTAACATGTGAGCCTGCAGTTCTCTCCTAGGTCGTTTCCCAAATGAAATGAAAACATAAATCCACAGACTTGTATTATTCATTATAGCCTAGGAATAACCCATTTGTCCATTTGCTAATGACTGTATAAATAAACTGTATATCCATAGTATGAAATACTGTTCAGCAGTACAAAGGGATGAACTTTTGATGAGCAACAACAACATGGGGATCAATTTCAAAAACATCACAATAACTGAAGTAAGTCAAATGCAAAAGCCTAAACTAGGAAATTCTAGAAAGACAAAGCATTAGTAGTTGCCTGGGGCCTAGAGTCTGGGCAGGGAATTGTCTCTAAAGGGGCAGGAAGGAACTTTTTAAGAGGATGGGAATTATTGTGGTTGTGGTGGTAGTTACATGACTATATGATTCATAAGTTTGTTAACCTGTATACTTAAAATGTCTCCATTTTATTGTACCACGGTAAAGCTATTGGAAAGAAGTCATATTGGTAGGGAATGTTTCTCTGCTTTTATATATATATATATATATATAGCTAAACTTTTCAGTAAGTTTAAATGGGTGTTTTGAGACTTCTATAATTTGTATTAAATACGTGCACCTGGGGAGAGAAAGCTTCCTGAAGTAAAGTTATAAGGTTGATGGTGTTCAGGGAAGGCTTTTCTGATGAAGGAACATTTGAACAGACACAGATGAAGTGAATTCAGTTAAGTCAAAGAAAGTCTTGCCTGTTTCTTATAGAATTTTATCTAAGTGTTTTGTTGTTTCTGCTACTACATTTAAGATTTTTTCTTATTGCATTGGCTAATAATAACTTTTTGTTTTCATCTTTATTTGTCTTATATTTTCCATTTGTTAATTTCTTGAGAAAAGTAACTGTACAGATTTCATGTGTTGTTAACCTACAGTCTTCATTCTATGCTTTGTTTCCAGTATGTACTCAAATAATGCATTTTAATGTTTTTTACTTAGAATAAACAGATCGTTGCTGTATTTGTTAATATTTGTTTTTCCTAGCTCAGTATAGCACTAATTTATAAGTAGAACCAAAAAAAAAAAAAAAAACCTGAAGTGAAAAACCAAAGATGCAAGTGCAGGTTCATGTAACGTAATTTTAATTTTACTGTAAAATAACACATGAGACTATTTGCTGGCATTTTTAAAGGCACCCATGGTAGATGAAAGGTGGGAGAAGTCAAAGTATTGAACTTGAATTTCACTAACAGATAAGAGACAGTGTTTGGAAACAGTTGATTGGTTGGATATAGATTAGAAATGACTGTCTTGGCAAGATTTATGGTTTTGTTTGAATAGTAGAGGTTCTTTTAGATTTCATGCCTGTCCTCACTCTAGATCTAAAAGTAAGGTATCTGAAAAAAAACTTGAGGGCATCTTCTGTCAAAATGGAAACATTAGTAGCCCGTGTTCACGTCTTACCAGTAGATGGCAGCAGTGTGCTTTGTTTAAATGTTCTTGCTTTTATTTATTTATTTTTTTAAGTCGCAACTTGAATAGATACTATATTTTTCTTTCAGTGAAGACCAGGGCAGATATGATACCCTTTTTTTCTTTAAACACAGAAAAGTCTTATTACTATTGTATAATATCAGTTTATATGAAATAATTTTAGAAATTCAACTGATATAACTTACCTCAGAAGTGTTAACATTTTATAGCTTTTGTTGTAGCTAGTTCTTAATTGAAATTTGTATTTTCCACAGTATTATTACTATTTTACATATACTTTTCTGCCTCATAGGTTTTTCTAAGAGCCCAAACTGTCATAAAATGTTATAGAACTAAAAAAAATATTTTTACTAAGCAATACGTGAGTGTTTAATCACATAACTCTGGAGGCTTTTTGTTTGTTTGAAAAACACTCGTGAATTTTTCTCTTTCATGAATGAACGAAGAATTAAGGGTGACTTTTATAAGAAGAAAGCATTTTATTAGGTAGTTAGGTCCAACCAGTTATCTTCACGTGGACTTGCCGGCCTCCGGGAAGTAAGTGACCTGCCTGCAGTGAATAAAGGTTCTTTCGCCTCATCTGTCCCCTGCCCAGGAAGGCCAGTGGGATGCGAGTGGTGCAGAGCTGACTCTTAGCTTCAGGAAGGACTGGGGACAGGGGACAAAAGTCTCTGGCTAGAGAAGTCACATAACTGATAAGTCATTTTAGTTTCTGTCTTCTCTTTTACTTCTTTCTTCCAGAAATCTGTTGATTTAGAAGAGAGGTTTGGAACTGTTTTAGAAAATAATATTTACACAGTGCTGAAGTTTCTCCCAATTTTTCACACAATGTGTGCTGCCTAATTCTTGTAAAACTCCAGAGTTCTTATAAAACAAAGAATTCAGAATAGACCTTTATCTTATAGAAACATGATTTATCAAGATCACTTAACATATATACCTTACATACTTTGGAATTTTTGTAGACCACAAAAAAACTTTTTTTTTTTTTTTACCTAATACACCCTAAAATAACACAGTCTGCCAGACCACAGTACATCCGTAATTTAGAGCAGCAGATGTTGCTACACATGCTTCTTTTTAAGACCAAGAAGCAGCACAAGAGATAATAAAACAAAAAGTTCAAAACAGAAGAGAAACCTGAAACAGTGCAGAGATGAGGGAGTTGGGAAGCCAAGGGCAGCTGGTTAAGTTAGCACAGAGAAGGGGTGTGGCGATCTGAGCTCTGTGTTTGCCGTATTTATCTTTTAAATGCTTTGTAAGTCATATGCTCATCCTGTTGATCCAGGTTTGATGGCTTTCTACTAAAATTTATTTTCCATTAAAACTATTTCAATTAAGCGGAAGCAGGAAGGACTTGATGCTCATTATGTGTTTAATCATTCTGCATTTCATGTGAGAATTGGCTAAGATGTGCTGTGCCATGGCAGAGTTTGTTGCTTTCTCTCCCAGAGTCTGCTAATGTTTTCATTTTGGTTTTAACTCTAGCTGATCCCACAGTTAAGGACTTAATCGGAGGCTTCACTGCTCTTCATTATGCAGCCATGCATGGCCGGGCCCGGATTGCACGCCTGATGTTAGAATCTGAATACAGGAGCGACATTATTAATGCAAAAAGCAATGATGGCTGGACTCCCCTTCATGTGGCTGCTCACTATGGTAGGGACTCATTTGTCCGACTCCTACTGGAGTTCAAGGCTGAGGTTGACCCGCTCAGTGATAAAGGTACAACGCCGCTTCAGCTCGCCATTATCCGAGAGCGGTCAAGCTGTGTGAAAATCCTCCTGGACCACAACGCCAACATCGACATTCAGAACGGTTTCCTGTTGCGATACGCTGTGATTAAAAGCAATCACTCTTATTGCCGAATGTTCCTCCAGAGAGGAGCAGACACAAACTTGGGTCGCTTAGAAGATGGACAGACTCCTTTACATTTGTCTGCCCTTAGGGACGATGTGCTTTGTGCACGGATGTTATATAATTATGGAGCGGACACGAACACAAGGAACTATGAAGGACAGACCCCACTGGCTGTTTCAATAAGCATTTCTGGAAGTAGTCGACCATGTTTGGATTTCTTACAAGAAGTCACAAGTATGTAATTTAATTATTGCTCTTATTACATTTAAAAAAAATTTTTTTGCATCTTCTGAGGAGCTTAAGGTGTTTTTACAACTTAAAATGACCAGATGTTAATGATTCTTGTTAGCGCTGCTCATTCCACTCATCTGAAATGAAAAAGAAAGCTCTATATCACGGGATTTCATAAAAATAATCGTGTTACTAAAAGTAAATAGGCATAGATAGGTGAGAGAAAAATTGGCGAAAAGGATGCAAAGAGCAGAATTTTTTTAATTAACAGAGATCAATGCTAGAACAGGGCATTTCCTACTAGTCATAAACATAGTTTTTCCAGGCTTTCATGAAATTGAGAATGAGGAATTAGAAGGAGAATTTTGGATCTTAGCATCCTTAGCAATGGAAGTGTCTTAGACTTATGCTTTACTCCTAAGCTGTGCTTGTGTTTTATCATTGCGTTTCTGCTTCTTTACAGTGTGAACACACATGGAATGGAATAGCAGTGTTATTTGTTAGGCATCCTAGGAGTACAGATTAAGGATGCTAGAAATTAGAAATTGTTGTAAGTAAAGTTTGTTCCCAGTAAAGAATCTGGTGCCACTGCCTCTGGCCCACACAGGACAGTGTAACTGGCCTGTTTCTGTGTAGGCACTTTTTTTTTAAGCCACGAAGTGTCTGGTCCCCCGTGTTAATGGTACGTGTGTGGTGTCTTTCTGGTGGAGGAATTGGTTTGTGTGGAGTAGCTACCCTCTCCTCTCCGACTTCCTTGTGGGAGCTTCATATTCAACATGAAGCTATTGTCTATAAACGAAGCATTTTGTCTACCATAATTTTTAATGCATTCCCCTTTCCTCAACTGATTTTTGTTTCATTCATTGTTATAGAAGAAGAAAGACATTCTAGGTCCCAGGTAATAGAGGATTAGGAGCTTACTTGACCTGCTTGTAAATAATCCACTGTCCTCCTTGGAACTGAATTTGGGAGTAGAAAATTTATGAAGAAATGAGATATAATTTGGATTTTGTTTATTAATAAGAAAGACAGGATGAAATTATTACCACTAAGTATATTCAGACTCAAGCAAAAGAAAAATCACACTCAGGGTCTAACTCGCGCTGTCCGATAGAACGTTCAGTGATGATGGAAATGGTCTCTGTGCTGTCCATTCTGGTAGCCACTAGCCCCATGTGGCTATTGAGCTCTTATTTTGTGGCAAGTGCCACACAGGAAATGTTTTTTATTGTATTTATAAATTATTTAAATATCTGCAAGTGCCAAGTGGCTGTCGACTTCTTCAGCACAGATATGCCTGCCTTGGGGGAGGTATTTTGAGCTGTTTGGTAGGTGAGTCCTTGCAGAAAGCTTTTGAGACACAGTGATGTACTCAAGAGACAGGAGGTGTTGTGTGTGCTGATTCCTCCCCGCTGACTTCAGATCCAGGCCATATTTTAGGAAAAGACTTCAGCAAAAGTTCAAATGCTGATTCTTTCAGCAAATATTCTAGTAGTTTTCAGTTACAGACTGATAGGGGTTGTTGGTGTTGTGAAAGATAAAATTACTCTTGGACTTGAGGCTAGAATTCTGTTGTATAGCCTATACAGTGTATCTTATACATAAATTCTGAGTGTCTTCTTGTTGCTTTAACTTTGATACTAGATTACCTGGCTGCCTTCAGGAAGGCTTGTTACACACGTAAATGCCGCAGCCTGTTAAAGACTTTGATCAGTGGTTAATGTCGTAGACTAGGACTCAACTGACTAGACTTAGCTCCAGCCCTAACTCTACCACATACTACCTGTGACCTTGGGTAGGTTTGCTAAGTGCTCTGTGCCTCAGTGTCCTTATCTTAAAATTTGGGTAATCATATCTGGCTTATAGGCCTGTTGTGAGGATTGAATGAGTTAATATGTATAAAGCACTTAAAACAATACTTGGCACATTATAAGTGCTATGTGTGTGTTTGTTTGTTTGTTTGTTTAAAGAAAATAAAGTATTAAATGAAGGTGGATGAACAGCAGGGGCTGACTTACTACCTGTGGATCGAATCCCTTAGATTCTTATTCTGCCCTGCCTGTTTTCAGCTTTCTAAACTGTGGTGCGGTCTGCCTGTGAAGACAGGCTACCAGAGGGATGGGAGGAGTCGGCCCTTTGTCCCCGGCCCTTTGGAGCTGCTCAGCGCCACCATGGAGTGCTGCTGGAGAGCAAGTGTTGAGTTAAAAAGAGATGCACACGTACCTTTAAAATTAGGGAGGACAGAAAAATTGACATGCCTGCCTCGTTGTGTTTGAGTTCTCCACTGCACCTGGAGCAAAGCCGTGCACCTAGTAGGTCCGCAGAAAAGGTGGGTTGGCTGACTGCAACCATGAGGATGGTGGCTTAGCAAACTTGGCATGCTTTTCAGAAGCGAAGGAACACCTGTCCTTGGAAGGCTGCACTTAGCCTCTGTCTTCAGATGCCGTGACATAATTCATTAATCTTGACTTTGCCATCAGTGGTGTCTTCTGCCAAAAGCAAATGAAGTGTTTCTGCTTCACCTGTGCATTGTTTATGAGGTTTTCTTTTTCCTAGTGTGCTGGAAGGACTGACTGTAACTGATGGCTCACTGGAGCTCTGTACTGGCTCTCTTGAAAACCAGAGTGAAAGATGGTTGGGTGCTTCAGGGAGCGTCAGGTTAAGTCCCTGAGCTCCTTCCTGCCTGTGCTGCTGCGGAGCCCCTGCTCCCTCAGCCCCGCATCCTCGGCCTCTGATCTGAGAGACTCCTGAGGTGTAAGAACAGCAAAGGCACTTGGTGGTCTTTGTTCAGGACCATGTTAGTTTTCATTGTTCCACTTTGACTAGAGAGCACATTATTTAAGTCGGAAGAGCTCAAAACAGTTGTAATCTTAGAACCTAAAAGTTGTTGTGGCTTTTTAGAAAAGTTGCCATAAAACCTCTGATACACACTCCATAAAAACAGGGCAGATCAAGTGGCTTAGTTACAAAGTAGTATGTGCAGGCGCCTTGTTGATCACAGTAGAAGGAGAAGCCACAAAAAGCTGCTGTTACTCTACAGACAGACTTCCAGAAACCTCTGCCTTCTTGAATGTCCAGAACTCAGTGTGGCCTCCTCCAGAAAGCCAGTCAACTGAAGGACCAGCTTTTTTGTGCCTGGGAATAATGAATACAACCAAGAAGAGCCAAAGATCATACCTAGAGAATGAGGATCACCTTGCTGAGGGAAGGATGTTTCCTCCTTAAAGAAGCTAGTTTTGGGTCTTAGTTCTTTTACTTGGAGAAAAAAAGAAAGCAGAGACAATGGAGCAGATAAAACTAAAGACGCATGATTGAGGTCAGTGAAGGTGTGACGGGGGCAGGAAGACGTGCTGGTGACAGGCAGCAGCAGGCGTCCTGGTGGAGACCCCTTACGGAGGCCTGTTGAGAACTCTCATTCTGAGGATTGTGCCAGTGTGTGCAGTTAATTAGGGTAATTTGTATGTGTAGTTTGCAAAAACACCATTATAGAGCTAAGAGGATCATGGAAATTCTGGCAATATAGGAAGGGGCAAAAATTCTCTAGCTGAAGAGCAGAGATTGTCGGAATGTTTATCCAATTCAAAAGAAAAAAATTAACATTTATGCACAAGAAATGGCAAGCACAAGAAAATGTTAAAAGAGGTACAAGACCAAAACTTCAAGAAAGATTATTTCATAAGGAAAGCTTCCCTTGAGGAAATGGTTTAATAATAATGAAAACCTCCCTGAGCAACTGGATTATAAGCTGGTGCTCTTTCCCCCTTGTCAGCTCCCTGCCCTACCATGTAAATTTCCCTAGTCAAGGAGGTATTCAGAATATGAACGTCTTTTAGGAGAGAGAGAGAAAGTCCATGAGGAAAGTATTGTCCTTTCCGCTGTTTCCTGCCTTACCCGGTACTCCGCCCCCAAATACCCACACTTTGGTGAGAGGACTGTGGTGGAGGGGTCAGAGAAACGTTTATTCTCCAGGTAGGCTAGGACTCTGGTGAGGTCTCTCCCTTGGCTCACAGACCTTTGTTGTGAAGTTTCCGAGTGTCTCTCGGGTCAGTGCTCACACCCTCCTCCTGCCAGAGCCACCAGGGGTCTTCCTTGCCTCTCCCTTGAGAACCTGAGGGGTCCCTGAAAGGACAGCTCAGAACATGTGAGTCGTTCCTAAGACTGTGGCTCTCACTCACAGACTGGGCCACGCACAGTGCTTGGCTGCTTATCTAAAGGACCATTTAAGTATTCCTACTAGTTTGTGGCTCCAGTAGCTTCTGCCCCAAGTGCACCGATTTCAGCTCTGATTACAGATCTGCCTCTCTCTCCAGATTCTATGGTGGAGGTTTGCCCTCTACATCCATTTACTGATGGGTCCTAGATACACCCTTGATTCTGAGTTTGTTCAGCTTTTTCTTCATGTAGGAACTGGAGTGATTATGATTACTTCAAGTTCTCTTTTATGTTGGAGCTGAAACCAGAAGTCTGTTCATTGTTTTTATCATTTTTCAGTTACATCGTGAAAATCGTCCACAATGTGAAAATCATCCTGTCCTCGGTCCCTAGGACTGAGCAGCGTTTGCCCTCTTGGGTTCAGAGGCCCGTGTCTCCCTCACGGCACCCCGACGGTTTCTCAGCGGGGCCTGTGTCTGGTTGCTGTTAGGTCAGCTGCGTCCTGTGGCGGGGAGAGCAGACAGTGGGCTCTTGCCCCAGCGTCTGACTTACCTGATACGCCTGGGCAGGCTGCCTAGCCTCCCACCCACCCCACGGGGCTGTGGCCTTCTCTGAAAATCAGGGGAATTAAGAGTCTGTGGGGTCCCTCCTTTTAAAAATTTTTGCCAATAACCACTCTTAAAGGGAATGATATCCTGCTGCTTGTGGTTTTATTTTATTTTGTTTTTGGATTCATACAGAACGGTGTGGACTCTCGGGGGTCCTCAAGACATGAGATCAAAACTAATTTCATAACAGTGCTAAGATATTACGGGCCTCTTTGACTGCACTGACTTTGCACTGACGTGTGAGCGGTGATGGGTGGAACAGCAGGCACCTGAGCAAGCATGAAAGTCGTGGCCCAGAGGCTGCTGGCAGTGGTGTTCTTCACCAGAAGGCAGTCTGAGTAGAGTGTTCCAGATCCATCTAGGAATGTCTTTGATGTAATTTTATTAAATTCTTATCCATTTGAGTATGTACCTTTTTTAATATTCTGTGGGATGGAAATTGAAAGTGTTCTTACTCTGTAACAAAGTGTGATTGAATTAAGGGAAAGTATATCTGTGATTTGTTTGATCTGAACCAGCAACTTTTTTTTGATGGAATACCATATTTACCTAAAATACGAGATGGACAGCCAAGCTGGTTAGGCTTTGGTATTTCGTAAACATTTTCTTGAAAATGAATAAAGCTCACTTGTCACCTTAAGGAAAACAACTGAAAGTATTTATGATGAGCAACAAATTTTGAGCTTTCAAGTGAAAGTTAGAATTTTGAAAAGCTTATATTTGCCGCTAGGACATTGACAGTTTACCAATATGTAAAAACTTTTCAAAATCAGAAGAGCTATTAACAACAGTAATTTTTTGCTATCATGCAATGAATTGGGTCACCATTGGAAAGATCTGCATAACTCAGGTAATCAGTGTTTTCCAGATGACTAATGCATGATGTTACACAATCGTGCATGGGTAAAAGATCCCTTCAAAGGGCAAAATAGACCAATCGGATTTTAATATGAAAGGATATAAAAAAGTTCACTGATTTGGGGTCAGATTCCATATTGCATCTAACCTTTAAAAAGCACCTCTTGTTGAGTTTTGGTGTAGTATCAAAGATCCATGGTTATCTGTAAAGGCCATTAAGTATCCCTTCCTCCTCCCACTACCATTGTGAGTCTGGATTTTCTTCATTTACTTCAATCAAGACAGCATATTCTTTAACAGCAGATGGTATGCAGAAGCAGATCTCTGATTCTAGCTGTCTTCTCTGAAGCCAGACCTAAGAGATATTTGCAAAGATGTAAAACAGTACCACTCTTCTCATGAAATCTTTCTTGTTTTGGAAAGCAGCTTTTTTTTTCCCCCATAAAAATTTATTTCAGCTGATAATTTATCACTCTTATTTTAAGGAATCAGTATTTTAAAATTTTCTAGATTTGGTAAATATAGTTAGATATAGCACACATAATGGAGAAGGAAATGGCAGCCCACTCCAGTGTCCTTGCCTGGTGGGCTACAGTCCACGGAGTTGTGAAGAGCCAGACACAACTTAGCAACTCGACAACAGCACATAAACGAAAATTCTTTGAGGTCCTCCAACTTTAAGAGTGCAAAGAGGTCCTAAAACTAAAAAAGTTAAGACCTAGCAATGTTCAATTTCTACATTCAAAATTTTAAGGACACACTGTTAACCTAGTGTTTTAGGATTTAATGATTTTCTAACATATTTCCATTTGCAGTTACAATCTGTGAATAAGATGGGAAGTTTTAAATTACTGCTTGGTCAATGCCAGCACACTTATTACTTAGGATCTGTAGAGAGAGATCAGTGATTGTTCTGTCAGGTGCTCTGGGGGTAAAACAGATTCATTGTCCATTTAGAAGACTAGTGCCCTGGATTGTAGATGCCGTCTCAGTGATTCACCGTGCACAGAAGCATGTCAGAGGTGAAGGAGTCCTTGAGTAAGTTAACCACTTAACTAGTTTTTAAACACCTTATTTATCTGTCTGTTTATTTATTTTACATAGCATGGTAGGCTCTTGCAGAAATTATTCTTAAGGCAGAGAACATGCCAGTTGGGTTTGTGTTTAATATTCAGAAGAGTCCATGTAATAATCTGTGTTTCTAGTAGTTGCTGTTCCAGTGCTTGAAGCAACCACTCAATATGCTATAGTGGTATGTAAAAGGTAGTGCTGGGTTGTATTTTGATTTGTGTGTTTTAAGGAATTAATAAAAGGGATTAATTATTTAAATTTTAAATAATTTTAATGTATTTGATAATTTAAGTACTTTATAATTTTAAAATATTTTTATTTAAATAAAAATGCTTTAATGATTACACTGATCAGAAGGAATTTGAAAAATAAAGGGTTCTTGTTTCTGAGAGAAAAAAGATGAGGTAAATGGGAATGAGTTGGATTAATCGTTTTGCAATGACAATCTGTCAAGTACTTTTAAAAGTAATTTTAAGAAAGTGAAATTTAGGCTGTGACTTTCTGGGCTAAGTCCAGTACAGCAACGGGTGTGTAAGCAGGCGATCATAGCAGCTCCTCTGCCCCAGGTGCCCTTACTACTCCTGTGTTCCTTTCACATGCTTCTGTTACCAATTTCTTTGACTTTTTCTTTTGTTTGTTTTTTTAGTATGACTTATCAAAATAGTGATACTTAGTATAGCTCTTTGGAGAAATAATTTGTGTAACACATTTTAACAAAGATTATTTTTGATTATTGATTTTTATTCTAGTTGGGGATTTTGCTACACTTCTGCATTGTAGTCTTCCTAGGTTATTTAGTATCAATTATTAAAATTACTTTTAGAAATAAATAGTACACTGCGTTTATAATAGGCTAACCTTATTTACTTAGCACTTTTCATCTTGGGTCAACATCTGGAATGGTCTCCCAGTACCTCCATCTTATCTTAGTTTCCCTTTTAAGATCCTCCATGAGCACGCTTTATTCTCTTGCTCTTGTCCCTGAACGCCCTTTACTGGCTTAGTATGAAATGTGTTAAATCTTATTTTATAGGACAAAGGTAGTGCTGCTACTGCTGCTAGCTCACCTCAAAATAAGAATCATGGTATTGAAAAGTAAAAGGCTACTTTGATTTCACTCTTGGATGGAATCCAGAGTTACACAGCGTCAGCTTGGATGACTTGGAGAAGGCAGTGGCACCCCACTCCAGTACTCCTGCCTGGAAAATCGCATGGACGGAGGAGCCTGGTAGGCTGCAGTCCATGGAATCGCCAAGAGTCGGACATGACTGAGTGACTTCAGTTTCACTTTTCACTTTCTTGCATTGGAGAAGGAAATGGCAACCCCCTCCAGTGTTCTTGCCTGGAGATTCCCAGGGACGGGGAGCCTGGTGGGCTGCCGTCTATGGGGTTGCACAGAGTCGGACACGACTGAAGTGACTTAGCAGCAGCAGCAGTAGCTTGGATGATACAGTGCACAGTTCTAAGTCAGATTACACTACATTTTAAGGTCTTTGATATGGAAAGTATGACCTTATTCTGTACCATTTCTATCATATTTGTATTACTTTCTGTTTCTTGTGTAGCCTTCTAAGAATTTCTGTTATTTGTTACAAAGCAGTATGTGCTTTTCTTTGGCTTAAGGCAAATGCAGAGGTGGTCATGTCAAAAGGAGATATTTAATGCTTTAGGGTGTTTAACTTTTGAAATTATGCTGCAGCCCTGGTTTTGTAATTTGTTCTAGACCAGGCTCTTCAAAAGCTGATTTCCTATTTTATACCAGCCCAATTATTACTAATGATGGGCTTCTTTACCAAGTGGAAAAACTAATAACCCTTTGAAGTGTTAGGTAATCCCATTGTAATTCATTAGTATGAATAATAGTTTGTAGTGTCTCTGCATCCCCCATAGCATTTATAGTTCCTTAAATTATACTTCTTGTGTGTGTGTGTGTGTGTGTGTGTGTATGTGTGTGAGAGAGAGAGATGTCTCCCTCGGTGTCCCCTATTGTGATCCCTTGAACACGGCAGTTGCTGTTTAACAGCACAGGAGTGAGACACCTAGTAAACAGCGTGTACGTGTATTGATTTTTGTTGTTGTTCCCTTTTATTCTCTTTCTCTGCCTTCTTTTCCTCTGTCTCCTCCTTTCCTTTGTCCCTTTAATCTTTGGGACAGTGCATTTTTAAGTACATGGTAGGTGCTCAGTAAGGACTTTTGAGTGATGTGTTGACAAGAAAGTAAGTACAGGTGTACCTTGGAGATGTTGCAGGTTCTTTTCCAGACCACTGCAGTACAGGGAGTCAGGCAAATTGTTTGGTTTCCCAGTTCATAGAAAAGTTACATTTACACTATATTGTAGTATACCAAATGTGCAATAGCATTTTGTCTAAAAAAAAAAAGTAATAATAATGTGCATACCTTAACTTAAAAAGTACTTTATTACTAGAAGATGCCAATCATTATCTGAGCCTTTAGCCAGTGGCTTCAAAAAAAAAGATCACTGATCACAGATAACATAATAATAAAATAATAAGAGATAATAGTACAATAATAGAAATAGAAAATATTTGAAATACTGTAAGGCTTACCAAAATGTGATGCAAAAACATGAAGTGAGCAAGTGCTGTTGGGAAAGTGGCATTGATAGACTTGCTCAACTTGTTGCCACAAGCCTTCAATTTGTAAAAATGCAGTATCTACAAAGTGCAATAAAATAAGGTATGCCTGTACTTCTTTATTCAGTCATAATCCTCTATTCCTAAAATGATTTTCCTGGAAAAAAATGGCTCCTTAAATAGTCTTGGAAATAGCAATCATTACAATGAGTAGTCTTTATTACTTTTTATCATGTAGCCTGCTTTTCACCCAGTGCCACTACCTGCCAAGGTGAGGACATAGCTGTGTATTTGTGGACACCCCTCACTTCATCACTGCACAGCTTCTTCTACAAGGTTCCCCCATCTCTGCCTAATCCAAGTCATGTAGTGATTTCCAGAATATAATTTCCATCAGTTTGCCTAGAACTGGGCATCATGCTCCTTTACTATGAAACTGTCAACTCATTTTCTTATCATCTTAGCAGCAGGAAAACAGAGCTCCTTCCAAGAAGGAGCCCTCTACTTTTCTGAGAAGGAGAACCAAAACATTATATCCTTCCAGTATTTAAAATTACTGTTTTAACATTTATATACCAAATACTCTATAACTCTTACTATATGCCTGGTCCTGTTGTAAGCACTTTACCAAAACTAATTCTTATGCTTGTAAGGCCTATTGTGTAGGTCATCCTCAGTTCTTAGATGTGGAAACCAAAGTAGAAGGCTAAGTAGCTCACCCAAGAGCTACTGGGTATAACAGTTGGTGGTTTAACTGTGGCTTTTACTATTCGAGGTATTTCTGCAGACAGGAGTTACATATGGTCAAGAAATCTTCAAACATTGAGACTGCTGCAACACACTGCTTAAGAAGAAGAGAATTCAGTAGCAAATTGAGTAAAGCTTTCTGATATTCAGGCATAGGAAGCACATTTTCACCTGGAAAGGCTCATGCACCAGTAGCTCCTGCGGATGGTGGCTTTCTGAAGCTGTGTCCCTTGAATTCAACTTGCTGGCTCATCTTGGCCCTCTTTCGATTTATCACAGCCAATGAGGAGAGCCAGTGGCACTTGTAATATTCTGCCTGGGAAATTTTCTTACCTAGATTGTTAGGGCATTTCCAGTTTTCCCCTTACCCCAGGTGACAGTGTTGCCAAACTATATCTTCCCTGTCCTCTAGCTTCTAGTAACATTTTAAAAACTTTTAGCCCTGACTGTCAGCCTCATCAAAGCTCTTCCCCCTTCCCGGTCCCAATGACAAAGCTACCTATTAGATTTCTTTTTTTTTTTTTTTTAATGGTAACACCCTACTTCCACATTCCAGAATCTCAGTTATCTAATGCTGCAAAATTGAGTGGCTTAAAATGATAACAGTTGATTATTTTATTTCTCTGCACCAAGCATTGTCATCTTCCTGGGGTCACTCCACTTGACTGGGGTCTTTCCACCTTCAAAATGTCTCACTCTGATGCCTGGCTAGTTGTGTAGGCAGTTGGCTAGGAGCTCAGCCTGGACTTTTGGGTGGTGACCTCAGTTCCTTTTTGTAGACTTAATGGCCTGGTGATAGTTGTGTGCCAGGAGTGAATGTCTCAAGAGTCAGTTGGGAGCTCTGATTTATGAGTTTCACCATAGTCAGTTTCTAGGAGAGGGAACCCAGATACTGTCTCTTAACACTGGGGTATCCAGTCATGTTATTTAAAGAAGAGCGTGAGGTCTTTGGAGATACTGTGCTCATTTTTGGAGACTGTAATCTTCCACAGAACAAGACCTTTTGTCTTCATCTTTTCTACCTTAGCTAAGCAAATTCCAGTAATATAGTAATTTTTCCACATTGTTAGATGATGTTTTCATTTAAGTATACATGTATATTTATATATGTCAATTTTATCTCATCTGTTTTGCCTTGAATACATTGTGGTTGCTCTTTTCATTAATATTGTACTTCAAAAGAACCTGCCATCTTTTAGGAAAATCAAATTCTTTTTAAAAAAAGATTCAAATATGATTCATACTCTGGTTTGCATTTGTAGATCAAATAGTTTAAGCATTTATTGAAAAATGACTGATAATTTATTTTCTTCCTAAAGGTAGCCCATGAATGGTGATGAAAAATATTTCAAAACAGATAATAAGAAATGATTTGCTGTTGACATGGGTGTGTTTTGCAATGAGTCAGTTGACTGTTTTATACTCTTAGGACAAGCTTATTAAGTATTCATCTGTTCAGCTAATATTTGTTGAGTATTGATTGTGTCAGGTGTTGGCAGCCAGAAATCGTCTTACCCTCATGGAACGTATAAGGGAGAAGATGGGCATTAATGGGTAATCACCGAGTAAATGTGAAATCATAGCCGTGTTCAGTACTCCAGAGAAACGGAACTCAGGAAGTATCTGAGAGGGAACCTGACCTCGTCTGCTCTGATGACGTGGCCTTTTTAGCGGAGATCTGGATGGTGAGGAGGATGTAGCCTCACCGAGAGCGCACAGCAGCCTCACACAGTCCTCAGGCGGACATCCATGGAGATCCGTGCTGCTGGCTTACAGCCGTTCTTCAGGAGAGCAGTAGCTTCAGCTGTGATTCTGCTAGGAGACCATGTATTTAGGGCCTCTCGGAAAGCGCATGATCACACAGGCCTTACAGTGCAGAGGTCTGAGTTTTAAGGACCCTTTTTCATTTATAACTTTTAATAATGGTGATCCCTATAAACAGGTACAATTCAAGTAAGTACGAAGTATAGCAGTAGTCCTCCATGGATGGCCCAGGGACTCCTGGAATTAACCAGACCCTTTCAGGATATTGAGATCAAAATGATTTTCCTTGTAATACTGAGACATTTTTTGTCTTTTCCACATTCCTTCTTTTACGAGAGTAAGTGAACTTCCTCAGAGACTGGGTGATGTGGTTTCATCCCAGCAGGTTGGATATGAGAGCATACATGAGACTTCAGCTATTATCCATTCATCCAGACCTTTAAAAACCTGCAAAAATGGGAAAAAATGCCATTCTTTTTGTTTATTTTTGAAAATATTGTTACTTTCATAACAGTGTTATTTATGTTAAAATGTAATAGGCTTATCTTTATTATTTGTAAATGAATTAATATGTATTTCTGAACTTTCTGTTTAAACTTCTTGCATGGTAATTAAAGCGTAAAGAGGTTTTGAGACCAAAAAGTTTGAGAACTGCTGAAGTATGGCATTGTTCTTGACTTTAAGCATGTTACTTAATGTTGGAGATGCAAGCAGTCTGTAAAATGGGGTTGATGATCAAAGTACTTCCCTCGTAAAAGGATAAAAACAAGTTAGTGTATGTCAGGAGCCTATAAGACTACTACACATTCAACATATGTTAATTTGTATCATTATTGCCATTTAATACAAAAGTAGAAATTTATGTGAATCCAAACACTTCTGAGGCTTGGTAGCAAAGAATTTTGCTCTTGTTTGTGGTCATCTCTATTGTTTTGGTGAAACACAGTATTCAAAGGTGAAAGAAATTACAATGTGTAATTTTTTTTTTTTTGAGTTCATTTATAGCATAGGTTTTTATTGGCAGATGGTCAGGATGGCATATTTGAAGACACGAAAATTCAGGATAGCTTGCTATGCCTTTTCCACCTCCCTGCCCGCCCTCCCAGTCCATTCCCTTCTCCCCACAGCAGGGTTCTGCTGTGTCTAGAATCATGGGGAACAGAGGGGCACACCTCATTTGGGAGAACTCCCCGGGGTTGGGGTCCATGCCCTGGACAGGGAGCTGATAGGAGGAACTTAGCTCCCTCACTTTTCAGGTGGAGTCACTGAGGCCCAGAAGAGGGATTTGCTCACACAGGTTCAACCCGCATATTAGAGGCCTACCTGGGACAAGAGCTGACATTCCGATTTGTAATGGTAAGAAAACCAGGCTGAGAATCAGAAGAACTGGTTTTAGTCTCAGTCTCAAACACTTCAGTTGGTTGTCTGATGTTGAGCAGTTGACTAAAATCACTGATCCTTAGTGTCCCGATTTGTCAAATGGAAGTGAAACTACCCACCATCCAGCGCTGTGAAAAGGATCAGTGAGATGCCATGTAATGGTACCCAGGATGCATCCTCCTAGCTCATCTCTCTGCTCCTTTGCATGTAAAGTCCGTAGAGAGACACTTCCCAATGAAATAAAATACTCCTTTCAGAACCTTAAAGCCCTCCTTAAATGTTGTGTTTTGCAGCTTTGTAACATTTTCTTTTTTCTGTCTTTTTAGGACAGCCCAGAAACTTGCAGGACCTGTGCCGAATTAAAATTCGACAGTGTATAGGCCTTCAAAACCTAAAACTACTTGATGAACTACCAATTGCCAAGGTCATGAAAGACTACTTAAAACACAAATTTGATGATATCTGATACACAGAGAACTGTGAGCAAGATTAGGAGTTATATTCCAGATACTTAAAAGGCTTTTTGCCTTGCACAAAGTATATCCTATGCAATTTCTGATTTGCTGTGAAGTCAGAAAGCAGGTATACACTTACAGGTTTTTTTGTTTGTTTGGTTGGTTTTCATTGTAGGGGAGAGGTTTTTTTATACACACACACACACACACACACCACATGCTTGAAGGTCTTAATTTGGTTTCTTGGTCCAAGTTTAAGAGGTCCAAGCTTTCTATACAATATTGCATTTAAAACAATTGTTTTTCCAAAATGACACAAGCAGGTTTGGAGTGGAGAATTGACCCTTTCCAAATTTATGGTTTCATTGGCGTGCACAATATTATAAACCAGCAGAGCACTTGTTACAGTTTGGAGGCACAATTTCAGCCAGGGCATCCAGGGTCCTACTGGAAAATGCCCTAAGAAATTTTTTAAGTAATGCCGTCACCTCATTCATTTTAATGAGTACAAATTGGCTGTTTCAAACTGTTCTTTTCCTAATTAATGTAGCTTTGGATGACTTACAATCCCTCTGCCTTTGTTGGTGTGCTCGTTCTAACTCACTTTTAACAGCTGTAGTACACTACCCAGAGACGTTGAGTCTCAACTTCTGTCTCTAGTTGAACTGTGCTTTTAAAACAATTAGTGGGAAAGAAAAAAACTTTATAAAGCCCGTGTATTCTGTTTTTAAAATAGTGCCTCCAGTGCAAACTCTTTCTGGTGTATTTTATCCATTATTTCACTTGATGTTCCTCATTCCACAGCTGGCTTTGACATGCCTGTGAGAACAGGAACTGCCACTTTAATTTTAATTGCAGAACATAGTGTCAGTTGCAATTTCCATTTTAAGCTTTGTCTTTTACTTCAGTTTAAGCAGAAAATTTCATGTCCTGGTGGTAGAGTATTCCCTAAAAATAGCCAAAATACTGTTAAATCATTTGGCTTTAATGGATAAATAATTTGGGATGGTTTCATGGTGTTTATTTCGTCCCAGTTGAAATAAAATGTCTAAAGGGTAAAATTTCTAATGGGTGCACATTTGTAAGTCTGGTTAATTTCTAATATGCTAATTAAGCATTTCCTATCTTTTAAAGTTATACACAGTGACGCTCTTCAGAACAGTTATTTTCTGGGTTGATCGGCATATGTTTGCAGTGTAAACATAAATATGATAAAGTGTGAATAACAGTGGTTCCAGAGGTATTAGGAATCTATGGAGATGCCCTTGGAAATGAGCCCTGTGCTTGATGTGTCATCGTATTAGTTCCAGAAGAAGCTTTAAAACTATCCCAGTATTGTCCTTAGTGCTTTGGGAAATTTCAGAATATTTACACACTAGTAATAAATTTATTATCAGAAGTTTACAAAAGAAAGGGCTTCTCTTGTCTCAATTTCTAGTTTTAAGTCATTAAGTATAAAGTTATTTCACCTGAAAAGTATAACTAGGTAGAATTAGGAGTCTCCTCTGGTTTTATCCTTTATCAGAGCCAACAGTGATATTTCCTCAAGCACAAAATTTATTCTCTTGGATGCGAAGTAGCTCTGGCATCAGATACCTGCTCTGCTGGGCCTGGGCTGGGAGCAGGTTTCTGAGCAGTGGGCAGCTTCGGGAAGAGGGTGATGCGAGGGATCACGGATGGGGTACGTAGCCTCTTCCGCAGGGAACCACTCAGTGTGTGGCCAGTTTTGCAACCATCCAAAAACTGTAACTGGGGTGTGATCGATAGAAATGGGTATTCTGACTTTTTTCCCATAAAAATATCTCCAAAAAGTTATCTTCTGAGAGAGAATCCTTGTGAAGCTAGGAGCTGAGCTGTGTTCTCCTTCTGGAAACCAATAGCCAGGTCAGAGCTAAGGCACACTTGGCATCAGGGACCTGGCTTGGCTGGAAATGAATGGTGTTGCTTCTCCCTGAACCCAGGCCAGGGAGACAGGGATGTGGGAAGGCAGGCAGAACCCTGCCTTTGAGCAGTGATGTTACTGTTATGTTCGCACAGGGCTCATCTCCTCATGTGTCTATTAATTTATTCAGTTAGTTTAAAATGATTTTCTTTCCCCGGCCATTCGGAGATCTCCAAAACTAAGTTCACCGCTGACTTAGAGTCAGGAAATTCCAAGTAAAAAGATCAGATTAAGGTAAATTCTTTGCTCTGTATTGCTGCTTAGACTTAAGAGGAAAAAAAAAATTATGAGAGCTCTTCCTGGAATCCAAATTTCTATTTAATGAAGAAGTGTGTAATTCCATTATTTGTTTGAGGTTTGATTTTTCTGGAAGCTTGAAAAGAATGTTTTATTTTTGTTGTTACTAGAATCCCAATCACATATCATCTTTAACAGTAACTAAAATGTCTCAAAGTTGGTAACTGGTGGAATACAGGGATGAATGTGCAGGTCTGCTCTCCAGTTTGATTGGCAGAGAAGCACTCTGTCGTAACATAATGAGGACAGATGTTTTCAGAAAATCAACTGGTTTTTCCAGAATCTTGACTGAAATGTTCAGAATAGTATCAAATTTGTCACTGATCCTTCTGTGTTTCTTTTGAAATTTATTATTTAAGCCTGTTACTAAACCTTTATAAAAATGTATTTGGCAAGTACACCAAAGACACCAGCTCATAAAAGATTATGATCATTAATGAACTGCAAACCTCATCTTTTGCAAACGGAAGATTTTTTTTGTGTGTGTAAATATTTGTGTTTATAAATGTACAGCAGAGTAAGGGTGTTTTTTAGATTATTTAATTTCCATATTTCTAAACTATTTACTACAGAATAATCCACGCTTGTTAGTTTGGAGGACTTGACAATTCTGTTTTTTTAATTCATTATCAGTCCTGCTTGGAGCAGCATTTCCGCTAGAGAATTCAGTGTTCTGGCAGTAGCAAGAGTACACATCTGGAGCATGAGGGAGTCTAGCTTGGTTTGTCAGATACACACCCTACAAGATGAGAATGTGTAGTTTAATTACCACAGCGGACCATACAAAAACGGAGGTTCTAACTTTGCTGCAGAATTGCACATCAGCCCAGAGTGTCACTGGGATGAGGCCCTTGGCCCACAAATTTAGCTCTCATG
This sequence comes from Cervus canadensis, assembly GCF_019320065.1. Lineage (NCBI taxonomy): Eukaryota > Metazoa > Chordata > Mammalia > Artiodactyla > Cervidae > Cervus > Cervus canadensis. The sequence goes on along the minus strand of NC_057402.1, from coordinate 62,357,202 downwards.
TAACTCCTAGTGTGTTATATCATAATGTATTTTGTTCTTCCTTTGTAATGTAAGTTTTGCTTTGGGTCAGTTTGAATTAAAAAAAAAAAATCACTTAAATCTGGTTTAAAACATAGTGGAACTGTGTTTTATTTCTAGTCTGCCTTAACTTTTTAATACTTCCAGCTATTTGGTCAAAAGAAAGAAAGTGAACTCAGCATTTTAGATAATTAAGAATTGGGTAAGAATGTAATACAGGAAGTAGCACTATTTTAGATCATTTAAGAATCCTCCCCGCCCCCACCCTGCTTTTTAACACATTCTTCAAATACCCTCCAACAAAAGACTATCTATCCCCTTCTTCTGCGTGTTGATCCGCCACTGAGCCTTTTGGGGCCAGATTCACCTCTGCCTCATTCTGACTGAGGACAGTTTGGACCACAGCATCTCTAAGCACAGAACAGTATATTCAGTTAAATAATGAATTTGAGGTAGTTTATTAGCTTGCAAGAGATATAACAAACAGCTTTGATTTCATACTTCCTCTGTGTCCCATAAGCACAGCTTGATTTAGGAGAGGCCTCAGACTAATGAGTGATGGTGTGCTAAGAAGGGAGGGCAGACAACTTAGCACCTCGTGCAGAAACACAGTGTTTTGCAGCCATAACCTTGTTACAGACTTGTCCAGGATTTGGCACAAATGGAAGCCAAGAATGGGACATTTGAAACTATTCCTAATGATCAGCAGGGGAGTTCAGATGTGAAAAATAGCTGTGTTGCTTGGAAATCTTGAGGTCATTCCTTTTCCAATATGATGTAAGTAGTGTATTGTTTTTTCAGCTGAAAGACAATTTACAAAAAATGGCTTACTAGCTATTGATAAAACAGATTATCTAGTTGATTAAAAAAAAAAAAAGTCTCCACATCCCATGTAGTTGGGTTTCAAAGATAAAAGAAAGTGGACTTATATCATTTTGTATTTATGTAACAATGTGGCTTTATGTTCTCATAACACATCTTACATATTTTGATGTCAGAGTTTATATTAGCTTCAATACCAGTAAAGATTTTAAATATCCACTGCCAGATACTGTTATTTAGGTTGATGTAGACTCCTAAGATACAAAGACAGTTTGGCTTTATTTTATCATTATTTTGTCGTTACCAGTAAGGTTTATAGTAAGATCTCTTGATTCTTAGATAAAAAACAAAAAGGTCAACCAGCATATGGCTCTGCTGATAAATAGTGATCAAAGTCTTATATTTCTCTAAGATCATGGTACATTTTGTAGATATTTATCTTCCAGAAAAACTGATTTTTGAGTGACAGTTAACAATGCTCAATCCCATTTGAAAAGACTGAAGTCCTATGAGAGATCATTGTGTGAATAAAACCCAAAAGTGGCAGTGTTGTTGCAGTGCGTGAACTCCTCTTGTGGAGTGTTTTCTACCAAGTGTGGTGTTTCCATTTCTTACTCGCCTGTGCCTAGAGTGTCTCCTGCTGGGTTTCAATTCTGCACCCGCAGGCTAAGTGCTTCATCAATTCTGAAGACCCATAAACCATTAGAAGTAAAGGATCAGATTAAAGCAAAATATTTCTACTCTGTTGCAGATACGGCCTCAAAAAAAAAAAATCATGTGTAGTTATTATATATATTTTATATTAAATCTTGGTTTGTTCCAGCATCTTAAAAAATCACACTCGGAACCTTTTTTTAATGTTTCCTTGTAATTAGGAAATTGTTTTAAATGCATAAAAGTCTAATTTATGTTACATTAGGTAGTCATTAAATGACTCACTTTCTGTGAAATAGTATTTTATGAATCAGAAGTGAGATGGCTGCGTTTGGACAAGGGGATCAGTTGAAGCTGAGAAGCTCAGTTACGTGATGAGTAAACTGACGCTTTGTGACCGGCACAGGGAATCCAGCTGCAGATACTTCCTATTTTATCTGGCAAACAGACTCAGATTTTTCTTGCTTCTCAGTCTTGAACTAATGTTGCTTTTCTTCCTCTGATAGTTTTGGGTCAGGTCACCACTTAATTTTCTTTTTCTTTACTGAAAAAAAAAAGAACACTTGTAGGGGTGGACTTACTGTACATGACCATTTTGTATTTCTGTAGAGGTTTTCTAAATTTTCCCTCTCTTGCTTCTGTCCCCTTAACCCTTTAGTGAAGTACACACATGTGCACAAGGCATGGCCTCACCCACTTGCTTTTTTTTTTTAAGATTTTTAGTTCCCTCCTTACATGGATGGAAATGCAGCTTAATATCATTAGGAAATATAGTGTAATATCATTTAAGAAGACGAATAAGACTGGGCTACATCCGTTTTCCATCTTGGGTAGCACCAGAGAGAACAAATTGCATTTCTTCCTAGTTTATTACTGATGTTCTTTTTTATATTTAAAAAAATTTTTTTTACTACCGATGTTCTGAAGAAGTCATTTTCTTTAAATCCATTGCACGGTGACCTCCTTAAGGACAGATCCTGGGTCTCATTTGCCTGGGTCTCACACAGTATTTGCTGAAAGAGCCATAGGTGCCTGTGGCAGTTGGTTGTCAGCCAGTTACTTTATTTCCTCAAGCCTTCAAGGAGCCCAGGGCCGTGTGGACGGCAGCATCAGCATTTCTCAGCTCCAGATCTCAGGCACCTCCTGCCAGGACTGTGTTTTGCTGTTCCTTCCTCTCCTGCGCCCCCACCCTTCAGCCCTCCCCTCCCCTCGGTGACATGGTCCCTGAGCAGCGGACCCCCGTGATCGTGACATGCGGGCACCGGGGTGGCAGACTCCCAAACAAGCCCCGGGACTCTGGTCATGGGGCATCCTGCCCGCCGGGAGTCCCCCTCCCAGGGCCCCCACAGTGCACTGAGCCTCTGAAGGCTCCCCCGCCTCCCCTTGCAAGTCCAGCGCACTGAGGTGTCTTCACGGGTCACAGCTGCGCCCCCACCCGTCTCCGGGCAGCTCGGTGGGGACTGAGGTGCAGCGCCCGGCCCGCCACCCCTGGTGTGCCCTCGCCCTCTCCCGTGCGGCGTGGATGCCCTCCCTGTCTGGGGAGCGGAGGAGCCCTGCTGGCTACGGCATCTCACCGCTGCTCCTTTCTGCTGTGCCCGCCTGGTCCCCTCGCGTAGTGGGCGCTCAGTCAGTATTCTTCGAGTGAGTTAATCCAGTCCAAACCCTTTCTTTTACAGGCAAAGGAGCCCTTCTCTTACGAGTGGAGGACTGAGGTGGCTGGGAGCTGTGGCCCTGCCCCAGTGACCGCCAGTGAAGGCTCGGCCCCAGCTCCCCAGCCCCGGGGTCCTCGCGATCCTGGCCTGCCTGCAGCTCAGCCCTCACTCACGTCAGGTGTGTTTTCTGTGGAACAGAAGTCGGTCACTTGTTAACAGTGATGGAATGAGATACGTTTTGGCGAAAGTTAGCCGGGCTCAGGACTTTATCCCTTCTGGATTTAAAGCCCATGCATCCACAAGACTAATTTCCTACAAAACAGTTGCTGAGAGTTCCATCTTGGTCTTCACTGTGCTTTTTGAATAATCTTGACTGTAAGAAATTAGGTTTGGGGGGCACCCTTAGGAACAGCATTGCCAGTGTTTGTTTGATTCTGTGTTTACAGGGCAAGTTGAGTAACTGCACGTATGAGGCTGCACAGAGATGCCAGTGGTGTTTATACTCAGCTTTTTTGTTTGTTTCAGTTTTCATTACAGGCAGCTAAGAGATTGATCCACCACCATCTTTTCATCATATATTATGATCCCTCAAATTCACAGTGTATTTTTCCGTTGAGAGTTATAGGAGTAGAGAGAGGAACTTGGGTGTTTTGACTTAGAATTAAGGTTGAACTGACATAAATATCCTTGTGTTACATAGCACTTGTGTACACTTCAAAATAGGTGTTTCTTACCTAGAGGCCTCAGTTGAAATTCCTGTAAGAAGCTGATTGATAAGTTTATCTGTCAGATAATGATCTCCAGCAAATAGAAAATTCATTTAGATATGGTGAGCTAAGTGGAGCTGCCGACTTGGAGGCTATCATTTGTTAGTTTACCCTGATTTATCGGTTCTTGAGGCTGAGGTAACTGATTCGTTATACTGTCCATAGAACATTTTGAGGTCTCACGGTTAAAATTACAGTGGAGACATCAGTATCAAGGTAGTCATTTCTCTTTCAGCTTCCTGCTGAACCCAGTGACAGTCGCCACACATCCCCACCCCGGCAGGTATTTCTCGAGCATGAGGCGTAGTGGTTAGGGCCTCCTAGTTCATCCTGGTTCATTAGCTCCTAGTAATGTCAGAGATGGAGAGATTCGAGTCCCTTGCCTCTGGCCTCTCTGTGTGGGGAGAGCAGGCCCCTTGGGAGCAGTGGACCAGGGCCATGGCCACAGTCTGATGACAGACAAGGTGCCCCAGGAGCCTGGCTCTGAGCCAGGCAGAGCTGGTAGCCATCGCAGCCTTGCCTTGGGCCCTTTAAAAGCGTGGTACACTGCCTTGCCCGAGCCTGCCCAGCTTTGCTGTGTCCCAACCCAGCGTGGCCTCGGAAGCAGCAACTCTGCTGGAGCCTGTTCAGAACGCTTGTCTTTTGTCCTGATTCCTAAGTCCGTCCTTAGGTATATCTGCTCCATAACATGTAAATGACAGGTGTGTGATGCCATCTAGCCCAGAGGGATGTGTGTGTGTGTGTGTGTGTGTGTGTGGCTTAGAAAGAATGCCTGAGATGGCAGTATGAGGTTCTGATGAAAGAAAATGTGTTAGAAAGGAGAGTATGGCTCTCTCCTCCCTAGGGAGGGGAATAGGCCTGTGGCCCCTCTGCAGAGAGATCAGCTGTAGTTGTGTAGTTGTGAGCAGGGCTTCTGTGTTGAGGGCCGCCTGTGGACTTACAGTAACTTGGGCTGGTCATGTCTGGAGGGGATGGGAAGCTGAGGGGCTGATGGAGGGGGCTGGTACCAGCTGTGAGTACCTGGGAGCTGGTAGTCCTGTGGTTGGTGGGAGCACAGGAGGGGTCCCACCCTGCTGGGCACTCAGCCTGTCCCAGGCTGGTGTCCCTTGGGGCGGCTTCTCCAAGACATTGCTGTCCCAGCCATGAGGATGCCCTTCCCTCCCCGTCCTCGTTGAAGGGGTCGCCCTGTAGTTCTTTCCAGGGGAGAAAGTCGTCTGCGTGTCCATCTGCCACACCAGAAGCATCTGGAAGGCAGGGATCTGGCCTTGCCTTAGGCTCTATGGCCCAGCAGGACCAACACCTGTGAGGAGGCAGGCAGTGGTTCCCAGATGTCTGGGGAGTGAGGAGACAGGTAGATAGCCCCTTCACAGCCCTGGGGCCAGGCAAGAAAGCCGGAAGTGGGCTCTGCACTTGCTCCCGCGCAGTGCTCGCCTCCCCTCTGCTCCGTGGGTGTCCTGATCGTTTGCACAGTCAGGGCTGAACTGGAGTCCTCCCACCCCGCTCTCCCCCCAGCTCTGCCGGGCCAGGTTTTCATGTCTCTTCCCAACAGGAGCTCCCGCTGCCTCTCTCATCACAGGTCCCAGCTGCTGTTTTTCCTCTGTGCCTCTGCTCCTCGAATTCTTCATGCAGAACTAGGAAACCCTCTTCAGGGTGTGCAGACGTTGTACGTGTGCATACACGACTTTTCCAGGGAGGAGAGTCTGGGCCGTCACGTCGTCAGAGGGATATGTAGCTCCCTAGGGTCAGAAACAGCACATTGTTTGACCCCTGGAGCATTTCTGAGCATCTGTCTCCCTGCCAGCCCAGTGCCAAGGGCGGCTCGCCCACCACCTTGGGGGTCCTGCCCGAAGGCCACACTGAGGTCAGCGACTAGCATGGTGCAAACCTCCTGCCTCCCGGGCGCAGAGTCCCCCTCGGGCCCTGATGGGGCTAGGGCTTGGGGGCTGCTCCCTGGGCACCCTCCTCCCCCACCGTGTCATTTCCTGGCTTAACTGTTTCCATATCGGTCCTGGACCAGGCTCTGTCTTCAGTGAGAAGGGGGTGCAGAGAGACCTGTGAAGCTGGAGGCGACCTGGGGGTCCCATGCCACAGACCCAGGAGAGGCTGCCAGCCTTGCCTGCGGCCTGGCAGCAGGGAATGTGGGCTGGTCCAGCCTCCGCGTCACCACGCGCTCAGTCCTCTGCAGGGTCCCATGTTGTCTCAGGACTGGGATGGGAACAGGAGCAACCTGGAGGGTCCTGGATGGTGAGGCTTGATGTTACTCATCTGCCTGAGGCCACCCAGAGGGTCCCTGTTGCCAGAATGGGCCCTGCAGGGGACCACAGCAAGCAGGATCAGGGGATGCCATCTCAGTTCCCACTCTTGAGCCAGGCTGGCTCCCCGAAGTATGTAACCCCTTGTTCTTGACACTTTCATGCATTAAGATAAAAGGACAAGTACACAGACTCCAGTATGGAACGTCTAAACCATATATTATTCTGTAGAAGCACTTACTCATAAAGCCTGTAATTAACTGCCTAGTTTCATGGAAATGCTTGATGTTTAGGAAGTTATTAGGAGGTTCAAGAAAAAAAAAAAAAAATCTGACCTGACCTGACCTGAGATTAACTGATACCATTACTACCTTTTTCATTTAAAATGTTTATAAATTAAAATGTTCTTCAATCACTTTCTGTTTCAATGGATTTAATGGACAGAAATAAAATTCTTGCTTAGTAGAACCTCAACATTACATGATAGGTAAGTTGATCTGTTCCTCCAGTCAGACTGGACCCTGTTAACAGTAATAAAGCTCCTGAGAGCAGTTCTTTGGTCTTCCTGATGCAGCTGAACCCCAGCCTAGTGCTGCTGGGAGGTTCCTGACACAACCTGAACAGACTCCACCCTCATGTTCTTTACTGAGATGTTTACAAAATCAGGTAAAGTTTGGAGCTGATCAGTTGAGGATTGCTTCCCCATTCAACACATATTTTTGGAGCACCAGAAAGGGGCCAGCATCATGCCAGCACCAGAGTCAGCCAGCATGGGAGCCCAGATGATGAGGAGTGTGCCTGGGAGCAGAAAGAAACGGGGCTTCGGTGGGGAGACCAGGTATGTGGAGACTGGGTAGGGCTGTGCGTGACTGAGGACCTCCACGTTCTAAACTCAAAGAGTGTGGAATTCTGGTGCACCTCTGTGTGCATTACTGGGTGTGGGGCTCAGACTTGAGTGGACATCAGAATTCCCTAGAGGGCTAGTTAAAATACTGCCAAGCCGTGCAGAGTTTCTGATGCCTTAGGGCTGGGATGGAGCCTGAGAATCTGTGATTCTAATGCAGATAATGTAGACACTGCTGGTTTGGAGGCTCCCTTAGAACCATTGCATTTGGGTATTAAATCTAGGCTCTTCCATGGCAAATGGGAGAGAATGAGAAAAATCCGACAGTTACTATGAGATGTTACAGAAACTGCCTACCTACTTGTCCGTAGTTGTGTGTATAGAAGTTCTAGTGATTCTTAGAAGCCACATGTGAAATGAGTCCCTTGTTTTATAGGCTTCAGCAGTACGTGAACTGAGAATTTCCAGATGGACAAGCTGGGTTTAGAAAAGGCCGAGAAACCAGAGATCAAATTGTCAACATCCACTGGATCATGGAGAAGGCAAGGGAATTCTGCTTCATTAACTCCACTAAAGCCTTTGACTGTTGTGATTCAAGGGATCACAACAAACTGTGGGAAATTATTAAAGAGATGGGAGTTCCAGACCACCTGACCTGCCTCTTGAGAAACCTGTAGCAGGTCAAGAAGCTACAGTTGGAACCAGACACAGAACAACAGACTGGCTCAAGATTGGAGAAAGAGAACAACAAGACTGGATATTGTCACCTGCTTATTTAACTAATATGCAGAGTACATCATGCTAAAGGCTAGATTGGATGATTCACAATCTGGAATCAAGATTGCCAGGAGAAATATCAATAACCTCAGATAGGCAGATGGTACCACTTTAATGGCAGAAAGTGAAGAGGAACTAGAGAGCCTCTTGATGAGGTGAAGAGAGTGAAAAAGCTGGCTTAAAACCCAACATTCAAACCTAAGGTCATGGCGTCTGGTCCCATCACTTCATGGCAAATAGATGGAGAAACAGTGGAGGCAGTGAGAGACTTTATTTTCATGGGCTCCAAAATCACTGCAGCCATGAAATTAAAAGATAATTGCTCCTTGGTAGGAAAGCTATGGCAAACCTGGACACCATATTAAGAGGCAGAGACATCACTTTGCCAACAAACATCTATCTAGTCAAAGCTATGGTTTTTCCAGTAGTCATGTATGGATGTGAGAATGTTGGACTATAAAGAAGGCTGAGCACCAAAGAATTGATGCTTTTGAACTGTGGTATTGGACAAGACTCTTGAGAGTCCCTTGGACTGCAAGGAGATCCAACCAGTCCATCCTAAAGGAAATCAGTCCTGAATATCATTGGGAGGACTGATGCTGAAGTTGAAGCTCCAATACTTTGGCTACATGATGTGAAGAGCTAACTCATTGGAAAAGACCCAGCATCAGGGTCTGAAGGCAAAAGGAGAAGGGGGCAGTAGAGGATGAGAGGATAACATTACTGATTCAAGGGATGAACAAAATTCTTAAGGAGATGGGACTACCAGATCACCTTACCTGTCTCCTAAGAAACCTGTATGTGGGTCAAGAAGCAACAGTTAAAATTGGACATGGAACAGCAATGGACAATGAACGTGAATTTGAGCATACTCTGGGAGATAGTGGAGGACAGAGGAGCCTGGTATGCTGCAGTCCATGGGGTTGCAGAGTCAGACGTGACTTAGCGACTGAACAGCAACTAAGTTTATGGGCAGCCTTGAATAGCTCTCTATGTGTTATGTGATTAAAGATTACAAATCTTTCCTACCACATGACAAGCTGACTCTATGTCTAGGCCTTTATGTCTCTAATTATCTTTTGCAACTGCTTAATTTAAGTTGGGCACAGACAAAACCAGTAGCCTGTAGTTCTATTATCCTGCTGTTATTATTCTTCAACCTAGTTTAACAGCTTGTAGATAATATGTCTGCCAAACATTAATAACGACAGCTCTGGCCTGCTCAGGGGTGGGGGAGACTGGCTCTGGCTGCTCCAGCCAGCATGTGCCTTGGCACCGCCCACGAGGCAGGCGGCCGGCGGTGCGTCCCAAAGGTGCGAGAAGGATAAGCAGCATTTTCCGAATTACTGATGGCAGGTGGTCAGGCTGGGTGCAGCCTGAGGTCCCAGGGAGCCCCGAAGGGAACCCAGCACCCGCGAACCCTTACCCAGCCCACGGATGCAGCCTGGACTTCTTGGGGGCTAAGCTGTCGTTCCCTGCTTTCAAAAAGGAAATCAAATGAATCAGCTAGGAGATGAGTGTAGGTTTGTACCCAGTGGGGCTGCTGCCGGCCCAGGAGCCACTCTTGAGAGCCACCAGCATGGAGTCATCTTGGGATGTCCTCTGACCGCTAAAAGGAAGAATCAGTTACGTTAAAAAAAAAAAAAGTTTTATTGAGGTGTAATTATTATGGAAAAATTGCACATTTTATTGTTTACAACATGATAGGTTTGATTGTTATCACTGGAAAGTGGAAAAACAGAGAACTTGAAGGAAAGGAAATGTCCCAAGTGCCTCCTCTCAGTGTGACAGGCCATTGCAGGCGACCCAGGCCTTGCCTCAGACAGGTAAGGAGTGGCCCAGGTCACTGTCCTGAGGAGCGGACGGCTGTTGGAAGGAGACACAGGTTGGAACCCACGAGGCAAGGACAGTGCAGAGTGCATCCCCAGTGAGGACCTCCCCGAGGGGGTCTCAGCCTGCCCGGTGCTTCAGACCCTGGCTGGGCAGGTCTTGGGACGCTGACTGCAGGCAGCCTACCCCCTGCCGGCCACGTGGACTCTAAGGAGGGTGCAGCGGCTGAGGCGGAGTTAGAGGGCCAGACCCTTTATCGGGTGAAGAGGCTTCATGAAATATGTAGGGCCTTTGAATTCTTGGAAGGATTTTACCAGTCCTACTCTCCAACTCCTGTATCTCCCAATATGTCTAATCTAGTCTTTTCCTAAAGGGCGATGCAAGGGAATCCCCAGCCTGGTGGTCCAGATTCACAAAGACCCTGGTGTGCTGTAATATTGGTTTTATTTATTTGGGATCTGGCTTGGGGAGAGGCCACATGAATATGACAAAACTTAGATGTCTGGGTCGGGAGTACATGTGTGTTTGTGCTATTATTCTCTGAGCTTTCGTTTAACATTTTACCAAATAATGAAAAGAAAAATTGTTTTCTTGTCCCCTTGATGGTAGGTTATTTGCAGATTGGATCTGTTTTGTCCTCAGTGTTTGGATTCCCACACAGAGACTGGCTCATTGCTAACAACCACTCATTAGGTGGAAGTTTTGGTCCACTTGAGGAAAGTGCCTCCTAAAATTCTTCAGTTGTTAGTGTGGGGAGGTGTCTCTCTTGGCATGCAGTTAGTTGGACCTGGTGCCTCCTACCGCTGCAGTCAGCCCTCTAGTGACTGAAGCAGGATGGGGTCAGGAAGCCTTCCGGATGTTTGGACCTTTGGGGAGATGAGGAGGGAAATGCAAGTGACCAGTGCAGTGAGAAAGCAGGAAGGCCACAGGAGAGCCCCAGACAGAGCGCTGGGAGGAGCACGGCTGGTTCCAGCTCCCGAGATGCTGCTGCGCTTTCTGATTAGCTTGCTGGAGACAGAAAAGGTCTGTGACTTGGGCGTCACGCGGCCTAGGTTTAACTGGCTTTGCTGGTAACTGGTTGTGTGACCCTGGGCAAGTTGTTTGCCAAAGATTAGAGGGACCGAGCTGAGAGCCCCTTCACCTGCCATGACCGTCTGATTCTAAAGTGGCAGAGAAGACAGGACCGGGGAGAACAGGCACCCGGGCGGTGGACCCGGTGGGCTGCAGCGGGCGGCTGTGCGTTCCTCTGCTCGCCTCACGTCCCCACCCAGACTGTTTGTTACTGCAGCTTCTTAGAGGTGGTTTCTGAAAACACTGGAATCCATGCTTCGGGGCCTGAACCGCCCTGGCGAAGGGTTTAACACCATAAAACTCACTTTGTAAAAGTGCAACAGCTGTGATAAATAAGCTTAAGCCTCAGTAATCACTTTTTCACTTTTACCAATTACGCTAGGCTGCTTCGTGACAGAAGTTAATACCAAGTAAGAATTTTAAAGAAGCCTCATTTTCCTTGTCTAATTAAATTAAATACTTGAAAGGTGATTCACATGTTGATTTCCCCCCCATTAGTCAACTGAAAATTACAGGATCTTTTAGGAGTTTGAGCCCCGTGACTGCCCTGCTCAGCCTCCAGGGTCAGGGAGCCCTCACCCCGGACACTCCTGCCGGCATCCCAGCCACCCGTTTTTGTGTGCAGCTGTCCGTGGTGGGGCTCTTGGGCCACCACTGGCCAGGAGAATTTACGGAGCGCATGCTTGTTAGTTTTTTAATCCTTCCACAAAAATCTGCATGAGATGCCTTTGTTTCCAGGTGTTTGATATTCCCACCACGCGGCAGGTCTCTCTAGACTGGGAAACCATTACAACCTCCTCCTCCCCGTCTTTTTTTTGTTGTAAACTTGAAAGAGAATTCACCTGGATTGAGAGTTCATCAAGTCAGAGTCTAATCTTCCTTCAAGGTGACAATCTGGATAATTTAAATACAGTAGGTCCTGGCAATTTTACTTCAATAGTGCCACCCAGATGCTGTACTTTGAAACTTGAAATGGTTTTCTCTATTTTCTGGTTTTATACTGTGCTTTCTGCTCCTTTTTTCTGAGATAGCACATACGCATGTGTAGAAAGTGTAGCATGCTCCACACTGGTATTTTCTTGAACACATGATGGGCCCTGGGAGCATCAGGGAGCTTGCTTACCCAAAAGTTTGAAGAGCCCTCACCGGTAAAGTGACTATCTGGTGTAAATGTTCATGACTGGGTCAAATTCCTCACCAGTTTTCATGCTCCACTTGCAGGCTGTCCCTCCTGATGCACACAGTCACTTTGTGTGTGTTTCAAAAAGTCCTTGTTATTTCAGAATGAGTGTATACCCTTAAAATGTAAACAATAAATATGTATTAAGAACTGGAAGTCCTTTCTCTTTTCCTCCCAGTGTTAACTATGTAGTATGAATTCTAACAGCTCTTTCCCTATGAATTTAGTTTTACAAAATGATCTCTCTGCAGTTCATCTCTACTCATAGAGACCCTTTCATGTTACCAAATGTAGATGTATAGATGTAACTAATTCTTGTTAATAGCTTAATAACATTCTGCATTCAATTTTTTTCTTTTATGTATATTAAGCCCCTTCCATGTGCCAGGTGCTTCTCCAGGGACTGAGGTTATAGCAGAAACTATTTTGTATTGTCTGTTTCTTGCTAATTTCTTTCTAGAATCCAAAGTATCCAACCTGCTTCTCAATCACTATATCATTGAGAGCTTTTGTTTTCTCAGGTTGAAATTTGCTTAATGTGTGTTTTAATTATCTACATTAAGCTGTAAACCCCATGAAATCGATGGCATTGCCTATCTTATTCACTGATACAGCCCCGGCACTAAAAACAGTATTTGACAAATACTAGAAGCTCAAACCTATTGAATCTCTGCATAGCTGAATGGACATGTGGATGGACACATAGGTAAATAGACGATTCTTGTGTTTCCCATGGATAAGGAACCAGGGGAAGAAGTAGAACTGCTCACTGACCCCTTTCTTGGGCTTCCTTAAACTTCCAGAATAGTCCTAGTTACTTTAGACAGAAATGTGATTTAGTCTTATTTCTGTTTATTATATTTTTATACACATGTGTATTTACCCATTATTTTATCTCCATAGCCTTTGATTTATGCAGACCCTCAGGAAATGGCAACCCATTCCAGTATTCTTGCCTGGGGAACCCCATGGACAGAGGAGCCTGACGGACTACAGTCCATGGGATTGCAAAGGAGTAGGACCCACCTTAGTGACTAAACAACAGCAACTCAGTAAATATATATCATATATTTGTATATATTACCTACATAATAATATATACCTAGAATATAGCATGCAGTAATTTATATATATATAAGCAATAATTTATATATCTATATATATGTATATGTTTAACACATACTATCAGTTCAGTGCAGTCACTCAGTCGTGTCTGACTCTTTGCGACCCCATGACCTGCAGCACGCCAGGCCTCCCTGTCCATCACCAACTCCTGGAGCTTGCTCAAATTCATGTCCATCAGGTCAGTGATGTCATCCAAACATCTCATTCTCTGTCGTCCCCTTCTCCTGCTTTCAATCTTTCCCACCATCAGCATCTTTCCGAACGAATCAGTTCTTCGCATGGTGGCCAAAGTATTGGAATTGCAGCTTCAGCATCAGACTTCCAATGAGTAATCAGGACTGATTTCCTTTAGGATGGACTGGTTGGATCTCTTTGCAGTCCAGTGGACTCTCAAGAGTCTTCTCCAATACCACAGTTCAAAAGCATCAATTCTTCAGTGCTCAGCTTTCTTTATAGTCCAACTCTCACATCCATACATGACTACTGGAAAAACCATAGCTTTGACTAGATGGACCTTTGTTGGCAAAGTAATGTCTCTGCTTTTCAAAATGCTGTGTAGGTTAGTCATAGCTTTTCTTCCAAGAAGCAAGTGTCTTTTAATTTCATGGCTACAGTCACCATATGCAGTGATTTTGGAGCCCAAAAAGTAAAGTCTCTTACTGCCTCCACTGTTACCCCATCTATTTGCTATGAAGTGATGGGACCAGATGCAATGATCTTCATTTTTTGAATGTTGAATTTTAAGCCAGCTTTTTCACTCTCCTCTTTCACTTTCATCAAGAGGCTCTTTAGTTCTTAGTAAATACTATAATACATATTAGACACCTGGAATATAGCAGACCCTTAGTAAATATTTGTAGACTGAATAAATAAGCGAAATGGTTCTATTTATTATTATACTCAAATAATGAGTATAATAGCTTGTTTCAGTGTTCAGAGGATTTAACTCCTACATGAGGACATTTTCTCATTTTCACGTAACCAAGTATAGGAACTGGGCATTATTTGATTTTACTTGGTATTTGAGCTACCACCTTTGGTTTGTGCCTGGCCCATTTTATTTATGCATTTATTAATAATGTACTAGCTTCCACACAACTGAAGAACGAGAACACTGATAATAGCATTCATTGACATCTGTGCCCCTCCCTCATCCTGAGACGTCACCTCTGACCTGCACTGGGATTTTATAACACTGCTCTTTCCTGTTTCACTAGTGCAGTTGGCCGTCCATCTCCTCAGATTCCAAATCTGCAGATTCAACCAATCATGAGTGGAAAACACTTGGAAGAAAAAAATTCCAGAAAGTTTCAAAAATCAATACTTGAATTTGCTACTCACCAACAGTTTTGTACATAGCATTGACACTGTACTGATGGCTATGTACCTAGTATCTACTTTGTATTAGATATTATAAATAACCTGAAGTATAGAGGAAGATGTGCAGTCAGTGATATGCAAATACTATGCCATTTTATAGATGTAAGCATTCTTGAATTTTGCTTTCTTCTGGGTCTTGGAACCAGTCACCCACAGGTACTGAGAGATAACTGCTGTAGTGAAATCCTGTATATGTGCTTGCAGAAATACTTTCTCCACTGTTTTTCAGAAGGAAAGTACTGGAATGGGTCTTCTAATTACAGCCAGTTCCCCATCCTTTTAAAAAAAATTTTAGTTTTAAAAATATTTTATCTTTTATTTATTTTTATTCTCTTGGTTTTCTCTGTATTTTTATTTTGCTTATTTTCCTACCAGCTTTTTAACATGAATGTCTTCACATAAAAAAGTAGAAAAAATTCTATGATGAGTATCTCCATGTATACCCAACAACTGTGAAGATTGTAACATCATTGCTTTATCCCTATGTGTATACACATATCATTTAAAAGTAAGTTGTGGACATCATGACAATTGTAAAAAAATAATTGTAAAAAAGTAAGTTGTGGACATCAAAACAAATCTAAATACCCTGTAAGAATAAAGACATTATATATTCAATATAAACATATGCCAACATCATTCCTAAGAAAATAATGGTGATCCATATTCTAATGTAATATCCATGTGATCTTTTTGGTTAGTTTTCTGTCACTGTGGTTTTCCTTCTGTCTGCCCTCATGAGAGGCTTGTGCAAGCTTCCTGATGGGAGGGGCTGACTATGGGAAAAACTGAGTCTTACTCTGGTGGGCAAGGCCATGGTCAGTAAATCTTTAATCCAATTTTCTGCTGACGGGTGGGGCTGTGTTCCCTCCCAATCTCAGCCAAAGACTCCCAAACACAGGCAGGTCTAGTTCAGTCTCTTGTGGGGTCACTGCTCATTTCTCATGGGTCCTGGTGCATACAGGGTCTTTGTGTGTGTGTGTGTGTGTGTGTGTGTGTGTGTGTGTGTGTGTGTGTGTGTGTGTGTGTGTGTGTGTGTGTGCCCTCCAAGAGTCTCTATTACCCCAGTCCTGTGGATGGTCTGTAATCAAATCCCACTGACCTTCAAAGTCAGATTCCCTAAGGATTCTCAGTCCCCTTTGCCAGACCCCCAGGTTGGGAAGTCTGTAGTGGATCCCAGAACTTTCTCAACAGTGTGAGAACACTGTATGGATCACAACAAACTGTGGAAAGTTCTTAAACAGATGGAAACACCAGACCACCTTACCTGCCTCCTGAGAAACCTGTATGCAGGTTGAGAAGCAACTGTTAGAACCAGAAATGGAACAACAGACTGGTTCAAAGTTGCAAAAGGAGTACGTCAAGGCTGTATATTGTCACCCTGCTTATTTAACTTATATGCGGAGTACATCACGTGAAATGCCAAGCTTGATGAAGCTCAAGCTGAAATCAAGATTGTTGGGAGAAATATCAATAACCTCAGATATGCAGATGACACCACCCTTATGGCAGAAAGGGAAGAGGAACTGAAGAGCCTCTTGATGAAAGTGAAACAGGAAAGTGAAAAAACTGGCTTAAAACTCAACATTCAAAAAATGAAGATCTGGCATCTGGTCCCATTACTTCATGGCAAATAGATGGAAAACAATGGAAACAGGAAAAATAAAACATTTTATTTTCTTGGGCTCCAAAATCACTGCAGACAGTGACTGCAACCATGAAATTTTTAAGACGCTTGCTCCTTGAAAGAAAAGCAATGACAAACCTAGTTCAGTTCACTTGCTCAGTCGTGTTCAACACTTTGTGACCCCATGGATTGCAGCACGCCAGGCCTCCCTGTCCATCACCAACTCCTAGAGGTTGCTCAAACTCATGTCCATTGAGTCGGTGATGCCATCCAACTATCTCATCTTCTGTCATCCCCTTCTCCTCCTGCCTTCAATCTTTGCCAAAGCTGAGCACTGAAGAATTGATGCTTTTGAACTGTGGTGTTGGAGAAGACTCTTGAGAGTCCCTTGAACTGCAAGGAGATCCAACCAGTCAATCCTAAAGGAAATCAGACCTAAATATTCATTGGAAGGACTGATGTTGAAGCTACAACACTTTGGCCACCTGATGCGAAGAATTGACTCATTGGAAAAGACCCTGATGCTGGGAAAGACAAACCTAGAAAGCCTGTTAAAAGGCAGAGATGTCACTTTGCTGACAAAGGTCTGTAGAGTTAAATCTGTTGTTTTTCCAGTAGTCACGTATGAATGTGAGAGTTGGACCATAAAGAAGGTTGAGCACCGAAGAATTGATGCTTTTGAACTGTGGTGATAGAGAAGACTCTGAGAGTCCCTTGGACTGCAAGGAGATCAAACCAGTCAGTCCTAAGAGAAATCAACCCTGAATATTCATTGGAAGGACTGATGCTGAAGCTCCAATACCTTGGCCACCCGATGTGAAGCACTGGCTCATTAGAAAAGACCCTGATGCTGGGAAAGATTGAGGGCAGGAGGAGAAGGGGACGACAGAGGATGAGATGGTTGGATGGCATCACTGATTCAATGGAGATGAGTTTGAGCAAATTCTGGGAGATAGTGAAGGACAGGGAAGCCTGGCGTGCTTACAGTCCATGGAGTCGCAGAGTCAGACACGACTAAGTGACTGAATGATAGCAAATGTAGTATCTATACCATATTCTGATTTTCTCAATTACCACAAGAATGTCTGTTGTAACTATTTTGATATTTTTAATCAAAAGTTAATCTAGGTTTATACATCACTTTTAACTGTGTCTCTTTTAGTCTAGAACACTACCTTATCTATCTATTATTGATTTTTAGTTTCCTGAGATTGAGTAAAGAGTCTAGAAGAGTTGCCTTAGAGAATGTTTCATAATCTGGATTTGTGTGACTGTTTATTCTTTATGTCATTTAGCTTGTTCATCATTTACTGTTGGTATTTCCTGTAAGCTGGAGGTCAGTCTGACAGCTAGGCTGGAGTCAGGGTAAATATTTCATAAACGATGCTGTGTACCAGAAGACATTTTAAGAATTTTGTCTCTAAAGGCAATTGAAAGTAGACAGCTCCTAGGCCTTACAGAAAGACAACTAATCTTGCATTAAACAGGCAAGGGTCATCTCTACCCTAGGAAAGTCTTAATGAGGAAAACATCTGGCCATTTAGTGGAGGCTGGGAATGGCTTGTGTCCCTTCCAGGAACTAGACAGTTTTTGGGGATGCTCAGCACTGCACCCGACTCGCATTTCCCTTCCCAGCTTGTTTACTCTGAGCTGGAGTGAGGTGAGGCAGCAGGCCAGCCAGTGGAGGGATGGCCTGGCCAGGCCTGTTTGTTTGGGTTTGGATGGAGGGTTTGTTCCTCGTTTCTGTAAACATGGTGGTTTTCTCTACCACTCCCCGACCCACCACCGCCTCTCTTTTGCTAATCATGTGTTTCACCTCTTAGGCCAAAGACTGAATAACAAAGTGAATGGATGACTGAAGCTGGTTGGTCCCAAAGAGATAGAGCTGAAGAGACTCACTTGAAGATTCCCTTCCTTAGGTTTTAATTCTGTGACTCAGACTTGCTTGTGTTTAAACACACACACACACACACACACACACACATTCACCCAGACATGCACTGCACTGCGTTTGGTCTATCTGAGTCCTTGGCTGGGGTCCCCGGGGGGCATTTCTAACGATTCACCCAGAACTTGGGTGATGTGCCACCACTGGTTGGGTCTTGATGGAAGCCGCCTGAGCACATTTCACAGTGAACGGTGTTCTCCACTCAGACAAAGCCCACTGAGACTTTTGGACACTCTGTGCTGCTCATGTTGCCAGGGCGTTGGGTTCCTTCTCAGCCCATCTGGAGAAGGACAGACAAGAATGTCCTTACCTAAGCCAAGTAGCACCACCCAACCAAAACCCATAGCGGTCTGGCTTGAGAAACTTAATGGTGCATGAAACCTGCCCCCTACCCTGTCCCCCCAGAAAGCCAGAGGTTGGTTTTACTAGAATTACCCTAACTTGTCACTGCGGTGGATCGGGTCACGGCAGTGGGGTTGAGACCTGCTGAAGCACAGACAGGCGGTGACGGACATCATGGAAGCAGTCAGCTGGGGCTGGCCTCCTGTGTGTGCCCTCCATGCCTATGTCGCGGACCGTGAGAGCATGACCTGGCAGCTCAAGCTGGTAGCATCATCGCTGTGCATGCTGGCTCTCCCTGACAGGGCTTCCAGCCTTCTGCTGAGAAGAGTCAGCGGTCTGTGGGCACCACAAGGACTTGCTAGGCCTCCCTCAGGGTGGGCCCAGCCCTGACACCGTCCCGTGTGTGTTTGGAGAGCAGGAGGAACATGGTGGCTCCCCTTCTGAGCAAAGCCAGTCCTGGCAAGGCAGGCTTGTATCAGTGGTGTTTGTATTTTCTGAACCCTAAATCAAGATGTATGGTCCCTCAGTGGGTTTTGATGCTTTTAAGGAATCTGGGAGGCAGAGCTTGAGAAAGAATATTTTCTAACTGAAATTTGAACTTCTGCAACATTTTAGCAGCTTTTGAGGATTCAGGTTCAGAACATTTGGAATTGTTACTTTCCTGGAGAATCCAGGATGTTGGTCACTGTGTGAGTTTAGACAGACTGGGTGCATAAACAACAGCAATGTATTGTCCTCCAGTTCTGGAGGCCACAAGTCTGAGATCCAGGTGTCAGGAGGGTTGCTTCCTTCCGGAGGCTGTGACAAGCTCTAGCCAGGCCTCTCAGCTTCAGGTGGTTGCTGGCCGCCTTGGGCGTTCCTAGCTTCTTGAAACATTGCCCTGATTCCCACTCTTGTCTTCACCTGGTATCCTCCTCTGTATGTGTGTTTTTCTGCATCCAAGTTTTTGCATTGCATAAGGACACCAGTCATAGTGGATTAGAGCCCACCCTAATGACCTCCTCTTGGTTCAATTTGCAAAGACCCTGTTTCCTGATAAGTTACATTCTCGGGGGTACTGGGGGTTAGAACCTCAACACAGGGATTTGAGCAGGACACACAGCTCAGCCCAAAACACTCACCACGTTAAGCCTCCTGTCTGAGGCCTCCTTTGTCGAGTTGAGTTCCCAGCGTCTTTGGACACTCGATTGAGACAGAAAAGATGAGGACTCACCTTTCAGTGTTTGCTCAGCAAAGTGACGGGAGGCCGTGAAACAGTGGAGCTGCGGTGCTAGCAGTGATGGACATGCGCCTGAGCTTTAGGGCGATGAGCAGAAGATGGGAAGGGGACGCATAAGCTTCTGCCTCAGAAGAGTCAGTCCCGCTCCCCGGCACCCTCTTCTAGCATCCCAGGCTGGGCTTGGCACAAGGCCACGCTTGTGCTTGTGTAACTGGAAGGCCTGGAGAGGAAGCACCCTGAAGGCCTCCTAAGAGCAGCTGGAATTGCCCGACCCCCATCAGCGCCTCGTGCTGCGTCCCCAGCAGCCCTGCCCCCCAGCAGTAGGAAGAGAGGACTGGGGTGGGGGGAGGGGCAAAGGCTAAGTTGGCACAGGCTGCTCTGGAGGGACTGGCAGACTTTGTGGCTCCCCCCACCCGCGCAGTCAAGTAAGGGAGGCGGACTGTTAATAATCACCCCAGAATCCAGGCTGTCCAAGAGAGGACTGCCCAACTGGCCGCTGGCTGAGGTCCCCAAAGGGCATGGTGTGGAGTGACCAGACCACTGCCCACCTGACCTAGACACTGGCACGCGTTTCTGGCTGAGGTTTGTGTGAGGATTTGAGGGGTCACACCAGGCTGGGGAGAAGGTGGGGACCCCCCTACCCCATTCTAGGTCCTTGCATCAGACAGAAGTGCTCCCAACACCGCCCTGATGGCCCCCGGGCCCTAGCCTGCAGGGGTGAAGGGAGGTGGCTCTTGAGCCTGCCGCCTCCAGGCAGAGAAGTGCTGGGTACACCAGGCAGGAGGCTGACCTCTCCGCATGGACCTCACTACCCTCTGGAAGGGACAGAACATGACGAGGCCTGCCAAGAGCCCGTTCCCAGCAATGAGCTGGGGGCAGAGACAGAGAGAAGGCAGACAGGCCCGCGAGCTGACCCTCACCCAGGGACCCACTTGACACGGACACGCTCTGCAGCGGGGAGGCGAATCGTGCACGCCAGTTTCCCCCAGGAAGAGGATTAAGGAAAGCTGATTTGCACCATGGGTTAAAGCTCCGAGGACACTGTGCGCCCTTGGGATCTCTGTGCTTCTGCAGGATTAGACGCTTCTGCCTTCAAGCCCTGACTGCATGCCTCTGTGGTGTCAGGCAGACCCCCCGGTCCCCAAGACTCAGTCTCCACCACCAAGCAGGAGTCACAGGACTGCTGTGACGATTACCAAGCTGCCGTGTGTCACACAGCACCATCAAACATCCGGCAGCCAGTGGAGCAGACTGCAGCCGGTCAGACGCCCAGCTGGTCTTTCCTCCCTCTGCAAAAGCTCTACCATGTCGTGTGGGTGCAAAAGGCACGCTCTAAAATATCTGGGATTCTAATTCCTGTAACCGTCCAGATATCCCTCAGTTGTTTTCTTTTTGAGAGGAATTACCCAATAGAAGCTGAAACTTGTTTATAAGTAGCTCCCATGCACATTTACAAAAAGGAGAGATGAGTTGGAGACAGCAGTATTTAAAAAGAAAAACAAGCATGAGTGCCTTATTTTATTTATTTTTTAAGTAAATCACAGTCCTCACAGCATAATCTGTTAGGCCTGTGGATTACCAAATATTCTAGAGCCTAAGGCCAGGTTGTAAATGACACCATCAGTTTAACAGCTTTCTGGGGAGAAAAACACCATCACCTTCAATGTCCATACTGGTTGTTAGAGGCACTGTGATTTTTGAAACATTTGCTGTATGTTTCAGGAAACTCAAACAGGGGCTCCATATCACCCTAGAGGGTTAGGAAGGAGATGGGAGGGAGGTTCAAAAGAGAGGGGACATATGTATACCCATGGCTGATTCATGCTGAGGCTTGACAGAAAAGAGGAAAATTCTGTAAAGAAATTATCCTTCAATAAAAAATTAAATAAATTTTTTAAAATGTGGGTAAAATGCGAACAGGGAATATCAGTGGTGCTGAGCACTGAGGGGAGCCGCTGCATCACAGTCGGGGGTGGGGGCAGACGGCGCTGAGGAGACTTTCGGGGTGCTGTGGGTTGGGCGAGAAAGGCAGCTTCGTGGTGGGGGTGGGGCCCCCTCAGGAAGCCCATGGGCTCTCCTTGTCCTCTAAACCCGCCTGTGGATCCTTTCTGGACTTGAAAAAGATTGTCAGGCTCTGAGGCTTACACTTCTCATCTTGGAATATGTATACAGCTTTTTACACTTCAACATTTCTGAGATGGCTTAAAATTGATGGCAGCTGGGAGTCACTGACGTCTATAGCTGACCCATTAGCACTCAAATGCCAGGTGTGCGCCCTTTTGCCCTTGGGGAGACATTCAAACTCCCACCGACTAGTGCCAAGTTCTGGGTGCATCCAGGTCACCTCCTGGGGTGCAGTCACGCTCACCTCTCTGGGTCCAGTGTTGCTGCAGTCTGGCATGGCCTGGGTCCCCCACTTCACACTCCCTGCCCCTGGCCCACACCTGGGCCCCTCCCCACTTCACACACTCTACCCCTGGTCCACATCTGGACCACCTCACCAATTCACACTCTCTGCCCTTGGTCCACACCTGGGCCCCTCCCCACTTCACACACTCTGCCCCTGGTCCACATCTGGACCGCCTCACCAATTCACACTCTCTGCCCCTGGTCCACACCTGGGCCCCTCTCCACTTCACACTCTCTGCCCTTGGTCCACATCTGGACCACCTCACCAATTCACACTCTCTGCCCCTGCTCCACACCTGGACCCCCTCCCCACTTCACACTCTCTTGCCCCTGCTCCACACCTGGGCCCTGTCCACAGTTCACACTCTCTGCCCCTGGTCCACACCTGGGCCCCTCCCACTTCACACTCTCTGCCCCTGGTCCACACTTGGTCCCCTCCCACTTCACACTCTCTGCCCCTGGTCCACACCTGGGCCCCTCCCACTTCACACTCTCTGCCCCTGGTCCACACCTGGGCCCTCCCAACTTCAACACACTCTGCCCCTGGTCTATATCTGGACCACCTCACCAATTACACTCTCTGCCCCTGGTACACCTGGGCCCCTCCCCCACTTCACACTCCCTGCCCCTGGCCCACACCTGGGCCCCTCCCCACTTCACACACTCTACCCCTGGTCCACATCTGGACCACCTCACCAATTCACACTCTCTGCCCTTGGTCCACACCTGGGCCCCTCCCCACTTCACACACTCTGCCCCTGGTCCACATCTGGACCGCCTCACCAATTCACACTCTCTGCCCCTGGTCCACACCTGGGCCCCTCTCCACTTCACACTCTCTGCCCTTGGTCCACATCTGGACCACCTCACCAATTCACACTCTCTGCCCCTGCTCCACACCTGGACCCCCTCCCCACTTCACACTCTCTTGCCCCTGCTCCACACCTGGGCCCTGTCCACAGTTCACACTCTCTGCCCCTGGTCCACACCTGGGCCCCTCCCACTTCACACTCTCTGCCCCTGGTCCACACTTGGTCCCCTCCCACTTCACACTCTCTGCCCCTGGTCCACACCTGATCCCCTCCCACTTCACACTCTCTGCCCCTGGTCCACACCTGGGCATCCTGCTGGCCTAAGCCCAAAGCCTTCTTTGATCCTGAGCATAGGTCGGGTCTCTTTGGTCCCTGTCTGCTCTTTAGTTCCAGCTTGTGGGACTCTCCAACATCAGACCATGACCCTCATGGACAGAGGCCCATGTACCTTATTTATCCAGTACTTGGCACTTAACACAAAGTTTTAAGACGATGAATGCTCAGTATCCATCCGTTATAATACTTGATGAAGAGACAGTGATTAAAATGTTTCAAAGGCAATTCCTGACATCATCCAGACATCATCCTCTGATGAGGGGAAAGAGACAAAAACATCATCCAGGAGGCAAGGGTGAGGATGGAGTCCTAGGATCAAAGGCTGGCAAGGCAGTTTCCTCCAAACTGCCATGCGTCACACAGTGTGTGTGCCCCAGGCAACCCTCCTTCCAGGCTCTCTCACAAACCCTGCGGCATGTCCTTTCAGAGTGTCCTCTCGGAGTCATTTGCAAATTGAGAAACGGAGGCATAAGGTCAAACCTTTCACACAAGAACAGTCATCTAGGGTGTGAATTCCTTCTCCTAACTGGGAACATCTCAGAAAGAAACGGTGTTTCTGCTGATGAGCTCTGCAGTGTCAGAACTTAACCAGCTTTCCTCCATGTGGAGCTTTTCTTGGCTAATATTCAGTGGCTCAGGGTTTGATGCAGGGTAGAAGTCCTGCATTATCAGTATCTGATTCCATTCTTTAAGAAATTCCATGGCTGTGGTTTGCCGAGAGCCTACCTTCTGGAGGAGTGAGAGGGCTTCTGGAAAGCATCATTCAGGTGGAAAGATTTCCGCAAAGGCCAGAGCCTTGAAACGATGATGGATGACAAGCAGGTGCCCGGGCCTGGGTCCCTGCGGGTGTTCTTGCTGAGTTCAGGACGTGAGAGTGGGCTGCCCAGGGCACCGGAGGCATTGAGGGTGAGGCCAGGGAGGGGGCGGCTGGGTCCAGAGGACACAGAGCTGGAGCCTGGCCGGGGAGAGCAGCAACAGGTCCCCTCGGCACAGCTGCGGGGAAGCGGCGGTAGGTTTCCAGAGTCGAGGCTCGGACCGCATGCAGACAAGTGAAGGGGCGGTGCTGATTCTGCATCTGGGCTGGGAGGCGGCCGCAGCCCTGCGGGGCTGGGCTCCGAGCTCTGGGACATCCTCCTCCTGTCAGCAGGAGGCCCAGGTATGGTGCCAGGGGCTCCCAGGCTCCACGCAGCACCTGTGGCCCCTTCCGGGGCTCCTGGCGGGGCTGAGAGCTTGATGAGCAGTAGGGTTGGGCCTGGATGGTCTTCCTGATGAGTCCCAGGCCCCTGCCCTTCCTGGAACTTGCTGGGCTCCCAACCAGGACAGCACAGCAGGAGGTGACGTGCCTGGTCTGGCTTGGCTAGCTTGGGGTTTTAGGGGGGTTTGACCCCCTTGTTCTTCCAGGTGATTTTCCAGCAGACAGCGTAAGTTTTGTGTGTGAATTTCTTCTTCGGGGAGGGGAGTGGGCAGCGGGTGGGATAGAGTCAAGGCTTCCCAGGCCCACAGTCTGCTCCCAGTACTTTGGAGGGACTTGGGCCTTGAAAGCCTCACAGTTTCCCTGTGGGTTAGAGGCTGTTACCTCATTGCTAAAGTGTGTGCTAAGTGTGTGAGGGTGTGTGTGTGTGTGGGTGAGTGTGTGAGGGTGCTAAGTGAGGTGAGAGAACTGAAGCAGGGACAGGCTGGGCCTGCCTCACCGTGCCATGTGAGCGCCCTGCATGTCTCTGTGGGGACAGAGAATGGCTGGAAAGAACCCACAAGGACAGGAGCGGTCCCTTGGCCAGAAGATTTGTAGGTTCTGGACTGCCTGTGCGGCTGGCCCTCGAGGCACTGGTGTCAACCATTGTGGGAAGTCGGCCCCATGGGGGAGTGGGCGGCAGCTCCAGGGAAGCCACAGAGGGGGGCGGGATGGGAACACAGGCTGCTGTAACAGAGGACCCACCGCTCGGTGCTGGGTCCCCACTGCAGACCCCACGTCTCAGGGCATGACAGTCCCACTGTGGGTCAATGGGCAGCTTCTCCCCCGTGTGTTATGCCAGGGGCCGGGGCGCTTCCATCTTGTATCTAAAAAAGTCTTAATGAACTAGATGCCTGTGATGGCATGGTTACTCACCTAGAGCAAAGTCAAATGGGCCTTAGGAAGGATTACAATGAACAGAGCTAGTGGAGGT
The DNA here is from genome assembly GCF_019320065.1 of Cervus canadensis. NCBI lineage: Eukaryota > Metazoa > Chordata > Mammalia > Artiodactyla > Cervidae > Cervus > Cervus canadensis. The sequence continues at coordinate 62,331,972 of NC_057402.1, read as the reverse complement.
GATGGAATTCCAGCTGAACTATTTAAAATCCTAAAAGATGGTGCTGTGAAAGTGCTACACTCAATATGTCAGCAAATTTGGAAAACTCAGTAGTGGCCACAGGACTGGAAAAGGTCCACTTTCATTCCAATCCTAAAGAAAGGCAACGCCAAAGAATGTTCAAATTTCTGTACAATGTGCTCCTTTCACATACTAGCAAGATTATGCTCAAAATCTTTCAAGCCAGGCTTCAGTGGCACATGAACCAAGAAATTCCTGATGTTCAAGCTGAGTTTAGAAAAAGCAGAGGAGCCAGAGATCAAATTGTCAACATCTGCTGGATCATAGAAAAAGCAAGTGAGTTCCAGAAAAACATTCACTTCTGCTTTATTGACTATGCCAAAGCCTTTGACTGTGTGAATCACAACAAACTGTGGAAAATTCTTAAAGAGATGGGAATACCAGACCACCTTACCTGTATCCTGAGAAACCTGTATGCAGATCAAGAAGCAACAGTTAGAACTGGACTGATTCCAAATTGGGAAAGAAGTACATCAAGGCTGTATATTGTCACCCTGCTTATTTAACTTATATGCAGAGTGAAGTGAAGTGAAGTGAAGTCGCTCAGTCATGTCCGACTGTTTGCAACCCCGTGGACCCACCAGACTCCTCCGTCCATGGGATTCTCTAGGCAAGAATACTGGAGTGGGTTGCCATTTCCTTCTCCAGGGGATCTTCCCAACCCAGGGATCGAACCCAAGTCTCCCACATTGCAGGCAGATGCTTTAACCTCTGAGCCACCAGGGAGGTTACATCATGTGAAATGCTGGGCTGGATGAAGCACATGCTGGAATCAAGAATGCTGGCAGAAATATCAAGAACCTCTGATATGCAGATGATACGATGATACAACTCTAAAGGCAGAAAGTGAAGAGGAACTAAAGAGCCTCTTGATGAAAGTGAAAGAGGAGAGTGAAAAAGCTGGCTTAAAACTCAACATTCAAAAAGTGAAGGTCATGGCATCTGGTCCCATCACTTCATGACAAATAGAAAGGGAAAAAGTAGTAACTGACAGATTTTATTTTCCTGGGCTCCAAAATCACTGTGGACAGTGACTGTAGCCATGAAATTAAAAGACACTTGCTCCTTGGAAGGAAAGCTATGACAAACCTAGACAACCTGTTAAGAAGCAGAGACATCACTTTGCTGATAAAGATCTATATATTCAAAGCTATGGTTTTCCCAGTAGTTGTGTATGAATGTGAGAGTTGGGCCATAAAGTAGTCTGAGGGCCAAAGAATTGATGCTTTTGAACTGTGGTGCTGGAGAAGACTCTTGAGAGTCCCTTGGACAGCAAGGAGATCAAACCAGTCCATCCTAAATGAAATCAACCCTGAATATTCACTGGAAAGACTGATGCTGAAGCTGAAGCTCCAATACTTTGGCCACCTGATGTGAAGAGCTGACTCATTGGAAAAGACCCTGATGCTGGGAAAGATTGAAGGCAAAAGCAAAGTGGGTAGCAGAGGATGGAATGGCTAGATTAGTATCCCTGATTCAATTGACATGCTGCTGCTGCTGCTGCTGCTGCTAAGTCGCTTCAGTCATGTCTGACTCTGTGCGACTCTGGACTGCCCATAGGCGGCAGTCCACCATGCTCCCCATCCCTGGGATTCTCAAGGCAAGAACACTGGACTGGGTTGCCATTTCCTTCTCCAATGTATGAAAGTGAAAAGTGAAAGTGAAGTCGCTCAGTCATGTCCGACTCTTAACAACCCCAAGAACTGCAGCCTACCAGGCTCCTCTGTCCATGGGATTTTCCAGGCAAGAGTACTGGAGTGGGTTGCCATTGCCTTCTCTGCAATTGACATGAATCTGAGCAAACTCTGGGAGATAGTGAAGGATAGGGAAGCCTGCTGTACTGCAGTCCATGGGGTCACAGAGTTGGACATGAATTAGCGACTGAACAATAACAACCATGCCCTAGACTTGCTCTTTGTCCAGCCAGCAGATGGAGAGTAGGACAGGCAAGTAACATCTGCTCCTTAAGAACATAACCTAGAGGTGCCCACATGGCATGGCTGCTCACATGCCACTAGCACAAGACCTAGTCACAAGGCCTCCCCTGGATGCCAGGGAGATGGGAAATGTAGTCCTCTGGAGCTCCCTCCCAGGGACCACCAGGCTCCTCTGTCCAGGGGATTCTCCAGGCAAAAATACTGGAGTGGGTTGCCATGCCCTCCTTCCAGGGGATCTTCCCAACGAGGGGATCAGACCTGCATCTCTTACCTCTCCTGCATTGGCAGGTGGGTTCTTTACCACTAGCACCACCTGAGGACCACTTAATAGAGGAGAAAGAGAAGATCCATCAGGATCCCAGACATGGGAGACATGTCAGCCACATCGGCAACAGCATGGGTCCTCAGCACTGTGGACTGTCTCCTGGCTGCAGCCTTCTAGACTGGCGCCTACACCCTGTGAAGCAAACTTACAACAGGGGACCCTGGTGAGGGTTTAAGTCGCTCAGTCATGTCCTACTCTTTGTAACCACATGGATACACACAGTCCATGGAATTCTCCAGGCCAGAATACTGGAGTGGGAAGCCTTTCCAAGATCTCCAGGGGACCTTCCCAGCCCAGGGACCGAACCCAAGTCTCCGCATGGCAGGCGGATTCGTTACCAGCTGAGCCACAAGGGAAGCCCAAGAACACTGGAGTAGGTAGCCTATCCCTTCTCCAGGGAATATTCCTGACCCAGGAATCAAGCTGGTGTCTTCTGCCTTGCTGGTACGTTTTTTACCAACTGAGCTATCGTGAGGATTGGTGGTGAGCAAAAGAGAGAACGGGGTGTGTTAGGTTACAGCAGAACCAAATGTAATGTGGGGATCCTTTCAGAACAGGGTACCCCAAAGGCAAGAGAGTCCTGGGAGGTAGCAGCACAGATTCTCCTCTGGGTCTGAGTGGGAAAGTGGGCAGGCCTGTGTTCTCAAGGAGCGTCATCCAGAGCTCCCCACTGTCTCCCCTGCCAGTGGCTTGGAAACAGTCGACGGAAATGCAAATATACCAAAGAAAAGAAGGCGTATGTAACAGGTGAAGTTGATTTGAATTACAGGAATAAGTGGGACTATGGAAACTTTGGAAATCTGGACAAGCGAGTTGGATTTTAATCCTTCACCATGTTTCACAAGTGAGTAAAGCAGATGACTAACATTTTACTTTCCAGAGCTGAGATTCAAACTTTCTTCTCTCTGTCTGGTTTCTGGGATATTCAAAAGACATCATTTTAGACAAGTGGTGAAACAAAAACTATTTATAACCCCAGTAGGAAGTGATTGAGTGTGAGTAAGTCTTGAGGAGGGCAGAAACAATAGGAGGGAGTTTTTGAGGGAAACAAAAGAAATTGATTTCAAGAAAGGAGTATTTGCTTAGTGCCATGGGGAGCTCTCAGATAGTTGTCCTTGGGAGAAAATGAATGTTTAAGTACACAGCATGATAATCAAGAAGAACAAATTATATCTTTTTACTCTTCCATATACCACCCCACCCCCTCCCAGTTAGGCACACTCAGCCAAAAATGATATAATACATAAAGCCAAAAATTTGAGTGGGAGAGAAACTTAATAATGATAATTAAATGGATAAACACATGTTCTGCCAAAAGTCCAGCAATGTTGTAATCAGCTGAGTGAGTTTCTCAGAGATTCTCAAGATGAAGCTTCCTGGTTTGTAAGCAAACAGTGAACTTTCGGTCGGAGAAGGCTGAGCCAGAATGCGCTGCCTTGATTTGATTCAGAAAGTCTCAGGGTGGACCAAGAGGGTGATGGAAAAAGAGAAATGGAAGGACAGTCCAACAAGATGGAACATTCTGGTGGGCCTCAGGCTTCCACACGGCCTGCCAAAGAAATCCTTGTAGGAAGCAGTGGACACAGAGACATTCATGACATCATCCGGCCAGGGGCTGCAAGAGTGGGAAGAGCAAATTACAGGAAAACTGGGCTCTGCAGCTTCTCAATGCTGATGCAAGTGAAAAATGTGGCCCTGTTACCGACAGAAGATTCCAGCCTCTCCCCACAGGCCCGGCTGTCTGTGGGAATGATCCACCCTTCCAGCCAGATTCCCAGGGCAGTTATCACAGCAGCAGCAAGGAAGGGAGAGATAGGATTCAGAGAAATAAGGGGGTGCCCCTGACAGAGTGAGGTGCTCAGGCCCTCTGACTGTAAAGCACAAGATGGAATCAAGATTGCCGGGATAAACAGCAATAACCTCAAACACACAGATGACCCCACCCTTATGGCAGAAAGTGAAGAAGAACTAAAGAGTCTCTTGATGAAGGTGAAAGAGGAGAGTAAAAAAGTTGGCTTAAAACTGAACATTCAGAAAACTAAGATCATGATATCCAGTTCCATCACTTCATGGCAAATAGATGGGGAAACAATGGAAACAGTGACAGACTTTATTTTCTTGGGCTCCAAAATCACTGCAGATGGTGATTGCAGCCATGAAATTAAAAGATGCTTGCTCCTTGGAAGAAAAGTTATGACCAACCCAGAAAGCATGTTAAAAAGCAGAGACAATACTTTCCAACAAAGGTCCATCTAGTCAAAGCTGTGGTTTTTCCAATAGTCATGTATGGACATGAGAGTTGGACTATAAAGCAAGCTGAGCGCTAAAGAACTGTGGTGCTTTTGAACTGTGGTGTTGGAGAAGACTCTTGAGGGTCCCTTGGACTGCAAGGAGATCCAACCAGTCCATCCTAAAGGAGATCAGTCCTGGGTGTTCATTAGAAGGACTGATGCTGAAGCTGAAACTCCAATACTTTGGACACCTGATATGAAGAACTGACTCACTAGAAAAGAGCCTGATGCTGGGAAAGATCGAAGGCAGGAGGAAAGGAGATGACAAGGATGAGATGGTTGGATGGCATCACTGACTTAATGGACATGAGTTAGAGCCAGCTCCGGGAGTTGGTGATGAACAGGAAGCCTGGCGTGCTGCAGTCCCTGGGGTCACAAAGAGTCGGACAGGACTGAGTGGCTGAAGAAAAATGGAATAAATCAAGCAAGGCCTGAACCAGGGGTGAGGGAGGGGCAGTCGGCCCCATTAACGTGGGCTAGAGGCTCAGCTCCAAGCATGTGTTAGCTAGTGTTTCAGGCTGCCTCCCAGGGCCCTTGCTCGCCACTGCACAGGCCTCAGGAGCTGCTGTGAGATGTGCTCCTGCCCAGACGCCGCCCTGGGAACAGCCCCTGCTCTACTCTTCCGCCCAGAGCAGGAAGCTGCGCCATGCCGGCCTGTGCCCCCGCTGCGGGCAGGGTGTCAGGGTGGAAGTCGACACACCTCAAAGCTAAAGCCAGCCTCCCTTCCCCACCCCTCACCGCCTCTCTGCCCTTCTGACGCCTCCCAGGAAGCCACAGGGAAGGCGCCCTGTGCCCTTTGCCCCCCTGGCAGGAGCAGACTGGGACCGAAGGAAGATGTGCGCCGTGCACCCCAGTGACACTGGACATTCAGAACCTGAACGAGTTTTGTAGCCAGAATGTCTGTGTCCTCCCTGAGGTCACAGGCTGCGGCCCTGACCTCCAATGTGATGGCCTGAGCGGTGGGCCTTCGGGAGGTGATTAGGTTAAGATGAGGTCGGGGAGGTGAGACCCTCAAGATGGTATTAGAGCTCTTAGAAGGAGAGGAAGAGACCCCAGCTCACTTGCTCTCTCCACCGTGTGGGGACACAGTGGGAAGGCAGCTGTGTGCAAGCCGGAAGGGGCTCCCAATGGGAACCAAATCTGCTGGCACCTTGACCTTGGGCTTCCGGCCCCCAGAGCTGCAAGAAATAACTGTCTCATGTTTGAGGCTCTGGTGTGCGGTATTTCATCATGGCAGCCCGAGCTGACTGAGGCCTTGCACCGTGAGCCTCGAGGCTGCAAGGTGGCTCTGGGGGCAGGCAGTCACTGTGGCGTGTTGCCAAGTCAAATGTCAGAAATGTCAAGAAAACCCACCTATCTGATGGCCAGTATTCTAAGAACTGGAAGGCACTGGGCAAAGGCATGTTTTTGACGTGCCAGCTCCCAGGAGAGGGTAGGGTAGGGGCCCCGAGCTGCCAGGGCCCCCCAAGCGCTCTATGCAGAGCAAGGGCCTGCTGTGTCTACCATCCTCTCCACACCCTCCCTCTTGCTGAGTTATTGGAGCTCAGAGGCCGAGTACACAGAGCCAGGCTGGAATCCCGGCCAAGCCCTCTGTACCAGTGACCCTGAGCGTGTCCATCACCCGGTGTGTGCAGGAGCCTCCCAGGCTTGTCTGGACCCAGCTCTCTGCTCTCTCAGACCACACGGAGGCTTCATTTTTCTCCCTTCTTAGGCAGGGCTGCAGGACTCCTCTGAGCCCAAGGGCTAAAAGGGGAGTGACATGGATCACTTCTGAGTCAAATCGTTGAGTTGTTCATGCTGTTGGCCTTTTTCACAATTTATTTGATAAATGCTCTGAAGTGAGGGATTGGTTCAAGTGTAAACCTGTGTCTAGATGAACTCAGTTGGCCACTGAAGCTGCCTGAGGTTGCCATGTGTGCACCAGCGCACACACCCACACGTGTACACTGAGGCTGCCTGAGGTTGCCATGTGTGTACCAGCGCACACACCCACACATACACTGAGGCTGCCTGAGGTTGCCATGTGTGCACCAGCACACACACCCACACATACACTGAGGCTGCCTGAGGTTGCCATGTGTGCACCAGCACACACACCCACACATACACTGAGGCTGCCTGAGGTTGCCATGTGTGCACTGGTACACCAGTTACAGGATGAAACCTAACGGGGACAGTCCGGATTTGACTACTGCTAGGTTGTGTTGGCTTAGACCTGCCTGGCTGGTCATGCCAGTCAGCATTTTTTAAATGCCTGAAAGCCTGGGAGAAATGGCCATGGGTGGGTGAAGATGGACACCTCTACCATAAGTAGTGGTATGGTAGGTCCACAGGGCAGACTGGAGTGCTGTAAGCCCTTCTCTTGTGATCAGAATAGTCCTGTCAGATCCCAAAGAGGACTGGTCCCTGACAGTGACATGCTCAGGAGATGGACCTGCACACACCCTTAGTTCACAGGTCACAGATGGAGCCCACTTTAGCACAGAGTCTCCAGGCCAGGGCCCATGGATTGACTCTGGGGTCCTTTCAAATCCATTTTTAATTGTGTGCCAGCAGGAACTTCTGGTCCCTGTATTCACAAAGGAATCTATGACCTCCAGAGTTTTAAGAACAAGTAGATCAAGAAGTTAATGCATTCTAGGGAAGAAGAATTTTCTGGTCAACTATGCAAATAAACAGAAAGACATTCTTTGCCAATTGCTGCATAGACAGCCTATGCAAAGCCAACTCTAGTCACTTGATTGATATTATTGTTACTTTCCTTGTAATTCCTGGACCAAAAACCTCCCTTGGTACCACTTTTCCTGGCCAAATGGTGCTTTCTTCCAAATGCCTCGAGGTGCCTCTCAAAATTTGGAGGGTAGCCAATGCCACAACTCTGAGAAGACACTTAACATTTCCAGGCCTCCAAAAGGCTACAAAAGAGTAACTTATCACAATATATCCATTTCTTTTCCACATTGTTTGGTAGATTTTTGTACTTTATTTTCTATCTTACTTCCAAAAAGGATTTGAGATATCTGGTCTAGTCAAGATAGAGAGTGTGAATAATCTGCATGTCTTACCAATGTCAGTTCAGCATAATTTTCAAGGGGCCTGAGATTCTCAAGAATCAGTTAATAAAATTGTCTCATTCACGGAGGGTTAACCAGAGAGAAGTTTCCATTTGCTTTACTGTCAGCAGTCTGAAATGCAAGTACTTGCTCTCCACCGTGGGAACCAGCAAGAGTCTCGGGAATTAATTCTCTCTTCAGAGGGTTAAGGTGCCTTCTTTGGGCTTTGCTGCCTGTATAGCCACCACTCTAAGATTGCTTCCCCACTGGTGACAGGAGTTAGGACCATTTTGGTTTGTGATGGTTGGTGTTGCTGTGTTCTAAGTGTATCTTTTTATGTGAGTCTGTTTTATTGCGAGTCTCTTTCTGTTACAAGAGAGTCTTTCCAAAATAACCTGATGGATTTGGAGTTTTGATTAAGGTTTTTCATTAAGGCTTTTTCCCCTGAGTTGACCCGAATTTCCTAAGTGGACGAGGCCAGAGCATGAAGGCCCACAGGTGGCACCCAGCTGGCTCCTGGCACGAGCACATTGGGATATGGGCTAGAGATGGCTTTGAGAAGGATTCTTGCTTCCCCATGTTGAAGGCAGGGCTGCCCCAACTCCTAGGGAAGGAGGCTGTGTTAGTCCTTCGTCAGGGAAGTCTGCTTGGCCTTTCTTTTTTGGATGTTTTTCCCAGGAGTGCAAATGATCAAGGTTCTGACAGGACCCTCTGTTGAGACGGGTGTCTACAAGTGCGTGCTGTACACCCAATGTCTCCATCCTCAGCACTGCTAAAGGCACTCACATAGCCCTTGCTCCAAGAACAGGAGCCCAAACTGGTGCTTGTCACTTCTCTCCTGGGTGTTCTGGTGTTGCCCAGGGTGGGTGTGGGCAGTGGGAGTCATTGCAGCCTCTTGGTTCTAGCCTTTGGGTCACAGGTGCCATCTGACCCACTCCCCGGAGTCCTGCCCCAGTGCTGGGAGCAAAATCAGGGAAGACACAAAGAAGGGTTGGTCCAAAGTGCTAATTGACAGGTGACTGAAGTCAGGAGCAGAGCTTGTGCCAAGAACATATGACCTGGTCAGATGGAGACCCCTCTCTCCGACAGACAAGAGAGACCTGGGCATCCTCATCGTGGCTTTGTGGATGTTGGGTGGAAAGTCTTCTGTGAGAAAGGCCAGCAGCCAAATCAACAAGATTATTGCAACTACTAACAATCCTTTGGGTAAAAGTCTATTGAGTGTTTATCCAGATCATCACCATCATAGAAACAGTCTTTAAAGATGAACATTCTTGTGGAATAGATAAGGCAGATGCCCAGGGAGGCTCTGTGAGGTGTCCAGGGCCAGGCCATACGCCCAGGCCTCACTCTTTCCCCTGCAAAGGACAGTGCTGTTTGCTCCATCAGTGTATTGACCCACATCTGGTTAGGACCACATCCTTGTCTTTGAAGCATAGCAAATCCAGTGCCTTGTGCCTGGACTACTTCTATAGGACGTCTGGAATGCTCTTGATGGGTCTCCTTGGACTTTTGTGGTGTTGTTAACTTTGGAAGTAGACCATCTGAAGGAAGGATTAGATAGAGCTCTCTGACTTGCGATATGACTCTTGGTCCTCCCTTACCAGGAATTTCAACAGCTTTCATTTCTTAAGGGTTATTGAGCCAGTGACATCCTGAGCCGTCATCAGTCAGCCCCTGAGTGCCTGCTAAGAGCTGATGCACAGCTTGTGGGGGTTTGGGCTTCAGACTCAGGCCAAGGAACCTGAGTTGGCCTGGCCTCAGTCTTTGCACACTCCCTGGATATCTGTGCCACCCTACATTGGATAAATGGGGTAAAGAGGTCCTCTGACTCCATACCTACTGTTTCTTGACTAGAAGACAATGATGTTTCACAGGACATACAGTGAAGCCAAACTGGGAAGACTACGAGATGACTGGGGGTGTCCATAGTGCAGAACCAGGCAAGAAGAGAGCAGCTGAGAGCATCTGGGGAGCTGGCGTGGGAGCGGCACTCTGTCAGGGGCAGCCCCTCACTCCTGCTCAGTGAAAAGTCAGGATTCGGTGGGAGCTGCCTCCCAGGTGGTTCTTCCTTGGCACCTTCTCGATGGCTTACATGCTCAGGCACTTTATGTGACCAAATGAGTCTCTGTCTAGAATGACGGATGTCTTGGGGTGACTGGTGACTCCACACATGTTTATTGAATGCACATATTGTGCAGAAAGGAATTAAAAATATGTATCATGAATGGAGTTCCTACAATACGCCGGATGGTGGTGGGCAACTAACTCGTGACATCCAACCCTCACGAACCCTGCTAAGGAGGTACAAGCCTCCATTTCAGACATGTGGAAACTAGGCTTCACAGGGGCTGACTCTCCCCAGGCCACATGCGTAGAGTAATGGAGCAACCCTCAAACTCAGGCCTGCGCTACTTCAGGGCCCACATCCCTCATGTGATCTGCAGCCTCTAGCTCATAGAGGAGGGTGAGGGATCAGAGGGCATGATGGCTTCAGAAGGGCATTTAAAAGCAGGGCAGTCTTTGAAAATGTTTGAACTCAGATAAGTAGAGAATAAAGGAGGGAAGTTCCAGGTAGGATGGAGGAGCAAGGGACAATCACACATAACTGGTCTGATGGATGGAGAGTGAGCAAGTTTGGTCAGAATCAAGTGGTGTTTCTCCACAGGGGTGCTGCTGGCATCAGAATGGGACAACTGTTCAGTATGTGAGACCATCCTGGACATTAGAGGGCAATTTGCATGCTTGGAACCTTCCCACAGAATGCCAATTGCCACTCCCATCCTTGAGACAACCAAAAGGCTTCCCCATGTTTCCAAACATCCTCTAGGGCGCCCCTGGCTGAGAACCACTAGAGCAGATGAGAGCTGGAAATCAGGATGAGATTTGGCATCAGACTAAGGAAGGCTTTGGAAATACAGAGGAATGAGATTAGCCTCGACCCTGAGAGGATGGGAAGTCACTGAAGGTTTATGAGCTAGGAAAAGTGTAGGGGGAAGCACAGGGGAGAAACCAATGTGGAGGAGAAATTGGGGAAGGGGAGACCTCGTACTCTGATGAGGGAAGACTGTCGAGGCAGCTGAGAATCCTCGTGAGTTACCCCGCCTCTCCTACCCTGGTCAGTCTCACACATGCATGGGAAAGGGTCTAGCACCACAGCCGGAAGGCGTGATGACAGGACAGATGTGAGAACGTTTTCTAATCCACCTCCAGGGGAATCAGGAGCTCTGTGCTCAGGATACTAGGGATCAAGACTATATGATACCCTGATCTTATTAACAAAGGGGAAAGAAGAAAGGAAATGAGGGTAATTAGAAGAAAGATGACTAGCGGATGGGGGAGGCTTGCCAAAGATGATTTCTTTTCTGTTTCAGTCAGATTTATTTAAACTATCTCTAAGCCTACATCCCTTTACCCAAGAGGTCATAAAACTTTATCTTGTAAACTTCACCCCAGAATTAATTTATAAGTAAGCAACACAGAGTACCAGCCATGTGTACTTGACCCAGAGATTACAGGGATCTCAAGTCTGCATTAATGGGTCCTCAGAAAACTTAGCCCTTGTCTCCAGACAGAGAAAATCACAGTCTCTGTGGGTAGAGGAGGAATGCCTCTGATAGCCACGCAGGAGATGCCTCAGCCTGGAGTGGTCTGAGGCGATGGCTGTCTCAACATGTGTCCCGAAAGAGGGACATTTCCCTGGTGAGTAAAAAGTGAAACCCAAACCCCTGCTAGTCACTCGGGGTCTCTGGGCATCACACTTTGGCCTGGAAAAGATGCTGCAATGGCTTGCATTCCAGTTATCAGACAGCTCAAGAATGATATGTAGTTTTGTTTATAAGGAAAAATGCCAAGCCTCTGAGAAAATTCCCAGAACAATGATTGTAACTCATGACAAGATAGAGCATGTGAAATTTTTCTGGCGCCTTGGCCTTGATTGTTGATATAGAACCTTATGGGGATTTTATTTCTCTCCTCTGAGGAAGTTATGATTTTTTTCATCAATAATACTGGTTTTAAAAAGTGAAACTTCATGGCTCTTTTGGGACAATTCAAAGGAATCCTAATCTGAGATCAGTATTCTAAAGAACCTCCTCTGCTCTAGTTCAGCTGGGCTGTAAATCATCATTTCCCATCCAGAGTAAGGGTTGATTTTATAGTGTATTATCATGCTGACACTGAATTTTAAATCAGGGGATAGGATGATGTGATCCCAATTTAACAAAATTTGAAAATTTCCCAAGTCCTACTAACTCCCACCACAATAAGACAAAGCAAATTTTATCATGTATTTATTGAGGAATACCACCCAGGATTGGGCTTCCCTGGTGGCTCAGATGGTAAAGAATCAGCCTGCCAATGCAGGAGATGCAAGAGATGCAGGTTTGTATTACATTGATTGATTTGCGGATATTGAAGAATCCTTGCATCCCTGGGATAAAGTCCACTTGGTCGTGATGTATGATCTTTTTATTTTTATTTATTTATTTTTATTAGTTGGAGGCTAATTACTTTACAATATTGTAGTGGTTTTTGCCATACATTGTCATGAATCAGCCATGGATTTACATGTGTTCCCCATCCCAATCCCCCCTCCCACCTCCCTCTCCATCCCATCCCTCTGGGTCTTCCCAGTGCACCAGCCCTGAGCACTTATCTGATCTTTTTAATATGTTGTTGGATTCTGTTTGCTAGAATTTTGTTAAGGAATTTTGCATCTCTGTTCATCAGTGATATTGGCCTGTAGTTTTCTTTTTTTGCGGCATCTTTGTCTGGTTTTGGTATTAGGGTGATGGTGGCCTCATAGAATGAGTTTGGAAGTTTACCTTCCTCTGCAATTTTCTGGAAGACTTTGAGTAGGATAGGTGTTAATTCTTCTCTAAATTTTTGGTAGAATTCAGCTGTGAAGCCGTCTGGTCCTGGGCTTTTGTTTGTTGGAAGATTTCTGATTACAGTTTCAAATTCTGTGCTTGTGATGGGTCTGTTGAGATTTTCTATTTCTTCCTGGTTCAGTTTTGGAAAGTTGTACTTTTCTAAGAATTTGTTCATTTCTTCTAAGTTGTCCATTTTATTTGCATATAGCTGCTCATAATAGTCTCTTATGATCCTTTGTATTTCTGTGTTGTCTGCTGTGATCTCTCCATTTTCATTTCTAATTTTGTTGATTTGATTTTTCTCCCTTTGTTTCTTGATGAGTCTGGCTAATGGTTTGTCAATTTTATTTGTCTTCTCAAAGAACCAGCTTTTGGTTTTGTTTATTTTTGCTATGGTCTCTTTTGTTTCTTTTGCATTTATTTCTGCCCTAATTTTTAAGATTTCTTTCCTTCTGCTAACCCTGGGGTTCATAATTTCTTCCTTTTCAAGTTGCTTTAGATGTAGAGTTAGGTTATTTATTTGGCTTTTTTCTTGTTTCTTGAGGTAAGCCTGTATTGCTGTGAACCTTCCCCTTAGCACTGATTTTACAGTATCCCATAGGTTTTGGGTTGTTGTGTTTTCATTTTCATTCATTTATATGCATATTTTGATTTCTTTTTTGATTTCTCCTGTGATTTGTTGGTTATTCAGTAGCGTGTGGTTCAGCCTCCATATGTTGGAATTTTTAATAGTTTTCCTCCCGTAATTGATTTCTAATCTTACTGCACTGTGGTCAGAAAAGATGCTTGGAATGATCTCAACTTTTTTGAATTGACCAAGGCTAGATTTATGGCCCAGGATGTGATCTATCCTGGAGAAGGTTTTGTGTGCATTTGAGAAAAAGGTGAAATTCATTGTTTTGGGGTGAAATGTCCTATGGATATCAATTAGGTCTAACTAGTCTATTGTATCATTTTGCAGATGAAAGGATAAGAAAGCTGTGGTACATATACACAATGGAATATTACTCAGCCATGAAAAAGAATACATTTGAATAAGTTCTAATGAGGTGGATGAAACTGGAGCCTATTATACAGAGTGAAGTAAGCCAGAAAGAAAAACACCAATACAGTATACTAACGCATATATATATGGAATTTAGAAAGATGGTAATGATAACCCTGTATGAGAGACAGCAAAAGAGACACAGATGTCTCTTATGAATAGTCTTTTGGACTCTGTGGGAGAGGGCGAGGGCAGGATGATATGGGAGAATGGCATTGAAACATGTAAATTATCATATGTGAGATGAATCGCCAGTCCAGGTTCAATGTATGAGACCGGGTGCTCAGGGCTGGTGCACTGGGATGACCCAGAGGGATGGGATGGGAAGGGAAGTGGGAGGGGGGTTCAGGATGGGGAAAACATGTACACCCATGGAGGATTCAAGTCAATGTATGGCAAAACCAGTACAATATTGTAAAGTAAAATACAAAAAAAAAAAAAAAAAAAGAGAGAGAGAGATACAGGTTTGATCCCTGGGTTGGGAAGATCCTCTGGAGAAGGAAATGGCAACCCACTCCAGCATTTTTACCCAGAGAATCCCGTGGATAGGGGAGCCTGGTGAGCTACAGTCCATGGGGTCACTTGAGTCGGACACGACTGAGCAAATATCACTCACTCACTCTCACCACCCACGGAAATATCCCAAACTTCCAACAATTCTGAAAATTGCTGGCCATTATCTCCTCAAATATTGATGTTGCCTTGTTCTTTCTTTCCTTTGCTCTGACACTAGTTGTATGCTGATCTTCTAACTCTATCTTCCATATCTTTTAACCCCTATTTCATATTTTCCATTTTAAATATGTTTCAGTATTTCATTCTGGATGATACCTACTAACTTAACTTCCAGTTCTCAAATTCTTTCTTTAGCTTTTTCTAATCTTCTGTTAAAATATCTGAGTTTAGAGGAGGATTCTGTGAAAACAATGAAGTAGGAAATGCCAGGAATCTACCTCTTTAATGCACAGGAGCAGGAGGGCTGAGAGGAGCTACTCCATGTTCAAGGTCAGGAGGGGCAGCCGTGAGGAGATGCCCCTTGTCCAAGGTAAGGAACAGCAGCTGTGCTTTGCTGGAGCAGCCATAAAAAGATACCCCACGTCCAAGGTAAGAGAAACCCAAGTGAGACGGTAGGTGTTGCGAGAAGGCATCAGAGGGCAGACACACTAAAACCATAATCACAGAAAACTAGCCAATCTGATCACAGGACCACAGTCTTGTCTAACTCAATGAAACTAAGCCATGCCGTGTGGGGCCACCCAAGATGGATGGGTCATGGTGGAGAGGTCTGACAGAATGTGGTCCACTGGAGAAGGGAATGGCAAAACACTTCAATATTCTTGCCTCAAGAACCCCATGAACAGTATGAGAAGGCAAAATGATAGGATACTGAAAGAGGAACTCCCCAGGTCGGTAGATGCCCAATATGCTACTGGAGATCAGTGGAGAAATAACTCCAGAAAGAATGAAGGGATGGAGCCAAAGCAAAAACAATACCCAGTTGTGGATGGGACTGGTGATAGAAGCAAGGTCCAATGCTGTCAAGAGCAATATTGCATAGGAACCTGGAATGTTAGGTCCATGAATCAAGGCAAATTGGAAGTGGTCAAACAGGAGATGGCAAGAGTAAACGCTGACATTCTAGGAATCAGTGAACTAAAATGGACTGGAATGGGTGAATTTAACTCAAATGACCATTTTATCTACTACTGTGGGGAGGAATCCCTTAGAAGAAATGGAGTAGTCATCATGGTCAACAAAAGAGTCCAAAATGCAGTACTTAGATGCAATCTCAAAAATGACAGAATGATCTTTGTTCGTTTCCAAGGCAAACCATTCAATATCACGGTAATCCAAACCTATGCCCCAACCAAAAACGCTGAAGAAGCTGAAATTGAATGGTTCTATGAAGACCTACAAGACCTTTTAGAACTAACAGGCAAAAAAGATGTCCTTTTCATTATAGGGGACTGGAATGCAAAAGTAGGAAGTCAAGAAACACCTGGAGTAACAGGCAGATTTGGCATTGGAGTACAGAATGAAGCAGGGCAAACACTAATAGAGTTTTGCCAAGAGAACACACTGGTCATAGCAAACACCCTCTTCCAACAACAAAAGAGAAGACTCTACACATGGATATCACCAGATGGTCAATACCGAAATCAGATTGATTATATTCTTTGCAGCCAAAGATGGAGAAGCTCTATACAGTCAGCAAAAACAAGACTGGGGGCTGACTGTGGCTCAGATCATGAAATTGCCAAATTCAGACTTAAACTGAAGTAAGTAGGGATAACCACTAGACCGTTCAGGTATGACCTAAATCAAATCCCTTATGAGTATACAGTGGAAGTGAGAAATAGATTTAAGGGACTAGATCTGATAGAGTGCCTGATGAACTATGGATGGATATTCATGACATTGTACAGGAGACAGGGATCAAGATCATCCTCATGGAAAAGAAATGCAAAAAGGCAAAATGGTTGTCTGAGGAGGCTTACAAATAACTGTGAAAAGAACAGAAGTGAAAAGCAAAGGAGAAAAGGAAAAATATTCCCATTTGAATGCAGAGTTCCATAGAATAGCCAGGAGAGATAAGAAAGCCTTCCTCGGTGATCAATGCAAAGAAATAGAGGAAAACAACAGAATGGGAAAGACTAGAGATCTCTTCAAGAAAATCAGAGATACCAAGGGAACATTTCATGCAAAGATGGGCTCAATAAAGGACAAAAATTGTATGGACCTAACAGAAGCAGAAGATATTAAGAAGAGGTGGCAAGAATACACAGAACTGTACAAAAAAGATCTTCATGACCCAGATAATCATGATGGTGTGATCACTCACCTATGACCAGACATCCTGGAATGTGAAGTTAAGTGGGCCTTAAAAAGCATCACTACGAACAAACTAGTGCAGGTGATGGAATTCCAGTTGAGCTAATTCAAATCTTGAAAGATGATGCTGTGAAAGTGCTTCACTCAATATGCCAGCAAATTTGGAAAACTCAGCAGTGGCCACAGGACTGGAAAAGGTCAGTTTTCATTCCAATCCCAAAGAATGCTCAAACTACCGCACAATTGCACTCATCTCACACGCTAGTAAAGTAATGCTTAAAATTCTCCAAGCCAGGCCTCAGCCATATGTGAACTGTGAACTTCCAGATGTTCAAGCTGGTTTTAGAAAAGACAGAGGAACCAGAGATCAACTTGTCAACATCCCCTGGATCATCGAAAAAGCAAGAGAGTTCCGGAAAAACATCTATTTCTGCTTTATTGACTATGCCAAAGCCTTTGACTGTGTGGATCACAATAAACTGTGGAAAATTCTGAAAGAGTTGGGAATACCAGACCATCTGACCTGCCTCTTGAGAAACCTATATGCAGGTCAGGAAGCAACAGTTAGAACTCGATATGGAACAACAGACTGGTTCCAAATAAGAAAAGGAGTACCTCAAGGTTGTATATTATCACCCTGCTTATTTAACTTATATGCAGAGTACATTATGAGAAACGCTGGGCTTAAAGAAGCACAAGCTGGAATCAAGATTGCCGGGAGAAATATCAATAACCTCAGATATGCAGACAACACCACCCTTATGGCAGAAAGTGAAGAAGAACTAAAAAGCCTTTTTTTGATGAAAGTGAAAGAGGAGAGTGAAAAAGTTGGCTTAAAGCTCAATATTCAGAAAACTAAGATCATGGCATCTGGTCCCATCACTTCATGGGAAATAGATGGGGAAACAGTGTCAGACTTTATTCTTTTGGGCTCCAAAATCACTGCAGATGGTGATTGCAGCCATGAAATTAAAAGATGCTTACTCTTTGGAAGGAAAGTTATGACCAACCTAGATAGCATATTAAAAAGTAGAGACATTACTTTGACAACAAAGGTCCGTTTAGTCAAACCTATGGTTTTTCCAGTGGTCATGAATGGATGTGAGAGTTGGACTGTGAAGAAAGCTGAGCACAAAGAGTCGATGCTTTTGAACTGTGGTGTTGGAGAAGACTCTTGAGAGTCCCTTGAACTGCAAGGAGATCTAACCAGTCCATCCTAAAGGAGATCAGTCCTGGGTGTTCATTGGAAGGACTGATGCTGAATCTGAAGCTCCAATACTTTGGCCACGTCATGCGAAGATTTGACTCATTGGAAAAGTCCCTAACGCTGGGAGGGATTGGGGGCAGGAGGAGAAGGGGACGACAGAGGATAAGATGGCTGGATGGCATCACCGACTCGATGGACATGAGTCTGAGTAAACTCCGGGAGTTGGTGATGGACAGGGAGGCCTGGAGTGCTGTGATTCATGGGGTCACAACGAGTCCGACATGACTGAGCAACTGAGCTGAACTGATCTCTTTACCAACAATTGTACTGGCAGAATTTCTCTGGTATACAGTTTTGGAGCTCTGGAATCTGTTAAAGGTTTACAACTTTCAGGGGAAGGCTTAGATGATAAATTGTGGTTAATTTTCGCAAATTTCAGCTCTTGGCACAGTAGCCGCTCACCCTCACCCACCCCTAGCCACATATCAGGCAGTGTGTCCGAGTTCCTGGAACATCTTGCACACTTCTTTGAGGAGCCAGGAAGGGCAAAAAGAACTCTGTTCTCCTGTCCTCCAAGCATTAAAATCTATTCCCCAAATGTGACCTCTGGTCGCTGCTTTTAATTACAGAGATGCCGTCAAAGAGACAGGCAGCCATTGCTTCTGCATCTCTTCCTATTATTGGGAACTCTTTCCCCTCTGATCAAAATGACTTCCAAGGGATTTAAAAGTCTGCCATCTCTTTTTTCTCCAGTTTACTTATTTCTTAACCCCCTTTGGTTACCCAAACATTAAAGGATAAGATACTCAAAAAACAACAGCGTTTACAGGGAAAATTTGGAAGTGACCAGACATGCCTAAGGAAAGTCTCAGAAAAGACATGAAGAGACTTCTACACAGCTACACAGCTACTATGGCAACTAAAAAAACTGAACAAATAACCAAAAAGAGCAACAAAAAGCAGCAAACCCTGTGGAAGGGGGAGAGTCTACTTTCCAGAGTTCCCACATTATTTAGATTCAAATGTCCATTGTTAAGCAACATATTACCAGGTACACAAAGAAACAAAAAAGTATGACCCATTCAAAGAAAAAATAATTCAATAGAATCTGTCCCTGGGAAAGACTGATTGGCAGATATAGTAGACCAAAACTTCAAACAGACATCTTAAAGATGCCTCAAGAGCTAAAGGAAGATATAGAGAAAATGAAGAAAATGACATGTGAACAAAATGGAAATATCAATAAAGAGATAGATATGCGCAAGAGATAAATAACCTAAAAATAAACCCCCCCCCCAAAAAAAATTCTGCAACTGAAAATGCAACAACTGAAACAAAAAATTCAGAGAGTTTTTTTGAATCTCTGGTTTAGAGATTCAAAACCAGATTGAGAAGGCAAAAGAAGAAATTCACAAACTTGAAGATGGGACAGTGGAAATTATTTAATCTAAGGAACAAAAAGAAAAAAGATCAAACAAAAGTGAACAGAGACTAAGGGACCCGTAGTGTAAATTGCTCAGTCGTGTCCAACTCTATATAGCCTGTCAGGCTTCTCGGTCGATGGGATTTCCCAGGCAAGAATACTGGAGTGGGTTGCAATTTCCTTCTCCAAAGGGACCTGTGGAACACCATAAAGTAGACTAACATGTGCATTGTAGAAGTCTGATAAAGAAAAGGGAGAGAATATTTTTAAAAGTAATGGCTAAAACTCCTCCAATTCAATGAAAAACATAAATATAAACATTCAAGAAGCTTAATAAACTCCAAGTAAGATAAACTCAAAGAGACCCATACCAATGCACATTATAATTAAAGTTTTTAGAGTCAAAGACAAGTGAAAAAATCTTGAAAGTAGCAAGATCTTGAAACCATCATATATGAAGAGTAAGATTGTGACCAGATTTCTCAACAGAACATTGCAGGCCTGAAGACAGCCAATATATTCAAAGTGCTTTAAAAACAAACAAACAAAAAAACACCCCCCAAGACCATGTCAAACAAGAATCCTATATTCAGAAAAACTGTCTCTCAAAACTGAGGGAGAAGTTAAGATATCTCCAGATAAACAAAAGTTGAGGCTGTTCATGCCCACCAGACATGCCCTGCAAGATATGTTCAAGGGAGTCCTGCAAAGTACAGTCAAGAGACACTAAACCATAACTTGAGCAGTGCGGGGAAATAAAGATCTTATCACAGGCAATTATAAAAGCAAGTATTATTGTAAAAATGATTTATAACTGAACTTATTGTTTTCTACATGATTTAAGAGGCTAGTACATTTAAAGAATAAAACAATTGTTAGTAGAAAAGTATTAATACTACTGTAACTTTTGTTTATAACTCCAAATCTTGTCTTCTACACAATTTAAAAGACCAATGAACTTAAAATAATATCTTGTCTTCTACACAATTTAAAAGACCAATGAACTTAAAATAATATCTTGTCTTCTACACAATTTAAAAGACCAATGAACTTAAAATAATTATTAGCTTGTGTTTTGGGGCACACATACATAATTTTTATTTATTTAATTTATTTTTTAATTGGAGGAAAATTGCTTTACAACGTTGTATTGGTTTCTTCCATATAACAATGCAAATCAGCCATAATTATACATATCTCTCCCTCTCAAGACTTCCTCACCTCCCTCCATCCCAGTCCATTAGGTTATCGCAGAATGCCAGGCTGGGCTCCCTGTGTTATATAGTAACTTCTCACCAGCTATCTATTTTACACACGATAGTATATATATGTCAATCCTCCTTTCTCCATTTGTCCCACTTTTTCCTTCTCCCACTGCATCACAAGTCTGTTCTATATGTCTGTGTTTCCATTTCTTCTCTGCAAATAGGTTCATCAATATCATTTTTTCTAGATTATATATATATATATATATGCACTAATACACTATATTTGTTTTTTCTTTTTTACTTATTTTACTCTGTATAAAGGCTCTAGGTTCCTCTGCCTCAGTAGACCTGACTCCAATTCATTCTTTTAATGGCTGAATAATATTTATCCATTCATCTGTCAATGAACATCTATGTTGATTCCATGTCCTAGCTATTGTAAATAGTATGCCTGTGAACATTGGAGTACATATGTCTTTTTCTCAGGGTATATGTGGGGCACACATATATAAAGATGTAATTTTGTGTGGATCACAACAAACTGTGGAGAATTCATAAAGAGATGGGAGTATCAGACCACCTCATCTATCTCCTGAGAAACCTGTATGCAGGTCAAGAAGCAACAGAACCAGACATGGACCAGCCGAATGGTTCAGAGTTGGGAAAAGAGTACAACAAGGGTGTATATTGTGACCCTGCTTATTTAACTTCTATGCAAAGCACATCATGTGAAATGCAAGACTGAATGAGGCTCAAGCTGGAATCAAGATTGCTGCAAGAAACATCAACAACCTCAGATATGCAGATGATATACCACTCTAATGGCAGAAAGTGAAGAGGAACTAAAGAGCCTCTTGATGAAGGTGAAAGAGGAGAGTGAATAAGCTGGCTTGAAACTCAACATCCAAAAAACAAACATCATGTTCTCTGGTCCCATCACTCTGTGGCAAATAGAATGGGAAAAGGTAGAAGCAGTGTCAGATTTTGTTTTCTTGGGCTCCAAAATCACTAGGGATGGTGATGACTGCAGCCATGACACTAAAAGTCACTTGCTCCTTGGAATGAAACCTATGATAAACCTAGACAGTGTATTAAAAAGCAGAGACATCACTTTGCCAACAAAACTCTATATGGTCAAAGCTATAGTTTTTCCAGTAATCAATGTGTAGATATAAGAGTTGGACCATAAAGAAGGCTGAGCACTGAAGAATTGATGCTTTTGAACTGTGGTGTTGGAGAAGACTCTTGAGAGTCCCTTGGACTGCAAGACGATCAAACCAGTCAATTTTAAATGAAAACAACTCTGAATAGTCATTGGAAGAACTGATGCTGAAGCTGAAACTCCAATACTTTGGCCACCTGATGCAAAGAGCCAACTCATTGGAAAAGATTCTGATACTGAGAAAGATTGAAGACTAAAGGAGAAGGGGCTGGCAGAGGATGAGATGGTTAGTATCACTGACTCAATGGACTTGAATTTGAGCAAATTCTGGGAGACAGAGGAACCTGGCCTGCTACATTCTATGGGGTCGCAGAGTGGAACATGTGTCAGTGACTGAACAACAAGACCAATGTTGTGATATCAACAATACATGAACCCAGTTAGATGTAACAAGCATATATAGAACACGCTACTCAACAAACACAGTATATACATTATTCTCCAGTCCATGTGGGACACATTTCAGTAAAGATTATGTGTTAGGCCACAAATTTAGCCTCAATAGATTTTAAAACATAGATAACATACAAAGTATCTTTTCTAACTGCAACCATACGAAGTTCGAAACCAGTAACAAAAGGAAAACTCACAAAGTTGTAGAAATTAAATAATATACTTTAAAACGACCAATGGATCAAAGAAGAAATCACAAGGGGAAATAAAGATGAATGAAAACGAAAAACAACATACTAAAACTTTATGGAGAAATGTGAAAGTTGCTAATGGGGATATTTATAGATATAAGCATTTACATTAAAAAAAGAAAGAGATCAAATCTACAACTTAACTTTACAACTTATGGCAATAAAAAAAGAAGAAAAAATTATATATAAAGCTAGCAGAAGGAAGTAATAAAAATTGGAGCAGATATACATTAAATGGAGAATAGAAAACAATAGAGGAGACAATCAAACCAAAAGTTGATTCTTTGAGAAAAATCAACAAAACTGACAATCCTTTAGATAGATGGATCAAGACTAAAAGAAAACTCAGATTATTAAATCAGAAATGAAAGCTGTGACATTACTACCAATTCTATAGAAGTAAAAAAGATTATAAGAGAGTACTATGAAAGATTGTATTCCAACTAATTGGATAATCTAAATGCAATGAGCAAATTCCTAAAAACACAAAACATACCAACACTAAATTAGGAAGAAATAGAAAAATACAATTAGATACGTAACTAGTAAGAGTACTGAATCAGTAACCAAATATCTCCCAACAAGGAAAAGACAGTGACTTGATGGTTTCACTAGTGAATTCTATAAAACATATAAATAAGAAGAATTATACCAAATTTTCTCAAACTTTTCCCATAAAAACTTAAAAGGAGGGAACACTTTCTAACTCATTCTGAGACCCACATTACCTTGATATCAAAGCCAAACAGAAGCTACAAGAAAATCAAACTACAGACCAATAACTCTTATGAACATTGATGCAAAATTCTTCAACAAAATACTAGCAAACATAAAACATATTGAAAGGATTATACGTCATGACCAACCACGTGAGGTTTATTCCAAGTGGGAACGCAAGGATGGTTAAACATAAACTGATCAATGTACTATGTCACACCAACAGAATGAAGGAAAAAACTTAAGTAATCATCTTAACTGATGTAGAAACAGCACCTGACAAAATTTAACACGCTTTCATTCTAAAAACAATCAAAAAGCTAAGAATAGAAAGAAACTATCTCCACATCATAAAAGCCATATATGAAAAACCCAGAACAAGCTTTGTACCAAACAGTGAAAGATTGAAAGTTTTTACTCTAAGATAAGGAACAAGGCAAGAATACTTGCTTTCAAGACTTCTATTTAGTAATAACATAGTTGTGGAACTTTTAGCCAGAGCAATTAGATAAGAAAAAGAAATAAAAGGAATCTGAACTGGAAAAGAAGCAAAATTACCTCTATTTGCAGATATATGATCTTGTATGTAGAAAACCCTAAAGATTTCACCAAAAAGCTGTTAGAACTAATAAACAACTTCAACAAAGGAGCAGGATACAAAGTCAACACGCAAAAAGATCAGTAACATTTCTATACTTTTCTATATAACAGTATATAAATATAGTAACATTTCTATACATAACAATGAACAATCTGAAAGAGAAATTACAGAATTACAATTTTACTTACAACAATATCAAAAAGAATAAAAACACTTACATGAACATAACTGCGGATGTAAAACATTTGTGCAATGAAAACTACAAAACATTGTGGAAAGTTAAATAACACATAAACAAGTGGAAACACATCCATGTTCATGGATTGGAAGACTTAAATTAAAATGTCAATACTTCCCAAAGTGATCTATAGATTCAATATAATGTCTGTCAGAATCCTGTTTTTTTTTTTTTTTTTTTTCAGAAATAGAAAAACCCATCCTAAAATTTATATAGAAACTTGTGCAGTGTGCTGTATTTAGTTGCTCTGTCATATCTGACACTTTGCGACCCCATGTACTATAGCCCACCAGGCTCCTCTGTCCATGGGGATTCTCCGAATACTGGAGTGGGGTGCCATGCCCTCCTCCAGGGGATCTTCCCAATCCAGGGATCAAATCCAGATCTCCTACACTGCAGGTGGATTCTTTACCATCTGAGTCACCAGGGAAGCCCAAGAATACTGGAGGGTGTAGCCTATCTCTTCTCCAGGGGAACTTCCCAAGCCAAGAGTTGAACTGGGATCTCCTACATAGCAGGCAGATTCTTTACCAACTGAGCTACCATGGACGCCAATATAGAAGCTAAGGGACCCCCAAATTGTCAAAATAATCTTTGAGAAGAAGAAAAAAATCAGAGAACTCACACTTCCCAATTTAAAAAATGACTACCAAACTATAGTAATCAAATAGAGTGGTATTGGGATAAAGACATTCTGTTCAGCTCAGTTCAGTCACTCAGTCCTGTCCAGCTTTTTGCAACCCCATGGACTGCACCACGCCAGGCTTCCCTGTCCATCACCAACTCCCAGAGCTTACACAAACTCAGGTCCATTGAGTCGGTGATGCCATCCAACCACCTCATCCTCTGTCGTCCCCTTCTCCTTCCACCTTCAATCTTTTGCAGCATCAGGGTCTTTTCTAGTGAGTCAATTCTTCGCATCAGGTGGCCAAAATATTGAAATTTCAGCTTCAGCGTCAGTCCTTCCAGTGAATGTTCAGGACTGATCTCCTTTAGGATGGACTGGTTGGACCTCCTTGCAGTCCAAGGGACTCTCAAGAGTCTTCTCCAACACCACAGTTCAAAAGCATCAATTCTTCAGCACTCAGCTTTCTTTCTGGTCCAATTCTCACACCCATACATGACTACTGGAAAAACCATAGCTTTGACTAGATGGGCCTTTGTTGGCAAAGAAATGTCTCTGCTTTTTAATATGCTGTCTAGGTTGGTCATAGCTTTTCTTCCAAGGAGCAAGTGTCTTTTATTTTCATGGCTGCAGTCACCATCTGCAGTGATTTGGAGTCCAAAAAAAAAACAACAGTCACTGTTTCCATTGTTTCCCCATTTATTTGCCATGAAGTGATGGGACCGGATGTCATGATCTTAGTTTTCTGAATGTTGAGTTTTAAGCCAGGTTTTTCACTCTCCTCTTTCACCTTCATCAAGAGGCTCTTTAGTTCTTCTTTACTTTCTGACATAAGTTTGGTGTTGTCTGCGTACCTAAGGTTATTGATATTTCTCCTAGCAGTCTTGATTCCAGCTTGTGCTTCTTCCAGCCCAGCGTTTCTCATGATGTACTCTGCATAGAAATTAAACAAGCAGGGTGACAATATACAGCCTTGATGTACTTCTTTCCCAATTTGGAACCAGTCTGTTGTTCCATGTCTGGTTCTAACTGTTGCTTCTTGACATGCATACAGATTTCTCAGGAGGCAGATAAGGTGGTCTGGTATTTCCATCTCTTTAAGAATTTTCCACAGTTTGTCGTGATCCACACAGTCAAAGGCTTTGGCATAGTCAATAAAGCAGAAGTAGATGTTTTCTGGAACTCTCTTGCTTTTTCGATGACCCAGCGGATGTTGGCAATTTGATCTCTGATTCCTCTGCCTTTTCTAAATCCAGCTTGAAGAGTTGGAAGTTCATGGTTCCCATACTGTTGAAGCCTGGCTTGGAGAATTTTGAGAATTACCTTGCTAGCATGTGAGATGAGTGCAATTGTGTAGTTGTTTGAACATTCTTTGGCATTGCCCTTCTTTGGGACTGGAATGAAAACTGATCTTTTCCAGTCCTGTCGCCACTGCTGAGTTTTCTAAATTTGCTGGCATATTGAATGCAACACTTTCACAGCATCATCTTTTAGTACTTAGCTCAACTATTTTAGAAAATAGCTCAACTGGAATTCTATCACCTCCACTAGCTTTGTTCGTTGTGATGCTTCCTAAGGCCCACTTGACTTCACATTCCAGGATGTCTGACTTTAGGTGAGTCATCACACCATTGTGATTATCTGGACCGTGAAGACCTTTCTTGTATAGTTCTTCTGTGTATTCCTGCCACCTCTCCTTAGTATCTTCTGCTTCTTTTAGGTCCATACCATTTCTGTCCTTTATTGAGCCCATCTTTGCATGAAATGTCCCTTTGGTATCTCTAATCTTCTTGAAGAGATCTCTTGTCTTTCCCCGTCTATTGTTTTCCTCTATTTCTTTGCATTGATCACTGAGGAAGGCTTTCTTATCTTTCCTTGCTAGTCTTTGGAACTCTGCATTCAGATGGGTATATCTTTCCTTTTCTCTTTTGCCTTTAGCTTCTCTTCTTTTCTCAGCTATTTGTAAGGCCTTCTCAGGTAACCATTTCGCCTTTTTGCATTTCTTTTTCTTGGGGATGGTCTTGATCACTGCCTCCTATCCAATGTCATGAACTTCCATCCATAGCTCTTCAGGCCCTTTGTCTATCAGATCTAAGCCCTTGAATCTATTTCACATTAAAATCTATAAAGACATTAATAAAAATCAATAGAATAGAGATTTAATGAATAAACACTTGTCTATATGGTCAAATGATTTTTGACATGGGTTCCAAAACCATTTAATGGGTAAATAGCAGTCTTTTCAACAACAGTGCTGGGAAAACTGGATAGCCACATGCAAAAGTATGAAATTAGATCCTTATCTCAAAATAATATACAAAAATTAACTCAAAATGGATCAAGGACCTAAATATATTAATAAGCTCTAATGCAAAAAGAACTATTAGAAGAAAACATAAGACAAAAGATTGATGACATTGGACTTGGCAATAAATTCTTGGATAGGATAATATATCCATGTTAACAAAAGAAAAATAGCCAAATTTGACTTTATCAGAACTAAATATTTTCATCATTGAAAGATACCATCAACAGAGCAGAAAGACAACCCACAGAATAGGAGAAAATACTTGCAAATTGTGTATCTAACTGGTAATTGATTTATATCTGGAACATATAAAGAATTCCAAAAATTCAAAACAGAGACCAAGCAATCCAATTTTAAAATGGGCAATGGTCTTGAACAGATAATTCACCAAAGAAAATATACAAATAGCCAATATGTGCATTAAAAAACTCTCAACATCACTTATCACGAGGGGAATGTAAATCAAAACTATAATGAGATACTACCTTATACCCATTAGTATGGCTACTATTAAAAGAACAGAAAGCAACAAACGTTGGTGAGGATATGATGATGTTGGAATACTTGTACAATATTAGCGGGGATGTAAAATGGTATAGCTACTGTGGGGAGTGATATAACTAGCTGTATGGTGATTCCTCAAAAATTTAAGAATAGAATTAGCATATGATTCACGAATTGCACTTCTGGATGTTTATCCCAAAGAATTGAAAGTGGGATCTTGAAGAGAGACTTGTACACTTGTGTTCATAGCATCATTGTTCACAGTAGCTCAAATGTAGAAGCAACCCAAGTGCCCATAGACAGATGAATAGATAAGCAAAATGTGGTTCATGCATAAAATGGAATATTATATAGCCTTAAAAAGAAAGAAATTCCACAATGTGTGATAACATGGATAAATCTTGAGGACATAATGCTAAGTGAAATAAGCCCATCACAGAAGGACAAATACTGTATGGTTCCACTGAAATAAGATACTTAAAGTAGTTAAACTGATAGAGACAGAAAGTAGAATAGTGGTTGCCAGGAGCTGGAGAAAGGGGAGAATGGGGAGCTATTGTTTAATGGGCCTAGAGTTTCAGTTATATCAAGATGAAAAAAGTTATTGGAATGGATGTTGGTGATGACTGCAAAAGACTGTGAATCTAGTCAAATCTTTAAATGGTACACTTTAAAATGGTTAAATGGTGAACTTTATGTTATGTGTATATACCAAAGTAAGCTATTTTAAAAGAAGGAAACGCTGATGACATGGATTTGAAGACATTATGCTAAGTAATTTAAGCCATATATAAAAGGGGAAATATTGTATGGTTTCAGTCACATAAGGTACCTAGAGCACTCAATCCATAGAGACATAAAGTAGAATGTTGGTTTCCAAGGGCTGGAGAGGAGTGAGTATTCAAAGGGTACAGGGTTTCAGTACTGTTTGAAAGGGTATCCAAAAGGATACCAAAATGTATCCATTTGGGAAGATGGAAAGGTTCAGGAGGTGATTACGGCTCACGATGGTGGTTTTGGCTCTTGACAATAAGAATATATTTAATGCCACTGAATTGTATGCCTAAAAATGATCTAAATGGTAAATTTCAAACATGGGAGTAACATAAATGTCCATTGACAGAAGAATGGATAAAGAAGATGTGGTACCTGTATACAAATGGAATATTACCCAGCCATTAAAAAGAATGGAATAATGCCATTTGCCGCAGCATGGATGGACCTAGACAGTGTCATACTGAGTGAAGTACATCAGACAGAGAAGGAGAAGTATCGTATGACACCCCCTTTTATGTGGAGTCTAAGAAGAAATGATACAAATGAACTTACAAAAGAGAAAGAGACTCACAGACTAAGAAAACGAACTTATGGTTGCTGGGGGTCAGGGATAGTTGGGGACTTTGGAAAGGTCATGTTCACACTGCTATATTTAAAATGGATAACCAACAAAGACCTATTGTAAAGGACATGGAATTCTGCTCAAAGTTATGTGCCAGGCTGAATGGGAGAGGAGTTTTGGGGAGAATAAATACAAGTATATGTATGGCTGAGTCCCTTTGTTGTTTCACCTGAAACTACCACAACATTGTTAGTTGGCTCAACCCCAATACAAAATGTTTTTGGTGTTAAAAAACATAAATGGTAAGTTTCATGTTATGTTGTATTTTACAAAATAATACAGTATACTAACGCATATATATGGAATTTAGAAAGATGGTAATGATGACCCTATATGCAAAACAGCAAAAGAGACACAGATGTATAGAACAGTCTTTTGGACTCTGTGGGAGAAGGCGAGGGTGGGATGATCTGAGAGAATTGCACTGAAACATGTAAATAATCACATGTGAAACAGATCGCCAGTCCAGGTTCGATGCATGAGACAGGGCACAGAGGGCTGGTGCACTGGGATGACCCTGAGGGATGGGATGGGGAGGGAGAGTGCAGCATGGGGGACACATGTACACCCATGGTGGATTCATGTCAATGTATGGAAAAAACCACCACAATATTGTAAAGTAATTAGCCTCCAATTAAAATAAATAAATTTAAAAAAAATAAAAAAATAAGTAAAAAAGATATGAGTTTTAAATTTTGATTAATCTTTAAAAATTATTCCTAGAAGTTCTATTTGATTCTATTTCAAATTTTCTATGCAGTTTTATAGTTTCTTATTCTCTGCAGATAACTTTTTCCTGCAGATATTTTTTAAGCTGTAAATATCTTTTAACATCATAAACAGTTATTTTGTAATCTGTGTCTTATGTTTCTAACACTGGACTTTTTGTAGGTCAGTTTCTGCTGTCCATCGTTTTTGCTGGCTCTCACTGTGGTGTGTTTTTCCTTATGGGCTTGGCTATTTTTTATTGTATGCTGCTCATTTTCCTTGTAAAAGTGTTTGTGAGATGAAATGCTTTCTTTCAAGATTTGCATTTGTTTCTGCAAGTTGTCTGGGGTTACTACGAGCCAAAGGCCACTTTAAACCAAATTCACTTTTGAGCTTACTTTGGGATTTCCATAAATGTCTACTTATGACTACAAATTTTTAGAGGATTCCCTCCTTCCATTCTGCTCAGTGCCTCAGCAACTCTCATTTAGTTTGCTAATTCATCTTTTTTTCTGAGAGTAGCTTTTCAGGTTCGTAGAATATTGTGGGAGATTCTCCTATTACACTTTTGACTTTTGCCCCTTGACCATCAAGAGACCAAACACAGTTCAGGTTTGCTTGGATCAAAAAATGCACTTGGAGCAAAAGTAGCTCCAGTATTGCTCTTACTGCTCTAGGGATCAATCCCTCTTTCCTTAGATTTTCCTACTGTTAATTCTTTACTACTAGATTGAAACATAAGGAATTATTATCAGTTGGCCATTTTTTGGCTGTCAAAAGGTGAATCTAGTAAATCTAATATTTAGCCAGATTTTGGATATTTCTTCTGTTTTATCCAACATTTCAAATTGTCTTCAGCAGGAAGATTGGCCTGAATAACCTAGTCTGCCAAATTCCCAGAAATGGAGTCTATCTTTCAGCTATCTCTGATGATGGTTGTGGGAAGACTTCCCTTTCCAAAGCCAGCTCATTCATGTGTAATCTCTGGAAACTTTCTCCTACGGATTATCTCCTTGTCTTGGGTCATCACAATTTCTCTGTTTCAGCTAATTCCTTCTTTTCTGCCTTTTTTGGTTAACAGTTTATGTTGCTTTCTTCACTAGAAAACTTTTTCAGCAAGTGGGAATGACCTTCTCTTTCTCACAATGTACCTTCTAGTCACTGGAGAGAGTAAAGCAGGAAAGAGAAAGATGATGAAAAACCAGAAATAAATGAAAAAGGAGAAACAGCTGAAAGGCAAAGGCTGTTATGAAATGCTGATGTGAATAAAAGTCCAGAACTGTGGCCATGTTGTTGGCTAACAGCAGCCGGTTCCATTTGGAGCAGAATCACAGGAAAAAGATCTCCAAAAAAGAAACAAAATTGAGAGATTACTTGATGTGTGTAAACATTTTGAGAGGAGAATTATCAGAAGTCAAGCTAGTGAATAACTAAACTAAACAAAATAATGACAACATACACGTACTTCTAAAACAAACAAACAGAAAATAAAGCCATTATAAACTCTGGTAAAAATTAAAGCTATAAGTAAATAAAAGATGGTCATAGTCACTGTGCACATGGTTCATCTATAAATAATATTTACAAAGCCATGACTATGAATATGGATATTGGTTTACTGTGAAAAAAAGCTCTATTAGGAAAATGGGGAATGTACACATAGTTGAGGGGTAGTGTGAAGTGAATGTGAAAGTGGCTCAGTCACGTCCGACTCTCTGCGACCCCATGGACTATACAGTCCATGGAATTCTCCAGGCCAGAATACTGGAGTGGGTAGCCTTTCCCTTCTCCAGGGGGGATCTTCCCAACCCAGGGATCGAACCCAGGTCTCACGCATTGCAGGCAGATTCTTTACCAGCTGAGCCACAAGGGAAGGCCATGAATGCTGGAGTGGGTAGCCTATCCCTTCTCCAGGGGATCTTTCTGACCCAGGAATTGAACCAGGATCTCTGGCATTGCAGGCAGATTCTTTACCAACTGAGCTATGAGGGAAGCAGGTGGTATAAGAGACTTAAATCCTTGTTTTCCATTTGGGGAAGTGAATAAATAGTATCTAAATCACTGCAGATGGTGATTGCAGCCATGAAATTAAAAGACGCTTACTCCTTGGAAGGAAAGTTATGACAAACCTAGACAGCATATTAAAAAGCAGAGACATTACTTTGTCAACAAAGGTCCATCTAGTCAAGGCTATGGTTTTTCCAGTGGTCATGTATGGTTGTGAGAGTTGGACTGTGAAGAAAGCTGAGCACCGAAAAATTGATGCTTTTGAACTATGGTGTTGGAGAAGACTCTTGAGAGTCCCTTGGACTGCAAGGAGATCCAACCAGTCCATCCTAAAGGAGATCAGTCCTGGGTGTTCATTGGAAGGACTGATGCTGATGCTGAAACTCCAATACTTTGGCCACCTGAGGCGAAGAGCTGACTCATTTGAAAAGACCCTGATGCTGGGAAAGATTGAGGGCAGGAGGAGAAGGGGACGACAGAGGGTGAGATGGTTGGATGGCATCACCGACTCAATGGACATGGGTTTGGGTGGACTCCGGGAGTTGGTGATGGACAGGAAGGCCTGGCGTGCTGCAGTTCATGGGGTCGCAAAGAGTTGGAGACGACTGAGCGACTGAACTGAACTGAAACCTAAAAAATAAAAATGATAAACAATATTATAAATACAAATCCTTTGTATTTCTGCATTGTCCTTGTAACCTCTCCTTTTTCATTTCTAATTTTGTTGATTTGATTCTTCTCTCTTTTTTTTTTCTTGATGAGTCTGGCTAAAAGTTTGTCAATTTTGTTTATCTTCTCAAAGAACCAGCTTTTACTTTTTTTAATCTTTCCTATTATTTCTTTCATTTGTCTTTCATTTGTTTCTGCTCTGAGCTTGATGATTTCTTTCCTTTTGTTAATTTTGGGGTTTTTTTTTTTTGTTCTTCTTTTCCCAATTGTTTTAGGTGTAAATTTAGGCTGTCTATTTGATGCTTTTCTTGTTCCTTGAGATAGGATTGTATTGCTATAAACTTCCCACTTAGAACTGCTTCTGCCTGCATCCCATAGGTTTTGAGTTGTTGTATTTTCATTGTCATTTGTTTCTAGGAATTTTTTTCCCTTTTGATTTCTTCAGTAACTTGTTCATTATTTAGAAAAGTATTGTTTAATCTCCATGTGTTTGTGTTTTTTACAGGTTTTGTTTTGTTTTGTTTTGTTGGTAATTGATATCTGGTCTCATAGCATTGTGGTCAGAAAAGATGCCTGATACGATTTCAGTTTTCTTAAGTTTACTGAGGTTTGATTTGTGACCCAAGATGTGATCTATCCTGGAGAATGTTCCATGTGTACTTGAGAAGAAGGTGTATTCTTCTGCATTTGGATGCAATGTCCTGAAGATATCAATGAGATTCATGTGATCTAATGTATCATTTAAGACTTGTGTTTCCTTAAAATTAATTTTCTGTTTGATTATCTCTCCATTGGTATACGTGGGGTATTAATGTCTACTACTATTATTGTGTTACTGTCAATTTCTCCCTTTATCTCTGTTAGTGTTTGTCTTATGTATTGAGGTGCTCCTGTGTTGGGCGCACAGATATTTACAATTGTTATGTCTTTCTCTTGATCCTTATGTAGTGTCTTTCCTTATCTCTTGTAATATTCTTTATTTTAAGGTCTATTGTTTTTTCTGATATGAGGATTGCTGCTGCTGATTGCTACTCCAGCTTTATTTTGATTTTGATTTCCATTTGCATGGAATATATTTTTCCATTCTCTCACTTTCAGTCTATTTGTGTCTTTAGGTCTGAATTGGTTTTTTTGTAGACAGCATATATATGAGTCTTTTTTTTTTCCTGACGGCCCCACTCTCTGCTCTTCCTCCCTTTCGCGGGCCCAGGGCGGCACGAGGGCCTCCGTTCCCAGAAAGGGACGCCCCCTCGGGTTCATGAGACAGATTCAGGCCACCCGGGCGTAGTAGCTCCATTTTCCCTGAAAAACGTCGTTTCTCACGTCCTTGGCGACGGTGACTGACCGCCTCCGGCTCGGACAGCCGTCATGGTTGTTTTTAAAGACACCCCCGTTTCATGGACACCGAACCCTGAGGAACCGTAAGGTTTCTCTGTCAGTTCTGGAGAATGACTTTTTCCCCTGACTCTATGAGTCTTGTTTTTGTATCCAATCTGTGTCTTTTGGTTGGAGCAATTAATCCATTTACATTTAAAGTAATTATTGATGCATATGTTCCTGTTGCCATTTTCTTAATTGTTTGGGGTTTCCTTTTGTAGATCTTTTTCTTCTCTTGTATTTCCTGACTATATAAGTCTCTTTAACATTTGTTGTAAATCTAGCTTGGTGGTACTGAATTCTCTAAACTTTTACTTGTCTGTAAAGCTTTTGATTTCTCCATCAATATCGAATGAGAGCCTTGCTGGGTAGAGTAATCTTGGTTGTAGATTTTTCCCTTTGAGTACTTTAAATACATCCTGCCATTCCTTTCTGGCCTGCAGAGTTTCTGCTGAAAAATCAGCTGTTAAATGTATGGGGTTTCCCTTGTATGTTACTTGTTGCTTCTCCCTTGTTGCTTTTAATATTCTTGCTTTGTGTTTAATCTTTGCTAGTTTGATTAATATGTGTCTTGGGGTATTTTTCTTTGGGTTTATCCTCTATGGGACTCTGAGCTTCTTGGGCTTGATTAACCATTTCCTTTTCCATGTTGAGGAAATTTTCAACTATAATCTCTTCAAAAATTTTCTCATACACTTTCTTTTTCTCTTCTTGTGGGACTCCTATAATTTGAATGTTGGTGCATTTAATATTGTCACAGAGGCCTCTGAGACTATCCTCAGTTCTTTTCATTCTTTTTACCTTATACCGCTCTTTAGCAGCTATTTCCACCACTTTATCTTCCAGCTTATGGATCTGTTCTTCTGCTTCAGATATTCTGCTATTGATTCCTTCTAGAGTATTTTTAATTTCAGTAATTGTGTTCTTTGTCTCTGTATGTTTGTTCTTTAATTCTTCTAGGTCTTTGTTAATTGATTCTTGCATTTTCTCCATTCTATTTTCAAGGTTTCAGATCATCTTTACTATCATTATTCTGAATTCTTTTTCAGGTAGTTTGCCTGTTTCCTCTTCATTTATTTGAATTTTGTGTTTCTAGGTTGCTCCTTCATTTGTGCACTATTTCTCTGCCTTTTCATTATTTATTTATTTTTTTTAAAGTTATTGTGTTTGAGGTCTCATTTTCCCAGACTTCAAGGTTGAATTCTTTCTTCCTTTTGGTTTCTGCCCTGGTAAGGTTGGTCCAGTGGTTTGTGTAAGCTTCCTGTAGGGCATGACTTGTGCTTGCATTCTGTTGGGAGGAGGTGAGGTTTGTTATTTTTTTTTAATCTGATGGGCAGGACTGAGTGAGTCTGCTGATGATTGGGTTTGCATTTTTGTCTTGTTTGTTATTTAGATGCGGCGTCTTGCACAGAATACTACTGGCAGTTGGGTGATGCTGGGTATTATATACAAATGGTTGCCTTTGTGGGAGTTCTCACTATTTGATACTCCCTAGAGTTAGGAGTTCTCTGGTAGTGTAGGGTCTTGGAGTTAATGCTCCCACTCCAAAGGCTCAGGGCTTGATCTCTGGCAGGGAATGGAGAATCCACAGGTGCTTTGTTATGGCATTAAATTGAATTAAAACAAATATCCAAAAATGAGAAACAAAAGACACACCCCAGACAAATGGCAATTACAAAATCAGGCAAATGATAGCTGAAATAATGGAATATACACCCATAAGCAAAATCAAAACAGTCCAAAAAGAAATAATAAAGCATAATATATTGACCCAGCGAACAAAGGAAATCAAAATGATATCCACCAGTTAAGAACAAAACTAACTAAAGCACAAACTGGGAAACAAAACTAAAGCAAGGTGCCAACTGGGGAATAAAGCAATGAAAACAAAACAAACTAACAAACATGGTGAGAAAAAGAAAGAATAGAAATGGAAAGTTAAATAGAGGTAGATAAAGATTTATATATATTAAAGATTAACTGCAAGGGGAAAGGAGTCTGCCTAGTTGACTGTGTGGACTTAATCTGCAGCTTGTATAGCTGGTTGGAAGGTTTTGGGTTTTCTTCCTTAGCCACAGTGCCCCTGGGTTTCAACTGTGGTTTTATTTCCACCTCTGCATGTGGGTCATCCACAGGGGTTTGCTTCTGAGGCTGCCCTGGAGGACTTGTGTCTACTCCAGTGAGTGCCAGGTGTGGAGGTGGTGCAGCTGCTTGGGTCTCAGGGGCCCTGGCAGCAAAAGGTACTCAGGGGAGTTGGCAGCTAGGGCAGCAGGAAATATGGTGCTCTAGAAGGGTATGGCAACCAACTCCAGTATTCTTGCCTGGAGAATCCTCCAGAAAGAGAAGCCTGGCAGGCCACAGTCCACAGGGTCTCAAAGAGTTGGATACAGCTGAAGTGATTCTGCATGTACAGATGCTGCTGCTCCTAAGTCGCTTCAGTCGTGTTCCACTCTGTGTGACCCCATAGACGGCAGCCCACCAGGCTCCCCCGTCCCTGGGATTCTCCAGGCAAGAATACTGGAGTGGGTTGCCACTTCCTTCTCCAATGGATGAAAGTGAAAAGTGAAAGTGAAGTCGCTCAATCTTGTCCGACTCTTCGCAACCCCATGGACTGCAGCCTACCAGGCTCCTCCGTCCATGGGATTTTCCAGGCAAGAGTACTGGAGTGGGGTGCCATTGCCTTCTCCGTTGTGACCTCATGGACTGCAGCATATCAGGCTTCCCTGTGGTATTGCTGATCCTGCCCACAGCACCAGTTGTCTTGCTGTTCACACTGTTTGCACTGTTCGTGCTGCCAGGATAGGCCAGGTGCGAGCTAAGAGCCTGGAAGAAGACTTGAGGAGCCGTAGGAACTGGAGACACGTTTACTCTCTCCTGGCTGACGCAGCATCCGTAACACGGTCTCTCGCATAGCTGATGCAGAAGCCATAATAACAGACACCTTACATTCTCTTCTCTCATGGCTGACCCAACGGACATAGCCATGATGCAGCAGTAATACTCACTGCTTTATAGATGGAGCTCACATATCCGTACCACACACAAAACCTGCAACCAAGCAAGTACCTCGTGATGCGCTTGCGCAGTGCTATAAGTGATCTCAGCTGTTACACAGTCCTTATTTACAAAACATGGGGTGAGAGAGCTGAGCACTCCATCTTGGCTAACTTGCTCTCCCCACACTCCACCCCTTCAGGGTCTCATGTCTCACGTTCTATGCAGTTCATCTTGTGTGATATTTCCTCGGAGAGTAACAAAGACCCTTGGATTTGCATCTTGTAACAGCAATAGCTATAACAACAAGCAGTAACACCCCCAATACAGAGCAGAAACCAATGCTAGGTATCACCTGGAACGCTGTTGCAGCCCTTGCCCTCACGGGGCTAGTGGAGCCACCCACTGCATGTGGAGTGACTTCATCTTTCAAGGCCAAGTCCAGTCCACTGTCTGTCCTTGTGAGATTGCAGAAAAGCCTCCACAGGGCAACTGCACCTCTGTGGAGCTTTTTAATTAAGGATGCACAAAAGACCCCACAGGCACCAGGCTGCTCGCGCTTCTCCTTCTGCCGTACAACAGGCCTCACTGCCCAGTGCGGACCCGCAGTCGCATTATGTTCATTATCAGTGCTGCCACTTACTGCCTCGCTGTCAGAGAGGCTGTGTTCTTTACAGTCAGGGAGTCCTTGCTCTGACGCCAGTGTACGTTGCTCTGGTTCTTCCAAGTGTCTCTGCACGTTGTGCACTGGTGCGGCATTGCATAGGGCACCGTCCATATTCGCCTCCAGGGCAGTCAGGAAGATCCACCCCATTTACCAGTGCAGTCTGTGCCGCCTTGTTTGGCAGACAGGAACTCACTGCCTGTATACCTTTTCAAAGCTATCTGGTGACCCGTCCACCACCTCCCAGTCTTCCACCGGAACCCATGCTGAGAGGTTCGCAGTCACACGGTACCAAACGCTACCACATGCTATATATGGCGGCCACTGGCTTCCTCTATCCAGTGGAGCCTCAGGCTCCTCACGCGCTGGGTATCCTGCCGACCACCAATTGTATCGCTGATCCTGCTCACAGTGCCACCGGTCTTGCAGTTCACAAGGTCCACACTGCTCATGAGGCCAGGGTAGGCAAGGCTTGAGCTAAGAGGCCGGAAGGAGACTTGGAGAGCATAGGAATGCAGACACATTTATTCTCTCCTGGCTGATGCAGCAGTCATAATAACAGACATCCTATATTCTCTCCTCTCATGGCTGACCTAGCACACACAGCCCTGACGCAGCAGTAATGCCCACCACTTTATGGGTAGAACTCACATATCCATACTGCACACAAAACTCATGACCAAGTGAGTACCTTCCAATGCGCATGTGCAGTGCTATAAACGATCTCAGTTGTTACATAGTCATCATTTACAAAACGTGGGATGAGAGAGCCTGAACATGCCATCTTGGCCAATTTGCTCTGTCCCCAAACCTGTCCTTCACTATCTCCTGGAGCTTGCTCAAACTCATGTCCACTGAATGAATCAGTGATGCTATCTAACCATCTCATCCTCTGTCACCCCCTTCTCCTTTTGCTTTCAATCTTCTCCAGCATCAAGGTCTATTCCAGTGAGTCAGCTGTTCACATGAGGTGGCCAAGGTATTGGAGCTTCAACATCAGTCCTTCTAATGAATATTCAGGGTTGATTTCCTTTAGGATTGAGTGGTTTGATCTTGCAGTCCAAGAGACTCTCAAGAGTCTTCTCCAGTACCACAGTTAGAAAGCAGCAATTCTTCAGCTCTCAGCTTTATTTATGGCCCATCTCTCACATCCATACACAACTACTGGAAAAACCATGGCTTTGACTATACAGACTTTTTGTCAGAAAAGTGATGTTTTTAATACACTGTCTAAGTTTGTCATAGCTTTTCTTCCAAGGAGCAAGCATCTTTTGATTTCATGGCTGCTGTCACTGTCTGCTGTGACTTTTGAACCCAAGAAAGTAAAAATAAAATCTGCCACTGTTTCCAATTTTTCCCCATGTATTTGCCATGAAGTGATAGGACCAGATACCATAATCTTCATTTTTTTGAATGTTGAGTTTTAAGCCAGTTTTTTCACTTTCCTCTTTCATCTTCACCAAGAGGCTCTTTAGTTCCTCTTCTCTTTCTGCCATAAGTGTCATCTGCCTATCCGAGGTTGTTGATACATTGCCTGGCAATCTTGACTCCAGCTTGTGATTCATCCAGTCTTTTCACTTCACATGATATACCCTGCATAGAAGTTAAATAAGCAGAGTGACAATATACAGCCTTGACATACTCCTTTCCAAATTTGGAACCAGTCCATTGTTCCATGTTCGGTTTGAACTGTTGTGTCTTGACCTGCATATAGGTTTGTCAGGAGACAGGTAAAATGGTCTCTTTAAGAATTTCCCACAGTTTTTTGTGATCCACACAGTCAAAGGCAGAAGTAAGTGCTTTTCTGCAATGCCCTTGAGTTTCCTATGATCCAGCAGATGTTGGCAATTTGATCTCTTGTTCCTCTGCCTTTTCTAAATTTAGCTTGTGTATCTGGAATTTCTCAGTTCATGTACTGTTGAAGCCTAGCTTGAAGAATTTTGAGCATTACCTTGCTAGCATGTGAAATGAGTGTATGGTAGTTGAAACAATCTTTGGCATTGCCTTTCTTTGGGATTGCAATAAAAACTGACCTTTTGTGTTCCTTTTCCCAAAACCCATTGCTGGGTTTTCCAAATTTGCTGACATGATGAGTATATCACTTTAAATGCATTATCGGTTAGGATTTTAAATAGCTCATCTGGAATTCTATAACCTCTACTAACTTTGTTTGTAGTAATGCTTCCTAAGGTCCACTTGACTTCACACTCCAGGGTGTCTGGCTCTAGGGGCATGACCACATCATTATGGTTATCCGGGTCACTAAGATCACTTCTGTGTATTTTTGCCACCTCTTCTCAATCTCTTCTGTTTCTGTCCTTTATTGTGCCCAGGCTCACAAGAAATGTTCTCTTGATGTCTCCCATTTTCTTGAAGAGATCTCTAGTCTTTCCTATTCTATTTCTTTCTTCTATTTCTGTGCATTTGTTCACTTAAGAAGGCTTTCTTATTGCTCCTCACTATTTTCTGGAGCTCTGCATTCAATTGGGTATATCTTTCCCTTTCTCCTTTGCCTTTCACTTCTTTCCTCAGGTATTTGTAAGGCCTTCAGATTATCATTTTGCCTTCTTGCATTTCTTTTTCTTTGGGATGGTTTTGGTCTGCCTCCTG
The DNA here is from genome assembly GCF_019320065.1 of Cervus canadensis. Lineage (NCBI taxonomy): Eukaryota > Metazoa > Chordata > Mammalia > Artiodactyla > Cervidae > Cervus > Cervus canadensis. The sequence continues at coordinate 62,292,430 of NC_057402.1, read as the reverse complement.
TACGATGTTACGAACCTCTGTCCATAGTTCTTCAGGCATTCTGTCTACCAGTTCTAATCCCTTGAATATCTTTGTCACCTCCACTGTATAATCACAAGGGATTTAATTTAGGTCATACCTGAATTGCCTAGTGGTTTTCCCTATTTTCCTCAATTTAAGTCTGAATTTGGCAATGAAGAACTCATGATCTGAGCCATAGTCAACTCTGTGATCTTGTTTTTGCTGATTGTGTACAGCTTTTCCATCTTCGACTGCAAAGAATGTAATCAATCTGATTTTGGTATTGACCATCTGGTGATGTCCATTTGTAGAGTCATCTCTTGTGTTGTTGGAAGAGGGTGTTTGCTATGACCAGTGTGTTCTCTTGGCAGAATTCTGTTAGCCTTTGCCTGACTTCATTTTGTATTCCAAGGCCAAACTTGCCTGTTACTCCTGTATCTCTTGACTTCCTACTTTTGCATTCTAATCCCCTATGATGAAAAAGACATCTTTTTTTGGTATTAGCTCTAGAAGGCCTTGTAGGTCTTCATAGAACTGTTAGACTTCAGCTTCTTTTGCATTAGTTTTTGGGGCATAGACTTGGATTACTGTGACATTGAATGGTTTATCTTGGACAGGAACCAAGATTATTCTCTAGTTTTTGAGATTGCTCCCAACTACTGCATTTTGGACTTTTTTGTTGACTATGAGGGCTACTCCATTTCTTCTAAGTGATTCTTGCCCACAGTAGTAGATACAATGGTCATCTGAATTAAATTCTCCCATTCCTATTCACTTTAGTTCACTGATTCCTAAGATGTCAATGTTCAGTCTTGCCATCTCCTGCTGGACCACATCTAATTTACCTTGATTCCTAGACCTAAAATTCTAGGTTCCTGTGCAATATTGTTCTTTATGGCATCAGACTTGACTTTACCACAGACACATTCACAACTGAGCATCATTTCTGCTTTAGCCCAAACTCTTCATTTTTCCAGAGCTATTTATCTGCTTTCCCCCAGTATCATGGACACCTATGGACCTGGGGGGCTCAGTTTCTGGTGTCATATCTTTCTGATTTTTCATGCTGTTCAGGGGGTTGCTGAGGCTAGAGTGAAGTGGTTTGCCATTCCCTTCTCCAGTGGACATGTTTTGTCAAAACTCTCCACCATGACCCGTCCATCTTGGGTGGCCCTGCATGGAATGGCTCATAGCTTCATTGAGTTACACAAGGCTGTGATGCCTGTGATCATTTGGCTAGCTTTCTGTGATTGTAGTTTTCATTCTGGAGGCTGTGGTTCTTGCTTCTTTTGTATGCCTTCTGATTATGATGATAAGGGGCTCGTGTAAGCGTCCTCATGGGAGGGACTGGCTTGGGGAAACTGGGTCTTGCTCTGGTGGTAAGGGACATCTTCAGTAAATCTTTAACCCAATTTTCTGCTGATGGGTGGGACTTTACTGCCTTGTTAGTCATTTAGACTGGGGTGGCCCAGTCCTGGAGCCTTCAGGCTCCATGGTAGGGCTAAAGGTGACCTCCAAAAGGACATATGCTAACAAGTGCCTCTCAGGACTACTGCTGCCAGTGCCCCTGTCCCCACGGCGGGTCACTGCCCACCTATTCCTCCACAGGAGACTCTCAAACACTCATACTAGCTTCTGTTTAATGGCTGAGTAATATCCCATTGTATATGTGTACCACATCTTTATCCATTCCTCTGTCGATGGACGTTTAGGTTGCTTCCATGTTTTGGCTATTATAAACAGTGCTGCAATGAACATTAGGATGCATGTATCCTTTTAGACCAAATTTTTCTCTGGATAGATAACCATGAGTGGGATTGCAGGGTCATATGTTAGCTCTATTTTTAGATTTTTAAGGAAATGGAAACTCCATACTGTTCTCCATTAGTGGCTATACAAATTTACCTTCCTACCAACAGTGTGGGTTTTTTTGATGATAGACATTTTGACTGGTGTGAGGTGATATCTCATTATAGTTTTGGTTTGCATTTCCCTAATAATTAGTGATGCTGAATATTTTTTCATGTACCTCCTGACTATCTGTATGTCTTCTTTAGAGAAGTGTCTATTTATGTCTTCTGCCCATTTTTTGATTGGGTTGTTTGTTTTGATGATGTTAAGCCTCATAAACTGTTTGTAAATTTTGAAGACTAATCCCTTGTTGGTCACATCATTTGTGAATACTTTCTCCCAATCTGTGGGTTGTCTTTTAACTTTGTGTGTTGTTTCCTTTGCTATGTAAAAGGTTTTGAATTTAAGTAGGTCCCATTTGTTTATTTTTTATTTTATTTCCATTATTCTGGGGGACAGATCAAAAAAGATATTGCTGTAATTCATGTCAGAGAGTGTTCTGCTTATGTTTTCCTCTAAGAGTTTTATAGTGTCTTGTCCAACATTTAGGTATTTACCCAGTTTGAACTTATTTTTGTGTATGGTGTTAAAGAATGACTAATTTAATTTGTTTACAAGTAGCTGTTCAGTATTCCCAGCACCATTTGTTGAAGAGATTATCTTAACAACAATGTGTAGTCTTCCCTCCTTTTTCATAGATTAATTGACCATAAGTGCTTAGGTTTATTTTGGGGCTTTCTACCCTGTTCTATTGATCTATATTTCTATTTTTGTGAAAGTACCATACTGTTTTGATGACTATAGCTATGTAGTATAGTCTGATATCAGGGATTCCTGAGTCCTCCAGGGATTCCTGACTCCAGACAAGATATTTTATTCTTTTTGTTCTAATGGTAAATGGAATTGCTTCTGGAATATCTCTTTTTGACTTTTTGTTGTTGGTTTATAGAAACGCAATAGGTTTCTGTGTGTTAATTTTATAACCTGCAACTTTACCAAATTCACTGATGTACTCTAGTAGGACTTCAAAAACTATGCTGAATAAAAGTGGCAAGAGTGGACATTCTTGTCTTGTTCCTGTTCTTAGAGGAAATGCTTTCAGCTTCTCACCATTGAGGATGATGTTAACTGTAGGCTTGTCATATATGGCCTTTATTGTGTCCCCTATGCCCACTTTCTGGAGAGTTTTTTTTTTTTCCCAAAATAAAAATTTTATTTTATTTTTATTTTTTTCCATTTATTTTTATTAGTTGGAGGCTAATTGCTTTACAATATTGTAGTGGTTTTTGCCATACATTGACATGAATCAGTCCTGGATTTACATGTATTCCCATCCCGATCCCTCCTCCCACCTCCCTCTCCACCCGATCCCTCTGGGTCTTCCCAGTGCACCAGGCCCGAGCACTTGTCTCATGCATCCAACCTGGGCTGGTGATCTGTTTCACCCTTGATAATATACATGTTTCGATGCTGTTCTCTCAAAACATCCCACCCTTGCCTTCTCCCACAGAGTCCAAAAGTCTGTTCTGTACATCTGTGTCTCTTTTTCTGTTTTGCATATAGGGTTATCGTTACCATCTTTCTAAATTCCATATATATGCGTTAGTATACTGTATTGGTCTTTATCTTTCTAGTTTACTTCATTCTGTATGATGGGCTCCAGTTTCATCCATCTCATTAGAGCTGATTCAAATGAATTCTTTTTAATGTCTGAGTAATATTCCATGGTGTATATGTACCACAGCTTCCTTATCCATTCGTCTGCTGATGGATATCTAGGTTGCTTCCATGTCCTGGCTATTATAAACAGTGCTGCAATGAACATTGGGGTGCACACGTCTCTTTCAGATCTGGTTTCCTCGGTGTGTATGCCCAGAAGTGGAATTGCTGGGTCACATGGCAGATACATTTCCAGTTTTTTAAGAAATCTCCACACTGTTCTCCACAGAGGCTATACTAGTTTGCATTCCCACCAACAGTGTAAGAGGGTTCCCTTTTCTCCACACCCTCTCCAGCATTTATTGCTTGTAGACTTTTGGATAGCAGCCATCCTGACTGGCGTGTAATGGTACCTCTTTGTGGTTTTGATTTGCATTTCTCTGATAATGAGTGATGTTGAGCATCTTTTCATGTGTTTGTTAGCCATCTGTATGTCTTCTTTGGAGAAATGTCTGTTTAGTTCTTTGGCCCATTTTTTTATTAGGTCATTTATTTTTCTGGAATTGAGCTTCAGGAGTTGCTTGTATATTTTTGAGATTAATCCTTTGTCTCTTTCTTCATTTGCTATTATTTTCTCCCAATCTGAGGGCTGTCTTTTCACCTTGCTTATAGTTTCCTTTGTTGTGCAAAAGCTTTTAAGTTTCACTAGGTCCCATTTGTTTATTTTTGCTTTTATTTCTAATATTCTGGGAGGTGGGTCATAGAGGATCCTGCTGTGATTTATGTCAGAGAGTGTTTTGCCTATGTTCTCCTCTAGGAGTTTTATAGTTTCTGGTCTTACATTTACATCTTTAATCCATTTTGAGTTTATTTTTGTGTATGGTGTTAGATAGTGTTCTAGTTTCATTCTTTTACAAGTGGTTGACCAGTTTTCCCAGCACCACTTGTTAAAAATCGTACATCATGACCAAGTGGGCTTTATCCCAGGAATGCAAGGTTTCTTTAATATCCACAAATCAGTCAATGTAATACACCACATTAACAAATTGAAAGATAAAAACCATATGATTATCTCAATAGATGCAGAAAAAGCCTTTGACAAAATTCAACATCCATTTATGATTATAACTCTCCACAAAGCAGGAATAGAAGGAACATACCTCAACATAATAAAAGCTATATATGACAAACCCACAGCAAGCCTTACCCTCAATGGTGAAAAATTGAAAGCATTTCCCCTAAAATCAGGGACAAGACAAGGGTGCCCACTCTCACCACTACTATTCAACATAGTATTGGAAGTTTTGGCCACAGCAATCAGAGCAGAAAAAGAAGTAAAAGGAATCCAGATAGGAAAAGAAGTGAAACTCTCGCTGTTTGCAGATGACATGATCCTCTACATAGAAAACCCTAAAGACTCTACCAGAAAATTACTAGAGCTAATCAATGAATCTAGTAAAGTTGCAGGATATAAAATTAATACACAGAAATCCCTTGCATTCCTATACACTAACAATGAGAAAGCAGAAAGAGAAATTAAGGAAACAATTCCATTCACCATTGCAACAAAAAGAATAAAATACCTAGGCGTATATCTACCTAAAGAAACAAAAGACCTATACATAGAAAACTATAAAACACTGATGAAAGAACCAAAGAGGACACAAACAGATGGAGAAATATACCGTGTTCATGGATTGGAAGAATCAATATTGTCAAAATGACTATACTACCCAAAGCAATTTATAGATTCAATGCAATCCCTATCAAGCTACCAATGTTATTTTTCACAGAACTAGAACAAATAATTTCACAATTTGTATAGAAATACAAAAAACCTCAAATAATCAAAGTAATCTTGAGAAAGAAGAATGGAACTGGAGGAATCAACCTGCCTGACTTCAGACTATACTACAAAGCCACAGTCATCAAGACAGTATGGTACCGGCACAAAGACAGAAATATAGGTCAATGGAACAGAATAAAAAGCCCAGAGATAAATCCATGAACCTATGGACACCTTATCTTTGACAAAGGAGGCAAGAATATACAATGGAGAGTTTTTTTTATAAATCATAAATGGGGTGCTGAATTTTGTCACAAACATTTTCTGTATCTATTGAGTTGATCATATGGTTTTTAGCCTTCCATTTGTTGATGTGGTGTATCACACTGATTGATTTGAGGGTATTTAAAATCCTTGCACCCCTGGGATAAATCCCACTTGATCATGGTGTATGATCTTTTTTTTTTTTTTTAAAACGTAGTCAATTTTATTCTCCTTAAACCACAAAATAGAGTCTTTGGTTGTACAAACATCACTAGTTACAGTCTTGCCAGGAGGTCCCGGCTGGGGAGGGGGCAGTTAGTCAGTGGCCAGAACTCCTCAGGGGACCTCTTTAAAATGCTACCGGCCAGGTTAAAAGACTCGGGGCGAGGGTGGTGTTGGCGCTGGCAGGGCCCCCACCCCAAGTCGGGGGAGGCACCCCGCCCCTCTAGGAGGGTACTGGGCCCAGGCCCCGGCACCCTGGCCGCAGGGCCCGGCGGCTGCTGCACAAGGCCACCTCCTCGGGACTGCGGAGCCTGGAGAGGGCCTGCCCAGAAGCACCATGGCCACCTCTCCATCCTCCTCTGGCAGACCTGGGCTTGGAGGTGGTTCCAAGGACCTCAGCTCCTCAGTGAAATCTGGGGACTGCATGTCATAGACAGGTCTGGAAGAGGGGAGGGCAGCAAACACCCTGTAGTCAAACTTCCTCCCAGACAAGGCCAATCGTCCTGGGGAGGTGCCAGTCTGGGGGCCGAGGTCTTCCAAGGGGGTGGGTGACGGGGTGGGCGCGGGCGAGGGGGCCTCGGCCAGGCGCTCCAGGGGCCCCCGCTTGCTTCGGCCCTCCTGGGACTTGCTGAGGACCATCTGTGCGCGGAGGGCGTCCTGCTCCAGGGACTTCATCCTGGCCGCCCTCCACAGCGCCCGCTTCTCCGCCTCCAGGGCGCGGCGCTCAGCTGGGGACAGGGCCCGCTCTGGGGCCGGCAGCTCGGGGCTCTGCACGCGAAGCCGCTCCTGGTGGCGCCGCTCGGCCTTGGCCGTCCGCACTGGGGCGCCGCCTCCCTGCGGTGGGGGAGACGCGGGGCCGAGCCCTTCAGCTGCGGGGCCCTGGCCGGCCCAGGGTGGCTCCTCCTCAGGCTCCTCGTCCTCGGGAGCATCAGCTTCTGGGCGCACCGTGTCGGCCGCTGCCTCGCGCAGCATCTGTGCCCTCTTCTGCTGTAGCTTGCGGGCCTCCTCCTCCTGCATCTTCCGCAGGTCGTCGGCGCCCACCAGCGACACGCGCTTAGAGGGGCCCTCGGCCTGGGGCACCCGCATCTCCAGCTCGAAGTATTTCTGCCGCTCGCGGAAGGACAGCTGCTCCAGCGAGGCCGTGGGCCCGGGCATGGGGGGCTGGGCAGGGGTGTCCAGAGGCGGGTGTAGGCCGGGCACAGCCGCGAACGTCCTATAGGCTTGCTTCAGGTTGGCCGGCAGCTCGGCAGGGGAGGGCGGGGACGGGGGCTGCTGGTGGCCAGGGGAGCAGGGGACCTCAGCCATCTCTCCACTTCCAGGCAGCACCGTGGCCTCCGGGCCCCACAGTGGGATCTGTCCGGGCAGCTCCTTCTCCTTGCCGGGGCCCTCAGGGCTCAGCTCCCGGTCGATGGAGGAGATGCTTTCCAGGCTGTTCCGGCGGCCAAGGCCAGCCGCGAAGGGGTTGGCGATGACGCCTGGGGACACCTCGGGGGTGGCAGTGCTGGTGTCGAAACCGTCGCAGACCAGCACAGTCAGGGTGTCGCCCACGCTGCGCAGCAGTTGCACGGCCTCGCCGTGTGTCAGGCCCAGCAGGCTCTGCTGGTTCACCTCCAGCAGCCGCAGCCCCACCCGCAGACGGCGGTCTCGCCCAGCTGCTCCTGTGGGGCTCACCTTGGAGATGAAAATGCCCTCATCGGTGGGGTCGCAGGGGTTTCCGGCACGGCCCTTGGCGCCCCCACGGATGCTGATGCCCAGCCTCTCCCCGGGGGCCTTCTGGATGCAGAGTTCCCGCATGCCCGGGGGCGGCGGGTCCCTCCGCACGAGCAGTACCAGCTCCAGGCAGGGCTGGAGCAGGGCGCTGACCGCTTCCTGGCGCGTGGCCTCCCGCACATCCTGCCCATTCACTGCCAGGATGCGGTCCCCGACCCGCAGGCCGCTGCGTGCAGCCAGGCCCCGCGGGGGCACCTTAGAAATGAACACTCCAGGCTCCTGGACACCGAATGGGTGGCTGGAGTGGTCGGAGCCCCCAACGATGCTGAGCCCCAAGGGGCCCCCCGCTCTGGGCAGACAGATCTCCTCCACTGGGTACGGCCCCTCCAGGGCAGCGGCCAGCAAACCAGGGGACAGCCTCAGAGGCCCGGGCTCCCCTGGGGCAGCAGGGGCAGCAGCGGGGGGGGGGGGGGGGGGGGGTGGGGCGGAGGGCTCGGGGCTCGGGGCCCCCCAGCCTCCCACTCCAGCAACAGGGCGATGGTGGGCGAGGCGGCGGTCAGCAGGGAGACAGCATGGTCGTACCTGGCCTTGGTCATGTCCACCCCGTTGATAGAAAGGACGCGGTCGCCGACCTGCAGGGTGCCTGCCCGGTGGACGGCGCCCCCCTCAGCGATGCGGGAGATGAAGATGCCCCCGTCGCCCCGGGAGGGCGTGGAGCCTTTCCCGCCTGTGATGCTGAAGCCCAGCCCCTTCTCGCTGCGCACGAGGCAGGCCACGTGGCGCTGGCGGGGGCGCCTGGGGGGCTCGGGTGGGAGCAGGGGCAGGCGCAGGCTGCCCCCTCGCCGCTCCCACGGGCTGTAGTCGTCCTCGGGCCGCAGGGCCGTGACGGTGACCGGGTTCTCAGGCTCCACCATGCGCTCCCGCCACAGCCGCATGTGCACGGTGGCGCCTGCCCCACGCAGCGCCTCCACAGCCTGCTGGTGCTCTGCGTCCTGCAGGGCCACGCCGTTCACCTCAAGGAGCTTGTCACCTACTCGGACCCCAGCCCGAGCTGCAGGGCCCTCCTCAGATGATCTTTTTAATGTATTGTTGGATTCAGATTGCTAGTATTTGTCCAGGAATTTTGTATCTATGTTCATCAGTGATACTGACCAGTAATTTCCTTTTTATTGTGGTATCTTTGTCTGGTTTGGGTATCAGGATGATAGTGGCCTCATAGAATGAGTTCAGAAGTTTTCCTTCTTCTGCAATTTTTGGGAACAATTTCAGAAGGAAAGCTGTTAGCTCTTCTCTAAATGTTAGATAGAATTCACCTGTGAAGCCATCACGTCCTGGACTTTTGTTGTTGGGAGTTTTTAAATCACAGTTTCAGTTTCAGTGTTTGTGATTGGTCTGTTCATATTTTCTGTTTCTTCCTGGTTCAGTCTTGGGAAACTGTAGATTTCTAAGAACTTGTCCATTTATTCCAGGTTGTCCATTTTATTGGTATACAGTTGCTTGTCATAGTCTCTGATGATCTTTTGTATTTCCATGGTGTCAGTTGTAATTTTTTTTTCACTTCTAATTTTATTAACTTGAGTCTTTTCATTTTTTCTTAAAGAGCCTGGGTAAAGGTTTATTAACTTTATCTTTTCAGAAAACCATCCCCCCCCCCCATTAATCTTTACTATTGTTTTATTTGTTTCTATTTCACTTATTTCTGCTCTGATCTTTGTGAGTTCTTTCCTTTTACTAATTTTAGGGTTTTTTTGTTCCTTCTTTAGTTCTTTTAGGTGTGAGGTTAGGTTGTTTATTTGAGATTTTTCTTCTCCTTGAGGTAAACTTGTATTGCTGTAAACTTCCCTCTTAGAACTGCCTTTGCTGTATCCCACAGGTTTTTGATTGTTGTGTTTTCACTTTCATTTGTCTCTAGGTATTTTTTATTTCCTCCTTAATTTCTTCAGTGATTCATAGGTTGTTTAGTAGCATAATTTTTAGACTCTAGTGTTTGTGTTTTTTGTAGTTTTTCTTATTGTTTATCTCTAATCTCATAGCATTATGATTGGAAAAGTTGCTTGATATGACTTCAGTTTTCTTAAATTTACCAAGGCTCTCCTTTTGGCCCAGCATGTGGTTAACCGTAGAGAATGTTCCTTGTACTCTTGAGGAAAATGTGTATTCTGCTGCTTTTGAACAGAATACTCTATAAATATCAATGACACATTGATAAACACATTTGGTCTAATGACACATGTGTCATTTAAGGCCTGTGTTTCCTGAATGATTTCCTGTCTGGATGATCTGTCCATTGATGAAAGTGGGGTGTCAAAGTCCCCCATTGTTACTGTGTTACTGTCCCTTTTCCCCTTTATGGTTGTTAGTATTTTTGCCTAACATATTGAGGTGCTTCTATGTTGGATGCATATATATTTAAAATTGCTATATCTTCTTAGATTGATCCCTTGATTATTATGTAGTGTCCTTTTTCTCTAAAAACTGTCATTGCTTTAAAGTCGATTTTGTCTGATATGAGTATTTCTACTCCAGCTTCTTTTGGTTTCCATTTGCCTGGAATACCTTCTTCCATTCCCTTACTTTTTTTTTTTTTTTCATTCCCTTACTTTTTCAGTTTGTATGTGTCCCTAGGTCTGAGGCAGGTCTGTTGTAGACAGTATATATATGGGTCTTGTTTTTGTGTCCAGCCAGTCAATCTGTCTTTTGGTTGCTGCATTTAATCCATTTACATTTCAGGTAATTGCTGATATATATGTTCTTACTGTTTTACATTTGTTTTTGTAGGTTTTTTTCCTTCTCTTGTGTTTCCTGCAGCATTTGTTGCAAAGCCAGTCTGGTGGTGCTGAATTCTCTGTTTTTGCTTGTCTGTAAATCTTTTCATTTCCCCATCAAATCTGAATGAGAGCCTCATTGGGTAAAACATTCTTGGTTTTAGGTTCTTCCATTTCAGCATTTAAAGCATATCATGCTACTTCCTCTGGCTTGTGGAGTTTCTGCTGAGAAATTAGCTGACAATCTCATTGGGTCTTCATTTGTATGCTACTTGTCATTTCCTCCTTGTTCCTTTTAATATTTTATATTTGTCTTTTATTTTTATCAATTTGATTACTATGCGGCTTGGCATATTCCTTATTGGGTTTATCCTGCCTGGGACTCTCTGAACTTCTTGGACTTGTTTGACAGTTTCTTTTCCCATGTTGGGAAATTTTTCAGCTATTACCTCTTCAAATATTTTGTCAGGTCCTTGCTGTCTCTTCTCTTCCTGAAACCCCTATAATGTGAATGTTAATGCCTTTAACATTGCCCCAGAGGTCCCTTAGGTGGTTGTTTTTTTTTTTTTTTTAATTCTGTTCCATGGCACTGATTTCCACCATTATGTCTTCTAGGTCCATTATCTGTTCTACCTCAGTTTTTCTTCTATTGACTACTTCTAGTGTATTTTTCATTTCAGTTATTGTATTGTTCATCTCAGTTTGTTCTTTAGTTCTCCTAGGTCTTGGTTAAATATTTCTTGCATCTTCTCAGTCTCTGCCTCCATTCTTTTCACAAGATCTTGAAGCATCTTCACAATCATTATTCTGAATTCTTTTTCTGGAAGGTTGCCTATTCTCTATTACATTCAGTTGTTTTTCTGGGATTTTATCTATTCCTTCATCTGGGACATAATCCTTTGCCTTTTTGTTTTGTTTAACTTTCTGTTATTATAGTTTTTGTTCTGGAGGCTGCAGGATTATAGTTCTTCTAACTTCTATTGTCTGCCCTCTGGTGGATCTAAGGCTATGTAAGAGGCTTGTGCAAGCTTCCTGATGAGAGAGACTGGCAGTGGATAAAATTCGGTCATGCTCTGGTGGGCAGAGCTGAGTTCAGTAAAACTTTAATCCACTTATCTTCTGATGGGTGGGGCTGTGCTCCCCACCCCCCACTCCCCACCCCCTTTAGTTGTTTGTCCTGAGGTAACCCAGCCTTCATTCTTTTTGGAGTTATTTCTCCACTGATCTCCAGTAGCTATTGGGCACCTACCAACCTGGGGAATTCCTCTTTCAGTATCCTATCATTTTGCATTTTCATACTATTCATGGGGTTCTCAAGGCAAGAATACTGAAGTGGTTTGCCATTCCCTTCTCCAGTGGACCACATTCTGTCAGACCTCTCCACCATGACCCGACCATCTTGGGTGGCCCCACACGGCATGGCTTAGTTTCATTGAGTTAGACAAGGCTGTGGTCCTGTGATCAGATTGGCTAGTTTTCTGTGATTATGGTTTCTGTGTGTCTGCCCTCTGATGCCCTCTCGCAACACCTACCATCTTACTTGGGTTTCCTCTTACCTTGGACGTGGGGTATCCCTTTATGGCTGCTCCAGCAAAGCGCAGCCGCTGCTCTTTACCATGGACAAGGGGTATCTTCTCACAGCCACCCCTCCTGACCTTGGACGTGGGGTAGCTCCTCTCGGCTGCCGCCCCTGACCTCAGGCGTGTGGTAGCTCGCGAGGGACAGTTCTTCAAGAGATGGGAATACCAGATCACCTGACCTGCCTCTTGAGAAAGCTATATGCAGGTCAGGAAGCAACAGTTAGAACTGTACATGGAACAACAGACGGGTTCCAAATAGGAAAAGGAGTATGTCAAGGCTGTATATTGTCACCCTGCTTATTTAACTTATATGCAGAGTACATCATGAGAAACGCTGGGCTGGAAGAAGCACAAGCTGGAATCAAGATTGCCAGGAGAAATATTAATAACCTCAGATATGCAGATGACACAACCCTTATGGCAGAAAGTGAAGAAGAACTAAAAAGTCTCTTGATGAAAGTGAAAGAGGAGAGTGAAAAAGTTGACTTAAAGCTCAACATTCAGAAAACTAAGATCATGGCATCTGGACCCATCACTCCATGGGAAATAGATGGGGAAACAGTGGAAACAGTGTCAGACTTTATTTATTTGGGCGCCAAAATCACTGCAGATGGTGATTACAGCTCTAAAAGTAAAAGACACTTACTCCTTGGAAGAAAAGTTATGACCAATCTAGATAGCATATTAAAAAGCAGAGACAATACTTTGCCAACAAAGGTCCATCTAGTCAAGGCTATGGTTTTTTCAGTGGTCATGTATGGATGTGAGAGTTGGACTGTGAAGAAAGCTGAGTGCCAAAAAATTGATGCTTTTGAACTGTGGTGTTGGAGAAGACTCTTGAGAGTCCCTTGGACAGCAAGGAGATCCAACCAGTCCATCCTAAAGGAGATCAGTCCTGGGTGTTCATTGGAAGGACTGATGCTGATGCTGAAACTCCAATACTCTGGCCACCTCATGCGAAGTGTTGACTTATTGGAAAAGACCCTGATGCTGGGAGGGATTGGGGACAGGAGGAGAAAGGGATGACAGAGGATGAGATGGCTGGATGGCATCACCGACTCAATGGACATGGGCTTGAGTAGGCTCTGGGAGTTGGTGATGGACAGGGAGTCTTGGCGTGCTGTGATTCATGGGGTCGCAAAGAGTCGTACACGACTGAGCGACTGAAGTGAGCTGAACTGAACTGAACCCAGCCCTGGAGTCTATAGGCTCTATGGTAGGGCTAATGGCAATCTCCAGGGGGACTCACACCACCGGGTACTTCCTAGAACTGCTTCTGCCAGTGCCCCTGTCCCCATGGTGAGCCACCACAACCCCCTGCCTCTGCAGGACACCCTCCGGCTCTAGCAGGTAGGTTAGATTCAGTCTCCTGTGGGGTCACTGCTCTTTTGCTGTGTGTCCTAGTGCACACAAGATTTTGTGTGTTCCTCCCAAGAGTGGGGTCTTTGTTTCCCCTGGTACTGTGGAAGTCCTGCAATCAAATCCTGCTGGCCTTCAAAGCCAGATTCCCCACAGACTCCTAGTCCCTTTGCTAGATCTCCAACCTCAGAAGCCTGATGTGGGGCTCAGAACCTTCACAACAGGGTAAGAACTTCCATGGTGTAATTGTCACCCAGTTTGTGGGTCACCCACCCAACAGGTACAGGATTTTAATTTTATCATGATTGTGCTCCTCTTATGGTCTCGTGGTCTCATTGTGCTTCTCTTTTTCTTTGGATGTTGGGTATCTTTTTTGATGGGTTCCAGTGTCTTCCTGTTGATGGTTGTTCAACAGCTAGTTGTGATTTCAGTGTTTTTGCACAATGAGGTAAATGCATGTTCTTCTACTCAGGGATCTTAAGCCAATCTCAGATATATTTTTAAATAGAATCATTTTGCAAATTTCAAGGAATCCTTTAGGATTTTGGCTGGGAGTTTTCCAGTTTGTGTATCATTTTAGAGAGATTTTATCCCTAATTTGAGCATTTCCAATGAAAATTATGGAGTTATTCAGGTTTTATAAAATGTTCTTCAATAATAGAATTTATAATTTTTTTCCTGTGGGGGTTTAAAAAAATTCATGTTCTTTTAAATGACATTTTCCCTCCATTAAAATTATAAATGTGATTGCTGATGTACAGGAAGTCAATTTTTATATGGTGGGACTGGGAGGGAGAGTTGCTGAGGGAAGAAAAGGATGGCACTAAAATTTATTTCTTCACTTGTTTTCCTGGAGATATGAGCTAGATACATCTTCCTGGGAGGGATATCAATATAGCTCAGGGGCTTTAAAATGTATTAAGGAATATTTTATACATGCAAAGAATATGTATAATGTCTACCTAAGGAATAAAAAATAATATAATAAACCCTCATCTACCCAACACTCAACTTAATAAACAGAATATCATCAAATCTTTGGAGACCCTTTGGAGGCCATTCTGATCTCATTCTCTCCTTTCTCTTGAAGAAATAAGGAATGTCTTGAATTGCTTATTGTTCTTTCGCATTTTCTCATCACTTTACTACATATATACATAGGGGACGATTTTTCAAAGTCACAAACACACATGCACAAACACAAAAACATTCTAAATGCTTCCTTTTCCATCTCAGACCCTTCCAGTGAGCATCTTTGTCATACTAAGTGCTGCTTCCCTGGGAATGTGTGCAGTACTTCAGAATTTGGGAATTTGAAAAGAATTAAACCCTTTTTACTAATGTGTTTGGAGTTTATCTTCTATTACTGAAATACTTGTTTTTTTTTTTTGTTTTTCATTGATATTTTTATTTCTCTGCCAGTTCCATGCTTTCCCAATGATTGTGGCTTTAAGAGACTTTTGATATTTGCTCACGCATTTGTACTTTTTCCATCCAAATTTTCTCCTCTGTTACCTTTTCATTCTCCAAGAGACCCTTTGTATTAATGCTGTCAAGTCTCTCAAAGTCATCTTGGTATTTTGATTGGTAGCATATAACACTTATAAGCTAATTTGGAAAGAGTTTTCATCTTTACAATTGATCTTTCTAATAAAAAACTAAATATCTTTCTCCATTTATTAAAAATTTACATTATTTTCCTCAGTAGAATTCATTGCTTTCATAAGCACTGCTTTTTTTTCCTGGTAAGTTTGTTTCTATGTATACATTAATTTTTGATAGTGCAGTAAAGAAGTCTTCTTTTTCATTTCTTTTCTACAAAGGAAAGCTACTGACTCCTCTATGATTGCTTTTTCTTTTCAGTTGGTCGGAAGGTATTTATTTGAAAATGTTCAAAGGGAACTACATAGTTCATGTAATAGGTGAGTATCAAAAGAGAGTAAACAAAAGCTCTTTTAAACTATGAGGTAGTTTGTGAATCTTACTAATCTTATTATTGTTTAAATTGGTTCCACAGTCTTTGGCCAGTGGTATTCATCAGAGAAAGCTATACCATACTGTCACAATAAATTAACCCTTTCATAAACAAAGTTTCTTTCTTATGTAAGGTCCAATGAAGGCTGGTAGTAGTTCTTTCCACTTAGTGATTCAGGGAACCCAGACTACCTCCATTTTTGTCCCAGGTCACTGGAGCAGAGGAAGAGAGGAATGGAGGACATGCACTGCCTCTTACTGCTTATCCTGGGAGGAAGTCATATGGCCTGTGTCTGTAGACCATTGGCCAGAGTTAGTCATGTGACCTGACTGACTAACAGGGGAGGCTGGGAAATGTAGGGGGACTCATGGATGGTAGATAGGTGAGTATCCACTGTTTCCATGAGACCAGCACAGTTGTGGTAAACTGAATGATGCGTGTGGTCTGATGCCTTTACTGAGAAGTTTCAGCCACAGAGCTGAGGACTGGCCTTGCAGTTGCTGACAGTGTGTGGGAAAATGTGCTGAATCCAGATAAGCTCCTGGGTCTATTTCCTGGATTTCTCATTCACACCCTTTGTTCAGTCTCACTTCAGGCTTTTATGTGTAAACACAGCCCAGCTCACTCAATCCCTTGGCTTAGTCATCACCTCTGGTTTCTCATAGGGCGATGGGTGGTTTCTGAGGCAGTGTGCCAGGCCTTGAGCCTGACTACCTTGAAATTCTGGTGAAAGCAAAGGGGACCAGTTTCAGGACTCACCTCTTTTGGCTGCAAGCAACAGAAACCCACTCAAACTCAACCTTTCTCTTCTCTTACAGCCCTCATCCAGTCTGTCGGGAAACCCTGTTGGCCCTCTTGCAGGACAGGTCTAGAACTGCCCACTGTGCACCAAGTTTCCTGCTTTCCACCTCTGTTAGGGCATTCTTGATTCACATCTGAACTACGTGATAGCATCCAAGCTATTCTCCCTGTTTCTTCTCCTCATCTGGTCCCAAATAACATCCAGAGTGATTGTTTTAGAGGGAACTCAGATGCTGGAATTCTTCTGCTTTCCTTTCAGTGGCTGCTCCCCCGTCTCAGGCCCCCTTCTCTCTCCTGTATCTTTATCCTCAGTTCTGTCTTTCAGTCACTCTGCTCCAGCCCCAGGCACTTCGCTGATTCTCGCACATTACAGAAGCACTCCCACATGGGGTTTTGCACTTGATGTGCTTCTGCCAGGAGCACTCTTCCCTCAGATATCCTAACAGTGTCTCCTGCACCTCCTCTAAGTCTTCACAATTCACCTGCTCAGTGAGGCCTCGCCTGAACACATTATGCTCTGTATAAGGTAATTTTCTCCCTTACTCTCTAGGCCCCCAATTTCCTCACTCTATTCTACTTTCTTCCTCCTGGCTCCTACAACTTTCTGTATACTATATAACTGATCTGTTTGTTATGCTCATTGTTTATTGTTTGTTTCCCCTTCTAGAACACATGTTCCATGAAAACAAGATCTTTGTTAAAATTGTTCTCTGATATAACTCAAGCACCTAGCATTACACCTGGCACTTGGTCTATGCTTGATAAATACTTTTTTGAATAAATGAATGAACAAAACTGGCCCATGCAAACTATTTTTTTAAATAAGATTACAAAAGGCTTATAAGAATCCAAGAAGCAGCAGCTCCAAATAGCTGGATATACAAAAATTAGCACAGGGAATCTATATCGGAGAAGCAGGGTCCCAGCCTTGGATTCTTGGCATGCCCGCTCTTCCAAGCTCTTTCTGTCCTCTCTGTCCTTCTACAACCCCGTGGGAGCTGACCAACCCCAGCTCCCATGGGGTCGTGGACTCAGGAGCTAATGGATGAGGTTGCAGAGGGCCTGGGCTGCGCTGGGAGAAGCAGGGCAGCATGCAGGGCCCAGACAAGTCTTAATTCTGAAACATGAGACATTGGCTTCTGCTGTCTCAGTTCACAGGTAAAGGCCAGACTCCTTCTTGGAAGTCCTTCTCTCCAGTCCTTCCACATTTTCATCCCAGCATTACTGTCTTGCTCCTGCTTGCTTACCCCCACCACACACACCCAGATATTATAAATCCTCTTGTATAGAGGCTTATCTTATCTATCTTTCACCTCTGTATCCCTAGGCCCAGCACAGCACCAGCACGGAGTATGCGTTCAATTAACGTTTGCTACATGAAAGACTCAGTGTGACGGTGAGACAGAGCCCAGAGCCGGGTGCCAGGAGAAACCCGCCTGCACAGAGTGCGGAGCTCCGGGCAGGTCCTTGCCCTTGGCCACTTGAACTTCTGCTGGTCTGTGTGTCAGCCCCATGGCCACTTCTGCACTCCACGGTCCTCTCCCTAGGCCCATCCTCATCACACTGTGCTGGAAACACTTCCTACTTCTCGTCTTCTTAGAAAATGTTGGTGTTTTCATCTCTGTGCACTATTATTCACCCTTCTAAAACTTGACAAAAGACCTAGGCAAACTCAGGACAAGCTCCATCAGTTCCAAAGAAGGGAGGGGATTTTTCCTCCCAGTAGATTTTCCATCTACTTGTATGCAAGTAGATACCCCCTGATAGGGCTGGAGCGAGACCTCAGCACCTCTGAGAAATCTTAACAAGCGCAGGTTGCCATAGACTCAGCCTTGTTTACAGGTGGGGTATTGGGTTCAAAGCTGAGCTGAGGTTGATGTCTCTTCCAGTTCTCCCCACAACTCTGTGAGCCAGACCTGATGGCCTTCCTGATTCAGAGGGAGCTCAGAGCCAACCTCAGAGAGACTGAGGGGCTTGCCATAGTCCCTCAGCTGGTGGAAGGGGGAAGCCATGATGTGAGCCAAGGCCCCTACTGGGGGTCTGCTGTCATTCCCTGTGACAGGCACCAAGCAGGAGCTGAGGACACTCACCCACGAACAAGACCAGACCCCCAGCCTGGAACCCACCAGAGCAGCGGGTCTCAGTGTGGGACCCAAGGACCACCTGCAACAAGACCGCCACCGAGTTGTTAAAATGCCCATCTCTGGGTTCCACAATCAGAATCTCAGGCTTGGAGCCAGGCAGCTTGCCTTCTGTGTGATGCTGCCTTGTGGTTTTGTGTACCTGGAGATTGAAGACCTTTGGTACTCTTATGGGAGAGTGGGTAATTGACAGAGGATCCCAACAAGGCGTGACAAATGCCACAGCAGACATGTGTCCAACCTGTCCTGGGAGGAAGGGTGAGGAATGAGGTGATCAGAGCTGAGTCACAGGTGATGTTGGAGTTGGGTCTCACAGTGACTGAGGCAGAGGGTGACACAGTGAGGCTGGCAGGGGAAGACAACCAGAGGAGCAGAGGCCAGACTGTGTACATCCAGATGGTGCAGGGTTAGACATGGGGTCCCTCGCTGTCCTGGGGCTTTGGGGGCAGAGGGGAAGATGGATAGGATGGAAGGAGAACACAAGAGTGGAGAATCACAAGTTGGAGGGAAGGCAAGTGTGGGCCTGGTGGAGGCTGTGTCAGTGGAGAGGTGAGGCCAGGCTTGAGGGAGACTGGGAGGCGGATGCCGGTGGCCTCTAGAGAGAGGTCTTCTAGCTGAGGTGGCGGGACAGCTGTGGGACTGGAGCCTGCCTGGCAAGGGGCACAGAACAGGAGTTGGGAGAGTGCTCAGCTAGAGACAGGTCCACTCAGAAGCTGGGAATGCCAGTGGAGAGCATGGGAAGCACTGGGGAAATGTTTATCAAGCACCTACTATATGCCTGGGCTGTCACTCACCAGCTTTCAGTCAGTTCAGTTCAGTCACTCAGTTGTGTCTGACTCTTCGAGACTCCATGGACTGCAGCACGCCAGGCTTCCCTGTCCACCACCAACTCCTGGAATTTACTCAAACTCATGTCTATCGAGTCAGTGATGCCATCCAACCATCTCATCTTCTTTTGTCCCCTTCTCCTCCCGCCTTCAATATTTCCCAGCATCAGGGTCTTTTCAAATGTGTCAGTTCTTCGCATCAGGTGGCCAAAGTATTGGAATTTCTGCTTCAGCATCAGTCCTTCCAATGAATATTCAGGACTGATCTCCTTTAGGATGGACTGGTTGGATCTCCTTGCAGTCCAAGGGACTCTCAGGAGTCTTCACCAGCTTTAGGCCTTTGTTTAAACGAGGAGCTGGGATACGTGTGAGAGAAAGGAAGTGAGGGGGAAATTAGGATTGTGACCATCTGGCCTTAGGGAGTGGCGTCAGTAGGAATTTCTCTGCCACCTTCAAATCAGACAAAGTGCTAAGTGTGAAGGGGCTGACATGTCTTCTGGCTGCTGTGGGGTCACACAGACTGTGGAGTCCGGTAGTCAGGTGTGGCTGTAGTGGGTGCACCCCATAGACCCCTGCAAGACAAGGAGCCCTTCCTGTGAAGCCCGCCATGCAGACTTGGGGGCCGAACCGTGCCCCAGCAATGCTTGATCACTTCTATTCAGCCTGCAAGTTATGAAGAAGGTAACAGGGGAAAGGGGCGGGGAGGGATGGTGCCTTCCTCTGTGAGACAAGGCCACTGTCGACGCCATGGTCCCTTGCAGTCAGGGAGAGTCCTCCGGTGATGGGATGCCTGGGCCATGCATCTCAGGAGAGCCCTGGAGAGGTTCTCTCTCAAGTCGTCACTGGAGATGTAGTGGGGCTCCCTGCCTGCTCTGGAGGTGAGAGAGATCCCCTTCATTCCAAAGTGACTTCGCGAGGGACTTCCCTGGTGGTGCGGGGTCTAAGACTCTGCACTCCCAATGCAGGGGGCTCGGGTTCAATCCCGTCAGGGTACTAGATCCTGCATGTGGTGATTAAGAGCCCGCATGTTGCAACTGAAAAAGATCCCATGTGCCTCCACTAAGACCCGGCACCACCAAATTAATTAATATGAAAAAAACCAAAGTGACTTTCTGAGGCCAGGTAGGATTGGAGGGTACATTGTGTTGGTCACATAGCCTCGTGCCTGCCACACGGGGCCCTCGGCCCACATTTGAGCCATCACAGAGGACCCCATCCATGCCGAGTCACCCCACCCAGGGCACCTGGGAACTCCTTTTCAGACCCTGTGGACAGGTTATACTGTGGGTTGGACTGTATCCCTGCCAACCTGAAGTTGGTGTCCTAACCCCTCATACTTTACAATGTGACTTGATTTGGAAATAGGATTGTTACATATGTAATTAGTTAAAATGCCATTATACTGGAGTAAGGTGGGCCCCTAATACCCCATGACCAGTGTCTTTATAAACAGGGGAAATTTTAAAAAAATTTAATTTTGTATTGGGGTACAGCTGATTAACCAAGAAGATCGTGACAGTTTCTGGTGAAGAGTGAGGAGACTCAGCCATACACATACATGGCTCCATTTTCCATCAAAAAGGGGAAATTTGAGTACATGCCCCCACATAGGGAGAATACCACGTGAAGATGAAAACAGAGATGGGAGTGATGTTTTTAAGGAACACAAAGATTGCCACAGCCATCATAAACTGGGCTAGAGGCCTGGAACATGCCTTCCCTCCCTGTTATCAGAAGGAACCAGTGCTGCTAGTACCTCGATTATAGACTTTCAGCCTTCAGAATCATGAGTCAATGCATTTCTGTTGCTTAAGCCCCCAGCCTGTGGTACTTTGTTACTGTAGGCCTAGGAAACTGCTTAATCTGGTCTCCACTCCGTATGCAGTTAGTAGATGTCTCCATCAGGAGGAAAGAAGAGAGATTTTGTCACTCTGACCTCACTTGGTAACCACTGACGTTTGCTGACCAGGCGTGACCCCACATAGTTACTCCTCTTTACCAGTGAGTGCACAGTCTCGAGAAACTGAGCCACGTGTCAAGACTCTAGGACTTTGCTTTCAACACAGCTGGAGGAGCTGCTTCTGAATAAGCAAAACTCATTGAGAATGGACTCCAGAAGTATTGGCTGAGTCCTGGTGGGTGCTGGATTCTTTCTAGGCCCTGCAGAGACAGTGAGGACCAGATGCATGTGTACCCTGCTCTACCGTAATTTGCATTCTGGATTATTATAAATAATGCATTCTGCATTATTTAATCACAATCATGGGCTTCCCTGGTGGCTCATATGGTGAAGAATCTGCCTGCAATGTGGGAGACCTGGGTTCCATCCCTTGTTGTGAAGATCCCCTGGAGGAGGGCAACCCACTCTAGTATTCTTGCCTGAAGAATCCTCTTGGACAGAGGAACCTGGCAGGCTGTAGTCCATGGGGTTGCAAAGAGTCGGACACAACTGAATGACTAAGCACACACAGCACACATAGGGAGTTAAGGAAGAAGAAGCACGTGGTGTCACAGGAATGTGTATGTGATGTCCAGCAGATGGCTGGCATGAAGGGGTATCTGAACTGAGCTCCAAAGGAGGTGAAGGGTTACCTGCAGGAGTTTGTGTAAGTGATACAGGAATGCGGATGCACACTTCCAGTAAAGCTGGTGTGGCTAACCTGCAGAAATCTAGAGATGAACCTGGAACCCTGCTGATGAGGTGAGGGAACTGCACTAGGGATTCTCACTTTTATCTTGAGAGTAATGGGGGAAGTAGAGTGTTTCATCAAGGGAATGGTTTGTGTTTGGAAAGAGTTCCCTGCTTGTGTGGAGTGGGTGGGGTGCAGGCAGGAGAGGGTGGGTAAGGTGTGACCTGTTTGGAGATTCCTGCAAGAAGCTGAGCAGGAGAGGATGCTGTCTGAATTGGGTGGTGGCAGTGGGGACCAAGAGAAATGAGTGGACCAAGAAAGATGCTCAACATTTCATCAGAGAAATGCAAATCAAACTACAACAAGGTATCACCTCACACATGTCAGGATTACTGTTAGCAAAAAACCAAAACTAAACAAGTGTTGGTGAGGGCATGGAGAAATGGAACCCTTGTGTTCTGTTGGTTAGAATAGAAAATGATGTAGCCCCCATTGAAAACAGTATGGCAGTTCTTAAAAAAATTAAAAATTAAATTATCATATGATCCAGCAATGTCACTTCTGGGCGTATCCCCCCAAATCAGGATCCTGAAGAGGTAGTAGCACTCCAACATGCATCGCAGCACTATTCACAATAGCCAAGAGGTGGAAACAATCTCAGTGTCTATCAACAGATGAATGAAGAAACTGTGGTATATACACCTGAAGGAGTATTAGGCAGCCTTAAAAAAGAAAGCAATCCTGCAATATATAACAACACGGGTGAATCTTGAGGACATTATGCTAAGTAAAGTGCATCAGTCACAGAAGGACAAATACTGTATGATTCTACTTACCGGAAGTATCTAAAACTGTCAGACTCATAGAAGCAGAGAGTAGAAAGGTGGTTGTCAGACGCTAGAGGGAGGGGGACCAGGCAACAGGCAACAGAATCAACGCGCATTGTCTCAGTTATTCAAGATGAAGACATTCTGGGCGGTCTGCTGTTCAACTCTGTGCCTTTAGTTAACAACACCGTACTGTGCCCTTGAAAATGTAAGAGGATAAATCCCATGTCAAATGTTCTGTCATGATGAAGATTTTAAATATTTAAAAATATATTTGGGAGACAAACTATTGGCAAAGCTGTGGAGCTGAGGGAGGCAAACGGATGGTGGAACCGTCTGTGGAGCTGGGCAAACACTGGAGCCAGATTAGGTTGAGCAGAAGGAACAAGAATTCACACATTGGCCACATAGAGTTTGAGGCAACAGTGAGACATCAAAGTATATCTGTCAAGTGGGCCACTGGTGAAGTCAGACTGGAAGCTCTGAGGCAAGGTCCAGGGTGGACAAGCGTGAGGGAGTCCCTAACGGGTGGGTGTGGTGGGGCTGAGGCTGGGGGGCAGCTGCAGGGGGCATGACTGGGGAGGGCCCAGAAGCGGGGAGGCAGCACGCCCGGAGGAGCATGATGCTGGGGGGAGAGTGGAGAGCCTGGCATAAGGAGGCCAGGACAGGGTGGCCGGGGCAGGGCGGGGTGGGGTGGGACGGTGGAGGAGAGCTTGTGGGGGTGGGGGGCGGGGGGGCTGTCAGACGGGTCCAGAAACAGAGGGGTGACCGTAGATTCTGCCCAGAAGTTGAATCAGCTGAAAACTGATGCACAGCAGGGTGAGATTAGTGATTTGGGTCATTGTTGGCAAGAGTAAGAGCTGCTCTGATGGCAGGGCAAAGGCAGATTCTGGGGGCAAGTGGGTTGAGGAGTGGGAGGCATGGAGGTGCAGGTAAGTCCAGCAGATGCTGCCTCGGCCTTTCTTGCCCAGATCAGTGGGCATTTGATGGCTGCTCCACACTCAGGCACTGTGTTGGCTGAGGGGATCCCTGATACACCCTGCCCTAAGGAGCCCCTGTTCCGGTAGGGAAATCAGAGATGCAAACAATGAGTGTTAGAACGCGAGTGAGGACGGAGGGTGGTGGTCACGTCTACTTTGAAAGATGTGGAGACTTAGCAGTAGGGAGGGAATCATGAGAAGGGGAAGAAATAGGGGCCAAATAGATGTCTCAGTTTCCCTTCTTCCTCCCTGAGAAGCCCTTGCCAAAGTTACGGGATTAAAGAAACTCAGGAAGCTCTTCACAGTGGATCTACTTTCTTCCCCTGGAAGAAGGGTCTCCATGCTCAATCATATGAAAGACTGACAAACCTTGTAATAAAGAAAAGCATTTAAGCTTTTAGTCCAGCACCCCCCAAATTTGGTCAAAGCTCTCTTTTATAGGGCATGTTCGAGGAAACCTGGAAGCAGGTGGAAGCGAACTGCAGTGCTTTGAGCATTCTAGAAGATGCCTGTTACAGCTGTGTGTAGGTAGAGGGGAGTCGGGGGAGCTGAAGATTGGAGAGCTGGTTAGGCAACATTAACATGGGTGGTGTTTGGGTGCGTGCAGGGAAGGGCCAGACTCCAGGGGATTTTGGAAGAAAGAATTACTAGAACTGGATGACCCATTAGGGATGCTGGGGTGTGGGGAGGGAGACGGGAGCTGATGGGGTTGGCAGTGGAGGTGGAGGTAATGGTGATAGTGGGAGAGGTGGAAGGGATGGTAATAGAGGTGGTGGCAGGGGTCACGGTGGGGGTGGCGATGGTGGAGAGTAGTAGAAAGTCCTGACTTGGTGTCCGGATGGATTTATCAAGAGAGAGAATGTAAAAGGAAGGTAGGTATGGAACCAGGATGGAATGTGAGAAAATAAAGTCAGCTTATCTTGGACACAGTGAGTTTGAGGCATCTGCAGAGTAGACACAGTGTGTTCTGAAGAGGTGCCGTTCTGTGATCTGGGCTCAGGAGAGGGCTCTGGGCTGCAGGCACAGATTTGGGCCAACAGCCACAGAAGTAGATGGAACTGCAAGAAAAGCAAGCTGAGGTGAAGATAAGGGTTGGTGTCTGTTTGTGTCATGGTCGCCCAGATCAGCTCCAGTGGAAGGGGGCAGCTATGTCCCTGGAGCACGACATCTGTCAGAAAATTTCTGAGCATCAGATCCAGTGGTCCAGCTCAGGGCCTGCTCTTACAGGGTTTCTGTGCTCGGAGGCTGGCTCCTCTAGGAAGGAGAGCCAGTCTGAACCAGGTCGGGCCTATGACATCCTGCCTTGTTTGTCCTGGACCTAAGAGACTAGGTTCATGCTTTTGGCCTAGTTTCTCACAGGCAGCCTGTTGCCAGGGAAGGGTCTGTGTGCCATTTGGAAGGGATAAGTCCTAGCCTTGTTCTCTTGGCTGGACTTGGGTTGGCAGATGAAGGGAGCTGGGCTTGGCAGAGGAGTGAACAGTGGCTCGTGCAGATGGATATCTTGACTGCATGCCAACTTCAGAGCACATGGATCCCTTTCCTCCAGGCCATTCAGGCTACATGACCTCAGCATGGTGTCAGTGGCCTCTGCCATCTTGGGTTGTTCAACAAATGTCTTGGCAACTCTACTGGAGTTGAAGGCTAGAGGCCCCGAGAGGGTACCTGGCACTTATCTGACCTCATTAAACTTTGATGAAGTGTCCCCATGTCATCACAGCCTGGGTGCGAGTGTCAGGAAGGCAGGCTGGGATGAGAATAGGGATCCTTGCTGTGGGCTTGGTTTGTGGATCTGGGTTCCTGTACTTGGAGGCATCATAGAAAACAACCCCTCAAGTACACAGACTTTGCATGATATTTCATTGAAATATTCATTTAAATAGAGCCATATTTGAGGATTTACTTGTCTACTTCGAAGTCCATTTTAACCTAAAGCAGTTGTATGGGGTTCTAACTTGTGTGTAAGGTGACCAGGGTGTGAGGAAGCCCTGGATCTTAAAAATCCCTGGAAAGAAGCATCCTGAGACCTGGCTTAGGAATTGTGTCATCCTATGGCACTGAGGAAAAGATGAGGGCTTCTAGTGGTGTCTCTGGGGGAACACCCGTGTGTCCAGGCTGTTGCCAGCTCCATCCGGCATTTCCACTGTGGGAGGGATCTTTTCAGATGACCCAGATCTGCAGACACCCAGGCAGACGTGGCCCCTATTCCTTCCTCCCTAAAATGCATTCTCTACTAACAGCTTTCGGCTATAGACTAGGGAAGGCTGGGGGAAGGGGAGGAGAGATGGTTGTCTGGTGCTTATGCAAAAAATAAACATACGCAAACCAACTTCCCTGCCGGACTGCGTTAGCAGTGCTACGTAGTGGTGCTATGACGTGCCCTTCTGACCTCGTCAGTGTACACGGAGTTTGGCCTGTTCCAGATCTGGGCCTGTGATGCTTGGGGAGCAGGCAAACTTCCCCAGACTCCATCCCCAGCAGACTCAGTAGTCCATGGCCTGCTACAGGAGGCTCTTCTCTGGCTCTAACGATGCTCGCCCCCACGATCCAGGTCCCAGGCAGCTTAGGAATGTGAACACTGCTGTGTGTTGGGCCTGAGGCTCAAGGAACTGGGTGGGGTCCCCATCAAAGATGACATCTTGGTCTTCTGGGGCCTCTGATGTCCACCTAGCGAGGCCCACCCTTGTTCCACCCCAGGGACACGGGGGATGAGCTGGCGTGGTGTGATGGCCCAGGAATGGCTGGATCTGGACCTCTTGTGGGGAAGATATCTGACCTTCATTGTCAATGAAAGCAGGATGACCTTGTAGCAAAGAACAGATTTTGCTTAGTTCTTATTGGAAGCCTTTTCTGGCCCTGGCCTTTATTCAATGCTTTTAAGGGAAATAAAGATGAACAGAGTTTGATAGGTCTATCCTTGCTTAAAAGGATTTTACATGGGTGGCATTTCCTACAGCTTGGCTTTGCACCTGAGTCTCAGTGGATTCTCCGGTTGGTGCGACTATGGCTTGGTCATTTTGAGGTTCTTGGGTCCTTCCTGCCCTTGGGAGCTCCACGGGCTAACTGAAGGGTCAGAGGCAGACCTGGGTTTCAACACTGCCTCAGCCATGAACCATGAACCTGGACAGGGAAACTCTCATCTGTTGATCCATCTCTAAGTTGGGGATGAGCATACTTATCCCCTGATTTGATGTCCTGATTGACGAAATGCCAGTATGGGTACAGCCCCAGCATGCTTCCAGGCAGCTAGTTTCAACAGGGCTGGTGCATGGCACGGAAGGTGCAAGGGGTTGTCTGCAGCCTCAGTTCCTTCAGAGGGATTATTCATGGTTTAGTCTATCAGGGAGGACAATGGTCCTTCATTGTTCTCCCTTTCATCATTGCCTGTCAGGACTATTTATAATGCAGAGATTCCTCAGGAGTGACTCAGCTGCTGTTCTGCTCTTCCAAGGAGACCTCATCACACGCTACCTGCCTCTCCTGCCTGGGTCTGGCCTGGGCTCCCCCCCATCTCACCTCAGCTGGCCCAGACCACGGGTGTCTGTTGGTGTCCTGAGCCCCGGCATGACAAGACATTACCAGCTAGAGAGGCCGACGGAGGCCAGGGCTCAGAGATAAGAGAAGAAGTCAAGTCCCAAGGTGAGGCCCTGGTCAGGGGCTGGGTCAGCATTTAGACACACAGTCAGCCCAAGCCACAGGGGACAGCTCGCAGGAGGGCTGGCATGAACAAGCGACTTCCAGAAATCTTTTCTGACTGACTGCCCCAACTGGACCATCCAGTCAGCACAATGGGGTTCTTCAGGAAGACAGGTTTAAGGCCAGGTTTATCCCGGCTCTCCTGGGAGTGTGTGTGTGGGAGTGATCTTGGGAGGTCTTGGGGGGCTGTGTGGTGAAAGGCCCTCAGGGGGCTTCCCCCCACCTGAAAACGGGCAGGGACGGAGCACCCTGATGACCACAGAGAGGAGGGTTCTGGGGAGCCCTCCTGCTGAGCCAGGCCTCCTCGCCCCTTGGTCACACGGCACAGGAGACTGTGGGGGCCTCCTCCCCTTCCCTGCTTTCTTTCCCACTGTCAGCTCCAGCCTCCAGGCTTCAGCTCAAGGGCCTTGGACTATTTTCTTCCTTCCTTCACAAAAATGTCTGGGGAAAGGCAAAAAGAAAAGCTTCTATTCTGGGAGGAATAAGCATTTTTGAGCTTGTCTCTTGTAGGCCACCCTCAGCTTCCCTCCCTGGGAAAGGTGAAGGTTCTGTTCCAGGGAGAGGGTCTCCGGGTGTCTGCCCCCAGGGTTGTGGGAAGCGGTGTCCTGAGTTTCTCCCCAGCACTGCCCTGCACCCTGAGCTTGTTTGCCCCTGTCGTCGGGTTCTCCCACGTCTCTGCCTTTCTGCTTCTTTTTTTAAAAAGTGACCTCTAAAAAGCTGTGTGCAAGTGTTAAGGTGAACTTAGATGGATATTTTCTTGAGCATTTCACAGCCCCTTTAGAGGGCTTGAGGGTGTCCTCTTGGGGTAGCAGGAATAGCCCCTGGCCTGTGCTCCCTGGGATGCTGTGAAGGGCGGGTGCTGCTTTCCACCCACTATTTATCTTATCAAAAAATGTAGGAGAAGGGGCAGTAATCTTTGTCAGGCACCTATTCAACATTTTTCAGTGATTAACCCATTCGGTTCTTTCACTGTCCCTGTAAGTTGTTATAATTAGTGTAGCTAACAATGACTAACATACAATAAGCAACATAGCTAACAATAATAAAGGGCTTACAGTTAGTCTGGCTCTCGTTTAACACTTTACAGGAGTTCACTCACTCAGTCCTCTTAACCACTCCATGGCAGGTACTACAGTGATTTATGGGGGAGGAACTTGAGGCACAAGAGTGCTAAGAGACACAGTAACACAGCTAGCTCTGGAATTTGGCCTCAGGTCATCTGGATCAGGGGGTTCCCTGGTGGCTCAGCGGTAAAGAATCCTCCTGCCAATTCAGGAGATGTGTGTTCGATCCCTGGGTCGGGAAGATCCCCTGGAGAAGGAAATGACAACCCACTCCAGGCTTCTTGCCTGGGAAATCCCATCGACAGAGGAGCCTGGTGGGCTAGAGTCCATGGGTTACGAAAGAGTCAGACACATCTTAACTACTATTCAATAACAGCAACAACAGTCTGGCTCAGAGTCTAGTTCTCAACCGCGTTATGTCATCCTCACCAAGTGACCAGACTAGGATTTGAACCCGTATCTGAGGTTCAAAGAGCAGCTTCCTGATCCTGCTATGCTACCTCTTAGGATAGAGAAGGAACACATCCTCCTAAGAGCATCTCAGGGTCTGCTAGGAAAGACTGATTCCAGCCCAGAGCGTCAGGTTTCTGCTACAGGAAAGAATGGAAAAGGGGCCAGAGGAGAGGGGGATTTATCAGGAAGGAGGCTCCTGTCCCCACGCTGCCTCTTGGCCCAGCTACAGTTCCTTTGGTGAAGACCCCAAGTTTTCCTGCTAACTGGGGTGTCCCTGGAAAGATCTGGAGCCAAGATATCTGGTGCAGCTCCCCGCAGCGCAGTGCAGGAGACATGCCGCCAGGCTCTCCATTGCCCCCTTGGTCCCTGTCCCCTCCCGTGACTGTCCCCCTGAGCTCTCATCCAGGTATCTGTTTCCCGACTAGTAGGAGCCACGGCTCGGTCTGTCCTGAATGCTGGTGCAGGGCCTGGTGATCAGTAAACATTTGTTGAAAGAATGAATGAAACTTGGAGTGTTTACTGGACAGAGGCCCTTGACCTCTGTCCACCTGTCTGACCTTGGTCTTCAAGTGGTCTGATCGGTCCTTCTTGAAGAGACCCAGTAGCCCTTGGAGCTGAAGCACAGTTTCTAGCTGGTCAGTGAGAGCTGATCTGGTGGGGGGGCCACCGGGTCTGGGAGTGGGGGGCTGGCAGCGCTGCTGTCCCCTCCGCTGTCTCCACAGGGCCCCTGCTCTGCCTGCGTCTCCTCCAGGCGGGCTCCCCACCACCTGCCCAGCTCTCCACCACGTGGACTCCAGGCTCAGAGGCAGCTGCCCACATGGGACAGGGCTGAGGAAGACAGCACGGGGAGAAAGGCGGCAGGCCCCCTAGAAAACAGCGGCTGGCTTTGCTGCCCGAAGCCTGGTCTGTTGTTTGTTTCCGACATGCAAGGCTACAAATACAGATGCTAAGAATAAGCATTTAGAAACGTTTAGAGAAGTGTGTCATGGTCACAAGGGCAAACATGTGATCCGTGGACTCTTCTTCTTGGACCACTAGGGCAGAGAAGGGTCCAGGTTGGTTCCTCACCACAGATGTGCCAGATAGGGGAAAAAACGGCCTCAGAAGTGTGTTTTCTTTTTTTCTACTCCTTCCTCACTGAAGAAGTGCCCACTTCTGCCCAGGGAATCCTAAGGCTGGTCCATGTCCCTACTCTGGCCCAACACCTTCCAGCTAGGAGAAGATGCCTGGGTTCCCAGTGCCTCAGCTTCTCAATGGTTGTTTATGTGAGAGTTAGCAGGTTTAATGCAGAAGCGGGCCTGGTCAGTGTTAAAGTCTGTCATTAATGAGGATGTCTAGTTCTGTTTCAGATGTTCTGGGGCCTGGAAGGAGCATGAGACCAGGCCTGCCTTCATGTTGCCCTTTGGGGAGGACATGCTCACAGAGATCAGGGAGGCTGACCTCCAGCAGAGGGTGAGGGATGGGGTCAGGGAGGTCCAAGAGACGCTGGAGAGGATCAGTGATGTGTGAGCCAGAGTCACACACACAGCTCGTCAGTGGAACCGTGCCTGGGAGATGGGTCTGGAAGATGGATCAGATGAGGAGAGTGCCAGGAAAGGGTTTGGGAGTGGAATAAATGTGGCTTTTGAAGGTCTTCCCTGGTGGCTCAGAAGCTAAACAATCTGCCTGCAATGCAGGAGAACTGGGTTCGATCCCTAGATCAGGAAGATCTCCTGGAGAAGGGAATGGCTACCCACTCCAGTATTCTTGTCTGGAGAATCCCGTGGACAGAGGAACCTCATGGGCTACAGTCCAGGGGTCACAAAGAGCTGGGGATTAGAATAGATCTCCTTGGTGTAGCGGGTTCATTTAAGGAGAGCCTTGAGAAACGAGATCAGATAGGGCCTAGTTAGGGAATTGTAAACACCAGAGTTTGACCCCATAGGCTGCGGAACAGAGAGAGGGGAGTATTTGTGGTTTCAGTGCATACTTTAAATCAATCACTAGCTGAGGGATTAGTGCCTGGTAACTAGTAGAGGAAGTGAGTGAGTGAATGAATTGATGCATTACTCAGAGCTCTTTGGGTTGTGAGCTAAACCATTCTAACTCATACTGGTTTAAGTAAAAACAAAGGTGAGGTGTTTATTGGCTCCCATAGCTGACAGGTGCAGATTTAACTTGGGGCTTAGCTGGACCCAAGGGCTCAAGTAATATCATCAGGACTCTCTCAGCTGGAGGAGAGCTTTATTTTTCTAGTAATTTCAAAGTCCTGGAATTTGGTCTTTTGGTCCTGGCTTGGGTCATGCTCCCAGGGAAATGGGATAGATTGGCCAAATTGGGGTCACTGCTCATAGTCATGGCTCTGGGTCATTGTGCTGAGACAGGCAAACTGAGCTTGGAAGAGAGGTGAGTTCCTCCCAGGGACGGTGAGGACATAGGGATACGGGGAAATGAGGATGCTGCTGACAGGAAAGGGCGGAGGGTTGCAGGGCAGGCCAGGATATCAGATCTGCACGGCAGTGGATGGGAGCTGAGGCCCAGACCAGGGAGATGCTGAAGGCTTGGATGAAAGTAAAGATAAGCATGGCACCTGAATGCACCACAGCTGCATTTCCTCTCAACCTCTGCCTTCAAAGGCCATAATGGCTCAAGATCGGTCTGGCTCAGCCGGGCTACCGGGGCTGAGCACCCAGGGATATCCTCTGGGCAGCAGGTGCCCTAGACACTCAGGCTGCAAGAGGGCTTGTAGAGGCCAGAGAATAAATGTATTCATTTTGCTTTGTTTTTCCAGAAGGACGAGAGGATCAACTGCTCCAATTTGGTTGTATTTCATCTCAGATGCCTCCTAGACCTCCAGGTGGGAATTTCAAGGAAGCAGCTGGACATACGAACATGGGGTTGGCAAGAGCTAGAGAGGTCCTCTTGGGGTCTTTGGTAAACAGAAATGATTTAAAACCATGAGACCAGATGTGGTCACCAAGGAAGAGAATGTGGACAGGAAGAAGAGAGGACCCAGGGCCAGGCCTGAGGTGTGCAACGTTGTATTGGCCAAAAAAAAGAGGAGCCCCAAAACAGTGTCAAGGCACAGGTGGGAAATGCAGCGAGAGGAGCCCAGGTGGATGGGGTAGGGGCTTGGGAAGCAGAGAGAGGAGGGCACGTCCATTGAGGGGACAGACAAACGTGAGCAAAACACTGATGGGGGAGGGGAGGGTCCTCTGGATTTGTTCCCGAGGACAACTGGTGACCTTAATAAGGGAAGTCTACGTGAAGCAAGGGGACAAAGCTAGATTGGAGAGAATAGAAGGATTGTGGCGGTGTGGAAGTGGAGACAGTGAGTAGAGACAGCAATCTGGAGATGCTGGTGAGGAGGGCAGAGAAATGAGACAGAAGAAATGAAGCTGACGGCCTCTGTTCTGGGTGAGTTGGAAGGTTGGAAGTTGCTGGTATGTGTGTATCCTGTGGGAATGGCCCAGTGTTGAGGTGGAAGTTGGCAGTGAGGGAGAGGGGTGACAGGAACCCCTTGAAATTGAGGAACGGAGAAGAAGATATCCCCGCGGTGCCCAGGGGCTGTCGGGGTGGAGGGACCGTGCAGGTATTCGTTCCCATGGGGTGGTGACATCCCCGCTACTGGCTTCAGTTTTCACATGTGAGATAGGAGGTGAGGGCCTCCCTGGAAGTGGGGTGTGGGATGGGAAAGTGCACAAAACTGCCTCAAGACAAGGAAAATCAACCCCAGGGGGATGAGCCTGGGTGTTGAGCACCCCTGTGGCCTGCCCTAATGGATTGAGGTAGAACCAGTCAGCAGTGTCGGGAGGTTTTCTCTCTAAATGACAAGTATGTGGATAAGACAAACTGAGGGGCCCACTCAAGGTTGGGGTTCAGCCAGCAGTGCCCACAGTGGGAGGAGTGAGCAGAAAGTAAGGGGTATAGTAATGGGGTCCATGAAGAGAAGGGGGGAGCACGTGTTTAGGGGGGAGAGTGACCTGCACAGAG
The DNA here is from genome assembly GCF_019320065.1 of Cervus canadensis. NCBI lineage: Eukaryota > Metazoa > Chordata > Mammalia > Artiodactyla > Cervidae > Cervus > Cervus canadensis. Next base: position 62,259,871 of record NC_057402.1, on the reverse strand, counting down.
GGGATGGGAGGAGGTGAGCTGTGGGGACAGAGTGTGGCGGCCTCAGCAGAGGCTGCCCAGAGGACACCCCTGGATGCTCAGCCCCAGCAGCTTGCCTGAGTCGGACTCATCTCAAGCCACTGTGGCCTTTGATGGGAGAGGTTGGGAGGAAAAGCAGCTAAGGTCCCTTTAAATGCCATGCTCAGCTTTATTCTGACTCAAGCCTTCAGCATCTCCCTGGTCCTCCTCTAGCTCTCCATCCACTGCTGTGCAGATCCGATATCCTGCCCTGCCCTGCAAACCCCCTGTCCTTCTCCGTCAGCAGCACCCTCATTTCCCTACGTCAGTCATTAGTAGTTACAGAGTAGGGCCGTGGGAGTGATGGGTGAGGAAGAGGAGAGGGAGAGGTCAGGGATGGTGGGGAGGTCAGGACCTGGTTGGCCATTGGTATCTTGTCATCCACATGGTGCCAGGAGGCAGAGTTAGTGAGCTGGCTAAGTCCTGCGTGGACAAGGGTTGGTGGGCGACAGTTGCGAAGGGAGAGCGACAGTGAAGGAGGAGGAAAGATGGTGGTGCGGAAACAGCAGAGGGGACCCACGTGCCTTCCTCTTAAACCAGAGCCCCTTCTCCCCCAGAGGCTACAGGACAAGAGGAATCCTCTAGGGGGGAGTGTCCAGCTTCAGGTTAAGGTGGAGAGTTGAGGGAAGGTTAAGAGGAGAGATTGAGGAGGTGGAGAATTCTAGAGAACTTGGCCAAGGGTGTGGGGTGGGGAGGAAATGGGGAGTCAAGGCAGATTAAGGAATGAATGAGCGAATGTCAAATGAATGAACTGGTGAGCGCTGCCTGCCAGTTAGCTGGAAAGAGGGCAGGTCTATGGTTCCATGATAGGCACATTTCTTCTCCATTGTTCATTGCTGATGTGGCTACTGGTGTTGACATTGGGGGAGGAGAGGTGGGCGGATGGAATGACACTTAGATGGTACGTGCTCTGTGGCGCGACATGCTCCAGTGGTGTGTGTTTTGAGTTGCCAGTGATCTCTTTTAGAGACTCACAGAATCTATTTCCCCAAGCCGTTTGTATCGTTATTTATGGGAATGACTAATCCCTTGGTGGGTAGAGCCAAGCCTTCTGTCTCAGTTACATAGAGATACCGAGACAAATTACTCATGGAAGTTCCAGAAGAGATGAATATCTACAAATTATTGAGACAGTTTCAGTAGGTAAAAAGCATTGTGGAGGGCCTCACAGCTATCCAGGCTAGATCAGAGACAGGGAGTGGGTAATTCCAGGTCAGTAATTCCCTTCAAGAGTGCTGTGGTGCCCCACTGCTTTCCATCCCATCTGCCTGCCGGTCCCAGTCCAGGTGGCAATGATGCTTCCAGAGGCAGCTTCAGGGCAGAAGCCAGCTGCGGACTGTATCCTGAAGATGTGCTCTGGATATGTCACAGCTTCTTGGCAGAACATTGGAAGGGAGATGTCGCCTGGACATACCTTGTTGGTATTTTTACAATATTCCTTTGAGGAGCTAATTGGCTCTAATAAAATTTTCAGAAGAAAGGCCATACTGCACTGGGGAGAACCATTTGCAGTCAAGTCAAGGCAGCTGAAGCAAGGAGTCAGGCAGAGAAGGAGCTGTCAGTGCTAATGTTAGGGCATCCTGCTCCTTGGGTCTACAGAAACAAAACTGTGAGCATGGCTTGAAAGAGCTTGCATTCAGGTCTAAGTTCCCTGATGACTCTGACTCCTCAGAGGGAAGTAAAATGAGTTTTAGGTGGAAAGAGAGGTCCATGCTCTGTTTCAAAATCGGTGAATGTGCTGTTTAAATGAATCATCACTTCCAACTACTGGTTTTTTTTTTTTTTTGGTATTTGAAACTTGATTGCAGCAAAGCACAGAGCCTTACTATAAAATTCAAAAGCACCTTTGAAAGCCAAGATTTTTAATTTATCCTGCCTAGCTAAATCCAGGTAAGTCATTCTAATAATACTTGCCCATGCAAGTGGCTACAGCTGGCAAAAGAAATGCAAACAGAAGCCTAGTGAGTTTTCAACTTCCTTGCCTCCCTCGCCCCCACGGGAGACACCTGCCAAGGGTTCCCCAAGGGGTGTGAACGCAGCCAGCAGGACCGAGACCCCCAGTGGCAGCCGCCTCCTCACAGGCACTGCCCTCTTGCCGTCTGCGGTGGAGCATGTGTACCTGCTCTGTGTCTGGCACCCCCCAGCCTGCAAGCTACAGCCGCTGTTGGATTCTTCTCCGGAAAGGGACCTGGGTTGGCCAGGATGGCCCATCTTCAGTCTTTGTTAAGAGAGTGTCCCTGGGGCTCTGCCGTGACCCCAGGGAGAGCCCTGCTGGAAGACCAGATAAACATCGTCTGATTCCTTAACCTTCTAGAAGAGAAAAAAACAAAAGCACATAACCATCCCTGAAAGAACAACTTACTACATATTTAAAGGAATTCATTTACACCTTCACTGCACTTGTCATAAGTATTATGCAAATTAGAAAAAAATCACATAAATAAAACTAAATTTAAACCAGCCAAATCTGCCCACAATCCGTCTTCCAATTCAATATCTATATAAGCATGTACTTTATGAATAGACACATACTTATCATGTATGTTATATTTTACATAAGGTTGTATCACCTATGTTTTTACTCATTAATTACTAACATCTTCCCACGTGAACGATATCTACGTTGTTGCCTTCAACGGTTATTGTTGCCTTCAACGGTTTATAGAGTTGCACTGTATGGATGTATTATAACTGTTTCCCTCTTCTGGGAAATTTGGATTGCTGCCAAATGACCCTGTAATAAAAACTAGTGAAAAATCTAAAAAACAAAACGAAAAACAAAGTCACCACACTATCCCTGGATGTGGTTGACCCTACCAGGATTTTTTGCCTCTAAAGGAGTGTTGATTTTGAAAGTTGACCTCCTTGCGAGGTTAGGCTTGACTCCAGGGCCAACACCAACGCATTCTCAAAGCCCATCTTTAGAATGGGCTTCCAGGATTTTACATGTAGAATTAGCCATACAGGAAACCCTTAATGCTAGCAAATTTGGGCCCATTGAAGCTGTGTTTGGCTTGTGAAAATAAAACCATTGAAAACCAAGCCAAAAGCAAGAGGTGATTTTAACTCATGAATTCTGAATTTTTTAGGTAGCTTGTAGAACTGACCCTATAAAGTCATTTCCAAACAGCTAATTTATTTCAATAATTCATTTGTCTATTATTGGCAGACTAAAATAAAACCCAAAAAGACCCAAATATAACAAAAACAAACACTACTACAACCAGAAACATTTGGTTTCAAATGCTAACTCTGGCACTGATAAACTTTGTGACTTTGGACAAGTTGCTTGATCTGTCTGCATCATAGCTGAAAAGTTTACCTGAGAAAAATACCTACTTTTTACTTTTGTTGCACTTCTTCCTCCTGCTGCTCCTCCTCTGAGTGGAGGCTCCTTCTCTGCCGGACATTGCCTTCATTCTGAACAGACTCTCTTTCACTCCTCTACTCCTTACACCCAGTGATGTGCTGGTAAATTAGATCTCTGGGAAAAAATTTATGAAGCCTTGATCTGTGGCTTCTGCCCATTTCTGGAGTATGATTCCTTCCACCATGGCTGAATTTAAGTTACCAGTGGTTGAACAGCAGGCTTGCAAAGTTCTTAAGTAGTATCTAGCAATCGGTCACATGGATAGTAAGAAATGGCTCAGCACATCTCTGCCCCTTTCCCTCTCCTCCTTCTTGTCTGCAAGTTCGTCAGAGCACTGTGGATGTTGCCGGATAGAATTTCCATATGTGTTTCATACTTTTACATTTAACCAGCTTCCAAAAATAGTTTCCTTCCTTCCTTTAGCTCCTGACCAGTTTGTGTGCTGGAGTTCAGGTGCTTTAGCCACTGCCTCCCATCTTTTTGAATTCCCCTTGGCCATCACACCAGCAGGAAATTTCAAAGGCTCTTGGTTTTTTTCAGGGATGTCCTAGCTTGCAGTCTGTTTCCTCATTCTTCCCGTGTTGAGAACTGATTTTCACCGGTGTAATTCTCCACTGCAGATGTACTCAGGTTCCCTCGCCCATCTTCAAACAGTTCTGGACCAATTCCAACATTTGTGTGTGGAGGGGGTTCCCACACCACCAAGCAGTTCTCAGACACCAGCTGGTGTCCTACAGTCCAGCTCAATTCTGACACCATCTACCCACAGACAGCATCTGTCCTCACAGCTTAAGGGTTCAGTCCTACAAGACTGCCCTCCTCTGCCCCCACACACATGTCAGATGCGAGTTGTCAGTTGACCAACATGACCCCTTCCTTGGGTTCAACTAATTAGGTCATAGAACTCAGGAAACCTATTTACTCAAAAGATTACTGATTTATTATTAAAAGAATAGAACTCAGGAACAGCCAGATAGAAGAGATGCATAGAACAAAGTATGGAGAAACAGCATAGAATGGAGCTTCCATGCCCCCTCCAAGCTCACCACTTTCCCAGAACCTCCACGTGTTCACCAGCCTGGAAGCTGTCTGAATCCTGTCCTTTTGGGTTTTTATAAAGGCTTCATTACATACATAATAATATATTAACTAATTGGTCATTGGTGATTGAGTCAACCTCCAGCCCGTTTTCCCTCCCACACTAAAAGTTCCAACCCTCTAATCACATGGTTGGTTCTCCTGATAACCAGCCCCCATCCTTAGGTGAAGTCTGAAAGTCACCTCATCAGCATTGCAAGAGACATCTTTACTGCTCTTATCACTAGAAAATTCTAAGGTTTAAGGACTATGTGCCAGAAACAGATTGAAGACTAGATACCTATTTCTCATTATAAATAAAAATTCTCTACCATCTAACGGCATTCTACTTCCAACAGAGTGTAGAGGCACTGTGGAAACCCAGGGAATGGAGGAAAGCACAGTCACAGAAAAGTTCTGGGACTCTGTCACCTGTCAGAAGGAGAAAGTACCATCCACAGATACTCTCAAAGCAACCCAGTGCCTGAGTAAGGAGAAACTCCTTTAGGACCAGCCTTCATTATAAAAAATACCTGTGTGTTAGATCAGCCCAGCGAAAGGTGCCTGGGTGCCCAGAAGTAGATACTTTATCAAGCGTAGAGTATGTTCACAGACACTCCAGTGCCACCACTGCCCAAGAGGATGGAAATCTTACCCTTGTGACTGAAAAACTCACATGACTTGTTTCAGTTTTATTTGGGGACCTTACGGAGGACTATAGACTTGGAGCTGGCATCTCAGATAGCTCTGAGAGAGGAGTCAGTGTACATGGGAGTTTTTGCTAGAAAAGAAGAACATGTAGTTGCACATCAAAAGATTACCACACATCATAAAAAATAGATCTCCCAAGTTTATGCTTTTAGTGCATTTCTGTAAATGGGATGATGCAAGAATTTGGGGGTCTTTGAAATTCTTCCTTAGATATGCATATGATCTATCTAGGTGCCTATATAAAAAGCAAAACATGCTTCATCCTGTTTTTCCATCCTCAGGTGCACCATTGGTGGGTAACAGCAGTGGGCTGCAATTTAACCTTTGTAGAAGGGATGATGAGTGACATGCCATTGTTTTTGTTTCAACCCTCATTTTACAGGGGAGTGTGTATCACATACCTGGGATTGGCAGGGAGTGGAAAATGGTCAGTGGAAATGTAATTTAGTATAATCCTCCAAAAGGCAACTTTGCCTTATATCAAAGTCTTAAAACTATTCATCCCATCCCTTCAGAAAAGCTCCTGAATGTGCTCATCTCTGTAGCTGCAGTGTGAAAACAGCCATAGACCCTAAGAGGGTGCATGTGTGTGGCTGTCTTCAATCAAATTGCACTGATGGACATTGAAATTTTGATTTCTTGTAATTTTCCTGTGTCACAAGAATACTATTCTTTAAGTCATTTTTACAAATGTAAAAACAATCTGGAGCTCACAGGCTTGGTTGGGCCTGTGGTATGCACTTGGCTTAAAGCTCTGGAAGTTTCCTGTCATTGATACAGGGACCCAACACAGGGGTTCCCGGCTGGAAGGCCTGGTGGGATGGCCCTTGGCCAGAGGCACCTCAGGAACCCAGGATCCTTCCATCTGGTACTCACCCTCCCCAATCCTTCTGGTCTGCTCTATTCACAGGCAGCTGGAGGCAGAGGGCCTAGAGGAGTATGCAGGGGGTTTCCCTGGGTGGCCTGGAGGTGCCCACATCTCTCCTCCACATTCTGCTGGTCACAGGTAAGGCACACTCCAAACTGCAGGAGGGATAGAGAGATGAAGTCTGATATCTCTTCTAGCTGTGTGCCAAGTGGGGCCTGGATAGAGGTGTGGTGACCACCCAGCCATGGGGTCAAGAATCAAACAATGTGTGAGGTTCACTTGTTTCCACATGGCGGCACTACTTGTAAAGATGTAAGACCTACCAGGGGCACTTTGCAGCAACAGCTGGTCCTGAGAGTAGACCCGATGTGCTGGGCACCCTGGGTGGTACAGCTCTGCAGCCTGTCCTTGGGCCTGGGCCCTGAGGGTCACCGCTGCAGTGACCACCGCACACACTCTGCCCTCTTCCATCATACAGCCACACAGGCCAGGCCGTGCTTTTGGGCGGGGAGAATCTACGGTGCCCTCTGTGCTAGGAGTAGATCCAGTGCTGTTGAAGTTTGGGGCTGAAGGGAGTGGGGTTGGGGAGCTGCTTATAGAGATAGGCAGAAACCCCTGTGAAGCAGCCATACCCTCTGCTGGCTCCCCCACCAGAAACAACAAGGGGTTTTTTCCCCAGTTCTTTCCAGGTGATGCTTGGAGAAGAGAAAGAAGGCGAGGCCAGAGGGGTAGTACTTTTCTGTGGGCTCAGTTCAATTCAGTTCAGTCGCTCAGTTGTGTCTGACTCTTTGTGACCCCATGGACTGAAGCCCACCAGGCTTCCCTGTCTATCACCAACTCCAGGAGGAGGTCCGTGGGCTGGGGACCTCAAAAACAGGGAGAAACTCACCCTCTTAAGCCAGTAAGACCAGGATGGGTCAAAAGTCACAGGTTTGTTCAAACAATCTGGAGGAAATTGCTCAAACCCCGTAATATCTGGGGACATAAACTCTTCACGAATGCTCTGCAGTGGGCAGTGCTCTTCTCTACAGTTTCCAGGAGATTTGGAGCCTGGGAGGTTGGCAGGGCCTCCAGAGCTGGAGCCTGGAGCCTCCTCCAGCCTGGAGCCTGGTCAGCAGGGCCTAGGTGCTCCCTCCTCCTGCATGGTCCCCAGGCCAGCCCCATTGTGTTGCATCGCCAGGACCCAAACCTGCACCTCCGAGCCTTTGTGTGGCTGCCACCGCCTGGGCTGTGGTGGGGACAGCCTCACCGTCTCCTGAGCACATCCAGGACTGGGGGCAGGGGAGGTGATCCTCTCTCCCTAGGTGTTACTGGGATTCCTGTACCATGGGATGCAACAGTATTAGGACACCAGGGCTCCGGTTTCTTACCGATCACTAATTCATTGGGTGACCCAGGCGTGTTTCTGAACCTCCCTTCACTTCAGTTTGCTTGTCTGTGAAATGGGGGCAGAAATGCCTACCTGGACAGCCTGTCCCGTCACATGCCTGAGTCCTGCCCTGAATGTGCCCACCATGAGTCAAACAAATACTAGGTCTGCCCAAGCACCAGGGGACCTGAGAAAGTGACTTTCTCAAGGTCATGGCATAGAAACAACAATATCAATAATATCTTCTCATTTAATTAGTGCTGATTGTGTCTTAGAAGCCAGGTTGAAATCATCTCTCATCATAACAGCCCTGCGAGAGATCCGCTGTTATACTGATTTCCCAAGAGGGGACACTAAGTGCTCACAGGGGCTCTAGCCAAGGTAGGTGGATGAAGCAGGGTAGCTCTGTCCCACTCTCTCTGAAGCCTGGCTTCAGAGGCATAGCGCCGTGCTGCTTCCTGGCACAATGGTCCTAACATTCGCAACCTGATTCTCTGTCCTGCGGCGGTGCCTGGAGCCTGGGGCCAGGCTGTCTCTCTCCAGCCATTTGCTGCAGAGTTCAAAGCCCTCCTTCAGCTTTGGTGGACCTGCCTCAACAGCTCTCCCCTCTAAGGAAGATGAAGAAATGGACCTGATGACCCCGTTCTTTCACAACAAAGGTACTAAGCACTTGACTTGCGGGGCTGCCTACGCTCCTGGGGGCCAGAAGGAGGGGTCTTGGCTCCCTTGGCTGCAGCTCTGCTCAGGTGCTGGGCAGGCCAGGGGTCCACTCAGAGTTTCCCATTGTCCTGGGGGTGGATGTGAGTGGAGGAGGGTGAACGGGAGGAGGGGTGAAAAGCAGGGGAAGAGGCTGGGGGTTTTATTTACAAATTGCATGTTGATTCAGGTGTGAGCAGGCATGGCGGGCTGGTCTGCTGGGACCTTAAGGGTTCTGGATGGGTTGTATCACTCCCTGGGGCTCAGTTTCCCCTCTCATTCATGCAGGAAGAGTAAGATCTGAAACATAAGACTAGTCGGTGTTCGCCTGGCAGAGAGACCCGAGGAGAGAAGGGAAGCACTCCTGTGTTGAAATGCATTGTGTGACCTTGAGGTGTTGAGGACAACCCATTCTGGTCCCTTTTCTGCAGGCCTTTTCTCGATGTACCTCTGAGGCTGGGCTCACTGGTACAATGGCTCTACAGCTCAGACACTAAAGATGGAGGTGACATTTTGGGGGTTCACATGATGGCTGCCATGCCCTCCCCTGAGGAATCTTCCCTCAGCGAAAGTCATCATCACTGCACCTCCGTGGCACCTGCTCAGTACCGGGGAGGTTTGGAATCCCTAACACGTGCCCCTGTGGGCTTGGGAGTATCCCCAGCGGGGGTTGGCACTTGGAAAGGAAGTGTGCCGAGACTGCAACTGAGCCCTACAGAGCCTGCCCATCCTCAGGGCAGCCAGACTGCATGCGCCCCATGTCTGGAAAGGTCCTGTCCTCACTCATCAAGTCACAGGGGCTCCAGCAATCACCTGCAACAGGTGTGAGCCAAGAAACATAGGTTTGCATCTCAGAGACACTCTGGTTCTGCCTGTGTGGCCAGAGTAGGGCCAGGGCAGCTGGACGCCCCCAGTGCTCTCCTGTCATATGGCTCAGCCCTGAGATCTGGGGGCAGTGTCTGAAAGAGCTGGATTGTTCTTCCCAGAACTTTGTAGAGCATGGCATTGTTTTATGTGCTGACAGGCTTGCTGGCTTTTTCTGGCCACCTCACTAGAAAGTAAGGACTTCCAGGCCAGGGACTTGGTATTTTTTCTTCACTACCTGCAATTGGTTGAATTATCTTTGTCCCCCAAAGATATTTGCTCCTAATCTTAAGAACCAGAAAAAGGATCATTGCAGATGTGGTTGAAGATCTTGACAGGAGGAGATCATCCTGAGTCATCTGAGTGTATCTTGAACCAAATCCCAAGTGTCCTTCTGAGAGAGAGGCAGGAGGAGAGGGGATGCACACATGAGAGGAGATCCTGTGATCATGGAAGCAGAAATGGGAGTGATGTGGCCACAAGTCAAGGAATGTCAACAGGAACAAGAAACTGGAGGAGGTGAGAAATGGAGTCCCCAAAGGGAGCGACACCTTGATCTTAGCCCTGTGATACTGGTTTCTGACTTCTGGCCTCCAGAACTGTGAGAAAACTGTGAGAGAACTATGAGAGAGAACTGTGAGGGAACTGTGAGGGAAATGTGAGAGAACTGTGAGAGAGAACTGTGAGTGAACTGTGAGGGAACTGTGAGAGAACCATGAGGGAACTGTGAGAGACAACTGTGACAGAACTGTGAGGGAACTGTGTGAGAGAACTGTGAGGGAACTGTAAGGGAACTGTGAGAGAGAACTGTGAAGGAACTGTGTGAGAACTGTGAGAGAGCTGTGAGGGAACTGTGACAGAACTGTGAGGGAAGTGTGAGGGAACTGGGAGAGAGAACTGTGAAAGAACTGTGAAGGAACTGTGAGAGAGAACTGTGAGAGAACTGTGAGAGAGAACTTTGAGAGAGAACTGTGAGAGAGAACTGTGAGGGAACCATGAAAGAGAACTGTGAGAGAGAGCTGTGAGAGAACTGTGAGAGAACCATGAGAGAGAATTGTAAGAGAACTGTGAGGGAACCATGAAAGAGAACTGTTGGAGAGAGCTGTGAGAGAACTGTGAGAGAACCATGAGAGAGAATTGTGAGAGAACTGTGAGGGAACTGTGAGAGAGAGCTGTGAGAGAACTGTGAGGGAACTGTGAGAGAGAGTTGTGAGGGTACTGTAAGGGAACTGTGAGAGAGAACTGTGAAGGAACTGTGAGAGAACTGTGAGAGAGAACTGTGAGAGAACTGTGTGAGAACTGTGTGAGAGAGAGCTGTGATAGAACTGTGAGAGAACTGTGAGGGAACTGTGAGAGAACTGTGAGAGAAAGCTGTGAAGGAACTGTGAGAGAAATGAGAGAGAACTGTGAGAGAGAGCTGTGAGAGAACTGTGAGGGAACTGTGAGAGAGAGTTGTGAGGGAACTGTGAGAGAACTGTGAGGCAACTGTGAGAGAATTATGAGAGAACTGTGAGAGAGAGCTGTGAGGGAACTGTGAGAGAACTGTGAGAGAACCATGAGAGAACTGTGAGAGAACTGTGAGGGAACTGTGAGAGAACCATGACAGAACTATGAGAGAGAGCTGTGAGGGAACTGTGAGAGAACTATGAGGGAACTGTGAGAGAGAGCTGTGAGGGAAATCTGAGAGAACTGTGAGGGAACTGAGAGAGAATTGTGAGAGAACTGAGAGAGAACTGTGAGAGAACCGTGAGAGAACCGTGAGAGAACTGTGAGGGAACTGGGAGAGAACTGTGAGGGAACCATGAGAGAACTGTGAGGGAACTGTGAGAGAACCATGACAGAACTATGAGAGAGAGCTGTGAGGGAACTGTGAGAGAACTATGAGAGAGAGCTGTGAGGGAAATCTGAGAGAACTGTGAGAAAACTCTTTTAAGCCACCAAGTTGGTGGTGATTTGTTACAGCAGCCACAGAAAGTTAATACACTACCAGATCCCAGTGCCTGGCATAGAGCAGATAGTCAGATATTTGTTGAAAGTATAAAGGAAGGCTCTTAGCCAAGCTTGCCCCCATGCCAGCTGGGTCCTCCAAGCTTAGGCTCCCCCTCCTCACAGACCCAGCATGTGTCCTGGAGGGGCTGGCCTTCAGCCCTGGCCTGTGACGCTGCCCACTAGAGGGCATGGTTCTGACCAAGCCCATACTCACTCCTCATGGAGCTGTTGCCTCTTAGATAAAGCCAATGGCAGGGGCCACAAACAGCCACAGGCTACATTCGGTTAGCAGACATAGTGATTTGGCTGTTACAGAAAGTTACAGAAAGTTTGTAAATTAAATTAGTTGCCAACATTTTATTAAAAATTGGGAGATTTCACATGAAATCAGGATTTTCATGGAGCTGTTGCCTCTTAGATAAAGCCAATGGCAGGGGCCACAAACAGCCACAGGCTACATTCGGTTAGCAGACATAGTGATTTGGCTGTTATAGAAAGTTACAGAAAGTTTGTAAATTAAATTAGTTGCCAACATTTTATTAAAAATTGGGAGATATCACATGAAATCAGGATTTTCAATTTCTGTGGAAAAATCAGATGTTCTTTTCAGCCTAGGCTGTGCGGCTTATTGGGTGGGACCTGAGAGGAGGCTCAGCCCCCAACCACCAGGGCCTGTGGTGCTGACTCTGACTCTCCGTCTGTACGACTGGCCCCACAACTGAGATGGATGACTCAAGTTTTCTCAGCCTGGCATGAGGTGTGAGATAGTTTCCACCTCACAGAGCCTCTGTCCAGCTCCACTGCTTCCAGGCCCTCTTTTATATAGATTCTACTGTGACTGCCATCTCCTCCAGCTTGGGGCTCTCTGCAAGATGTTCTGTTCTTCTCCTCAGCAACTGCCATGAGTGTTGCTTTCAGGGCCTGGGGACTCTGCAGCCCTTGGAAACAACCCAGTTGTTTCTGGGGGGTCATCACTGTCGCAGTCAGCAGGACAGCCCACTTCTCAGAAGTGCCCAGGACAACCTCCTGCATTCCTGGAAGATGGTGGGATACCAGCATCTGCATCTGCTTTCCTGAGCAACTCCCTGGCCGAGTGGCTCCAACGGAAACAAAAAGCACTAATGAAGGGAAGGAATGTCAGTGAAGCACTTGGGAAGCTCCGTGAGGAGAAACTTTTGGCTCACTTGGAGGACGCAGGCTCCTCAGCATCTCCAAAACAGTGCCCAAGTCTGAAGCTGAAGTGTGCATAAAACTCTCGGGCATCTGCCTTCAAGCACGCAGATACCAGGACTGACATTGCAGATGCTGATTCAATGCATCTCAGAGCAGGAGCCCCTGTTGAATCTGGATCAGGGGGTCTGAGACTGCACTTGGCCTGGGGACCAGAACTGGGAGCTTCCAGAGGCAGGCCCACCTCCTCCTCTCCAAGCAACAGCCCCAGCAGCACACAGACTATCAATCTGAAGGGAAGAGTCACTGAGTGAGCCCCCCAGGAAGGGCTCTATCCACAGCTGCTGTCTACTCGGCTGCTTTAGCATCTTCCCCAGGGCTAGAGAAAATGAAATTTAAAACACGTGTCAGGGCCTTAATGATACTGGTCAACTCTTCAGACTCATGCTCTGACTGTGCTATGCTGTGCTAAGTTGTTTCAGTTGTGTCCAACTCTTTGCAACGCTATGGACTGTAGCCCACCAGGCTGCTCTGTTCATGAGATTCTCCAGGCAAAAATACTGCAGTGGGTTGCCATGACCTCCTCCAGGGGATCTTCCTGACCCAGGGATCAAACCTGCATCTCTTACATCTCCTGCATTGGTAAGCAGGTTCTTTACCACTAGTGCCACCTGGGAAGCCACCATGCTCTGGCTAGTGTTAATTCTGTGAGCCCTTCTGATCAGGGATCTCTAGCACTGAGGGATGGATTGAACGAGGCGAGGAATAAAAACAGTGAATCAGCAGGAGTGGTGTGACCACAGGCAAGTTGCTTACATCTCTGAGCCTCAATGCTTTTACTTACAAACTGGAAATAATAACTGCCTCAAAGGATATTGTAAGGATTAATTTCATGTATGTCAGACCGTCATTAGGCAGTCATGCAAGTTTCCATGTCTGAGTCCTGTATTTTAATCCTAGGGTTGGGAAATTATGTCTTATATTGCAGTTTCCACCACTGCACCACTGGGAGTGGCAGTGGGGGCAAGTTAGTTTTCAGTGGTTACTAGCAGAAACCCACTTAAATAGGCAAAAGATAGAAAGATGTGCATATAAGGTACATTTATTACAAGAACACAGGGAACCCAAAGGAATGCCTAGGCTCAGAAGACCTGGACTTCTTAGGAAATGGGAAAGCTCAGTGAACTCAGGAAGGAATCTTCTTTCTGACTCCTTTCTCTCACTGCTTCCCTCTTTATGTGGCTTTTGAGCTAATCTGTGGCCTGACCCACAGAATAAGAAGCTGGCCTTGAACTTCCTTGCTGATAGTTTCAATTCAGGTGAGCAACAGAGATCATCAGGTATCTTCAAATCCCATCTACAAATCCACAGGTGCAGCTTGAGGATCTTTGCCCCTAGACCAACCAGCTACATAGAGAGGTCCCAGCTCAGCCTTAGCAAGCTGTGTCACCCACTCCTTCTAATGGAGTTGTCCTCAGAACAGCAGGACTAGGAGCTGTGGGACACTCCAAAAGTGGTCCACACAGATGTCACCACCCCCAATGCCTAATAATTAGGGGCTTGCATCCTCCAAGCCTGGCTGGCAGTGTCTTAGGATGGGGGAGCAGGCCTAGCACCCACAGAGCTTTTCCAAACCATGGTGAGTGCTGTCTGAGGCCTCATGCGAAAAGACAGGCAAGTCTGGAATAGTGGGAGGGTGATTGGGAGAAAGGGTTGGAGTGGATTGGGCATGAATTCTGGGATGGCACACTGCAGGAGGGTACTCAGTCCTCGAGGTTTCTGACATGCTGCTCCCCAGACCCAGACATTCATATCTGAGGCCAATGCTTTCTTTCCATAAGAACTTGCTGTGATTTCCAAGGACAAACAGGCCAGCTGTCATTTCATTTTCATCTATTTGGAAGTCTCCTTCTAAGCCCTATGCTACTGAATCTCGTGAGGATTTTGTACTGGGTTCAGACTGAGTTTAATACCCCATTCCCTGCTCCTGCTGGGAGGAAGCTTGCAGCTCACCATGAATTACACTCTTGGCTCTTAACGCCTTCTCCTTGGGTATCCTTTCCTCCCAAGAATGGCTGGTGCTGGCACACACTTTAAAAGAGAGGAAAGTGGGCCTAAGTTTCCATTATGCTGCAAAGCAGAACCATCTGTTGGTGGCTTTCCTGCTGGAACGAGGTCCTGGTGAGAGCGTTCACCAATGAAGAGCTGGAACCTCAAAGACACAATTTCTTGGCCCTGGTTCCAGTTCATCCCTGGGCCAGAGCATTACACGGGAGGCTGTTGGTTTACTTTGTCCAGCCAAGTCTTGGCTAATCTTGGTGATGCATGGACGTTTCTCCATCAAGGGGGCATCCTGTGAAAAGGCAGGTGTGGAGTCCTACTATCCTTGGGTACCTGAGTAGCCCTTCTTTGCTCTGATCACAAAGCCTTTGTGCAGATACTTGCTCAGACCTCATAAAACCACAAGAGAAAGTTTAGGTGGTCATGGAGAATACTGAGTTCCTTACCTGAAAACTTAGGCTAAGATATCTACTCCCATTGATGGGATGAGTAAATGACATAATGCAGAAAATATGCCTGGCCCAAGGGCCTGGGTCTTAGTGAACTTGGGAAATAGAAGCAGCTGTTGATACTGTGGCTGCTGCTACTGTAAGGATAATAGTCGTTACAAGTATTTGTGCCCATTATTATTCTGATCATCTTTCCAATGCAGACACACCTCCCCCTCGGGGTGGTGAGGACTTCCGGCTCCTAGCACCACACCTGCACAAATTAGAGATCACCTCTCTCTTCCCTTCCTTTCCTCCAAGGTGGTGGCCCAGATTGTATTTCGTGGGGTTGGTGAGATCAGAAGGAACCCAGGTCAGCTGAGGCAGGAGAAGCCAACCGGTGGCTCAGGAGTGAAATGGTTGAGTGATCCTGAGTGAGCACCTCCACAGCACCCCCTTCTCTCTGCTTTCTCCCACAGGTCACAGGTCTTCATGGACAGGCCTTGCTTCCTGTACTAAACTGAGCAGTCACAGAAGCCCCAGCCTGTGCCTGCAGCAGGTCTAGTACCGAAGAAGAAAAGTTAAATTTTACATAACCTCCTATTCATTCTGTCTCTGTAACTCAGCTTGCTCCTTGCAAAGTCTGGATCATGTAGGTCACATAGTCTCAGAAAGTGGGGACTTGCAATACTAGGAACTAAAGCTTATTTCACTCACCCTTGTCCTACTCTTTGTGACTGCCCAGCCCCTGTAAACCTGCTTAATCATGCCTGTCTGTGTAAAGGTCAGGCATCCCCCTCCCCATCTTGACTGCTGTTCCCATGCATGTGCAAAATCCTTTAGTTTAAACCAGGCTATTAACAGCCCACTACAGTCTGTCTATAAAAAAAAACTCTGTAACCTCTTTGTTCGGGGCTCAGAACTTAGAGTGGTAACTGCTCTGGGTCCAGCAGAGCATGGCTGCAGTCACCATCTGCAGTGATTAGGAAGCCCAAAAAAATTAGTCACCGTTTCCACTGTTTCTACATCTATTTGCCATGAAGTGATGGGACCAGATGCCATGATCTTAGTTTTCTGAATGTTGAGCTTTAAGCCAACTATAGTTGCCCACTACAGTCTGTCTATAAAAACTCTGTAGCCCCTTTGTTTGGGGCTCAGAGCTTGGAGTGTTAACTCCTCTGGGCCGGCCGACGTAATAAACCTGAGTTCTCCAACTCTCCGAGTGTGGTGCTTGGTTTCTCGATTACTGGTTTCTGCAACATTTCTGGAGGCCCCAGTGAGATTCCAACCATGCCGGCCCCTTGAGCTGCCAGACCAGTGACTCAGCCAAGCTGGAGTGATATTCCGGGTTCTCTTTTGGACCGGTGTTCCAGACGGCCAAGCCCCAACTGGACTCATTGGAGGGATGGACCAACTCACCAAGAATGGCCATAGGATCAGGTAAAGCCCCAGGGCCAGTCCCCAGTCAGGTCCTACCCCAATGGGTAGAAGAGGAGACTGACCATCTCCTTGGAGCTCCCAGGAAGGGAGCAACAGTTAAGGAAACCTGGGGACTCGGGAGAAGGGAGGCATTGTGATGGCCTCTGAATGATTGTGAGTGTGTGACTGCTGATTGAACAGAGTGAAAGAAATCTTTCTTTTTGGAAACTGCAAAACCAATTATTTTTGCACATGTGATTAAAAACAACTAGCTTGTTAAAAGACCTGCCTAGGAAAAAGCTTGAAGTTAACCCGTTCCATGTCCTTGAAATACACAGCCAATTGTGCCTGAGACCTCAGCCTTGGGCAAATTAGAAATTCAAGCAAAGAAAAAAAAAATTGGGTCAAAGAGATATTTAAAATCTCAAACAGAAAACTATAAGACCTCTCTCAGTCTGTCTGTCTGGATTTATGTATGGCTGGTGTATGTCTTTTGCTTTTTTCTGATAATATTGTTGAAATTGTAAATGAGTTCTAATTTAATTGGCCTAAAGAAAAGTAAGTGCTTACAAATCAAACAATTCTAAATGCAAGAAAAATTAACCTAAATAAATTTCAGATTCATGAAAACTGGGAAATATTCAATATTAAATATCAAGTTTTAATGTTTGTTTGCTAATCTAATAAGGAAGTAGGATGTATGTTTTTAATAAAGAGGATATAAAAGTAAAACTACATTTTATAAAAGGAAAAAAAAGTATGTCTGACTTACAGGTGGCTATTACAGAAAGTGATTAAAAAGTTTGTGGAAAGTGGACACTGAAAAAAAGTTTTGTGCATGGGTTAGGACTAAGTTTAAAATAAATTTAATTAAGTTTAACTAAATGAGTTTAAAGTAAGCTAGTGCAAAACTTGAATTCAGCCTTTCTCTCTGTTAAGAGGACATATTGTCTTCAGATGCTGAACTGCTTTTAATAATAGATTTAGGTTTCTTTACCTCAATTGATCTGTTCTATATTTACCTTTGAAATCTTTTTTTACCTTTGGCTAAGTAAATAACTATTATTTCACAGTGACTTATATGATACTACCTGACTGAGTGTTATAAACACTTTTGATATTTATTAACAAAACTTCCTAAATAATTAGAGTTCTAGCTAACTTTGGGATGCTTCAGAGGGCCCCTGAGACATCCCAAAGAGCTATTAAGCTACCTGGGTTCGTTGGACATGTTAAATTGCATAGGAAGTACTGTCGAAGGGGTGATAAATTTTTTCAGGTTATACTGTAAGGTTGATGTTACTAATAGATATTCTAAAATTATGTGAAATTCATATAGATCTGATATGCCCTGATAAAATATGGTCAATTATAATTCTAGTTATCATATTAAAGTGTTATGACCAACTTTCTTTGTCAATGCAATACAATCAGATTTTAAACATGCCTTCTATGGTTTTACTCTCATGCTTTTAGATGAATACTGCTAGTTCTTCAAAATTTATGGAAAAGATTTTCTAAGATTAGCAGATAAACAATTTTGTTATTAACAGTAAGCTGGTACCAGACTGGAATAGAGAACAAAGTTTTCTTAGAATGCAGCTTTTGATAACAGATTATGAATTTCTTTGCCTTTAAGTGATTTACATATATTTTAAAAATCTTTTTGTTACTTTGGTAAAGTAAATAAACATTATTTAAGCTTATGGTACATGTAGACAAAGTTCATTCTGCTTCTACAAAAATAACCCCTCAAGGTTAGACTTTTGCTATCCTGATGTCCTTAAAACATGGTGATAGTCTGCTCCTAAATCAGCAAATTAAAAATGGAAAAACAACAGCTAAAAAATCAAAGATCCAGGGCTAGGGGAAATCCAAGATGGCCATTTGGCTTTTCCCAACTCCCTGACAGACTTCATTTTTATTTGATGGGCTAAAACCTTTCCTGGCTACAGTGTTGATGCCCTCACAATGTGTTCTCAAAAAAAAAAAAAATTATGTTTCACTGAATATTAAGTTCTAGTTTTGATGATTAAGGTCTGTGCTTACTAAGACTCACTTCTGAGATAGTTCTTTGTTATGTTATATTGCTAAAAGGTTTGATTAAGTTATTAAAAAGGACACTCTAAGATTGTTTCTAAAGCTTATCTCAGTAACCAATCTTTGGATAAAGGTCAGATGCTCATGATGTACAACCAGGAGATGAACACTTGGCTATAATCATTTAACTGAGTCAGATGACCTGGGGGTATACTGGGCTATACCCAATGAAAATTCTTGACTTAAATTCTTGCTTGTGACCTTACTAATAACTGCTGGCTATATTATTTTCTATGTAGCTTATTTCAGAAGATTATTTCTTACATTACCAAATGTGTGATATACAATTCCATATGAAATCAATAATTGTAATAATATAACTCTAGATATGGGAAGAGCAACAAGAGGAAATATTTTCCTGGACCAAGAGGCTAGTAAGAAGGGAATGGTCCAGAGACTTTTGCTACTTATGAGGCCTGGTCTGTGACAACATATTGAGTGGCCTGTCAATGGAATCTTTGTTAGACCTGGAAATGAGCTTTCCCAGCACCATGGGACACAATGACCATGAAATGCCCCCAAAACATGGTCAGATATGTGGCTATGAAGGGGCGCTGCTGACTGAAAGTTGGCCCTTGCCAGCTGCCTCTACAAGACTTTTGGACTCTGTGGGAGAAGGTGAGGGTGGGATGTTTCAAGAGAACAGCATCGAAACATGTGTATTATCTAGGGTGAAACAGATCACCAGCTCAGGTTGGATGCATGAGACAAGTGCTCAGGCCTGGTGCACTGGGAAGACCCAGAGGGACTGGGTAGAGAGGGAGGTGGGAGGGGGGATCGGGATGGGGAATACATGTAAATCCATGGCTGATTCATGCCAATGTATGACAAAAACCACTACAATATTGTAGAGTAATTAGCCTCCAACTAATAAAAATAAATGGAAAACAACAACAACAACAACAGCAAAAAAGATTAAATCATGACCACTACAAGATGCTGACCTTCAACACCCCCTTGAAAGGAGTTCAGGGTAGAGACAAAAAATAAGGTACTCTGTACTCTGGGAAAAATCTAAACACAAACAAACAAAAAACAGGCCTTCAGATAGTCAGATGTTTTCAGGTAAAGATTTTTATGAGTCCAAATTCTTGCATCTTCTCATACCTAGAGAAACACTAATGTCACGAACCAATGTCTGGACCTGGTTCTCCTGGCTAGCTCCCCAGTGGCTTTCTATGTCTGTTAATCTTTGGGCCATATATCTTTAAATTTCTTATTAAGTTTCTTTCTCCAAATAATAGTACAACAAGAATATCCCCTGGCCAACACCAAGACAAGGCTAGAACAAGCTGCCTTATCATTCTGTGCACTCTCATCTTCCTCTACAAATGCACCTGAGGTCCTCAGGCTATTATCCCTTTGAGATCTTATACAGGGGACCACCCACAGTGATAGAAAAGCTCAAGGGAGACCACCAACAACCTGCTGACCTGGAGATGTCCCGACACCTCCAGGCCCTGGAAAAGTCTTCTGCCATCTCGCCTGAGAAACCTTAGAAAGGACACCCATTCCTTTGGGCATTTGGGTTCATCCCTATCAGCCAGAAGATGAACTATGGGTTAAAGATTAGGAAAAAAACCACTTCAGCCAGTTTGGACAGGCCCTCACATGGTCATTCTGCAACCCTTACTGCTGTTAAAGTTACAGGTGTCACCCCCTGGATCCACCACACCAGAGTCAAGACAGCAGCGGCTTCCTGTGACGAGAATACCTGGAAAGCAATTCAGGACCCCAAAAACCTCCTCAAGGTCTGGTTCCAAAGACAATGGCCCTCACCCATGAAGGACGCTGAGACTTGCTCTAGTTACTCTGGAAGCTGACTAGTCAACGCATAGCGGAAGCTTGAGGATTCTCCAGCCACACTCTGGCAGCTGGTCAACTCATGGCTTGAGGATCTGACTATTAAAATATCGATGGATTTTCATTGTCAACCCTGGCCTCTATCCCTGATCAGTATTATTGCTGTGCTCTTCATTACAGGACCAACTCAACTCCTGGCTGAGGTGGTTTTACAGAATAAGAGGAGGCTGGACTTACTGACAGCTGAAAAGGGAGGACTCTGCCTCTTCTTAAATGAAGAAGGCTGCTTTTATGTAAACCAATCAGGAATAGTCAAGGACATGGCTCAACAGCTAAGTAAACAAATCATAAAAAGGAGAGCAAAACTAGCTAATTCCTGGGGTAACTGGAGCAATATCTGGAGCTGGGCATTGTGGCTTCTCCCTTTAACAGGTCCTCTCTTCAAGCTCTTTGCAGCACTCTTGTTTGACCCTGTATTCTCAATGAAATTACCCAGTTCATAACCTCTCGGATTGAATCCATAAAGTTACAAATGGTGATAGCTCAATATAGCCCCCTAAATGATGGGGGGCTCTAAATGTCCCACCAAAATACGAGATGATGCTTTTTACAATGAGTGATAGAAGCATCAAGAGGGGAGAATGAAGAGGAGAAGTTAAAATGTTACATAACCTCCTGCTCATTCTGCCTCTGTAACTCAGCTTGCTCCTTGCAAAGTCTGGATCACGTAGGTCACATAGTCTCAGAAAGTGGGGACTTACAGTACTAGGAACTGGAGCTTATTTCACTCATCTTTGTCCTGCTCTTTGCAATCGCCCAGCCCCTGCAATCCTGCTTGATCATGCCTGTCCAGGCCAGGCATCCCCCTCCCCATCTTGACTGCTGTTTCCACATGCACGCAAATCCCCTTAGTTTAAACCAGCCTATTAGCAGCTAGTGTTGCCCACTATCAGTTCAGTTCAGTTCTGTCGCTCAGTCATGCCAGACTCTTTGCGACCCCGTGGACTGCAGCGTGCCAGGCTTCCTGTCCTTCACCAACTCCCGAAGTTTACTCAAACTCATGTCCTTTGAGTCGGTGATACCATTCAACCATCACATCCTCTGTCATTCCCTTCTCCTCCTGCCTTTGATCTTTCCCAGCATCAGGGTCTTTTCAAATGAGTCAGCTCTTTGCATCAGGTGGCCAAAGTATTGAAGTTTCAGCTTCAGCATCAGTCCTTCCAATGAATATTCAGGACTAATTTCCTTTAGGATGGACTAGTTAGATCTCCTTGCAGTCCAAGGTACTCTCAAAAGTCTTCTTCAACACCACAGTTCAAAAAAATCAATTCTTCTGTGCTCAGCTTTGTTTATAGTCCAACTCTCACATCCATACATGACCACTGGAAAAACCATAGCTTTGACTACACGTACCTTTGTTGGCCAAGTGATGACTCTGCTTTTTAATATGCTGTCTAGGTTGGTCATAACTTTTCTTCCAAGGAGCAAGAGTCTTTTAATTTCATGGCTGCAGTCACCATCTGCAGTGATTAGGGAGCCCCCAAAAAATAGCCAGTCACCATTTCCACTATTTCTGCATCTATTTGCCATGAAGTGATGGGACCAGATGCCATGATCTTAGTTTTCTGAATGTTGTGCTTTAAGTCAACTATAGTTGCCCACTATAGTCTGTCTATAAAAACTCTGTGGCCCCTTTGTTCGGGGCTCAGAGCTTAGAGTGTTAACTCCTCTGCACCCACTGGCTGAATAAACCTGAGTTCTCCAGCTCTCCGAGTGTGGTGCTTGGTTTCTTGAGCACTGGTTTCTGCAGCAGTCCCTATGTGCCACACACCATAAACCAACAGTTGAAGGAGTGAGTGAGCAGATGAGTGGAGGATCTCTCCCTTGATTTCGGTTCAGCAGTTTCATTTCTGTTTTTGGCAGCAGACTCTAGAGCGTGTCTGCTCTGTGCCACGCACAGTACCAGGCTGGGGCCCTAAGATGAATCCCATGTGCCCGAGGCCTTGGCAGTGCACGTCTAACCTGGGAGACTCTGAGCCTGCTCTACTTCCTTCAAGCCCCTGGGCGGACACATTGCCCACATTCCCTGAGGCAGCCTTGAGTGTGGGAGGCTTTTGGAGCAAGGGCTTGGGGAACAGGACAGTCACTGACCTCTCTCCTGGTCTTTACCCACCTTTCCCTCTGTGACCCTGAGTGTGCCTCCAGGCTTGCAGGTGCTAAGAGCCCATCCCCATGGGGGACGATAGGGAGGGAGGTGTCTTCTGAAGTAGAGTCAGGTGAGCACACAGAAAGATGCACAAAGCAGGACGAAAGTCAGAAACATGTAAACACATGTATACCCAATCAGAATTGTGCCGAGCGCCTGGTGCACTGGGAAGACCCAGAGGAATCGGGTGGAGAGGGAGGTGGGAGGGGGGATCGGGATGGGGAATACGTGTAAATCTATGGCTGATTCATATCAATGTATGACCAAACCAAAAAAAAAAAAAAAGAATTGTGCCGAGCATGTCCCCCAGGGTGAGAAGAAGCCAGGCATTGTTAAAGTGACCAGATCCACGCTCCTCTTCCCCCTACATCCTCTCACGCATTCTCTTCAGCTCCTCTTGGAGTCTTGGGTGCTGCTATGGCACTTCTGACTTCATAGTCTGGCCTGCTCCCCACCATCGGGCATGCAGAGAACAAGACACCTTGCCTGGCAGATGGCTGTTCCAGGTGCTGGACAGTCCACCGTGCTAAGTCACTACAGTCATGTCCAACTCTTTGCGACCCCATGAACTGTAGCGCGCCAGGCTCCTCTGTCCATGGGATTCTCCTGGCAAGAATACTGGAGTGGGTTGCCATTCCCTTCTCCAGGGGATCTTTCTGACCCAGGGATTGAAGCCGCGTCTCTTATGTCTCCTGCATTGGCAGGCTGGTTCTTTACCACTAGTGCCACCTGGGAAGCCTGACAGTCCACCAGGGATGCCCAAAATACCGAACAGGAAAGCAGCGTGAAGCCAGATGTCACAAGCACAGAGGGCAACAGCATCAGCATTTTAATGTAGATGAGTGGAGCAAGTTGGGACTAGGCCTGAGGATGCGGGGGGGGGGGGGGGGGAACCCTGTGGGAAATAGAGCCCTCAAGTTCCGCCTCAGGGGTCCTTCAGCTCTGGCAGTTATCACAGCCCCCTGGGGGGCTTGTTAGAATCTCTGCTGGGCCCACTGCTGTGTTTCTGACACTGGGTCTGGGCTTGAAATTGTCCATTTCTACCCAGTGCCCGGGGGACTTGGTGCTGAGCTGGAGACCAAGTTTGAGGACCACTGTCCTATCTGAAGGGGGTGAGAGCTCCCCAGTGCCAGCCTTGGGGAATCCAGCCTAATGCTGCCAGATCTCACATTTTCAGAAACCGGAGGTACAGATTTTAATGTAAAACTTCTCAATTTTTAAAACTGGTAACTGAATTTAAAAAAAGTATGACTCTATGTAGATTAGTAAAGTATATCCACAGGTTGAATTGGACTCACAGCCTCCCACACTGTGAGCTGTGTGTTGGTGGGTACACAGGAATTCAGGGCACCCCTTAACTCCTGAAAATAGCTGTGCCCACAGACTCCCATCACCATGTGTTCCCTAGGAGCTGAGAATCTCATTGGAACTTCCTGAAACCCTCATCCTTGCTGCTTACAAGACAAAGTAGACTGGTTGATCTGTCTTAAACCTCTGCTGTGAGAGGGAACAAAAAAGCCATCTGTCCTAAGAGAACCACTGCAGACTCTGGACCATAGATAATTCAGCAATGGAGCAACCATCGCGGACCACCCCAGGCTGGGCTGACTGAGCAAGAAGCCAGGAGTCTGCCAAGTAGGAGACTCAGAGCCCTCTGTGGTAACAACAGCCCAGTAGAGTGACCGGCTGCTCAGCTTTCAGGTTCAGATGCCTTGAGATGATCTGAATGCAGGTCAGGATAGAAGTTTCTCCCTCCCTGGCCTGGGATGAAGAGGTGCACACTCTCCCATTGACCTCCAAGGCGGGTCCCAGGCAACCCATGCAGGCTGCCTGCTCCTGTTGACATACCCTCTCCCAGCCATTCCCTCACCAACTTCTCGTATTCTGTAACTCAACAACATCACAATTAGTAACTCTGAACACATCTAGGACTTTGGGGTCTTTGAACTCTAGTTTCTGTTAAGTGAAAATTACCTCCAAAGATTTACCAGCAAAGATTCATATAGTCAAAGCTTTGGTTTTTCCAGTAGTCATGTATAGATGTGAGAGTTGGACTGTAAAGAAATTTGAGTGCCCAAGAATTGATGCTTTTGAACTGTGGTGTTGGAGAAGACTCTTGAGAGTCCCTTAGACTGCAAGGAGATCCAACCAGTCCATCCTAAAGGAAATCAGTCCTGAATATTCATTGGAAGGACTGATGCTGAAGCTGAAACTCCAATAGTTTGGCCACCTAATGCGAAGAGCTGACTCATTTGAAAAGACCCTGATACTGGGAAAGATTGAAGGCGGGAAGAGAAGGGGACGACAGAGGATGAGATGGTTGGATGGCAACTCAATGGACATGAGCAAGCTCCAGGAGACAGTGAAGGTCAGGAAGCCTGGCGTGCTGCAGTCCATGGGTCACAGAGAGTCAGACACGACTGAGTGACTGAACAACAGCAAGAACCTCCAAAAAAGAAAACACACAAAATATGACAATCTTAGGCTGCTTCCCCATACAACCAGAGAGCATGGTGCCAGGACGGCATACTGCATGAGCTGAAGAAACCTCAAGACTCATCAGATCAGCTGTGCAGAAACCACTCATTAAACCAGTTGACAGAATTGGTTGGTTAAAAACACCTCCTTCATGCTAGGTTTTTTTTTTGGCTTGCCTCATTTGATTTTCAGAATAAACAGTTTCTCAGCTTTTTTTGGAAGGTCACAGTGGTCAAATGTAAAATATTCCTAAACTCAGTGACTAAGGTTTAATACTGATTCATGCTAACATGAAGAACTAGAGGGAAACTTCTAGTCTTTGACATGTCAGGGGTTGGGGCGTGGTGCGCCCACACCTTCACCCTCTGTGCTCAGAAACTGAGGTCCGCCTGGTGAGCACCATGAGAAGAGAGGCCTGGAACTGGTCACAGGATTGTTCTAGTCACCCTTTCACTCTCATACTACAAAGTGTTGTCCTAGGGGAGCAGGAAGACGTGTTCTTAAACACAGAAAAGCCATGTAACCATTTGAGATTTTTAAAAGACCTCCTCTTCAGTGTCTGTGTCTCAGGAGGCCCTATAGGCTGGGAGGGTTTGAGATTTGGTGAAAATCTGTGCCTGGCACACAAACTGAGGGAGAGAGTCAGCACAACACATTCAAAGGATATGTTTGACGGGTGTTACCAGAGGCTAATGTGTTAGGGTTCTCTGAGAAACAGAATTATTAGGATGTACATATGTATCCAGGGGCTTCCCCAGGGACTCAGAAGTAAAGGATCTGCCTGCAATGCAGGAGATGCAGGAGATGTGGGTTCAGTCCTTAACTCAGGAAGATCCCCTGGAGAGGGGCATGGCAACCCACTCCAGTATTCTTGCCTGGAGAATCCCATGCAAGAGATTCTAGTATTTTTGCCTGGAGAGTCCAGTATTCTTGTTGAATACTGGAATCAACACTGATTTGAAGATTCCAGTATTCTTGCCTGGAGAATTCCTTGGACAGACGAGACTGGCAGGCTACAGTCCATAAGGTTATGAAGAGTCAGACATGACTGAAACAATTGAGCACACATGCACACACATATGTATGCATCTCTCTCTATTTCTAACCCAGTAGAGATTTATTTTAAGAAATTGACTGATATTGTTATGGAAGCTAGCAAGTCCAGGATCTACAAGGTGGGCAGGCAGGCTGGAGACCCAGGGAAGAGCGGATATTTCAGCTTGAACCCAGAGGCCATCTGCAGACAGAATTCTTCCTTAGGGGCAGTCAGTCTTTTTCCTCTTAAGGTCTTCACTGACTTGTACCTTGAAACCAACAGGATGAGTGCTCTGGGTATTTCCATGGGCTGCTCTGATGGGCTTTTGGTAAGTTTGAAGCCTCGGTGTCTTTTATGACAATCAACCTGGGCCTCCCTTATTATTTCGGTTTCAGAAGTAAGCACTTAGCCAGGCCTCCAAGGCCATCCGTACAGAAAATCAAGGCCCACAGCCTGGTTTTCCCCAGGGAGTTATAATATACCTGCAGGCACGCTGCCTGGTTGTTGTCACATCACTGGTAAATGTGGAACCTGGCGTTGCAACTTGGAAGGGTGAAATTTCAAGGGAAATGAGTGAGGATCCTCCATTCAAAAACCCCCAGGATCTGGCACGACATCCCCCCTGGAGCGGCACACAGCGTTTCTGCTCACCAGTCTCCTGGGAAGCCCAGCCCTCAAACATCACCCAGTTCAAGCCTGTGATGATTAATTCTATGTGTCAGTTAGACCACGGTATCCAGATATTTAGTCAAATGCTTCTGTGAAGGTATTGTTAAAATGAGATTAATATTTACACCAGTGGACTTTGAGTAAAGCAGATTACCCTCCACAATGTGAGTTTTCTGCCTAATCTGGGTCTAAAATCACACACCCTGTCTTGTTCATTCTTATACACCTGGTACTATACAGCCCACACTCTAAGCCCTGGCAACTAGCTTCTGATGAGAGAGGCCCTGGGTTGGGTGGTGGGGGCAGTGGGCCCCCAGAGGCAGCTTCTCTTGGCCGCCCGGTGGGCACAGTGAAGATTCAGTGAAGGTGAAGCTCTTTGCTCACAAACGACCCTGCGGTAAGCTACCTTCTGTGTAGTTCAGACACCTTTGGCCAGCACTTTGCCACCCAAACATCCCTGGACCTCAGTGAGATTTAACTGGCCCCTGCCTGTGAGTTGAGCCTTGCAGAGGCTGCAGTGAGTGGGTGAACAGAGTGCAGGAGATATTACATTTGGTGCCCTACCGTCCTCACAAAGGAGCAAGGACCGCTGCCCTGGCCCTAAGTGTATCTCATGGGGAGCATCCTGTAGGCTGGCCTCGGTACCTCCTGGGGATCTCACGTGAGCCCGGGGCATGGGGGGGCTGACTGAGGGATGGTGGCAGCCAAGGGGAGGAGCTTCCTTCCAGGCTGACTGGTGCTGAGAACCTCCCCAAGGTGGGCTGTCTCCGGGCTGCAAAGCAAGAGCCTGACCTTTCTCTCAGAAAGGTCCACCCACCACAGGCCGAGTCCTGTGTGAGAAGGAATCCCAGAGAGCCCACCATCACAGTGCTTAGGGCTCTTGGTCCAGCCCGAAGCCATGGGAGGGACAGGGGAGGCGCAGCAAAGGATGCTGGGGAAGCCAGAAGGCTGGAGAGAGGGCGCTGGTCCCATCTCCACCAGCGCGGCTTTGGGCGAGTTCCTGGATCGGGCTGGGTCAATGATCTGGTCTGTGAAGTGGGAGCTCTGTGAAAGGTGCTACCCATGATACAGCGGGATGCCCAGTACATGAGGAAGGTTGCCGCTCATAAAGCCCACCATCTACCCACTAAATCCTGGGTATTGAACGAACACATGGAGTTTTGGTCAATCAAGGCGTCATTGTCCTATAGCTAGTCTCGGTCGGATTCCCCAGGTCTGCACCAGTGCTAGGTCTGCAACTTGGGGCCGGCCGAGGTGGGGCACCACACAGAACTGGGGCCCCGGAGGCATCCCTGTCAGGGTGCTAGTCTGTGTGTCCAGTCAAATAAAATGTTCATTTAGCACCTATCATGATCTAGGCAAAGAAAATCAATCCTGAATATTCATTGCAAGGACTAATGCTGAAGCTGAAGCTCTAATACTTTGACCACCTGATGCAGAGTCGACTCACTGGAAAAGACCCTGATGCTGGGAAAGATTGAAGGCGGTAGGAGAAGGGGCTGACAGAGGATGAGATGGTTGGATGGCATCACAAACTCAATGGACATGAGTTTGAGGAAGCTCCAGGAGGTGGTGATGGACAGGGAAGCCTGGCGAGCTGCAGTCCATGGGGTTGCAAAGAGTCTCTCATGACTAATGGACTGAACAATGATGACGATGAGGCACTTTACTAGAGTCTGGGAATATTGAGGTGAAAAGATGGGCTCCTTGCCCTGGAGCAGCAATTTTCAAACTTTTTGATTTCAGAACCTCTTTACTCTCTATTTTCCAAGATAGAAACAATAGTAACAACAAAAATTAATGAGAAAAGTGACATGGTTTTACATTTTTACTAGTGTAAAACAGTCTTTTAAAATGTTAACAGAAGGCAGTTGGATTCACAGATCCACTTCTGCATTATGTTTTCATGATAAATCACATCCTTTAGTCTTTGGAGAAAATAGATGAAAGGGGAAATAGTATCTCAGTGTTACTATGAGGATAGTTTTGACCTAGTGGGGACCACTTGGGAGTCCCTAGACATTTGAGAGTCGCTGGGTATTAATATAAAAAAATGTACTGCCTCTTGGAGACAATATTGGTTGTCTTATTATTTGGGTGAACTGTTATTTGAGACTAGAATCTAACTCCATTTTACATATAAACACAAAGTAAATTTTGTGTGGTTTTAATATACTTAGTATTTTCTAAGAACTAAACTATTATGCTGGTTGAAAGGAGATTGAAGGTTGTTTTGTGCAGAAATTTACTAAGGGTAAATCCTTTCAGAAAATACATTACTAAGCAATGTTGTTCATAGTGTTTGAGTTACTGACACAAACTCCTGCTTTAGCCTGTCCCTGTCAGCCTAACTCCCCATAGCTGCAAGGAGCTTGTCTGTTATTATCTATCTGGCATCCACATTTACTTTTTTAATTAAACTTTTTAT
The DNA here is from genome assembly GCF_019320065.1 of Cervus canadensis. Taxonomy (NCBI): domain Eukaryota; kingdom Metazoa; phylum Chordata; class Mammalia; order Artiodactyla; family Cervidae; genus Cervus; species Cervus canadensis. Next base: position 62,231,072 of record NC_057402.1, on the reverse strand, counting down.
TTTGAGAACATTGTAGGCTTACTTGCAGCTGCAAGAAATAATACAAAGAAATCCCGTGTACCTTTTACCCTGTTTCTCTCAAGTGGTAACCTCTTCCAAAACTATAGAACAGCATCACAACCAGAATGTTGATGCTGTTACAGTCAGGATGCAGAACACTTCCATCGCCACATTGTTCTTTTATGGCCACACCCACTTCCTTCCAGCTTTCCACACCCTCTCCAACTCCCCATTTTCTCCTCAATCCTTGACAAACATGAATATGATCTCCATCTTTATAATTCTGTCATTCAAAGAATGATATATAAATGGGCTCTTGCAGTGTGGAGACTTTGGGGACTGGCTCTTTTCACTCAGCGTAATTCTTTGGAGACTCATCTAGAGTGTTGTACATGTATCATTAACTGTTTTCACTATTGCTCAGTAGCATACCAGGGCATGGAAATGCCACAGCTTGCTCCACTGTTCCCCCACTGAAGGACATCTGGGTTGCTTCTAATTTAGGGTTATTGTGAATAAAGCTGCTTTAAACATTCATGCACAGATTTTTGTGTGTGTGAAGATCTTCATTTTTCTGGGATAAATGTCTTGTAGTACAATGCTAGTTGCATGTTTAAAAGAAACTGCCAAACTGCTTTCCAGTGTGACTGTACCATTTTACATTCCCACCAGCAGTTTATTAGTGACCCAGTTTTTCTGCATCCTCTCCAGCATTTGGTGTTGTCACTAAATATTTATTTCAGCCATTCAATAGGTATGTAGTGATAGTTTGTTGTGGTTTTAATTTGCATTTCCCTAAGGGCTAACTGGGCTATGCATCTTTTCATGTGCTTATTTGCAAGCCATATATCCTCTCTGATAAAATGTCTATTCATGTCTTTTGTTCAGTTTCTAAGGATTGTTTTTTTACTGTTTAGTTTTGAGAATTTTAGAAAATATAATCCAGATACTAGTTTTTACCATATATGTGGTTTGCAAATATTTCTCCCACTCTGTAAGTTGTCTTTTCATCCTCTTACCCACTCCAGCACTCTTGCCTGGAGAGTTCCATGGATGGAGGAGCCTGGTGGGCTGCAGTCCATGGGGTCGCAGGGAGTCGGACACAACTGAGCAACTTCACATTCTTTCTTTCTATAATTTCTTTTGGAGAAGGAAATGGCAACCCACTCAAGTGTTCTTGCCTGGAGAATCCCATGGACGGAGGGGTCTGTTGGGCTGCGGTCTATGGGGTTGCAAAGAGTCGGACACGACTAAGCAACTAACACACACACAACAGAGTCTGATGTAGAGCAAAAGTTTTTAATTTTGATGAGATCTAATTTGTCAGTAAAATGATCTATTTCAAATTGGTTAAGTTGTGATTTTTTTTTTTTTAGTTGTGATATTTTAAATTAGTGGTCAATTTCATCTAAGTTGGAAAAATTTCTGCATACTGAGTTTTTCATTTTTTATCCTTTTGGTGTCTGTAAGGGTCTGTAAGTGATGTTTCTGTTTCATTCCTGATACTGGTAATTTGCTCTCAATTTTTTTCTCAATCTTCTTAGAGATTTGTCAATATTGTTGATCTTTTAAAATAACCGGTCCTTGTTTTGTTGATTTTTCTCAATTTTTCTTTTTCAGTTTCATTTATGTCTGTTCTTAGCTACATTATTTCCTTCCTGTTGTTAGCTTTAAATTTATTTTGCTCTTCTTTTTCTGAGGTAGGAGCTTCAGTTCAGTTCAGTTCAGTTCAGTTGCTCAGTCACTTCTGACTCTTTGTGACCCCATGAACCGCAGCATGCCAGGCCTCCCTGTCCATCACCAACTCCTGGAGTTTACCCAAACTCATGTCCATCGAGTCAGTGATGCCATCCAACCATCTCATCCTTTGTTGTCCCCTTCTCCTCCTGCCTTCAATCTTTCCCAACATCAGGGTCTTTTCAAATGAGTCAACTCTTTGCACCAGGTGGCCAAAATACTGGAGTTTCAGCTTCAACATCAGTCCTTCCAATGATTTGAGACTTTTTTCTAATGTATGCATCTAGTGTTACAAATTTTCTTCTCAGCACTATGTTAACTGTGTTCCCCAAATTTTTTAATGTGGTATCTTCATTTTCATTCATTTTAACATATTTTCAAATTTTTCTTTGAGGCTTTATATATGGCCTAGGATTATTTAAAGTTTATTATTTAGTTTTTGAAGAATTTCCAGTTATTTTTATGCTATTGATTTGCAGCTGGACTCCATTATGGTCAGAAATAAATTTTTAAAAATTTACTGATTTTTTTTATGGCCCAGGCGGCTTCCCTGATGGCTCAGATGGTAAAGAATCTGCCTGCAATGCGGGATACCTGGGTTCGATCCCTGGATTGGGACGATTCCTTGGAGGAGGTCATGACAACCCAGTCCAGTATTCTTGCCTGGAGAATCCCCATGGACAGAGGAGCCTGGGGTACTCTAGTCTATGGGGTTGCACAGAGCTGGACATGACTGAGCGACTAAGCAGCAGCACGTGGCCCAGGATATGGTATGTTTCGGTATATGTTTTATGGACTCTTGAAAAGAATACAAGTTCTGCTGTTTGGTGAAGGGCTCCATGAATATCATTTAGATGCTGTTGTTTGATGGTGTTGTTGAGTTCTCTATCCTTGCTGACTTTCTGCCTAGTTTTTCTATCAGTTGTTCAGAGAAGGATATTGACGTCTCCAGCTGTAACTGTGAATTAGTGTATTTTTTCTTTAAATTTTATCATTTCTTGATTCACATATGTTGTGTCTCTGTTGTCTGGTGCATACACATTTAGAATTACTGTGTCTTATTGGTGGATTGACTCTTTAACACTTTATATTTTTATATAGTGTCTCTCTCCATTTCTGGCAGTTATTTTTTGCTCTGATCCTATTTTAGCTTATATTTATTTAACCATTCCTACTTTCCTTTGTTTGACTTTTTGCATGATATACCTTTTTCTATCTTTCCTTTCAACCTGCCTATGTTGTCATATTTGAAGTGAGTTTTTTTGACACCACTTGGTTGGATCATGTTTGTCATAGACTCCACCAATTTGTCTTATAATTCATGTATTTAGATCATTTCCATGTTATTGATATGTTAGGGCTTAAGTCTACCATTTTGTTGTTTCCTGTTTTCCTTTCCTGTCTTTTTGTGGGTTATTCAAGCATTTTTTTTTTTTTTACAATTCCAATTTGATAGCTTTTGAGTGTATCTCTTTTAAATGATTGTTTTTATGTATTACATTACATATGATAACTTAGCACAATCTACTGGTATTATCATTTCACCAGTTTATTGAAGTATACAAACCTGGGTTCCCTTTACATGCCTTTACCCTTTCCCATTTATAATATAATTATGTTAAAATTTTCTCTATATATGTTTAAAATCACATCAGACTGTGTCATTATTTTTGCTTCCACCATCAAACATAGTTTAGAAAACTCATTTGGAGAAGGAAAATCTCTTTTGTTTACGCTTGTTCATTTCTCTTTCCAGGTGTTCCAAGATACCTTCTTTTATAATTTTGTCTCTAAAGGAACTTTCTTTAGTTATTATTTTAGAGTAGATCTGCTAGTGACAATTCTTAATTTTCTTTCCTCTGAGAATGTTTTGATTTCCCCTTAAATCCTGAAGAATGTGTGTATTGTATTCAGTTCTTTACTTTCAGCATATGAAAAATATTAAGTCACTTCTTTCTAGTTTTCATGGTTTCTGATGAGAAATCTGCAGTTATTCAATTTGCTTTCCCCCTGTAATATGCTATTTTCTCTGGCTATTCTCAAATTTTCTTTAAAATATATATATATATATTTAATTGAAGTATAGTTGACTTACAGTGTTTCAGGTGCACAGTAAGGTGGTTCAGTTATACAAAGACACATATTCCAAATAGGAAAAGGAGTACTTCAAGGCTGTATATTGTCACCCTGCTTATTCAACTTATATGCAGAGTATATTATGTGAAATCCTGGGCTGGCTGGATGAAGCACAGGCTGGAATCAAGATTGCCGGGAGAAATATCAGTAACCTTAGATAAGCAGATGACATCTCCCTTATGGCAGAAAGCAAAGAGGAACTGAAGAACCTCTTGATGAAGGTGAAAGCAGAGAGTGAAAAAGCTGGCTTCAAGTTCAGCATTCAAAACACTAAGATCATGGTATCTGGTCCCATCACTTTATGGCAAATAGATGGGGAAACAATGGAAAGAGTGAGAAAATTTATTTTCTTGGGCTCCAAAATAATTGCAGATGGTGACTGTAGCCATGAAATTAAAAGATGCTTGCTCCCTGGAAGAAAAGCTATGACAAACCTAGACAGCACATTAAAAAGCAGAGACATTACTTTGGCAACAAAGGTCTGTCTAACCAAAGCTATGGTTTTTCCAGTAGTCATGTATGGTTGTGAGAGTTGGACCATAAAGAAAGCTGAGTGCCAAAGAATTGATGCTTTTGAACTGTGGTGTTGGAGAAGACTCTTGAGAGTCCCTTGGACTGCAAGGGGATCAAATCAGTCAATCTTAAAGTAAACCAGTCCTGAATATTTGTTGGAAGGACTGATGCTAAAGCTGAAACTCCAATAGTATGGACACCTGTTGCAAAGGGCTGACTCATTGAAAAAGACCCTGATGGTGGGAAAGATTGAAGGCAGGAGGAGAAGGGGACAACAGAAGATGAGATGGTTGGATAGCATCTCCAACTTGATGGACATGAGTTTGAGTAAGCTCTGGGAGTTGGTGATGGACAGGGAAACTTGGCGTGCTGCCATCCATGGGGTTGAAAAGAGTTGGACATGACTGAGTGACTGAACTGAACTGAATGTATTTTCTTTCATTATTCAAAATAAATTTTTATTATGATTACTTCCTATTGTATTATCAAATTCCATGTCACATCTTAGCTAGGACTTTAGATATATCATATCCACTTGTATATGAACCACATAGATCTCCTTCTATTTCTGGATGTGCTAGCCATGAGAGTCTGGCATTGAGGATGAAGGGCAGGTGACTGGATGGCTAAGTGCTTTCTGAGGCCATAACCAGTATTACTAATAGTTGGGGACTCTGTGGCTTCCTGCTGGTCACCTGGGAGCTGCTGAAATATCAAGAACAACTTTACCTTGTTAGGAAAGCTTTGAACATACCTAAATATACATATAAAGTATAATGAACATTTACCATTAAGCATCAACAATCATCAGTTCATTACCAGTCTTGTTTCATCTGTCCTTCCTTTCCCCAAAGGTCTCTTTATCTGTAAATACCTATGCACACATAAAACTAAAAGATAAAGCTTTTAGAAAAAAGCCAAATAACCAGCTTACTATTATCAGAGTTAAAAATACTAACAATGAAGTCTTAATATTATCAGTGTTTTTATTTCCTCCACCATCTCATGATCGCATTTTATGCTTACTTGGTTTGAATCAGGATCCAAATAAACTCCACACATTATATTGGTCTGTGAGTCTCCTAAGCCTCTTTTAATCTATAAACTTAAATTAGGGAAACCTAATTTTCCTGTTAAAGATCCAAGTTATTCATTCTGTTTGCCACATTTTAGATTTCGCTGATTGTATCCCTGTGGTGTCATTTAATATGCTCTTCCATTGGTAGTCTTTCTTGTAAACTGGTAGATCTAATGACTTGATTATAAACAGATTGGCTTTTTGTGGCAAGAATATGTCACAGGTGGGGTTATGTACTTTCATCAGGAGACACATAATATCTGGTTCTCTCTTTCTATGCTATTGAAATTAATAGATGGTTTCAGATGTTGTTAGGCTGATTCATCCATTATTGAGTTCTCTATCAGTTCTTTACCTATTGTTTTTTTTTTAATTTTTTTTTATTAGTTGGAGGCTAATTACTTCACAACATTTCAGTGGGTTTTGTCATACATTGATATGAATCAGCCATAGATTTACACGTATTCCCCATCCCGATCCCCTCTCCCATCTCCCTCTCCACCCGATTCCTCTGGGTCTTCCCAGTGCACCAGGCCCGAGCACTTGTCTCATGCATCCCACCTGGGCTGGTGATCTGTTTCACCATAGATAGTATACATGCTGTTCTTTTGAAACATCCCACCCTCACCTTCTCCCACAGAGTTCAAAAGTCTGTTCTGTACTTCTGTGTCTCTTTTTCTGTTTTGCATATAGGGTTATCGTTACCATCTTTCTAAATTCCATATATATGTGTTAGTATGCTGTAATGTTCTTTATCTTTCTGGCTTACTTCACTCTGTATAATGGGCTCCAGTTTCATCCATCTCATTAGGACTGGTTCAAATGAATTCTTTTTAACAGCTGAGTAATATTCCATGGTGTATATGTACCACAGCTTCCTTATCCATTCATCTGCTGATGGGCATCTAGGTTGCTTCCATGTCCTGGCTATTATAAACAGTGCTGCGATGAACATTGGGGTGCACGTGTCTCTTTCAGATCTGGTTTCCTCAGTGTGTATGCCCAGAAGTGGAATTGCTGGGTCATATGGCAGTTCTATTTCCAGTTTTTTAAGGAATCTCCACACTGTTTTCCATAGTGGCTGTACTAGTTTGCATTCCCACCAACAGTGTAAGAGGGTTCCCTTTTCTCCACACCCTCTCCAGCATTTATTGCTTGTAGACTTTTGGATAGCAGCCATCCTGACTGGCGTGTAATGGTACCTCATTGTGGTTTTGATTTGCATTTCTCTGATAATGAGTGATGTTGAGCATCTTTTCATGTGTTTGTTAGCCATCTGTATGTCTTCTTTGGAGAAATGTCTGTTTAGTTCTTTGGCCCATTTTTTGATTGGGTCATTTATTTTTCTGGAATTGAGCTGCAGGAGTTGCTTGTATATTTTTGAGATTAATCCTTTGTCTGTTTCTTCATTTGCTATTATTTTCTCCCAATCTGAGGGCTGTCTTTTCACCTTGCTTATAGTTTCCTTTGTAGTGCAAAAGCTTTTAAGTTTCATTAGGTCCCATTTGTTTATTTTTGCTTTTATTTCCAATATTCTGGGAGGTGGGTCATAGAGGATCTTGCTGTGATTTATGTCGGAGAGTGTTTTGCCTATTTTTCTCCTCTAGGAGTTTTATAGTTTCTGGTCTTACATTTAGATCTTTAATCCATTTTGAGTTTATTTTTGTGTATGGTGTTAGAAAGTGTTCTAGTTTCATTCTTTTACAAGTGGTTGACCAGTTTTCCCAGCACCACTTGTTAAAGAGGTTGCCTTTTTTCCATTGTATATCCTTGCCTCCTTTGTCAAAGATAAGGTGTCCATAGGTTCGTGGATTTATCTCTGGGCTTTCTATTCTGTTCCGTTGATCTATATTTCTGTCTTTGTGCCAGTACCATACTGTCTTGATGACTGTGGCTTTGTAGTAGAGTCTGAAGTCAGGCAGGTTGATTCCTCCAGTTCCATTCTTCTTTCTCAAGATTACTTTGGCTATTCGAGGTTTTTTGTATTTCCATACAAATTGTGAAATTCTTTGGTCTAGTTCTACCTATTGTTTTTATCAGACATAAATGATGCCATGGTGGCACAGGGGCTTCCCTGGTGACTCAGCAGTAAAGAATCTGCCCACGTGCAGGAGATGTGGGTTTAGTCCCTAGGTGGGAAAGATGGGCATGGCCACCCACTCCAGTATTCTGCCTAGAAAATTCCACAGACAGAGGAGCCTGGTGGGCTACAGTCCATCAGATCACAAAAAGTTGGACATGACTGAAGCTACTGAGCATGCACGCAATGATTAGCAGAGGTTGCCAAATGGCAATCTCCTATCACTCCTTCTTCTTTTATTGGCTTGAATACATCTACAGAGAGAAACTTCCTTTCATTAGTGATTTGGTTAATCCAAGATACATTTTATACAGGAGATGCAGGATAAATGTTTGATTCTTTCCTTTTGTTTACCAGTTTCAGAATAACAAATTGGCATTCTGTTAGACTACAAAGGTAAAATAAATATGAGGTTTGTAATTGTTTGCTTATCATTATGACTCATAGATTAAATGTTTGGTATGCTTCAGTCAATTGTAATCAGTGTTCTTCTTGACTCTTAATTTGTATTATCTTTGATCAGTTAGAGCCTTCTCAAGTTGTCTCCTGAGTCTTTTTGACCCAACCTTCGTAGACCATGATTTCATCCTGTTCTCACACTTGACAGGTTCTAGGTTCCTCTTAGAACCAGGGTTCAGTCACTTAGAATCATCCAACCAGGATTCAATTTTTTTTTTTTTAAGGAACTGGCTCCTTTGGTAGAAAATGGAATTTAGAGACCAAAATCTGATCATTAGTGATGTTCATTGCCCCTTGGTTAGTTATTGTTTTTAGGCCTCTGTTAGTGAACCAGAGCTAGAAAATTCCCCCTCCCACCCCCATCATTTTTAAGAAAACACATTATGAGTTTATACTGATATTTTCAAATTTCAATTTAGGATCACAAAGATTTTAGATTAAATCTTGATTCCTAACAACATTAGTAAATTACTTATATCTATATAGATAGATATAGATATAGAGTGTGTGTTTGTGTGTGTGATTATTAACAGTTAATATTTCCATTTAGTTACTTTGTCCTGAGGGATATATCACAAAGAAATTTTCACTAAAATTACTGTGTTTTATAAACTTTTGCAGTTATGCCTCTTTGTATGAATAAGTCACAGCTCAGTACATAAAATTATTTCTTCCAATTTATGTTTCTATTTTTATAAATTACTTTATAAATCTTCCATTTATTTCATTTTATGTTCATGTAAAACATTTACAATGCTGTAAAGTCATATTTCAGAGACAGGTTACATTCAGAGAAATACAGTTTCCATCTTTGTTCCTTCCAATTCCATCTCCTCCTTTTCCAATAGGTAACCATATATACATACATATTCTAGTTTTTCAAATGTATTCTTCAATAATTTTTTTATATAAGAATGAATTCTGGAGATCATCTCTAGCAGATAGATTTCTCATTGCTCTTACCTGCATAGTACCCTACTGAAAGGAAGCACCATAGTTTATACATTCATTTTACACAACCCCATTGATGGATATTGAGTTGTTTCTTGTTTTGTGCTATGACTAGCTTTATGCATATATTTTTCATATTTTAACAATATATTTTTAGAATAGATTTATAGAGTAAGAGTTTCTGATCAAATACTTATACAATTTTGCTAATATTTCCAACTGTCTTTCCATAGGGTTGTGGCAGTTTTTTTTTACTCCTCTGGCAATAAGTTTGTCATCACACTTTTGGAATTTTGCCCCCTAATAGGTAAGAAATTATATCCAGTATAATTTTCATTTACATTTCTCTTATTATGAAGAAAATCAAGCATCGTATATGTGTGTGAAGGCCATTTGTATTTATTTTCTGACCTACCTGTTCATAACTCTTATCCATTTTCCATGAGGTTATTAGAATTTTCCTTCTCTTTTGTTAGAATTTTTTTCCATAGTTGTCATTTGCCCTTCTTCCTTATTAATGGTGTTTTTTTTCTTTGTTTTTGCTATGCAATTTTTTTCTCTTATATGTGTGCTGTCAGGTTTGTTAGACTTTTCCTTATTGCTTTTGGGTTTTGAGTCATAATTTAAGAAAGTTTTTCCTACTCCCTAAATTTTCAGGAATTCATCCATTTTTCCCTATATTTTATATGATTTATTGCATATTATTAAATATTCCATCTATTCTGAGATATTTGCAGTGTATTTTAGTACAGAGGGTTAGAGACAGATTCAGTTTTCTTTTTTCCCCTATGGCTTTGCATTTGCTCTAACACCATTTATTTAAAAAGTCTATTTTTAAAAATTCCTTCCTTATACTAAATTTGTACAAGGAACTGATTCAATTTTTGGATTTCAGATTCTATTCTATTAGTCTGCCTATCTAATACTAACTCTGTACTGCTTTTTTAAATGAAAACTTGGTAATATGTCTTTATATTTGTGATAAAGCTAGTTTCTCCACATTGTTTTTTATAGGTTATCTTGGATACTTGTTTGTTCTTCAGTTGAACTTTAGAATCAACCTGTCTAGCACCAGAAAAAAATGGGCTCATGTTAGATTCATAAATTATTTTAGGGTAAATTGGCATCTTTTTGATGTTCAGTCTTCCTATCTATGAACTTGGGCTATCTCTTCATTTCTTAAAGTATACTTTTGCTTTTTTCATAAGTTTTATATTTTCCTATAATAGGTTGAGACATTTCTCAGTTTGTACCAACTGTCTTCTTTTCCTCTCTATCATCAGTGAGATCTTCTCATTTATTGTTTCTCCCAGATGACTTTTATCCATAGATATTGTAGGTCACTATTCTTGCTTATTGATTTAACAACCTGCTACTTTACCAAATTCTTTTACTGCTTGTGTTAGTTTTTCCATTGATTGTCTTGGATTATACCAAAATAGTATCATATCATCCACAAATATATATCTTTCTTGGGTTTCTTTTCAAATTCTTCTATTTCCTTGTTTTGTTGCTTTGCCTAATAGTTTTAATACAACTTTATACAGTACCAGTAATCACAGGCATCTTTGTCTTGGTTCTGATTTCAGTTAAAAGTATTTTTGTGTCTGTACCATACTGTCTTGATGACTGTAGCTTTGTAGTATAGTCTTAAGTCGGGACAGCTGATTCCTCCAGTTCCATTCTTCTTCTCAAGGTTGCTTTAGCTATTTGGGGTCTTCTGTGTTTCCATATAAATTGTGAAATTATTTGTTCTAGTTCTGTGAAAAATACTGTTGGTTGTGTGATAGGGATTGCATTGAATCTGTAGATAGTATTGGGTAGTATACTCAAATCACTATATTGATTCTTCCAATCCAGGAACATGGTATATTTTTCCATCTATTCGTGTTGTCTTTGATTTCTTTCATCAGTGTTTTATAGTTTTCTATATATAGGTCTTTTGTTTCTTTAGGTAAATTTATTCCTAAGTATTTTATCCTTTTCATTGCAATAGTGAATGGCATTGCTTCCTTAATTTTTCTTTCTAATTTTTCATTGTTAGTGTATAGGAATGCAAGGGATTTCTGTGTATTCATTTTATATTCTGTGACTTTACTATATTCATTGATTAGCTGTAGTCATTTTCTGGTGGCATTTTTAAGGTTTTCTACATAGAGGATCATATTATCTGCAAACAGTGAGAGTTTTACTTCTTCTTTTCCAATATGGATTCCTTTTATTTCTTTTTATTCTTTGATTGCTGTGGCTAGGACTTCCAAACCTATGTTGAATAGTAGTGGTGATAGTGGGCACCCTTTTCTTGTTCCTGATTTTAGAGGAAATGCTTTCAGTTTTTTGTCATTGAGGATGTTTGCTGTGGGTTTGTCATATATGGCTTTTATTGTGTTGAGATATGTTCCTTCTATGCCTACTTTCTGGAGAGTTTTTGTCCAGTGTTGAATTTTGTCAAAGGTTTTCTCTGCATCTATTGAAATAATCATATGGTTTTTGTCTTTCAAATTGTTAATATGGTGTATCACATTGATTGATTTGTGAATACTGAAAAATCTTTGCATCCCTGGAATAAAGCCCACTTGATCATGGTGTATGATCTTTTTAATATGCTTTTGGATTCTGTTTGCCAGAGTTTTGTTGAGGATATTTGCATCTATGTTCATCAGAGATATTGGCCTGTAGTTTTCTTCTTTTGTGGCATCTTTGTCTGGTTTTGATATCAGGGTGATGGTGGCCTCGTAGAATGAGTTTGGGAGTTTTCCTTCCTCTGAAATTTTCTGGAACAATTTGAGTAGGATAGGTGCTAGCTATTCTCTAAATTTTTGGTAGACTTCACCTGTGAAGTCATCTGGTACTGGCACAAAGACAGAAATATGGGTCAATGGAACAAAATAGAAACTCCAGAGATAAATCCATGTACTTATGGACATCTCATCTTTGACAAAGGGGGCAAAAATACACAATGGAAAACAGAGTCTCTTCAACAAATGGTGCCTGGAAAACTGGTCAACTATGTGTAAAAGAATGAAACTAGAACACTTTCTAACTCCATACATAAAAATAAACTCAAAATATATTAAAGACCTAAATGTAAGACGAGAAGCTATAAAACTCTTAGAAGAAAACATAGACAGAACACTCTCTGACATAAATCACAGAACCTCCTAGAGTAATGGAAATAAAAACAAAATAAACAAATGGGACCTAATTAAGCTTAAAAACTTTTGCACAATGAAGGAGATTATCAGCAAGGTGAAAAGACAGTTCTCAGAATGGGAGAAAATAATAGCAAATGAAACTGACAAAGAATTAATCTCCAACATATACAAGCAGCTCATGCAGCGCAACACCAAAAAGACAAACAACAGTCAAAAAGTGGGCAAAAGACCTAAACAGACATTTCTCCAAAGAAGACATACAGATGACTAGTAAACACATGAAAAGATGCTAAACATCACTCATTATGAGAGAAATGCAAATCAGAACCACAATGAGGAGTCATTTCATACTGGTCAGAATGGCCACCATCAAAAAGTCTACAAACAATAAATGCTGGAGAGGATGTGGAGAAAAGGGAAACCTCTTACACTACTGGTGGGAATGCAAAGTGATACAGCCACTGTGAAGAAGAGTGTGGAGATTCCTTAAAAAACTGGGAATAGAACTGCCATACGACCCAGCAATCCCACTGCTGGAGATATACCTCAAGGAAACCAGAATTGAAAGAGACATGTACCCCATGTTCATTGCAGCACAATTAACAATAGCTAGGACATGGAAGCAACCTAGATGTCCATCGGCAGATGAATGGATAAGGAAGTTGTGGTACATATACACAGTAAAATATTACTCAGCTATAAAAAGGAACTCATTTGAGTCAGTCTAATGAGGTGGATGAACCTGGAGCCTATTATACAGAGTGAAGTCAGAAAGAGAAAGACAGATACTGTATATTCACACACACACACACATATGGAATTTAGAAAGATGGTACCGATGATCCTACATGCAGGGTAGCAAAGGCGACACAGACGTTAAGAACAGAGTTTTGGACTCAGTGGGAGAATGCGAGGGTGGAATGATTTGAAAGAACAGCATTGAAACATATGCATTACCATATGTAAAACAGATGACCAGGGCGAGTTTGATGCATGAAGCAGGGCACCCAAAGCTGGTGCTTGGGGACAACCTGGAGGGATGGGGTGGGGAGCAAGGTGAGAGGGGGTTCAGTAGGGGTGGGACACACACATACCTGTGGCAGATTCATGTTGATGTACGGCAAAAACATAATATTGTAAAGTACTTATCCTCTAATTAAAATACATAAATTAATTTAAAAATAAAGTATTTTTGGTGTGAAAGAATGCTGCATTTCTCAAATGTCTTTTCTGCACTGTAAGGAGACTATCATGATTTTTCTCCTTAGTTTTTTTTTTTTCTCTCCTTAGTTTTATTAACATGATGAATCATATTTCTGGATTTCCTATATTGAACCACACTGGCATTCCTGGAATCAACAACATTTGCTCATAATGTATTATCTGTAATATACTGTTGGATTCTATTTGCCTAAATATTTCTTTAATACTTTCATATCAATATTAATAAGTGAAATTGATCTGTTATTCTAAGTTTTTAGACAACCTTTGTCAGATTTTCAAATTGGCAATATTTTTGGCTAAATAAATAGTTGGAAGATTTTTCTTTCTCTGCTATAGCACTAAAATTATTATTATTTTTTTAAATTATTTGGTTTTTAAAGGTTTGCTCAAATTCCCCTCAGAAGCCATTTGGACTTGAAGCTCTTTTAGGGTACTGTTGCTGGGAATTGTAGTTCCTTTCCATATTACTTCTGTGATAATTAGTTTATTCAGAGTTTTGAAGAAAGGGGGCTGCTTATGATGAGTTATGACCTGTAGGAATTAAAGAAAGAAATACAGATATTCTTTGTAGCTCAGGAACCATGGATACTAGTTTTATTGACATATGATTTTGATTTATGCTTTGAACACTTAGTAAGAAAAAATAGTTATTCCTCACAACTTGCATTAAAACTTCTTGGAATTAGAATGTTGTTCATAATATATTGTGAGGCAGATCGTGTTCTCTAAGATCTTTTTTCGCTTGGGAACAAAAATGTATATGAATATATGGGTGTGTACGTATCACAGAAGAGCTAGGATCCCCAAATCACCAATTACACATTTCAATCTCATGTCAATTCAAGAGTTAGACTAAAGTGTAAAGCTTTCAATTTTGGTTAAAATCTGGTTGGCATTTTCCAAATGAGGATGGCTTAATTTGGTTTGGGGGTTGCAATTCTGTGATGAGAGGAACTTCATGAGACTTTAAGTGCTATTTCTCTCAATTTCGCTCTTAAAAAATTACAATCCTCCACTCTTATCCCTAGCTAACATTTTTCTCTAGATAATATTTTCCACTAGAACTTTGGGGAACTAAGCAGATGCATTTTGATTCCTTTGTCCAACTAATGACTTGTTTCTGGACAGAAAAATGTTACCATCAACAGAATTTTTTTTTAATATTATACAGTTTTGTTCAGGCCAGCAGTGTGGGATGGGGATTTGTCTTTGGATTTGCCAAGATGTTTATGCAGCAGGAATGTTACTTATGTAAGCCTGGAAGTGCTCCTGATGGGCTCCACTCCCTCTCCCATCTCAGCTTTTTTTCATTAAGAAGTTGATCTTCCTTTCATGATGCCACATTAAGTGGCTGAAAAGAAAAGAATCGAAGAATATTTTACATACAAAATAACCTAACTGTCACAAAACATCCATTTGGTTAAAGGAACCACAAAGAGTTCTGGAAAACTGGGCTACAAATAGTTTTTGTTCCTTTTGGCTAGACCCTTAACTCACTTCCTATTGCCACCCCTCCTCACCCCCCACTGGCAGTGATCAAATTAATTCAGATTTGGGGAAAAAAATAAAATATTTTAAAAATAAAAGACAACAAACAAGTACAGAAATAAAATGTACTCTTTTACATTTTTTCAGGGTAATGCAGATAAATTTCTATGTAACAGAAAAATGTAAAAGTGAGGGGAAATCATAAATGTAAACATTAATAAAGCATATTATAAATAAAATCTACATTAACAGTTGTGAGAAACTAATGCGATATTGGACTAGAATTAACCTCGACACAGGTGAATAAATATCTACACATTTTAATACTAATCAGCAAAACTCATTGAAAGCAAATAGGGCATTTGGGGGTGAAAACAGAGATGACTGTGAAAGCCAGGAGGCCACACTCCCAACCCTCCCTGCTTACCTCATCCTCCCACTTCTCTGTGTGTGCTGCCCAGTGAGTCAGTCAAGATGACAAACTTCAATGATTTTAAGCAGATGTGTGTGGACACTCCTTGATAAAAGCATGCCAGGATGCTATACCAGTCTGGACTAGCACCTGCCCCCTCAATAATACAACAGTCTCTCATGTAATGTGGTAATAACTCCAGGTTACATACACTCAGAGAGGTACCCCTTCTCTGGGGACCTCTATGATATCAAAAGCTCTGAGGGGAGATAGTCTTCACAGAGGGGACTTTTAGGATGGATCTTGAGGCATTGGTAGGAGTTTACCTTCTGCCCATGGCTCTGTGAAGGAATCAGCAAACTAAAATGGACTGGAATGGGTGAATTTAACTCAGATGACCATTATATCTACTACTGTGGCAAGAATCCCTTAGAAGAAATGCAGTAGCCATCATAGTCAACAAAAATGTCCGAAATGCAGTACTTGGATGCAATCTCAAAAATGACAGAATGATCTCTGTTCATTTCCAAGGCAAACCATTCAATATCACGGTAATCCAAGTCTATGCTCTGAACAGCAATGCTGAAGAAGCTGAAGTCGAATGGTTCTATGAAGACTTACAAGAACATCTAGAACTAACACTCAAAAAAGATGTCCTTTTCATTGTAGGGGACTAGAATGCAAAAGTAGGAAGCCAAGAAACACCTGGAGTAACAGGCAAATCTGGCCTTGGAGTACAAAATGAAACAGGGCAAAGGCTAACAGAGTTTTGCCAAGAGAACGCACTTGACATAGAAAACACCCTCTTCCAATAACACAAGAGAAGACTCTACACACGGATATCACCAGATGGTCAATACCGAAATCAGATTGATTATATTCTTTGCAGCCAAAGATGGAGAAGCTCTATACAGTCAGCAAAAACAAGACTGGGAGCTGACTGGGGCTCAGATCATGAACTCCTTATTGCAAAATTCAGACTTAAATTGAAGAAAGTAGGGAAAACCACTAGACCATTCAGGTATGACCTAAATCAAATCCCTTATGATTATACAGTGGAAGTGAGAAATAGGTTCAAGGGATTAGATCTGATAGACAGAGTGCCTGATAAACTATGGACGGAGGTTCATGACACTGTACAGAAGACAGGGATCAAGACCATCCCCAAGAAAAAGAAATGCATAAAAGGAAAATGGCTGTCTGAGGAGGCCTTACAAATAGCTGTGAAAAGATAAGAAGTGAAAAGGAAAGGAGAAAGGAAAGATATACCCATTTGAATGCAGAGTTCCAAAGAATAGCAAGGAAAGATAAGAAAGCCTTCCTCAGTGATCAATGCAAAGAAACAGAGGAAAACAATAGAATGAGAAAGACTAGACATCTTTTCAAGAAAATTAGAGATACCAAGGGAACATTTCATAAAAAGATGGGCTCAATAAAGGACAGAAATGGTATGGACCAACAGAAGCAGAAGATATTAAGAAGAGGTGGCAAGAACACACAGAAGAACTATACAAAAAAGATCTTCATGACCCAGATAATCATGCTGGTGTGATCATTCACCTAGAGCCAGACATCCTGGGATGTGAAGTCAAGTGGGCCTTAGAAAGCATCACTATGAACAAAGCTAGTGGAGGTGATGGAATTCCAGTTGAGTTATTTCAAATCCTGAAAGATACTGCTGTGAAAGTGCTGCACTCAATATGCCAGCAAATTTGGAAAACTCAGCAGTGGCCACAGGACTGGAAAAGGTCACTTTTCATTCCAATCCCAAAGAAAGGTATGCCAAAGAATGCTCAAACTAACACACAATTGCACTCATGTCACACACTAGTAAAGTAATGCTCAAAATTCTTTAAGCCAGGCTTCAACAGTATGTGAACCATGAACTTCCAGATGTTCAAGCTGGATTTAGGAAAGGCAGAGGTACCAGAAATCAAATTGCCAACATCCACTGAATTATTGAAAAAGCAAGAGAGATCCAGGAAAACATCTATTTCTGCTTTATTGACTATGCCAAAGCCCTTGACTTTGTGGATCACCACAAACTGTGGAAAATTCTGAAAGAGATGGGAATAACAGACTACCTGACCTGCCTCTTGAAAAATCTGTATGCAGGTCAGGAAGCAACAGTTATAACTGGACATGGAACAACAAACTGGTTCCAAATAGGAAAAGGAGTATGTCAAGGCTGTATATTGTCACCTTGCTTATTTAACTTATATGCAGAGTACATAATGAGAAACGCTGGACTTGAAGAAGCACAAGCAGGAATCAAGATTGCCGGGAGAAATATCAATAGCCTCGGATATGCAGATGACACCACCCTTATGGTGAAGAAGAACTAAAGAGCCTCTTGATGAAAGTGAAAGAGGAGAGTGAAAAACCTGGCTTAAAGCTCAACATTCAGAAAACTAAGATCATGGCATCTGGTCCCATCACTTCATGGGAAATAGATGGGGAAACAGTGGAAACAGTGATAGACTTTATTTTGGGGGGCTTCAAAATCACTGCAGATGGTGACTGCAGCCATGAAATTAAAAGACACTCATTGGAAGAAAAGTTATGACCAACCTAGATAGCATATTAAAAAGCAGAGACATTACTTTGCCAACAAAGGTCTGTCTAGTCAAGGTTATGGTTTTTCCAGTAGTCATGTATGGATGTGAGAGTTGGACTATAAAGAAAACTGAGTGTTGAAGAATTGATGCTTTTGAACTGTGGTGTTAGAGAAGACTCTTGAGAGTTCCTTGGACTGCAAGGAGACCCAACAAGTCATTCCTAAAGCAAATCAATCCTGAATATTCATTGGAAGGACTGATGCTAAAGCTGAAACTCCAATACTTTGGCCACCTGATGCAAAGAGTTGACTCACTGGAAGAGACCCTGATGCTGGGAGGGGTTGGGGGCAAGAGGAAAAGGGGACGACAGAGGATAAGATGGTTAGATGGCATCACTGACTCAATGGACATGAGTTTGAGTAAACTCCAGGAGTTGGTGCTGGACAGGGAGGCCTGCATGCTGCAGTCCATGGGTTTGCAAAGAGTCAGACATGTGTGAGTGACTGAACTGAACTGAACATGGCTCTGTGAACCTCTTGGATGAATGTTGGGACCCAGGCTCTAGGTTGACATGGTTTTCACATAGATAGCAATGAGGACGAGGCCATAATCTTGAACATTACCAATATTTTTCAGTGTCAATCATTGGAAAAAAGATGGAACTTCAGCCTGAAAACATCAAGATGATGTGACAGAGAACCTATTCCCTCTTTCTCATTTATTCCTCCAATACATTTTGAACAGACAGGGACTGGCAGCGTTACCATATAGAGCTGAGAAGTTTGCATCCTGCACAAGGGTCCTTTATACAAGGGACACCAACAACATGATAGATATCATAGTTTGCACACTTCTTGTTCCAGTTTTCTGGAGGATGCAGGTATAGAATAAGAGATGCCTTTTTCCCAGGTGCAGAAAAGTGTTACCTATGCTTCAGGTACAGTGTAGATGGTTCTCTGTGGTGCGGATCTCAAAAAGCATGGGATACATCAGAGGGGTCTAAGATGGTGAATACCAAGGGAAGAGGAGGTCTCTGACCCCCAGGACCACGCCCCTAAACAAGCCACATCTTTTAGGCTGTACTGTTTGCAAAAATGTGATCCAACACAAATACAGTATGAGCCACAAATGCAAGCCATATATCTCATTTCAAAATTTCCAGTAGCCACATTTTAAAAAGCAAAACAAGCAGATAAAATTAATTTTAACAGTAGGATTTGTTTAAACCAGTATGTCCAAAATATTATAATTCAACATATAATCAATATAAAAATGATTAATGAGACATACCCATCTGAAAGCAGAGTTCCAAAGAATAGCAAGGAGAGATAAGAAAGCCTTCTTAAGTGAGCAACACAAAGAAATAGAGGAAAAAAATAAAATGGGAAAGACTAGAGAACTCTTTAAGAAAGTTAGAGATACCAAGGGAATATTTCATGCAAAGATGGGCACAATAAAGGACAGAAAGGTTATGAACCTAACAGAAGCAAAAGATATTAAGAAAAGGAGGCAAGAATACACAGAAGAAGTACACAAAAAAGATTTTAATGACCCAGATACCCATGATGGTGTGATCATTCATCTAGAGCCAGACTTCCTGGATTGCAAAGTCAAGTGGGCCTTAAGAAGCATCACTATGAACAAAGTTAGTGGAGGTGATGGAATTGCAGCTGAGCTACTTCAAAACTTCAAAGATGATGCTGTTAAAGTGCACTCAATATGTCAGCAAATTTGGAAAACTCAGCAGTAACCACAGGACTGGAAAAGGTCAGCTTTCATTCCAATCCCAAAGAAAGACAATGCCAAAGAATGTTCAAACTACTGCACAATTGCACTCATTTCATGCACTAACCGGAGAAGGCAATGGCACACCACTCCAGTATTCTTGCCTGGAGAATCCCAGGGATGGGGGAACCTGGTGGGCTGCCATCTATGGGGTCGCACAGAGTTGGACACGACTGAAGTGACTTAGCAGCAGCAGCAGCACGCACTAGCAAAGTAATGCTCAATATTCTCTATCTAAGTTTCAACAGTATGTGAACTGAGATCTTCCAAATGTTCAAGCTGGATTTAGGAAAGGCAGAGGAACAAATTGCCAATATTTGTTGGATCATAGAAAAAGCAAGAAAATTCCAGAAAAACATCTACTTCTGCTTCATTGACTATGCTGAAACCTTTGACTATGTGGATCACAACAAACTGTGGAAAATTCTTCAAGAGATGGGAGTATCAGAACACCCTACCTGCCTTCTGAGAAACCTGTATGCAAGTCAAGAAGCAACAAAACCAAACATGGAACAACAGACTGGTTCCAAATTGGGGAAAGAGTATGTCAAGGCTGTATATTGTTACCCTGTTTATTTAACTTCTATGCAGAGTACATCATGCAGAATTCTGGGCTGGATGAAGCACAAGCTGGAATCAAGATTGCTGGGAGAAATATCAATAACCTCAGATATGCAGATGATACCACCCTTATGGCAGAAAGTGAAGAAGAACTAAAGAACCTCTTGATGAAGGTGAAAGAGGAGAGTGAAAAAGCTGGCTTAAAACTCAACTTTCAAAACACTAAGATCATGACATCCAGTCCTATCACTTCATGGCAAATAGATGGGGAAACAATGGAAACAGTGACAGACTTCATTTTCTTGGACTCCAAAATCACTGAGATGGTGACTGCAGCCATGAAATTAAAAGACACTTGTTCCTTGTAAGGAAAGCTATACAAACCTAGGCAGTGTATTAAAAAGCAGAGATATTTCTTTGCCAATAAAGGTCTGTCTAGTCAAAGCTATGGTTTTTCCAGTAGTCAGGTATGGACGTGGGAGTTGGAGTATGAAGAAGGCTGAGCACTGAAGAATTGCTGCTTTTGAACTGTGGTGTTGGAGAAGACTCTTGAGAGTCCCTTGGACTGCAAGGAGATCCAACCAGTCAATCCTAAGGAAATCAATCCTGAATATTCATTCAAAGAACTGATGCTGAAGCTGAAGCTTCAATACTTTGCCCACTTGATGTGAAGAACTGCCTCCTTGGAAAAGACCTGATGCTGGGAAAGATTGAAGACTGGAGAAGGGGATGACAGAGGATGAGATGGCTGGATGGCATCACCAACTCCGTGAACATAAGTTTGAGCAGGCTCCAGGAGTTGGTGAAGGACAGGGAAGCCTACTGTGGTGCAGTCCATGGGGTCGTAAAGAGTTGGACACGATTGTTTGAGTGAACAATGAAAAAATGAGATATCTTATATTCTTTTTTTTCACTAAGTCTTTGAATCCAGTGTGGATTTATACTTTCAGCACATCTTAATCACTATCAGTCACGTTTTAAGGGCTCAGTAGCCTCCTATGACCAGTGGCTCCCATATGTGAGAGAGCAGCTCCAGAATCTTGCTGGTGACCATGTGATCCTCTGCCTGGGCAGAGGGTGAGGCCTACCTTCCAGGCGCAGTCAAGCCTGGCTGTGCGTCTCCGAAGGACTGGAACTGTGGATGGGCCTGTGGGTTCCAAGGCTGGACAAGAAGGCAAGAGCCCCAATTCCCCTCGTTGTCACCCCCCCAGTCACTTTTCCTGCAGCCCAAGACCTGGGGGGTGGGACTTAGGGAGTGAGCATTTGTGGATCTGCAAGGCATTCAGACCCAATGCCTTTCTCATCAGTGGAAAGGACCGCAGACCATGCTTCAGGGAGCCGAGTGGACGAGCAAATCCAGAAAAACAGGGAGCTGCGGAGCTGGGTGGCCTTCCTGCAAAACGTGAACACAGATCGTGGTCACAGCTGCCGCCACCACGTCCCCGGCTGGCGCTTGGCACTGGCGCTTGTCTCCACGGCAGGCACTCACTCTGTGGGAGGTAGGGATTAGCACCCTGCTTGGTGAGGGGGAAATGGAGATTGAGAAACACAAGTGTCCAAGCCCTCAGAACTAGGGCGGCCAGACTGCAGAGCTTCTCCCGGGATACCAGCTACTGGACACAGGTGGTGGTTCCATCCACAGGGTTCAGAGATGCGGCCAAACCTCATGCACCTTATGCACTTAAAGGTAATAAGGCTTCAGTCGAGGTAGCCTCAGTGACCCTGTCACCCCATGATGCAGCCTCATACACGTAGCTTGCAAGAATGAACTGAGGCCCAGGTTCAGACTGCTGCGTGTGGGACGGTCCCCAGCGTGCCCTGACCTTCATCCCATAGCCTGAAAGGGAGCAGCACTTGGAGTCTGTGTCCATTCACCCCAGGGTTCGTTTGCGCCATGGGGGGCAGAAACAAGGTGCTTTGTCCCTGGCCAGGTGTGGGGGAGACCTCAGCGGTCACCCCAAGCAAATCACTAGGGATGAGGCGCAGGCTGGGAGTGAGTGAACGGACCCAGGAAGAAGAGTGGAAGGGGCGTGAGTGTGTGTGTGTGTGTGTGTGAGAGAGAGAGCCGCGGGTGAGGAGCGCAGGCAGACACACGGTGAGTCCGAGGGTGTGAGGCAGAGACGAGGGCTCCTGGAAGGGCAGGGGCCGCCCAGCAGAGCCCTCGGAGTTGAGGCTTAGGGAAGAGACGGAAGAATTACACAAAGCTGAGAAAGGATCAGGGTCAGAACTGTGATGCGTGGTTCTATCTGCGGCCAGAACCAGGGCTCTGAGTGCAGAAACCTGTACCTGTAAGAACTTTCTGGTGGACCTGATCAGAAATAACCTGACACGAGGGGTATGTAAGTCTGTGCAGGGTGACATCTTGGCTGAGATTAGAGCTGACTGGGGCCTAAATGAGATGTCCTCGCTGGGCTGGGGTGCTGACTTTAGCAAGAGAGTAAGAAAAAGCACCAAGAAGGAGAGCTGCAATCATCTTGAAAAGTTCTGTGTATGTCTTTTTATGCACTTACAGGTAATAAAAGAAAGATCTGTATGATGAAAATTACAAAACGCTCATCAAAGAAATCAAAGAACACCTACATAAATGAAGAAATATCTGTGCTCATGGATTGGAAGACTCAGCAGAACAAAGGGTCAATTCTAGCCAAACCGGTAACAGGTTCGGTGCAATTCCCATAAAAAACTCAGCAAGGTTTCTGCAGACACAGAAAAGCCAATTGTAAAATTCACATGGAGGGGCAGCACTCTAGAAAACAATCTTGACAAAGAAGAGTGTAGTGGGAGGCATCACTTGTAAGCCTTACCAAGGCTTACAATAGAGCGATAGTCATCACGCCAGTGTGGTGCTGGCCGCGGAACAGAAAGGCGGCCCCGGCATCGGACGTTCCTTGACCTGTGAGTGTTGACCCATGCCGTGGGTTCCGGAGTCTCTCCTCTCTCTCCTCCTCCCCGGGAGGTCTAATTCTGGCAGGAGTTTCTGCATCACCCCAGCTTTGGGTGGGTGAGCTGGGTGGCCTGCCAGCCTCCCCTGCCCATCCTCTCTGCACGTGACACCCCGTCACCTCTCTGGGACCAGGCCTCTGTCCACCCCTCAGAAGAATGAGGCCCGTGTCCACGCTGCTGACCTCGCAGTTACCTCCACAGCCTTCCTGGAAGCCCAGGACGCCCCAGGGCTGCTCTGGCTCTGGAGAGGACAGCAGCGCCCCCTCACCTCTGCCCCAGCCTCCTCCACCACTCTGGCCCTCTCGTGGCCATCAGATGGGCTTCTCACACCAACCACGTCCTGGAAGTAGGTGGGAGGTAGGGCACACAGCCCCTGGCCTGGTACCCCTCAGTCCATGGGGCTGTCTCTCCCTGATCCCTAGGGAGGCGGGTGAGCCATCCTACAGTCCAGGGATGCTCTTGAATCCCCTGGGATGCCCGGGATGCCCTCCCACCCCCTTCCCATCTGCTCTGTGTAAACTCTCTACTCTGAGTCTCCCTGGGGCGGAGCCTGGCACTTTGCTTCTGAGAGCAGAGTTTGCACCACCAGGTGGGTCTTCCCCTCCTGGGCCTCAGGGGACCCTTGTGGGTCCTCCTGCTCCAGGAAGTCGGTCTCAGCCCAAGGTCGGGCTCGAATGGAGGACACGCTGCGGGCACACACCTCAGCCGGGGAGGACGATGGCCAGCCACGCGTCTCCTGAGCTTTCCCGCCTGTGCACCCCTGGGCGGCCTCCCTGGGGAGAGGAGAACCGCCTTTGCTCCGGTGGGTGGATGGAGCACACAGTGGGCACAAGTTCTGTCTCACTCAGCTTGCAGTCACAAGGCTGCTGCCCCGGGCCTGGAGTGGCACGGGCACCCCAGAGCCCAAGGCAGGCCCGCGGCTGCCTGGAGCGTGAAAGCAGACTCCCTGAGGAGTGCTTTGGGTTAAGGCCTGAGGATGAGCAGGACTTGACAGGTGCCCAAGGGTGGAAGGGGCTCCGGGAAGAGAAGCCAGCCTGGCTGAAGGCCCTGAGACAAGAAGGAGGGACTGACGGAGGTGCTGGGAGAGGCTCGGGCATAGGCGAGGCGCCCTGCAGCCCATGGCAGGGCTTCGGTCTTTACTTCAGTGTCTTCTGCCCCATGCATCGAACTTGAAGTGAGGGTAGAGGGTCCTGAACTCTTATCTGAAGCCCTTCCTTTGCTCCAACTCCTCACAACTCACCTGGGCCCAGGGCAGGTGCTCGGCCAACACCGAGACCACTGAATTATGGGGGCTTTGACTTGGAGCCCCTTTCATCTAGCTGATAAGAAAACAGAGGCACAGCAGGGTGAAGCCACTGTATTCTATCACGTGGCTCTGTGGCCTGGTGTGGCTGCTTCCACTCTGGGGGAAGGATGTGGCCAAGGCCAAAGCAGTCACCACAGTGCACTGGCTGGCCATCACGACTGGCTCAGGGATGGACACATGGACAGATTCAGGCCAAACCCAAGTAGCCTAAAAACTTGTTTGCAGTCTCTGATGTATAGCCCTAGAGCTGCTGAAAGGCTGCTCCTTGGAAAAATCTGTTTGAGAGTGAAAACGAGTCAAAGAAAGCTAAGTGAGTGAGTGACAGTTCTTTGAGGGCTTATGAGAGCACCTGGATCCACCTATGCCTGAAGCTGTGCCTTGAACTTTTTAA
The DNA here is from genome assembly GCF_019320065.1 of Cervus canadensis. Classification (NCBI taxonomy): domain Eukaryota; kingdom Metazoa; phylum Chordata; class Mammalia; order Artiodactyla; family Cervidae; genus Cervus; species Cervus canadensis. The sequence continues at coordinate 62,206,295 of NC_057402.1, read as the reverse complement.
TTACATTCATTGATGTGTTTCATTATTTGCTTGAGATAGTTTGGCTTATGTTTCTGGTATCTGAATCTTATAAGTTCTGGCTAATTTAGCACGCCCGGCCAGGCCTCCTTTTCCTCATCTTCTTCTTGGCCAGTGTAAAGAATGGAACTTTCCTGAGGCTGTTCCCTAGCATGCAGCCCTTCCACTCACCTTGGCCTCCAATCAAGGGGTTGTTGGTTGAGAGAAACTCATTCTTTTTCATACAGCCTCTGGCCCTGCTGTTCTGCACTTCCACCAGCATGGATCAGCCCTGACTGAGTATAGGGTACTTTGCCAGTCTCTGTGGCCCTGTGCTTGCCCAGCCTCAGAGCCCCAGGTCCTCTGGACCTTGCAGTTCAAAGGGCTGAAGCTGAGAGAGGATGGGTCTGAAACCCTCTTCCCAGTTCTCCCCAGGGCCTCTCCGGTGGGTCTCAGGCCTGCCAGAGCGGGTTAGCTGTGAACACAAGCTGCTGGGGGCTGAGGAGGGTTCCTTTTTCCAATGGCCTTTTCCAAGCCAGAAAGAACTGAAATGTGAGCTCCCCCTCCTTTAACCTCCAGCAGAACTGGTGGTGCTCCAGCGTGCTGGGGGCCCCAGAGAGCACACACTCACCTCGGGAGAAAACATCCCCAGTGAAGGCAGAAGACAGCAGGGCCTTCCCACGTGCGGATCAGGAAACAAGCCCTGCTGGGGGTGGGCTCCACGCCACTACTGTCCTCAGCAGCTCTGAGGCTCCAGGAAAGGAATCTGACGTCTCCAAGCCTCAGTCTCTCTACCCATATTTGGACATGCAGACTTCCTCTCCTGGTCATTGACGGGAAAAACGAAGTCGTCCACGTGGAGGGTTTAACACGGTGTGGGGAGAGAGCAGAGGAGCCAAGAAAGCATGTTCAGCTCTCTCACCCACGTTTTGTAAACGATGACTAGGGAACAGCTGTGATCGTTTATAGCACCGTGCATGCACGTCACGGGGTCCTCACTTGGTCACGGGCGACTTTGTGTGGTCAGCACATGTGAGCTCCACCTAGAAAGCGGCATTACTGCTGCATGGGGTCAGCCACGAGAGGAGACAGTATCACATGTCTGTGGCATCACCCAGGAGAGAAGACTGTTGTGGCTGCTGCACCAGCCAGGGGAGAATAAATGTGTCTGCAGTTCCTACGGCTCCTTAAGCCTTCTTCCAGCCTCTTAGCTCTTGCCTTGCCTACCCTGGGTTCCGCCAACAGTGTGAACAGTAAGATAGTTGGTGCTGTGAGCAGGATGAAGAGCAATACACAGGATGCCTGGACCCTGCTCAAGTCTCCCTGAATATTTCTAGCTGCAGCCGGCATGAGGCAGGTGCCGTCCTCAACCCCCTGCAATGGGGGCTGCCCACAGTGCCAGTGGCAGCCCGGGTCGTCATGAGGCAGCGCACAGGGCTCGTGGCTTAGATGCGAACACGTGGGAAGGCTGGACAGAGAACGGACATCATGGGCCAGCCTGGCTCATTTCTGGAGGGTTGGCCCTGAGCGTCCTGATGGGTCCTTGGTCTGGGGATCTGGTGCAGTGTGGGGCAAGGGAACTCTGGGAGGACAGGCACCCCCAGAAGGGGGTGGGGGCTGGGGTGGGGGCTGGGGAGGCTGGTTCGAGGCTCCCATCTGCAGATGCTCTCCCGGAGGAGGCCGCAGGACGGTAACAGGCTCCGGGGGGCCCTGGGGCTGTTCTAAAAATAAAAACAACTGTCCATCTCAGGTGAGAGTCAAGACTTTGAAAGGAGAGAAAGCCCCCAAGGGCCCCAGGACATGTGCTATTGGGTGAAATAATTAAGAAAAGCTGCCTGATTGCCCACAGAGACATAAATCATCCCGGGCCACTGGGGACTGGTCCTCACGGTCCAGCTCCTAATTCTTCACAGCTGTCCCCGTGGGACAGGCCTGGGGGTGCGGGGAGAAGTGTGAGTAGGGAAGGGGGTGGGGACCCAGAGACGAAGAGGAGGGAAAGGGAGACAGAGGCTCAGGGGCGAAGCAGGATGGAGCACTCGAGAGGGGACCCACGGGCCGAAGGGGACTTGAGATATGCAGATTGAGAGGATGAGGGAAGGTGAGATGTCTAGGGAGGTCTGCACGGTCCTGCTCAGGAAGCCCTCAGCCTGTGGCTGCCTGCAGCCCCTGAGCCCGGGAGGCACAGGCAGGCCAGGTGAGGTGGCCAGGGACGCCACCTGCATCCTGCTCCTCCTCCCTCCGCAGACCCAAGATGGAGCAGAGGGTGGCAGTCCCGTGAGTGGGGAGCCAGGTAAGCCTGAGTGCCAGTCCTGGCTCCCAACAGTTGGTGACAGTCACACCTGCTACATGCCATTCTCACTCAATGCCAAGAATGTGCTCTAAGGGTTTACGTGAACTCTCCCAAGAGTCCTGTGAGATGGCTTCATGATATCTCCATTATACAGAAGAGGCAACTAAGACCCAGCGCAGGTAAGAAAATGCCCTGGCAGGATTTCCCAAGGGTTGGTAGTGTTGAGAAAGCCCCCTGCAGGATACTGGGAGCCCAGGGGAGAGAAGCCATCATTATTGCCCCTGACACAGTCCACCAAGAGCTAGGACCAGAGCTAATGAGGGCCCCTGGCATCCTGCACATGGGTCTGCTCCCCTAGGACTGATGAGAAAGTCAGAACAAGTGGACCAAACATCAGGAGGGCCTTCCTGACACCACCACCACCTCCTGCACAGTCTTTATCCTTGGGGAGATGCCAGGCACTCAGAGCTCGGGCTGTGCCCATCTAGTCTTGCAGAACACAGGATCTGGGACCAGCTCTGACTGGCCAGCCCTCCTGGCTCGCAGGGATGCCGCTGTGCCTCTGCATTTCTTGGGGACATCACAGTGTATACTCACATATCTGTGTTGGGCTTCTGCTTTGGAGACATCGTTTCAATGAAGACCCAGCATAGCCAAAAATAAAACAAACAATTTGGAATTTGTGGGCGGCAACCAAGGCATTAATGATTGATGGCAGTTGTTTCCCATCTGCCGCCTACAGTAGTCCCATTCTAAACTCTAGAAGGCTTGGATGGGGTTTCCTTCTATTAATACTTACTGAGTCTGCCTTAGCCTCCATGATTAATGGGGAGATCTTTGTAGTGCTCCCCATTAGCCCCAAGTGACTAGGTGAGGTATGAACATGGAATGCAGGCTGGACTCATCAGAGGCTTCCCCAGGTCACTTTCCCCAGGGAAGTGAGAGCCTCAGTCTTCCCAGAAGCTGGGAAGCATGTAAAGCAAAGCTGTCCCAGGGCCGCGTGTCTGGCTCTGAGGAGGAGGTCTGTCTGAGAAAAATCAGCTCGCAGGAGGAGATGGAAGAGTCTTGGAATATCAGAGGCCTGACACAAAATTCCAACACAAAATTGATCCTGATAAAAGGAGTTTCAATAAAGTAAAAATGGCAATAGGAAACAGGGAACTCTCTAAACTTCTTTGTGGAAAAACAATCAAGAAATGAAATTACTGTGATGGAATTAACTAAAGAAAATATATTCTTCTCTAAAAAAAGTACTGAAACATTTTTAGCTAATAGGTTTTTCTTCATAGAGTCAAAAGCCTGTTGAGACAACAGATCCAAGATGCACTAAATGTAGTAGCTAAAAGATATCTTCCTCACCACTCCCCCATCTGCCCTCTGAGCATGTAAGTAGATAGCACTTCTTAGACACTTCATATGAAAATAACACATTATTCCTAACTTTTATTTTTAAGCAATTCCTTAAGTGAAGCACTTGACAACTCATAGATACCTTCATATTTTCAAAAGTAATCAAAAGTAGTCAAATTGCAACTACTTAATAGCAAGATTTTGAAACAACTCATATGCCCATCAATGGATGGATGGATGAAAAAGATGTGGTATATATATACAATGGGATATTGTTCAGCCACAAGAAAGGACGATATCCTGCCATTTTTTTTATAACATGGATGAGCCCTGGGCAGATTATGCTAAGGGAGATAAGTCAGACGTGCATGTGTGCATGCTAAGTCATGTCCAACTCATTGCAACCCTGTGGACCATAGCCCACCAGATTCCTCAATCCATGGGATTCTCCAGGCAAGAATACTGGACTGGGTTGCCATGCCTTCCTCCAAGGGATCTTCCCAACCCAGGAATTGAACCTGAGTCTCTTTTGTCTCCTGTACTGGCAGACAGATTCTTTACCACTGAGCCCTCTGGGAAGCCCATAGATAATAATATTGTACTATAAATACATATAGTATATTTATATTTATATATATAAATTATATATATAAATATATACATATATTTATAGTACTATAAATACTATAAATTTATCACACTTTATGATATCACTTTGTGATATATGTTGTTGTGACAACTAAATTACAATATATAAATGCATCAAAGTAGCATGCTATATATACTTTAAGTTTACACATTACATGTCAAGTTTATCCAAAAAATTCTCTGGGTTTCCAATCCCTCCCCTTCATTTGTTCAGCTTCTCAATGCTCTCCATTTGTTCAGCTTCTCAAGATTTTGTCCAATGGTATCTTCATTATCATCACCACTTGTGTCTCTGAAACTGAGAGTGTGTCTCCTGTAAGACTAGTCTTTGCCAGGCCTTCCCCTCCCTGCTGCATATGACTGACCTCACTGGTGTACAACGCCAAGCAAGGAACTAGCTTGGTAGAGAGTGGTTCTTTCCCTTGTGGGTGGGGAGCATGGGCATCCCTGTCCATTCTGGCCCAGAGGATGGGGTAGGTCAAGGTCAAAGGTGACCTGGCCAGAGTAAGATGTCTGAAGCAGCTGCTGGGCAAGGAGAGATGTAGGACAATAGCTCCTCTAGATTGCATGAACCCCGTTCGTCTCTAGCTGACCACTCCAGGAACAGAGTGGTTCTGCAGCCACCTTCTTCTTCCTGAGTGTAAGTCCAGGGAACCAAGGACTGCAGATGTCAGCTAGAGGCTGGAGGTCCTGCTATCTATTTCTGTACTCCTTTTTTCAAGGTGTGAGATTTTCCAATGTTCCCACATGACTCTTTCCACAAATATTGTTTTTTTGATATTATTAACATATAGCATAGCAGAATATGAAAAAAAAAAAAAAGAAGAAGAAGCAAAAGGAAAAAAGAGAGAGAGAGAAGTGAAAGGCAAGGGAGAAAGCAAAAGGTATACCCAACTGAATACAGAGTTCCAGAGAAGAGCAAGGACAGATAAGAAAGCCTTCTTAAGTGAAGAATGCAAAGAAATAGAGGAAAACAGTAGAATAGGAAAGACTAGAGATCTCTTCAAGAAAATGGGAGATATCAAGAGAAGATTTCCTGCAAGCATGGGCACAATAAAGGACAGAAATAGTAAGAACCTAACAGAAGCAGAAGAGATTAAGAAGAGGCGGCAAGGATACACAGAAGAGCTATACAAGAAAGATCTTAATGACCAATAACCACAACGGTGTGGTCACTCACCTAGAGCCAGACATCCTGGAGTGTGGAAGTCAAGTGGGCCTTAGGAAGCATCACTATGATCAAAACTAGTGCAGGTGGTGGGATTCCAGCTGAGTTATTTAAAATCCTAAAAGATGATGCTGTTAAAGTGCTGCACTCAGTATGTCAGCAAATTTGGAAAACTCAGTGGCCACAGGACTGGAAAAGGTAAGTTTTCATTCCAATCTCAAAGAAGGGCAGCGACAAAGAATGTTCAAAATACCTTAATTGTGCTCATTTCACATGCTAGCAAGGTAATGCTCAAAATCCTTCAAGCTGGGCTTCAGAGAACTTTCAGATGTACAAGAGGAGTTTCAAAGAGGCAGAGGAAACAGAGATCAAATTGTCAACATCTACTGGATCACAGAGAAAGCAAGGAAATTCCAGAAAAACATCTACTTCTACTTCATTCACTTTGACTGTGACTTTGACTGTGTGGATCACTACAAACTGTGGGAAATTCTTAAAGAGATGGGAATACCTGTCTCCTAAGAAACCTGTATGTAGATCAAGCAACAGTTAGAACCAGACACAGAACAATGAATTGTTTGAAAATTAGAAAAGGAGTACATCAAGGCTGCATATTGTCACCCTGTCTATTTAATTTCTATGCAGAACACATCATGTGAAATCCTGGGCTGGATGAATCACAAGCTGGAATCAAGATTGCCATGAGAAATATCAACAGCCTCAGATATGTAGATGATACCACTCTAATAGTTAAAGTGAAGAGGAACTAAAGAGCCTCTTGAAGGTGAAAGAGGAGAGTGAAAAAGCTGGCTTAAAACTCAACATTCAAAAAAATGAAGATCATGGCATCGGGTCCCATAACTTCATGGCAAATAGAAGGGGAAAAAGTGGAAACAGTGACAAACTTTATTTTTTGGGGCTCCAAAATCACTGCAGATGGTGACTGAAGTCATGAAATTAAAAGACACTTGTTCCTTGGAAGAAAAGCTATGACAAACATAGACAGGGTATTAAAAAGCGGAGACATCACTTTGCTGAAAAAGATCTATGTAGCAAAGCTATGGTTTTTCCAGTGGTCATGTATAAATGCGAGAGTTGGACCATAAAGAAGGTTGAGCACTGAAGAATTGATGCTTTTGAATTGTGATGCTAGAGAAGATTCTTGAGAGTCCCTTGGACTTCAAGGAGATCCAACCAGTCAATTTCTAAAGGAAATCAACTCTGAATATCTATTGGAAGGACTGATGCCAAAGCTCTAATACTTTGGCCACCTGATTCAAAGAGATGACTCAATGGCAAAGACCCAACTCATTGGCAAAGACCCTGATGCTGGGAAAGATTGAGGGCAAAAGGAGATGGGGGGACAGAGGATGAGATGGTTGGATGGCATCACTGACTCAATGAACATGAATCTAAGCAAACTCCAGGAGATAGTGAAGGACAGGGAAGTCTGGTGAGCTGCAGTCCATGGGATTGCAGAGACTCAGACATGACTTCAAGACTAAACAACAACAACAAAAATACACTTGTATATGTTGGCAAATGATTGCTATAGTAAGTCTAGTTAATATCCATCACCACACGTAGTCACAAAATTTGCTTTTCTTTTGACAAAAACTTTTAAGATTTACTCTCTTAGCAACTTTCAAGTATACAATACAATATTAACCATAGTTCCCATTATTAACCGTTACATCCCCATGATGTATTATTATTTCTTGTATAGCTGGGGGTTTGTAATTTTTAAGCTCCTTCACCCAACAAATGATTTTTAATATGGACACACAGTGGGCTAACTTCAGCTTGATGTCCTGGATTTAGAGAGGTGGAGGGGAGAGGGTGGGGATAATTGGAGAGGGGGTGGGGAGGAAGAGGAAGGGGCAGGAGTCAGGGAGGTAGTGTGGGGAGAAGAGGAAGTGGGGGGGGGGGGAAGAAGCACAACACACAGAGGAGAACAGAGTGAAGCTCCGTCATTATTAGCCAGTCTTTTACAGTAAACATGCCTGGACCCATCTGAAGACAAGTCTCAGAGCTAGGAGAAGTTAGGCAGGTCTGAGGATCAGAGATGGGCTCCAAGTCCAGCAGACCTGGAAGCCAGGGAGTGACTCTAGGCCACCATCAGCCAATCATTTGGATAGCCAGACGGCGTGCTAGCAGAAACAGGGAGACTGCATTCTCTGGCCACCCCAGGGGTAAGGAAGTGGTGAGGCATTGCTAGACCTGATTGCCCACACCATTGATGAGCCACTAGACAACAGTTGTCCTGGACCCAATCCATTACCGCTCACGGAGAATGCTGTGACATTTTCAGAAATTTTGTGAGCTGTCTATTAAGCACAGATTTATTGAAAGTTGAACCATAAATTGAATTGTGAATTAAATAAATTGTGTCAGAAACAAAGATAACACTCAAATCTCATCAAACTCATGGCTTCCTAATTAATCTACTTTATTTGACAGCTGAGTTTCTTTATGTATATTTACACATTACATGGAACTTATCCAGTGGAAATACCGCATCTAGTGTGCTCTACACTTCTCTTCCCACCTCCAGGTACAGTTAGGTGTAGCCGGTGGAAGTCTTCCACTACAGACAAATACTACAAATCAGGGCACACTTCCACTTCCCCTAGGAGCACTGACTGTGAATCATGCATCCTGTTCCAAGCACACAGGTTCCCACTGGACTCATCACACTGCCTGTCCTATGGAAGGTGTCCAATAGGCTGCTCAAATTTATCAATGGGTATTTAATAAACAAATAAAACAGTCAGGATTTATGGTGATTGTGCCCCCAAATGTTCCAGCATAGTTTCAATTCAAATACTCTTCCCTGAGATCAAATGAGGAGACCTAATTAGAGGAGAGTGAAAAAGTTGGCTTAAAACTCAACATTCAAAAAACTAAGATCATGGCATCCAGTCCCATCACTTCATGGCAAATAGATGGGGAAACAATGGGTACAGTGGCAGACTTTATTTTGGGGGGCTCCAAAATCACTGTAGATGGTGACTGTAGCCATGAAATTAAAAGATGCTTGCTCCTTGGAAGAAAAGCTATGCCCAACCTAGACAGCATATTAAAAAGCAGAGACATTACTTTGCTGACAAAGATCTGTCTAGTCAAAGCTATGGTTTTTCCAGTAGTCATGTATGGATGTGAGAGTTGGACTACAAAGAAAGCTGAGCACCAAAGAATTGATGTTTTTGAACTGTGGTGTTGGAGAAGACTTAAGAGTCCCTTGGACTGCAGGAGATCCAACCAATCAATCCTAAAGAAAATCAGTCCTGAATATTCATTGGAAGGACTGGGACTGATGCTGAAGCTGAAACTCCAATGCTTTGGCCACTCGATGCGCAGAGCTGACTCATTGGAAAAGACCCTGATGCTGGGAAAGATTGAAGGCAGGAGAAGGGGACGACAGAGGATGAGATGGTTGGATGGCATCACCGACTCAATGGACATGGGTTTGAGCAAGCTCCGGGAGTTGGTGATGGACAGGGAAGCCTGTTGTGCTGCAGTCCACGGGGTCACAAAGAGTCGGACACGACTGAGTAACTGAACTGAACTGAACTAGGTTTCAGAGTCAGTCAGTGAAGCCACTGCGAGGTTAGTAGATAGTTTACAGACTTTTCATTGTCTTTTCTCCATTCCCACAGCCCAATCAGTTTTGTTTCTTTGTACACTAATTTCACTTATAATCTCCCTAAATACCTCCCTAAATACCAAATTGCCTTCTTGTTTACAGACTTTAAGATCTAATGTTGAAATCTTAGGAGAAATAATCACTCTGTTCCAAAGTCAGATTTGAAAATGAATTAATAAAAATAGTAATAATAGCAACAACAATAGTAATAGAACCCTCAAAACTTAAAATTCCATTACTTAAAATAGTTCAGAACCCAAAATTCAAATGACTCACAGACCATGCAGCTGGTGACCCACCCCACCCCCACTCCCAAGCTAATTGAGTTAAAAAAAAAACATGAAACTTAGAGATTCCTGATCTCTCCAAGAAGCGGATGGCCATTTCCTCTTCCCAGGCCCAGGCACTCTTGGCCGCTTGAGGTATAGAAAAACCTCATTTGGAGAATCACTTGTTTCCCACGTGGCTCTTAAATCAGTGTAATTTAAGAAACATAGAATTCACCCACGCAAGTTTGGAAGTCACGATTGGGATGCATCCGACAGGGAAGCTGAAGGATTGGAGGGATGATCTTCTTCTCTGTAAGCCCCTGAGCTGGCTTCTTGACATTCAAAACACCTTCCACAGAGAAAAGGTTGATAAACACTCAGGGGGAAAGTCTAGCCATAGATTCCAAAGGAGGTCTCAGCCTGCAGGACCATCAGCAGTTGGAGGGAGAAGTCAGAAGGATGTCACAGTTCCAGCCTCTCTGTCTATCCCTTCCCCGACCTCCCCCCGCCCTGTAACCACAAGTTGTCTCTATTTTGTTTGGAATTGACATGTACATACTACTATATTTAAAATAGATAGCCATCAAGGACTTACTGAATAGCATAGGGAACTCTGCTCAATACTCTAGTAACTTGAATGAGCAAAGAATCTGAAAAAGAATAGATACATGTGCGTGTATAACTGAATCACTTTGCTGTACCCCTGAAACAAATACCAGTAATCAACCATACTCCAAATAAAATCAAAATTAAAAAATAAATAAAAATTAAAAAAATATTTTTAAGTGTTTGAAAAAAAGAAGGATTTCAACATGTTAACTGTACTCCTCTAGGAGTTGTGGAGATTTTAACTTTCTTCTATTCAGTTCTCTGAATTTTTGTTATCTTCTGTGATGAACAGACATGGCATTTCATTTATAGCTGCAGTGGGGAACATTCTTTCAATCCATTCTAATTTCGACTGAGGTATCCACATGTCCAGCAAAAGTGGATTCAGTTCCTGACTGTCCCGCAGCTCAGCGGCCAAATGGTCCGGATCTGAGGAGAGACAGGGGACCAGCTGGGTCAGAGCAGCCCTCAGCCTGTTCCCCCTTCTTCCCTCTGCAAAGTGAGCGAGATCTAGGAGCAGGTCAGCTGCCTGCTGGTCAGCTGCTCCTCTCGAAACAGGGGCTGCCTTCCCTGGACACAGCCACTGATCTCTTTGTCTTCCAAAGAGGCGAGAATCTTCCTCCAAGATGAGCTTGGCTTCTACCTCTGGTCAAAAGAAAGATGCTTTTGTGGCTTCTAGTTTCCAGCCCCTCCATTTCTAGTGCTTCTGGGCCCGAGAGCACCCTGGATGCAACCATCTGATGAAGGACTTCCCAGCTGCTCCATGAGGGCCTCCTAGGTCAGGGGTGACTCCAGGGCCTGTTCCACACTCAGCAGCAATCCCCCCACTGAATCATTCATTCATTCCTCAACAGATGCTCCTGACCCAGGCAGAGTCCAGTGTAGATAAGACTGTGTTCATGTCTATACAAATGCTAGCTAGTAAACAGGTCTAGGCATAGCAACCTCAGATCATGAAAACACCATGAATAAACATACAACAGGGCAGTGGGATAGCAGAGGGTAGTCAGGGTACGGGGCTCTATCACAGATAAGCAGGGGACTAACAAGAGTGAGGGGTGAGGAGTTTGTAAGCATAGGGGAGGACTTTAGGTAATGGAAACAAAATCCTAAAGCCTGGAAGCAGAAATCAAATAACAGCCAATGCATTGTGCAATATACTGTGCATGGTTTTCTTAGCGCTTTGAATATTTTCCTTATTTAATCCTCACAGTGATTCTAGGAGAGAGGTGCTATTATTATCCCTATTTTATAAATGAAGAAAGAGAAGATTGGAGGGTAAGTCATTTGCCTAAGGCCAGACATCAAGTCAACAGTCTATTGTTTCATTCTTAGGGATCCAAATACTGGTTTCAGCGGTGATAAACATTTAATCCTTCCTCTGGAAAATCATGACTATATTCAGGCTTTTAATGTCGAGGAATGTTCTATTATTCTGTCATCTCTTTTGGAATAGGAGATGGGATCAATTTTGTCTTAACACTATTCCAATTATCCAAATGTAACTTATAAAACATAAAGCGCTTCAAATGTGTGGACTGGTTGGTGAAGTATGAAAGTCTGAATCCAGGAATATGTTGAGGATGTAGCTTTCTTGTCTTTTTTAATTAACAGTTTTATTTAGATATAATTCACATACTATACAATTCACCCACTTACAATGTACAATTCAATGGCTTTCAGTGCATTCACGGGGTTGTGCCTTCATCAACACAGTCATTTTTAAAACATTTTTGAGACTCCAAAAGGCACCCTGTACCAGTTAGCAGTCACCTCCATGTCCTCCCTATCCCACCCCAGTCCTGAGAAATCACTAATCTACTCTCTGTCTCTGTGAATCTGCCTATTCTAGACATTTCATATAAAGAGACTCATACAGTATTTGTCCTTTGTATCTGGCTTCTCACTTGTCAAAATGTTTTAAAAGTTCATCCATGTTGTAATGTATCTGAGTACTTCACTACTTTTTATTGCTAAATAATATTCCCTTATATGAATATACCATATTTTATTTATTCATTCATCAGTTGATGGATAGTTAAATTGTTTCCACTTTTTGGCTAGTGGGAAGAATGCTGCTGGGAGCATTCATAAACAACTTTCAGAAAGAACACATGTTCTTCATTCTCTTGGGTGCGTCCCTAGGAGTTGCTGGGTCATGTGGTAATCCCACAGTTGACCAAATGAGGAACTAGGGTGCAGCATTACTTTCTCAAGCTATTTCCCTCCAATAACTGCACTCATACCTGCAGGGAGTGTTTGAAATCAGGGGAGGGAGAGGAGCATTTGTTCTCATAAGGTTAGCCTGCCCTAGTCATCTCCTTTAGACAGTCAAAAATATCTTTCTTAGAAAATCGCTGGGGACAACAGGTTCTAATTAATGACATTTTATTACTAAAAAATATTTGGTGGGGTTAGCACTGTTGTGCTTCTGCTTAAAGGGTAACTTCACACACACACAAACACACATACATACACATCCCACCTCCAGGAGTAAGACCCTCAGAATTAGCCATTCTTCTCCACAGGAGTAGAGAGTCAGAATGGAAATAAGTGGGTTTATTCCTTCAAAAGCAAAGGCTAAGCAGGTGTGCCCCCTTCCCAGGTCAAGGCGAATCCCCACATTGCCCATTGCTGCTCACGATCCAAGGCAAGGACGCACGGGCGTCAGGGCCTGGTCCTGGGTGCAGGGCTGTCCAGAGCCGACAGAAACTCAGAGCGGGCCTGCCTTCCGTCCCCAGCCCAGGTGTGTGCAGTCCGCAGGGAGAGGGTTTGAGGCCCCCTCTAAGGAAGCGGAGGCCTGGCCAGGTGCTCCCCTCTCCGGAGTCAGCGCCGCACTTAGATGCCGGCAGACATCCAGGTGGGGAGTGCAACATCCTGGGGTCCTCGGGGCCCATCCAAAGATCCAGATGTTTGGCGTCAACAGCCCCCAAACTTGGGTGATTGAATCTGACACTTTTTTTTTTTATAGAGTGTAGGCACAGCTGTCCAAAGGAAGCTTGTTTGTATTCGCTCCTTCTCTCCCGCCTCGAGTGTGCTTTGAGTTCTGATTCCAGCAACCTTTTGGCAGCTCTTTCTTCCATTCTTGTGCTGGGAAAAACCCAAGAGTCCCCCAAGGCCTGTAAGAAGTGGGAAGAGCAGGGGCCTGGCCTGTTTGATGGAGCGTTGGAAAGGGGGCTGAGGATGAAATAGTGCTATGGAAGAGGAGGCCCTGCCCTGCATGGGGGCTCGATAGACGACTTTTTAGATCACTCTCCATTTTTGGCTTCAAGGACCCTCAGGTGAGTTCGGCAGGCCTCTTCCCCCACTCCTGGAACCCAGAAAGAGGTACTTCCTTAGAAGGCTTTGGAGGTGGCATGAGGCACGGAGACAGGAGGGCTGAAAGAGACGCCCCAGGGGATGCCTCTTGTCTCTTTCCTTCTCCCAGCCACCAGCATCCTCTGAACTGCTGGACAGACCGCTTGCCTTTCCCGGAGGACCCCGCCCTCTCCCTGCCCTCCCTCCCTTTCTCAGCTCCTCCGAGTCTCCTTCACCCCTCTTGGCTCAGGCCCCGTGTGCCCCTCCGTGCGGCCTCCCCCTGGGAGCAGAGCCACACCCCCACGGCCACATTCGTCACCTGGCACGTCTGCAGGGCAGGACAGGACCATTCATCTCCACGGCTCCCTCCCCAGGCTGCAGGCCGGAACCAGACAGCAATGTGATAGCTCAGCGAAGGTCTGTCCACGTGGAATGAAGCGAGGAGCTGCCCGAGGACGAAGAGATGCTCCCGGAGTCAGGCAAAAGGTGCTCCTGAGAGGAAGGGAGGGGTCCTCTGCTGGCACTGAGACTGCAAGCTGGATGCTTGCAGTTTGGGAACACTTAGGTCTGCAATCTCTGAGGTTTTGTTTTATTTTTTTTTAAATAAAGTGTTAACTTTGAAAATCAGAAGACTGTACTTAAAAATCCAAATATCTGGTGTCAGAGGGTCCCAGCAGGAGCGACCAGAGCTGGGCATGGCAGCCCCTAGGCCGGGCTCAGCCTGCCTTTTCCCTGCGGTCCCCGACCTGGCCCTGCCTGCCTCTCTCCACACTGGGAGCTGGGAGGTGTTGCCTTGGCAATGGGCATACAGAAAAGGACCATCCCAACATTTGGCCTGGGGCCGCCCGGGATTTTAAATCACACTCTAGACCTGCCTTTTAGCTTCTCGAAGGAAAAGAGAGCTTGAGGGTGGTTCAGAGCATCTCCGCAGACCGGATGCCGGAAGCACGGGCTCTCCCGCAGACCTGCCCCGTGGGCGCCCGGCGGAGCGTTGCTCCGCGTTCCCCCTGCTCTCCAGAAAACCCGAGCGGGCGGCCTGCTGCCATCCTCACAGGTGTGTGTGGAAGGCACGCCCAGATCCCCCAAGGACCAGACACGCTCCTCTCTCAGTTTTCACTGCTGGTCAATTTCTGTTCATTACAAGTGAAGGACAGGGAGGCCTGGCCTGCTGCGGTCCACGGGGTCGCCAAGAGTCAGATACGACTGAGTGAGCGAACAAGCCATTCAGTGAAATTCAATTTTAGTTAAAAATATCAATGCAAGCAAGAAGCCCAGAGTTGGGGTGGGTGAATGTGGGTAAAGAGGAGGATGGAGGAAGGGGGGGATGGCTCCAGAGGAGACACAGGAGCCATCGTGGGGATGACAACGTGCCCACTGTTTTGATGGCGGTGGTGGTTTCATGGAAGCCCACCTGTGTCTAAGTTATCACATTGTGCGCTTGCAATGGGCACGGCTTGGTATATGTCAGTTATACCCTGATGAAGGTATTTTTTTAAAAAAAAAAGAGGTACTGGTTGATTTTAGTTAAAAGGTGAAGGTTTGACAGGAAAGTGAAAACCTCGTTTGTGAATCCAGTTTGGACAGCCTGTCGGGCATTTGGGGGAGCGGGTCAGTAGGGAGGAACCCAGGGCAGGGTTCAGAGGCCAGGGGCCAGGGAGGGCCCAGCATGCTCAGGAAATCCTGGCTTTTTCTCACCTGTGCCGCCACACCCCCCTCCTGGGACTTTCTTCTCTGGATCCCCTCAGAAGGGGACTTCTTCCGAAGCCTGGTGGGAGGGGGAGTCCCCGAGCAGAGTCTGCCTCCCAGAGCCCCTCTCTGAAGCCAAAGGCCTAGGGTCTCCCCTCTTGCTCCGCTGCCTGCTCACCGCTGTGGCCTCTCCCAGGGACTCTGGGCTCTGTCTTTGTTGAAACCCACAGTGTACAAATCAATAACAAGTGTCTGTGAAACAACTAAAGAAGTAAAACTGAGCGGCCCCATGCCAGGGACAGGAGGTCAACTCCCTGAGCGTTCTTCCTCGCCCCCTGCCCACCAGCCCCTCCAAAGGCCCGCAGGGTGGGCTGTGGACCAGCATGGGTGGTCGGCTTGCCCCGCGCCCCCTCCAGTCTGGTTCCTGTGGGCAGCCTGGGATCGCTGCTCTACATCTCCCTAATGAACTCTGACATTCCTGGAAAGCATCTGTTTTTATAAAACTTTGCCAGGGGTGGAGTGGGCGAGTGGAGAAGGCGGGGCACAGGGCCTTGGGGGAAAGCTGGCTGCCCCTTCTGCAGGGGGAGCTTGGGGAACCCAGGGGGGCTGGACTGCAAGGCATGTGGGGACCTCCACTGTGGGCAGCCACAGGCCAGAGGGAGCTGGTCCTACCGCAGGACCTGGTTTTACAGGAGGGGGCATCCATCCTGTGTCCAAAGGGGCTAGACTGTTGCCCTTGTTCTGGCCATCTAGATGGTACTCAAGGGTTTGGAGCTCCTGAAGGGAGAGGTGAGGGCCGAGAAAGATCAGAGCCTGGCTGGGACAGCTCCTGGCTGCAGGCGTCAGTGTCCTAACCTCAGGGTGGGATTGTAGGAAGGGGCAGCCCTGGGTAGTCTTGGGGAGAAGGGGATGAACAGAGCCTGGCAGCACCCCGAGGGGGCAGCATTCAGCACAGGAGGTATGGGTCTAGATGCGGATACCTTGGTCCTGCCCTTGCTCTTGGGCCATCTGTCCTATCCCTTCACCCCAGCGGCTCATCATCAAGTGGGCTTATCGCCCCCAGCTTGCCCTGCCCTCCTTCCCAGCCCATCTCCCGTTTCCCCACATTTGGGTTCATTTTCTCCCCCTTGCTTTGACTCTGAGAATCACCTCTCAGCTTTGAACATTCACTGCCCTCAGAGCCCAGGAGGCAGTCAGTCCCAGGGGCTACTCAGGGATGGTGGTCGCCCACCCACTAGCCCAGCTCACCTCTGACCCAGTCCTGGAGCAAGGACCCTGCAGGTGACTCCCACAGTCCACTCAGACCCCCAGATGAGGCTGGATGAGAGCCTGGTGAGGCGGACTGGACCGACACTGCAGCCCCGAGCCCGCGGCACACTGCGGCTCAGAATCCAGCCCACCCCGCACACCTCCCTGCCAGCAGGGCTGTGGGGTGTAGGGGCCCCTACCCTGATCTGGATTAAGTCCAGGGTTAGCAGTGGTGGTCGAGCAGGGCATTGGACAGAGCCTGTGAGAACTAGCCTCAGTCACCATTTGGTTATTTATTGCTTCATGAGGAACCACCCCCATCCCCAAAACTTAGTGGCTTAAACCACGGGTCACTTACCACCACTATCTCTTTTGCTTCAGGAGATCAGTCTGTCTGTTCTGGCTTTGCTATTCTCACTCAGGATGTGTTGTGGTGTTTCAGTGAGATGGTAGCAGGGCCTGGAGTTGTCTCAAACGATCTCTTCACCCATTATTTGGGCATCTGATGCTGGCTGTCAGCTGGGACCTCAACTGGGACATCTCCATGTAGCCCCTCAGTACACATGGGCTTCCCCATAGTATGGCAGCCAGCTTCCAAGGACAAAGGGTCCCCAAGCGGAACCTGGTGGAAGCTATCTTGTCTGTTATGACCATGCTTCTCAAGTAACGCTGCATCATTTCTGCCTCTTCTACTTGTCAGAAGGGGTAATTCAACCAGGCCCAGATTCAAGGAGAGGAGAATCAGACTGCCTCCTGAGAAGAGGAGTGTCAAAGAATGTACGCACAGGTTTCAAAACCTCCTGGATGATTCCTGCTGAGCTGGGCCTGGGGGAAAAAAGGCATGGAAACTGAAGTTAATTTCTGATTTTATCCCCCCTCATTGCCTGGAGGAAAACTTCCAGAATCTTCTGCCCCAAGTTGGTGGTCCTACTGATGATCTCTTATAATAAGCTTTCAGCTCAAAGATGCCTGCTCATGGGGCTCAGACAGTGGGGACTCTTTAATGGGTGTAACTGGCCTGCTTGGTGGGTACTGATCTCTTAGGCTGAGGGGTCACACCCTCAGTACACAGTACAGCATTCACATGTCACGGGGAGGGTAATTCTGCTGAGCCCAGGGCCAAGCCCTCTGAGGGATGGTGGGCTGTAAAAAGGGGCATGAGCTCTCTGGTTCTTGCCTTTGTAGGAGGGGAAGATCTTTTTCCTCTATCCTCTTGAGTTCTTCACCTGAAAGTGAAAAGTGTTAGTTGCTCAACCATGTCTGACTTTTTACGACCCAATGGACTGTAGCCTGCCAGGCTCATGGGATTCTCGAAGCAAGAATACTGGAGTGGGTAGCCATTCCCTTCTCCAGGGGAGATCTACCTGACTCAGGAGTCGATCCTGGGCCTCCCACATTGCAGGCAGATTCTTTACCATCTGAGCCACCAGGAGACCTGCAAATCAAACTAACCAGAATAAAGAACAGATAGAGTTACACACATATGTATGCACAGGACTTCCCCAAGAAATGTGACTCAAAGAGGCTCTCAGAATTTGGAGTTTGTATACCAACTTACCCCTTCATGGGTCACAGCTGTGTTGTGACAAAGGGGCTTGCGTAACTCAATGAAGCTAGGAGCCATGCCATGCAGGGCCACTCAAGATGGGTGGTCATAGTGAAGAGTTCTGACAAAACCTGGTTCACTGGAGAAGGAAATGGCAAGGCGCTCCAGTATTCTTGCCTTTAGAACCCCATGAACAAAAGCAAAAGATATGATACAGGAAGATGAGTCCTTCCAGGTTGGATGGGGTCCAGTATACTACTGGGGAAGAGCAGAGGGCAATTGCTAATAGCTCCAGAGAGAATCAAGCACCTGGGCCAAAATGGAAATGACAAACAGTTGTGGATGTGTCTGGTGGTGAAGGTAAACTCTGATACTATAAAGAACAATATTGCATAGTAACCTGGAATGTTAGGTCCACGAATTAAGGTAAATTGGCTGTGGTCAAGCAAGAAATGGCAATACTGAACATCGAAATCTGAGGAATCAGTGAACTAAAATGGATTGGAATGGATGAATTTAATTCAGATGACCATTATATCTATTACTGTGGGCAAGAATCCCTTAGAAGAAGTGGAGTAGCCCTCATAGTTAAAAAAAAAAAAGTCTGAAATACAGTACTTGGGTCCAATCTCAAAAATGACAGAGTGATCTTGGTTCGTTTCCAAGGCAAACCATCCAACATCACAGTAATCCAAGTCTATGCCCCAACCAGTGATGCCAAAGAAGCTGAAGTTGACTGGTTCTGTGAAGACCTAAACACCTTCGAGAAATAACATGAAAAGAAAAATGCTCTTTTCATCACAGGGGATTGGAATGCAAAAGTTGGAAGTCAAGAGATATCTGAAATAACAGGCAAATTTGGCCTTGGAGTACAAAATGAAGCAGGGCAAAAGCTAACAGAGTTTTGTCAAGAGAACACACTCTGTTCCAACAACGCAAGAGATGACTCTACACATGGACATCACCAGTCAGTCAATACTGAAATCAGATTTATGTTCTTTAGAGTCAAATATGGAGAAGCTCTATACAATCAGTAAGAACAATACCTGGAGCTGACTGTGGTGCAGACAATGAGCTCCTTATTGCAAAATTCAGGCTTAAATTGAAGAAAGTAGAAAAAACCAGTAGGCCGTTCAGGTATGACCTATATCAAATCCCTTATGATTACACTGTGGAGGTGATGAATAGGTTTGGATTACATCTGGTAGATAGAGTGCCTGCAGAACTATGGATGGAGGTTCATAATACTGTTCAGGAGGCGGTGACCAAACTATCCCAAAGAAAAAGAAGCGGTTGAGGAGGTTTTACAAATAGTTGAGGAAAGAAGACAAGTGAAAGGCAAGGAAGAAAGGGAACCATATACCCAACTGAGTGCAGAGTTCAGGGAATACAAGGAGAGATAAGAGGCCTTTTTAAATGAACAATGCAAAGAAATAGAGGAAAACAATAGAACAAGAAAGACTAGAGATCTCTACAAGAAAACAGTAGATATAAAGGGAACATTTCATGTAAGGCTGGGCATGATAAAGGACAGAAATTGTAAGGACCTAACAGGAGAAGAGGAGAATAAGAAGTGGCAAGGATATACAGAATCATACAAAAAAGGTCTTAATGACCCAGATAACCATGATGGTGTGGTCACTTACCTAGAGCTGGACCTCCTGGAGTATGAAATCAAGTGGGCTGTAGGAAGCATCACTATGAACAAAGCTAGCGGAGGTGATGTAAAGAATCTGCCTGCCAATGTAGGAGACACAGGAGACCTGGGTTAAATTCCTGGGTCAGGAAGATCCCTTGGAGGAGGAAATGGAAACTCATTCCAGTATTCTTGCCTGGAAAATTCCATGGACAGAGGAGCCTAGAGGGCTATAGTCCATGGGGTCACAAAGAGTCGGACATGACTGAGCACACACATGCATGCAGTGGAGGCGATGGAATTCCAGCTGAACTATTTAAAATCCTAAAATATGATGCTGTTAAAGTGCTGCACTCAATATGTCAGCAAATTTGAAAAACTCAGCAGTGGCCACAGTACTGGAAAAGGTCAGTTTCATTCCAATCTCAAAGAAGGGCAATGCCAAATAATGTTCGAATTATTGTACAATTGCTGTCATTTCACATGCTAGTAAGGTTATGCTCAAAAATCTTTCAAACTAGACTTCAACAGTATGCAGACCAGATGTACAAGCTGGTTTCAAAAAGGCAGAGGAACCCAGAGGTCAAACTGCCAGCCTTTGTTGGACCATAGAGAAAGCAAGGGAGTTCCAGAAAAATATCTACTTCTGCTTCATTGACTACGTTAAAGCCTTTGACAGTGTGGATCACAATAAACTGTGGAAAATTCTTAAACAGATGGGAATACCAGACCACTTTACCTGTCTTCTGAGAAACCTGTGTACAGGTCAAGAAGCAATAGTTAGAACCAGATATGTAACAACTGACTAGTTTCAAATTGGGAAAGGAGTACGTCAGAACTGTATATTGTCTTCCTGCTTATTTAACTTATATGCAGAGAACATCATGTGAAATGCTGGGCTGGATGAAGCACAGACAGGATTCAAGATTGCCAGGAGAACTATCAATAACCTCATATACACAGATGATATCACTCTAACATCAGAAAGTGAAAAAGAACTAAAGAGCCTGTTGATGAAGGTGAACGAGGAGAGTGAAAAAGCTGGCTTGAAACTTTACATTCAAAGAACTAAGATCATGGCATCCGGCCCCATCATGTCATGGCAAATAGAAGGAGAAAAAGTGGAAGCAGTGACAGACTATTTTCTTGGGCTCCAAAATCACTGCAGATGGTGACTGCAGCCATGAAATTTAAAGATGCTTGCTCCTTGGAAGGAAAGTTATGGTAAACCTAGACAGCATATTAAAAAGCACAGTCATCACTCTGCCAACAAAGGTCCATATAAGTCAAAGCTATGGTTTTCCCAGTAGTCATGTACTGACACAAGAGTTGGTACATAAAGGCTGAGTGCTGAAGAGTTGATGCCTTGGAAACGCAGTGCTGGAGAAGACTCTTGACGCTGCCTCAGATTTCAAGGAGATCCAACCAGTCAATCCTAAAGGAAACCAACTTTAAATATTCATTGCAAGGACTGATGTTGAGGCTGAAGCTCCAATACTTTGGCCACCTGATGCATCAAGCTGACTCACTGGAAAAAAACCCTGATGCTGGGAAAGATTGAATGCAGGAGGAGAAGGGGAGGCAGAGGATTAGATGGTAACATAGTATCACTAACTCAGTGGACATGAATTTGAGCAAACTCCAGGAGATTATAGAGGAAAGAGGAGCCTGGCATGCTGCAGTCCATGTGGTCACAAAGAGTCTAACACAGCTTATTGACTGAAAAACAACAACACATACCAATTTAACAAGGAGCCAATAAAGAAAAAGGCAAAGGAAAAGAGTCTGGGGGCTTCTAGGAATGGTCAGCTGTGAGAAGACAAACTTATGGGGGAAAGTAATGGAAAACTATGGATATTTCAGTAATATTTATTTATGCAGATTCAAGTCCAGAGCAGCCTCCAGTAATAAGAATGGTTTCTTCCTGGTATGGGAGAAGGGAGAGGAACACCTTCTCAAAGGGAAATTTATGCTCTGTCTTTAGACATACAGGAATGGGGGAGAGAGTTTTCCTGTGTCTGCTGTTTCTTAATTGCCTTCAACTCAAAATAATCCTTTTGCCGTAGGGGCATATTTGGGAGTGGCATAGTCTGATCTCTTCACCTACCTGCTACAGTGCCTTTGAATTTCCCACCACACTGCCTTTGCTGCGACTGGGGATGCATGATGGAATCATACAATATGGGTGAGATTCCCAGCTCTGCCCTGTCCAGCCTCTAGCAAGGCTGGCCTGTTTCCTGTTCTCTAAAGCTGAGGGATCCCCATATAGGCTGTCTGAAGCCTTCTGCGAGATAGGATGAGATAACATTCTATGTAGCATGTAGTAGGTACTTGATGCACATCAGCTGGAAGTCAAAAGACAACATGTTGCGTTAGAAAGAGAGCGATGATGGGAACAGGACTGTCCAGCCATGCAACACATCACTCCAAAGACCCTAATAAATATTATTTCTTTGTGTGATCAAGAACATGAAACTCCAGCCAGTGCTTAGCCCAGGTCACAGAACCCACAGTGGCGGTGGGGCTCCTGGTCCCACACAACCGCTGCTACTGGCGGTGCTCACTAAGGTGATCACGCCCGATGACCCTTGTTGGTACCCCCAGGCCCCAGAAAGGTGTGGGCGGATGGGAGGTTTGCAAAGGGCCAGTGCTGCCAGCTGGGACTCCCTTGGCCAGAGGGTGGTCCTGAGGGTTGAGGTTACTCTGAAGACAAGTGAGAAGGAGAGACAACAGCAAGGCCAGGAAGAAGGTCTGGGGGCAAGGATGGCAGAACCAGAAAGAGGCAGGAAGACAGAAGGGTTGCAATGCAGGGAAGAGCACGTGCATGAAGCCCTGCGGGGACAGAGGTCAGGCCTGCCCGGGCAGCGCATGGAGTGCGCGTCGCCACAGCACGGGGGAAGCTGCAGCTCGCAGGCCTGTGAAGGTGCCCGCTCAGGGACCAAGAGGCCAGGAAGAGGAGGAGGCCTGGCTGGGCACTGCAAAGGGTGAGGCGGGCTTGCAAGGAGCCAGAAGGGAGGCAGGAAGTGATGTGAGCCCGAATCTGGGCAGGGTGGATGGCAGGCTGGCCACTACACAGAAGGCGTGGTGCCTCAGTCCTCTGCTGTAGATTGAATGCTTGTGTCCCCCCACACCACATGGTATGAACCCCCAACGTGACAGCGTTAGGAGGTGAGCCCTTGGGAGGTGAGTAAGTCATGAGGGTGGAGTGCTCATGAATGGCACTGGTGCCCTTGCAAAGAACCCCCAAGAACTTCAGCCTATCCACCGTGGAGGACACAATGAGACCTCCCCGCCACCAGAACTGTGAGAAAAAAGGGATCATCGTTAAGCTGCTTGCCTATGGAATGTATGTTACAGCAGCTGAACAGAACAAGGCACCCTCTGACCGCAAGGAGATCTTTCTCCCTTGGGAGGTGTGGGGCCGGGGTGGGAGGGGGAAGGTGGTTCTCAGGGCTGAGGGTCTCAGGTGTTGAAGAGGAGTGCAGCAAAGGGGGCTCTGCCGCTGCCTGAAAGGAAAGGAGCATCGAGACCACCCAGGAAACCTGCCTGCAGCTTCCGCTACAGTGAGGACAGGCCCCCCACGACAGGCATGCCCTGAACAGGTGCAGGATGTTCGTGGAGATGACATTCCTGAGAGCTAGACCGGACACAACCCAAGTGCACCAATGACAGAAAAGATGAGAAAATGGCTCTGCTCACATAAGGATGGAATGAAGTTAAAATGAGGTCATGAGGGCATGTGCGTGCTAAGTCACTTCAGTTGTGTCCTACTCCACCAGGCTCCTCTGTCCGTGGGATTCTCCAGGCCAGGATACTGGAGTGCATTTCCATGCCCTCCTCCAGGGGATCTTCCCCACCCAGAGGTCGAACCCGAATCTCTTTCATCTCCTACATTGGCAGGCAGTTTTTTTTTTTTTCTTTTTTTTCTTTACCACTAGCACCACCTGGGTTCAAATGGTAAAGCGTTTGCCTACCATGCTGGAGACCCAGGTTCAGTCCCTGGGTTGGGAAGGTCTCTTGGAGAAGAAAATGGCAACCCACTCCAGTATTCTTGCCTGGAGAATCCCAAGGATGGAGGAGCCTCGTAGGCTACAGTCCATGGAGTTGCAAAGAGTCGACTGAGTGACTTCACTTTCACTTTCCACCTGGGTTGCCCCTGAGGGTGGGCCCTGATCCAATCTGGCCAGTGTCCTTATGACCGGAGGCGATTCGGACACACTCACAGAGGGAGACGGTCAGAAGACATGGGGAAAGACAGTCACCTCAAGCCAAGGTGAGAGGCCCCAGGAGAAACCAGCCCTGTCAGCACCTTGATTTTGGACTTCCAACCACCAGAACTCTGAGGAATGGATTTCTGCTGCTTAGACACCCCAGTCTATGGTGCTTTATTTGTGTCCTCCCGAGTAGACCAAGACAACAGCCTTCAGTCCTCCAGATGCAGGAAGCGGGCGGCTCCCAGGCCGCTGTCTCCTCCTCGCCCTCCCTCTCTTGGTGACGCAGTCACCTTGCAGGGTTCTACCAGCAGGCGGAGCCTCGCCACTCACCTGAGTCAGGCTTCTGCCTTCTCTCTGGACCAGGAGAGAAGCTAGTGTCTTGTCTGAGGTACGCAGGTCATGGCTAGTCTGCCACCACCAAGGTAGGTGGTCCCTCGGAAACAGGCTGCCCAGAAGGTGCTTGGTGTGATCCCAAAGGGCCTGACCCTCCATCCCAGCTGCCTATCAGAATCACAGGATTCAAACATGCACCCTGGCTGAATCCACCCAGACCGATTAAAGCGAGATAGAAAATCTGAACCTGACTTGTGTTTACTGTTACAGGCTTCCCCAGTCTTAATGGGCAGCAAGCGCGCAGAGCTCCTCTGCAGGGACTTTACGTGCTCCGTGGCTGCTGCCCTGCCCACTTGGTGCCACTCCTCGGGTGACTTGAATGTGCCCTCGATACTGGCCCCAAAGGCCCCCTCCACCTTGTTGCTAAATCCTTGCTTGGCAACTAGCACTGTCAGCACTCTTCCACGGAAACATCTCTGCGGTTTGGCTCTTCCTGTAGGAATCGTGTGCCTTTTCTGTTATCATAACCAGCTTCTCCAGGCAGACGGATCATGGGCTCAGGTCTCTCCCCGGATCACACCTGCTTCCTCTCCCACAAGCCTAGGTGACATGAAGTCAGCCCCTCGCTCTGAGAATGGAAAGAAGAGGCCTCCCCGGCCCTTGCGTCCCCCTCCATGCACACAAGGCAGCAGGAAGCCGGGCTGGGTGGGGCCCCCTAGAGGCAGGGGCGGTGCAGGGGAGACAGGCTGACCTGGGTCCAGAGCTTGGCTCTGCTGCTTCCTAGAGGTGTGCTCCATGCCAAGTGCTCTCAGGAAGGTGAGCCTGGGTGCACCCCTGTGGACAGCGGGACCCGCAGCGCCCAGCTTCAGAGATGAGTGAGATGTGTGTGTTCCTGGGCTAGCAGCAGGGAGCCCTCCCCACGCCTTCCTTGGTTGCTCCTGATTTTCCCTCCACACCTTGCACCCTTTAGGCCTCCAGAGATGCCCACCGTCATACTTACCAGAGGAGATCCCCACACAGCTAAGGAGGGTGTCCTCACGGGACTCTCCCTGACCGATCGCCACCTACTTCTGGACACTCCCTCTCCTGCTTTTCCTTCTGAGAGCCGCCAGCCAGTGTCTGCCAGTGTCCAGGCCCGGGAAGGGCAGGAAAGAGGAAAGGCTGGGGCAGGCAGGCAGGGCAGGAGTGGGCTGCCTTCTCCTGGCCTCCCGGAACACCCTTGCAGCAGCTCTGAGGACAGGCTGGCGCCGCACACCACACACTTTGCCTCTTTGCTCCCAGGAGTCAGGCAGTCTGGACAGACTGGGAGAGCAAGCTCCTCAGGGCCTGTGAGCTGGGCAGCGTCTTTGTGGGGATTAGAAGCTGTCCATCTGGGCAGTAGCATGGCTTGGCAGATGGGCTGTGGGTTGACTTTCAAGTCAAATTTGCCTCCCAGCAGGGCACCAGTGACACAGGACAACTACACACTGAGCAGAAGGGCCCTGAAGTGACACTTAATTGTCATGTGAGAAAGCCATTTCCAGCAAGGGACACTCCAGTTCATCCCACGGCCTGATTTTCCACCTAGGAGGAGGACCTCCTTGAGGGAGGCAGTAGGCTTGGAGTCCCCTCGGGTCCCCTCTGTGCCCCCGCAGAGAGTGGATCTGTGGTCCCTGCCCCTGGCTCTGCTCTGATCCCGGGGACGGCCCTGAGCCAGGATTTCTCCACAGATGCACGGGACCTGGGTGATCACGGGGACAGACCCTGTCCTGTGGAGGCAGTGTGGGCTTCCAGCTGCCACAGGGCATTCTAGGAGGAGATGCCTGTCCCTGTGTCCCTGCATAGGATGCCACAGGGTTCTAATCCCAGCTTCCCTCTGAAACGTGAACTCTTCCTTCCCGTTGACCTCCACCACTCATTCATGGATCCTGCCAGCATTGAGCACCTACTGTATGTGCCTAGAAGAGCTAACTATGGGGTTAGAGGAGGTTGGAGAGGAAGTTATCCTCCTCCCTACTGATAAAGGCAGAAGGAATTTAGGCAAAGGGGGTCTTCTGGCAGAAATGCAGTCCTCACTGTGTGAATGACTGCAGTGTGCTCAGCAGTAGCAAGAGGGTCACAGAGGAAGTCTTTGCAGTGGCCTGTACTGCAGGCTTGGCCTTGCCCAGGGGGTGGGTGATCAGCTCAACAAAGCAGAATCACACCCACTGAGTCCAGAACTCCGGCCTTCCCCACAGTCACCTGTGCTCACGGCTCGGTACTGCTCACCTGCGGCTCCGTCCAGCCCAGTGGGGTTTCATTTGACCCGGAAAGCCTGCCGTCAGCTGGGGTTCGCAGTTCCCCCCATGCTTGGCTTCTCGAGCTTCAGAGCTTGGCTGCAGCCAGGATGGAATGGCC
This sequence comes from Cervus canadensis, assembly GCF_019320065.1. NCBI lineage: Eukaryota > Metazoa > Chordata > Mammalia > Artiodactyla > Cervidae > Cervus > Cervus canadensis. The sequence continues at coordinate 62,179,982 of NC_057402.1, read as the reverse complement.
CCTCAGAGCTCCGCGCATCCCCACTCCCTGCAGGGCCGGGGGGTTCCGGAAGAGGCGTGAGCGCTCACTGCCACGCCTCAGGCTCCGGCTGGAGACACAGGATTATTTCGGGGTCCTCTGTCCACACAGCATGTTTACCACTGCCTGCCCTGGGTGATGCTTTCCCACAGTGTGGGTTTGCTGGCCCCACCACACCTCTCTGAGGAATGAGAGCTCACCACGGTTCATAGGTGAGGAAACTGGGAGGTAAAGGAAGAGAAGGGGCAGCCTTGCCCCAGATCTCTAAGGGGTCACATGACGCTGGGACCTTTGGACTTCGTGCCCCCTGTTTCTTTCTCCATCTCCCGCCCTGGGTCTCTCCACCGTGGATGTGAATGGAGCCCAGATTCTGAGTGTCCAGCGTACCTTCCAACAGAGGCTCCTGGTGATGTCCTGACCACCCTTCCATGTATCCTGCGAGGGCTGCCGCTGGAGCCAGGTTGACTGGCAACCTAATATCTATGCGCTTCTATTTCTCATCTGCAAAGTGCAGGTGGCCGTAATTGCACCCAAGCTCTTTGAGAACTGGAGAGAAGATCCCATCCAGCACACACGAAGACTTTAGAAGAAGCAGTTATGAGGCTCATGGATTGCAGCATCCATCCTCAGGCAGGCATTTTCATAGCAAGGACTCCCTGGAATATTCCCTTTATAAGGTTTTCTCCTGAAATTGGTTCTTGCCCTTAATATGCCCCAAGACTCAGGCATCTAGTGACTTCCTCTGCCTCATAGTCAAGTATGTTTCCCCTTGTAGAATCTACTAAGACTTTCGCGGCTCACCACCTTGTAAAATGAACCAGTGGATGACTAGATAAACAAAATGTGGTCTACTCATACAATGAATGCTATTCAGCCTTCTAAAGGAAGGAAGTTCTTTTACATGTTACACCATGGATGACTCTCAAGGACACTATGCTAAGTAAACTAAGCCAGTCTTAAAAAGATAAGCCCTGTATGATTCCACTTATAAAAACAGAATGTAGAATGGGCGTTTCCAGGGGCTGAGGGCCAAGGGAATGGGGATTTATTGTTTAGTGGATACAAAAGAGTTTTGGATTTGCAAGATGAGAAGTATTCTGTGGATGGATGGTGGTGGTGGTCACACAATGATGCAAATGTACTTAAAACTACTGAACTATACACTTAAAAATGGTTAAGATGGTTACATAGTAAACTTGATATTACATATATTTAGGCACAATAAAAAACTTTGTTACATATATTTAGCTGAAATCAAAAATTCTTAATGATTTCTGTAATAAAAAGAAAGAATTCCACCCCCTCAATCCTAAATTTGGTAACACATAAGTTTGGAGATTTAAGAAGCTCAACCAACTCCTAGAAAAGCAAATACAAAGAAAGTCAAGCCAGGGTAAAACAGAATCAAATTTTCTAAAACCAGTTTGTTAAGTAGAGAATCTAAAAAGCCAGGAAAAAAAAAAACCCAAACACGTTTTACATACAGGGAAACCAATGTCTGAATTATCATTGACTTCCCATCAGAAACTATGGAGACCAGAAGGTATTTAAAAGATTTTGAAGGAATCAACCTGCCTGACTTCAGGCTCTACTACAAAGCCACAGTCATCAAGACAGTATGGTACTGGTACAAAGACAGAAATATAGATCAATGGAACAGAATAGAAAGCCCAGAGATAAATCCACGAACCTATGGACACCTTATCTTTGACAAAGGAGGCAAGGATATACAATGGAAAAAAGACAACCTCTTTAACAAGTGGTGCTGGGAAAACTGGTCAACCACTTGTAAAAGAATGAAACTAGAACACTTTCTAACACCGTACACAAAAATAAACTCAAAATGGATTAAAGATCTAAATGTAAGACCAGAAACTATAAAACTCCTAGAGGAGAACATAGGCAAAACACGCTCCGACATAAATCACAGCAAGATCCTCTATGACCCACCTCCCAGAATATTGGAAATAAAAGCAAAACTAAACAAATGGGACCTAATGAAACTTAAAAGCTTTTGCACTACAAAGGAAACTATAAGTAAGGTGAAAAGACAGCCCTCAGAGTGGGAGAAAATAATAGCAAATGAAGAAACAGACAAAGGATTAATCTCAAAAATATACAAGCAACTCCTGAAGCTCAATTCCAGAAAAATAAATGACCCAAACAAAAAATGGGCCAAAGAACTAAACAGACATTTCTCCAAAGAAGACATACGGATGGCTAACAAACACATGAAAAGATGCTCAACATCACTCATTATCAGAGAAATGCAAATCAAAACCACAATGAGGTACCATTACACGCCAGTCAGGATGGCTGCTATCCAAAAGTCCACAAGCAATAAATGCTGGAGAGGGTGTGGAGAAAAGGGAACCCTCTTACACTGTTGGTGGGAATGCAAACTAGTACAGCCACTATGGGAAACAGTGTGGAGATTTCTTAAAAAACTGGAAATAGAACTGCCATATGACCCAGCAATCCCACTTCTGGGCATACACACTGAGGAAACCAGATCTGAAAGAGACACGTGCACCCCAATGTTCATCGCAGCACTGTTTATAATAGCCAGGACATGAAGCAACCTAGATGCCCATCAGCAGACGAATGGATAAGGAAGCTGTGGTACATATACACCATGGAATATTACTCAGCCATTAAAAAGAATTCATTTGAATCAGTTCTAATGAGATGGATGAAACTGGAGCCCATTATACAGAGTGAAGTAAGCCAGAAAGATAAAGAACATTACAGCATACTAACACATATATATGGAATTTAGAAAGATGGTAATGATAAACCTATATGCAAAACAGAAAAAGAGACACAGAAATACAGAACAGACTTTTGAACTCTGTGGGAGAATGTGAGGGTGGGATATTTCAAAAGAACAGCATGTATACTATTTATGGTGAAACAGATCACCAGCCCAGGTGGGATGCATGAGACAAGTGCTCAGGCCTGGTGCACTGGGAGACCCAGAGGAATCGGGTGGAGAGGGAGGTGGGAGGGGGGATCGGGATTGGGAATACATGTAAATCCATGGCTGATTCATATCAATGTATGACAAAACCCACTGGAAAAAAAAAATAATAATAAAAAAAAAAAAGAAAATTTCCCAAAGAAAATAGGCAAACTGCTAATAAGCATATGAAAAGCTCTCAAATCATTAACTGTTAGGGAAACATAAATAAAAACCAAACTGTGAGACAGCTTAACACCCACTAGATATATTATATGGCTTTAAACAAAATGACAGACAATAATAAAAATTAAAACATACTGCCATACAAAAACTTATAAATGAATGTTCACAACAGCATTATTATACTAACCAAAAGTGAAAATAACCTAAATATCCACCAACAGATGAATAGATAAGTAAAATGCAGTATATGTATATATATATTTATATATATATATCAAAAGGAATAAATGCTAAAAAAAGAAATCCATGCTAAAACATAGATGAATCTTTACAACATTATGCTATTAATAAGTGAAATAAGCCAGTCAAAAAAACACTATATATAAGGTATTACTCAATTTAGATGCAATGTCCAGAATAGGAAAATCTATAGAGGTAAAAAGTAGATTGATGCTTGCCTAGTGCTAGGAGCTGGGGTACGTTGAGGTGGGAGGGGCCTGAGAGGGGCTGTTAATGAATACAGGGCTCTCTTTGGGATGATGTTTGCACAACGCCGAACATACTGAAGTCATTGAATTGTATACTTCAAATATGTGAATTTTATAATATGTGAATTACATCTTTATTAATTATGCAACATTTATTAATAAGTATATTAAGTAGTAATTTTCATCACTTTCTCCATTGTACATCATAGCTATATTAAGACAGTCCATCTGCAAGTTGAATAGTCTTAATTAAAAAACAGAATTTACTGATTTCTACAGTACCTCAGAAAAAGAAGGGATGGAGCTAGTCACAGGGAAAAATGGGTTTTGTCTGCCTTACAGTACATGGAGTTTGTTCATGTAAACACAGTGACAAGCAATTCAGGCTTAAATTCGTATAACTTTTTCTTCTTAAATTTAGATTTTGAAGTTATGTAGGCTTGTCTTCAAATCCTAGGCTTGTCTTCAAATCCCAAATTCACACTTTACAAACTACATGATCCAGGAAATTTATTTTTATTCTTAATTTACAATCAATTAAATACAGTTTAAAGTGCTTTTATCATTGGTTATTTCAATCATTTATGAGATAAAACAAGTACAATGTATAGCGTAATATCTAATATGGAGTATATACTGAAAATATTGGTTTGTAATCCATAAAAAGTCACCTAGGTTAGTGAAGGGAGGTAAGCCCTTATATTAATGATTAGGAAATACAGGTCAATCAGATATTACATTTCAGAAATGTGAACTAAGAGAAACATGGTGTGGAAGGGTGTAGGTGGGAGGGCCAATTTGGCGCTTGGAACTAAATCTGAAAGCTTATTATATAGAGTTACCATAAAGACCATGAGAGCAATGCTGAAGCTAATCTTATAAAAGACAATTTTTTTAAGTCTACATTTTTTACTAGGTGATCTCAATCAATCTGATGATTTAAAATATCATCTTCATATCAATAATTCCTAAATTTGTATTTAGTGCTCTGACTTCAATGAACTCTGAACTCATATATACAACATTCTTTTCGACATATTTGCTCAGCTGTCTAATAGGCATCACAAAACATGGTTGCAATAAAAGTCTTGATTCTTGTTCTCCACACTTCTGCTCTTCAGCAGTCTTACCCATCTTAGTAAATGCAACCACAATCTACAATCTACCAGGCAGTCAAGGCAATACTCTAACAGTGATCCTTACTTATTTCCCCATCATATCTGACAAATAATTCAATTGGTATTAGCTTTACTTTGCAAACACATACAACACACATCATTTGTCTCCTCCATCTGTGTTACCAACGACTTTGTTCAAATAACAATCAGCTATTACTACTACTGTTGAACTGCCATA